>NC_090845.1:24545406-25145604 GCF_028021215.1 Eschrichtius robustus
TTCCCGCCTTGACCATTTTTTGGAAGAGCTTGAGAAGGATGGGTGTTAGGTCTTTTCTCCGTGTTGGATTGAATTATCCTGTGAAGCCATGTGTCCGGGAGTTTTGTTTGTTGGACGAATTTTAATCAGAGTTGCAAGTTCATTACTCGTACTGGGTCTGTTCATAGTTTCTATTTTTTCCTGGTTCAGTCTTGGAAGGTTGTACCTTTCTAAGAATTTGTGCATTTCTTCCAGATTGTCCATTTTATCAGCATAGAGTTGCTTGTAGTAGTCTCTTACGAAGTTTTATATTTCTCTGTTGTCCGTGGTAACTTCTTTTTCATTTCTAATTTTATTGATTGCAGTCCTCTCCCTCTGTTTCTCGGTGAGTCTGGCTAAAGGTATATCAATACTGTTTACCTTCTCAAAGAACCAGCTTTTACTTTTAATGATCCTTGCTATTGTTTTCTTTGTTGCTGTTTCAGTTCTTTCTTTTTTCTCTACCTTTTTATTGACAGCCCCAACTACCTTCAGAGTTTGTTGTCTATTTAGGAAATGATTGGTTCAAATGAACACATCTTCTTCCTTTTATCTTATTCTTTTCTGAATTTTTGAATATTATTTTATTTTTTTATACAGCAGGTTCTTATTAGTTATCCATTTTATACATATCAGTGTATATATTTGAATCCCAATTTCCAAATTCATCACACAACGACTACCACACCCCCACTTCCCCCATTGGTGGCCGTACGTGGGTTCTCCACATCTGTGTATCAATTCAATCCTGCAAACCGGTTCATCTGTACCATCTTTCTAGGGTGCATATATATGCGTTTATATACGGTATCTGTTTTTCTCTTTCTGACTGACGTCACTCTGTATGACACTCTCTAGATCCATCCACGCCTGTACCACTGAACCAACTTAGTTCCTTTTTATGGCTGAGTAATATTCCATGGTATATATGTACCTCATCTTCTTTATCCATTCGCCTGTGGATGGGCATTTAGGTTGTTTTCATGACCTGGCTATTGTAAATACTGCTGCAAAGAACATTGGGGTGCATGTGGCTTTTAGAACTATGGTTTTCTCTTGGTATATGCCCTGTAGTGGGTTCGCTGGGTCGTATGGCAATTCTGTTTTTCGTTTTTTAAGGAACCTCTTTACTGTTCTCCATAGTGGCTGTATCAATTTACATTCCCAACAACAGTGCAAGAGTAATCTCTTTGCTCCACACCCTGTCCAGCAGTTGTTGTTTGTTGATTTTCTGATGATGCCCGTTCTAAATGGTGTGAGGTGATACCTCAGTGTACTTTTGATGTGCATCTCTCTAATAATTAGTGACGTTGAGTAGATTTTGATGTGTTTGTTGGCCAGCTGTATGTCTTCTTTGGAGAATTGTCTATTTAGGTCTTCTGCCCATTTTTCGATTGCGTTGTTCGTTTGTTTAATACCGAGCTGCATGAGCTCTTTATATATTTTGGAGATTAATCCTTAGTCCGTTGATCCGTATGCAAATATTTTTCCCATTCTGAGGGTTGTCCTTTGGTCTTGTTTGTCGTTTCCTGTGTGTAGCAAAAGCTTTTAAGTTTCATTAGGTCCCACTTGTTTCTTTTTGTTTTTATTTCCATTATTCTAGGAGGTGGATTAAAAAAGATCTTGCCGTGATTTATGTCAAAGCGTGTTATTGCTATGTTTTCCTCTAAGAGTTTTATAGTATCCCGTCTTATGTTTAGGTCTCTGTTCCATTTTGAGTTGATTTCTGTGTACGGTGTTTGGGAGTGCTCTAATTTCATTCTTTTACATGTGTCTCTCCAGTTTTCCCAGCATCACTTATTGTAGAGACTGTCTTTTCTCCATTATGGATTCTTGCCTCCTTTGTCATAGATTAGTTGACCATAGGTGCGTCGCTTTATCTCTGGGCTTTCTATCCTGTTGCATTCATTTATATTTCTGTTTTTGTGCCAGTCCCATCATTGTCTTGATTCCTGTAGCTTTGTAGTACAGTCTAAAGTTGGGCAGTCTGATTCCTCCTGCTCTGTTTTTTTCCCTCAAAGTGCTTTGGCTCTTCCGGGTTTTTTGTGTCTCCATAAAAATTTTAAGATTTTTTTCTTCTAGTTCTGGAAAGAATGCCATTGGTAATTTGAGAGGGATTGCATTGAATATGTAGATTGCTTTTCTACTATAGTCATTTTCACAACATTGATTCTTCCAATCCAAAACATGGTATCTCTCTCCATCCGTTTGTATCATCTTCAATTTCCTTCTTCAGTGTCATAGTTTTCAGCATACAGGTCTTTTGTCTCCCTACGTAGGTTTATTCCTAGGTATTTATTCTTTCTCTTGCAATGGTTAATGGGAGTGTTTCCTTCATTTCTGTTTCAGAATTTTCTTCATTAATGTATAGGAATGCAAGGGATTTCTGTGCATTCATTTTGTATCGTGCAACGTTACCAAATCCATGGATTAGCTCTAGTAGTTTTCTGGTGGCATCTATAGTATTCTCTAAGTATAGTGTCATGTCATCTGCAAAGAGTGACAGTGTTACTTCTTCTTTTCCAACTTGTGTTCCGTTTATTTCTTTTGCTGCTCTGACTGCTAAGGCTAGAACTTCCAAAACTATGTGGAATAATAGTGGTGAGAGTGGTCATCCTTGTCTTGTTCCTGATATTAGAGGACATGCTTTCAGTTTTTCACCATTGAGGATGTTTGCTGTGGGTTTGTCGTATATGGCCTTGATTAAGTGGAGTGAGGTTCCTTCCCTCTCTGCCCACTTTCTGGAGGGTTTTTTATCAGAAATGTGTGTTCAAGTTTGTTACAAGCTTTTCTGCAACTATTGACATGATCATACGTTTTTTCCTCTTCACTTTGTTAATAGGGTGTATCACATTGATTTGCGTATATTGAAGAATCCTTGCATCCCTGCGATCAATCCCACTTGATCATGAGGTATGATACTTTTAAGGTGGTATTGGATTCTCTTTGCTAGTATTTTGTTGGGCAGCTTTGCATCTATGTTCATCAGTGATATCAGTGTGTAACTTTAGTTCTTTGTATTGTATTTGTCTGGTTTTGGTATCAGGGTGATGGTGGCCTCATAGAAAGGGTTTGGGAGTGTTCCTTCTTTGCCAATTTTTTGGAAGAGTTTGAGAAGGATGGGTGTTAGGTCTTTTCTCCATGTTGGATAGAATTATCCTGTGAAACCACCTGTCCTGGACTTTTGTTTGTTGGACGATTTTTAATCACAGTTGCAAGTTCATTACTCGTATTGGGTCTGTTCATAGTTTCTATTTTTTCCTGGTTCAGTCTTGGAACGTTGTACCATTCTAAGAATTTGTGGATTTCTTCCAGATTGTCCATTTTATCAGCATAGAGTTGTTTATATTAATCTCTTACGAAGTTTTATATTTCTGTGTTGTCCGTGGTAACTTCTTTTTCATTTCTAATTTTATTGATTGCAGTCCTCTCCCTCTTTTTCTCGGTGAGTCTGGCTAAAGGTATATCAATATTGTTTACCCTCTCAAAGAACCAGCTTTTACTTTTTTTGATCCTTGCTATTGTTTTCTTTGTTGCTATTTCAGTTCTTTCTTTCTTTTTTTTCTGCCTTTTTATTGACAGCCCCAACTACCTTCCGAGTTTGTTGTCTATTTAGCAAATAATCGGTTCAAATGAACATATCTTCTTCCTTTTATCTTATTGTTTTTTGAATTTTCGAATATTATTTTATTTTTTTATACAGCAGGTTCTTATTAGTTATCCATTTTATACATATTAGTGGATATATGTCAATCCAAATTTCCGAATTCATCACACAACGACTACCACACTCCCACTTTCCCCCTTTGGTGGCCATACGTGGGTTCTCCACATCTGTGTATCAATTCAATCCTGCAAACCGTTTCATCTGTACCATCTTTCTAGGTTGCATATATATGCGTTTATATGCGGTATCTGTTTTTCTCTTTCTGACTGACTTCACTCTGTATGACAGTCTCTAGGTCCATCCACGCCTGTACCAATGAACCAACTTAGTTCCTTTTTATGGCTGCTAATATTCCATGGTATATATGTACCTCATCTTTATCCATTCGTCTGTGGATTGGTATTTAGGTTGTTTCCATGACCTGGCTATAGTAAATACTACTACAATGAACACTGGGGTGCATGTGACTTTTAGAACTATGGTTTTCTCTTGGTATATGCCCTGTAGTGGGTTCGCTGGGTCGTATGGCAATTCTGTTTTTCGTTTTTTAAGGAACCTCTTTACTGTTCTCCATAGTGGCTGTATCAATTTACATTCCCAACAACAGTGCAAGAGTATTCTCTTTGCTCCACACCCTGTCCAGCAGTTATTGTTTGTTGATTTTCTGATGATGCCCGTTCTAAATGGTGTGAGGTGATACCTCAGTGTAGTTTTGATGTGCATCTCTCTAATAATTAGTGACGTTGAGCAGGTTTTGATGTGCTTGTTGGCCAGCTGTGTGTCTTCTTTCGAGAATTGTCTATTTAGGTCTTCTGCCCATGTTTCGATTGGGTTGTTTGTTTGTTTAATACCGAGCTGCATGAGCTCTTTATATATTTTGGAGATTAATCCTTAGTCCGTTGATCTGTACGCAAATATTTTTCCCAGTCTGAGGGCTGTCCTTTGGTCTTGTTTGTCGTTTCCTGTGTGTAGCAAAAGCTTTTAAGTTTCATTAGGTCCCACTTGTTTATTTTTGTTTTTATTTCCATTACTCTAGGAGGTGGATTAAAAAAGATACTACCGTGATTTATGTCAAAGCGTGTTATTGCTATGTTTTTCTCTAAGAGTTTTACAGTATCCTGTCTTACGTTTAGGTCTCTGTTGCATTTTGAGTTTATTTCTGTGTACGGTGTTTGGGAGTGTTCTAATTTCATTCTTTTACATGTGTCTGTCCAGTTTTCCCAGCACCACTTATTGTAGAGACTTTCTTTTCTCCATTGTGGATTCTTGCCTCCTTTGTCTTAGATTAGTTGACCATAGGTGCGTGGCTTTATCTCTGGGCCTTCTATCCTGTTGGATTGATCTATATTTCTGTTTTTGTGCCAGTCCCATCCTGTCTTGATTCCTGTAGCTTTGTAGTACTGTCTGAAGTCGGGCAGTCTGATTCCTCCATCTCTGTTTTTTGCCCTCAAAGTGCTTCGTCTCTTCCGGGTTTTATGTGTCTCCATACAAATTTTAAGATTTTTTTGTTCTAGTTCTGGAAAGAATGCCATTGGTAATTTGAGAGGGATTGCATTGAATATATCGATTGCTTTTGTAGTATAGTCATTTTCACAACATTGATTCTTCCAATCCAAGAACATGGTATCTCTCTCCATCTGTTTGTATCATCTTCAGTTTCGTTCTTCAGTGTCATAGTTTTCAGCATACAGATCTTTTGTCTCCCTACGTAGGTTGATTCCTAGGTATTTTATTCTTTCTGTTGTAATGGTTAATGGGAGTGTTTCCTTCATTTCTCTTTCAGAATTTTCTTCATTAATGTATAGGAATGCAAGGGATTTCTGTGCATTCATTTTGTATCGTGCAACGTTACCAAATCCATGGATTAGCTCTAGTAGTTTTCTGGTGGCATCTTTAGGATTCTCTAAGTATAGTGTCATGTCATCTGCAAAGAGTGAGAGTGTTACTTCTTTCCCAACTTGTGTTCCGTTTATTTCTTTTGCTGCTCTGACTGCTGTGGCTAGAACTTCCAAAACTATGTGGAATAATAGTGGTGAGAGTGGTCATCCTTGTCTTGTTCCTGATATTAGAGGACATGCTTTCAGTTTTTCACCATTGAGGATGTTTGCTGTGGGTTTGTCGTACATGGCCTTGATTAAGTGGAGTGAGGTTCCCTCTCTGCCCACTTTCTGGAGGGTTTTTATCAGAAATGTGTGTTGAAATTAGTTACAAGCTCTTCTGCATCTATTGACATGATCATACGTTTTTTCCTCTTTGCTTTGTTAATAGGGTGTATCACATTGATTTGCGTATATTGAAGAATCCTTGCATCCCTGGAATCAATCCCACTTGATCATGAGGTATGATACTTTTAATGTGGTATTGGATTCTGTTTGCTACTATTTTGTTGAGCAGCTTTGCATCTATGTTCATCAGTGAGATCGGTGTGTAACTTTAGTTTTTTGTACTACCTTTGTCTGGTTTTGGTATCAGGGTGATGTTGGCCTCATAGAAAGAGTTTGGGAATGTTCCCGCCTTGACCATTTTTTGGAAGAGCTTGAGAAGGATGGGTGTTAGGTCTTTTCTCCGTGTTGGATTGAATTATCCTGTGAAGCCATGTGTCCGGGAGTTTTGTTTGTTGGACGAATTTTAATCAGAGTTGCAAGTTCATTACTCGTACTGGGTCTGTTCATAGTTTCTATTTTTTCCTGGTTCAGTCTTGGAAGGTTGTACCTTTCTAAGAATTTGTGCATTTCTTCCAGATTGTCCATTTTATCAGCATAGAGTTGCTTGTAGTAGTCTCTTACGAAGTTTTATATTTCTCTGTTGTCCGTGGTAACTTCTTTTTCATTTCTAATTTTATTGATTGCAGTCCTCTCCCTCTGTTTCTCGGTGAGTCTGGCTAAAGGTATATCAATATTGTTTACCTTCTCAAAGAACCAGCTTTTACTTTTATTGATCCTTGCTATTGT
Source organism: Eschrichtius robustus (assembly GCF_028021215.1). Lineage (NCBI taxonomy): Eukaryota > Metazoa > Chordata > Mammalia > Artiodactyla > Eschrichtiidae > Eschrichtius > Eschrichtius robustus. The sequence continues at coordinate 24,552,043 of NC_090845.1, forward strand.
TTTCTTTGTTGCTGTTTCAGTTCTTTCTTTTTTCTCTACCGTATTATTGACAGCCCCAACTACCTTCAGAGTTTGTTGTCTATTTAGGAAATGATTGGTTCAAATGAACACATCTTCTTCCTTTTATCTTATTCTTTTCTGAATTTTTGAATATTATTTTATTTTTTTATACAGCAGGTTCTTATTAGTTATCCATTTTATACATATCAGTGTATATATTTGAATCCCAATTTCCAAATTCATCACACAACGACTACCACACCCCCACTTCCCCCATTGGTGGCCGTACGTGGGTTCTCCACATCTGTGTATCAATTCAATCCTGCAAACCGGTTCATCTGTACCATCTTTCTAGGGTGCATATATATGCGTTTATATACGGTATCTGTTTTTCTCTTTCTGACTGACGTCACTCTGTATGACACTCTCTAGATCCATCCACGCCTGTACCACTGAACCAACTTAGTTCCTTTTTATGGCTGAGTAATATTCCATGGTATATATGTACCTCATCTTCTTTATCCATTCGCCTGTGGATGGGCATTTAGGTTGTTTTCATGACCTGGCTATTGTAAATACTGCTGCAAAGAACATTGGGGTGCATGTGGCTTTTAGAACTATGGTTTTCTCTTGGTATATGCCCTGTAGTGGGTTCGCTGGGTCGTATGGAAATTCTGTTTTTCGTTTTTTAAGGAACCTCTTTACTGTTCTCCATAGTGGCTGTATCAATTTACATTCCCAACAACAGTGCAAGAGTAATCTCTTTGCTCCACACCCTGTCCAGCAGTTGTTGTTTGTTGATTTTCTGATGATGCCCGTTCTAAATGGTGTGAGGTGATACCTCAGTGTACTTTTGATGTGCATCTCTCTAATAATTAGTGACGTTGAGCAGATTTTGATGTGTTTGTTGGCCAGCTGTATGTCTTCTTTGGAGAATTGTCTATTTAGGTCTTCTGCCCATGTTTCGATTGCGTTGTTCGTTTGTTTAATACCGAGCTGCATGAGCTCTTTATATATTTTGGAGATTAATCCTTAGTCCGTTGATCCGTATGCAAATATTTTTCCCATTCTGAGGGTTGTCCTTTGGTCTTGTTTGTCGTTTCCTGTGTGTAGCAAAAGCTTTTAAGTTTCATTAGGTCCCACTTGTTTCTTTTTGTTTTTATTTCCATTATTCTAGGAGGTGGATTAAAAAAGATCTTGCCGTGATTTATGTCAAAGCGTGTTATTGCTATGTTTTCCTCTAAGAGTTTTATAGTATCCCGTCTTATGTTTAGGTCTCTGTTCCATTTTGAGTTGATTTCTGTGTACGGTGTTTGGGAGTGCTCTAATTTCATTCTTTTACATGTGTCTCTCCAGTTTTCCCAGCATCACTTATTGTAGAGACTGTCTTTTCTCCATTATGGATTCTTGCCTCCTTTGTCATAGATTAGTTGACCATAGGTGCGTCGCTTTATCTCTGGGCTTTCTATCCTGTTGCATTCATTTATATTTCTGTTTTTGTGCCAGTCCCATCATTGTCTTGATTCCTGTAGCTTTGTAGTACAGTCTAAAGTTGGGCAGTCTGATTCCTCCTGCTCTGTTTTTTTCCCTCAAAGTGCTTTGGCTCTTCCGGGTTTTTTGTGTCTCCATAAAAATTTTAAGATTTTTTTCTTCTAGTTCTGGAAAGAATGCCATTGGTAATTTGAGAGGGATTGCATTGAATATGTAGATTGCTTTTCTACTATAGTCATTTTCACAACATTGATTCTTCCAATCCAAAACATGGTATCTCTCTCCATCCGTTTGTATCATCTTCAATTTCCTTCTTCAGTGTCATAGTTTTCAGCATACAGGTCTTTTGTCTCCCTACGTAGGTTTATTCCTAGGTATTTATTCTTTCTCTTGCAATGGTTAATGGGAGTGTTTCCTTCATTTCTGTTTCAGAATTTTCTTCATTAATGTATAGGAATGCAAGGGATTTCTGTGCATTCATTTTGTATCGTGCAACGTTACCAAATCCATGGATTAGCTCTAGTAGTTTTCTGGTGGCATCTATAGTATTCTCTAAGTATAGTGTCATGTCATCTGCAAAGAGTGACAGTGTTACTTCTTCTTTTCCAACTTGTGTTCCGTTTATTTCTTTTGCTGCTCTGACTGCTAAGGCTAGAACTTCCAAAACTATGTGGAATAATAGTGGTGAGAGTGGTCATCCTTGTCTTGTTCCTGATATTAGAGGACATGCTTTCAGTTTTTCACCATTGAGGATGTTTGCTGTGGGTTTGTCGTATATGGCCTTGATTAAGTGGAGTGAGGTTCCTTCCCTCTCTGCCCACTTTCTGGAGGGTTTTTTATCAGAAATGTGTGTTCAAGTTTGTTACAAGCTTTTCTGCAACTATTGACATGATCATACGTTTTTTCCTCTTCACTTTGTTAATAGGGTGTATCACATTGTTTTGCGTATATTGAAGAATCCTTGCATCCCTGCGATCAATCCCACTTGATCATGAGGTATGATACTTTTAAGGTGGTATTGGATTCTCTTTGCTAGTATTTTGTTGGGCAGCTTTGCATCTATGTTCATCAGTGATATCAGTGTGTAACTTTAGTTCTTTGTATTGTATTTGTCTGGTTTTGGTATCAGGGTGATGGTGGCCTCATAGAAAGGGTTTGGGAGTGTTCCTTCTTTGCCAATTTTTTGGAAGAGTTTGAGAAGGATGGGTGTTAGGTCTTTTCTCCATGTTGGATAGAATTATCCTGTGAAACCACCTGTCCTGGACTTTTGTTTGTTGGACGATTTTTAATCACAGTTGCAAGTTCATTACTCGTATTGGGTCTGTTCATAGTTTCTATTTTTTCCTGGTTCAGTCTTGGAACGTTGTACCATTCTAAGAATTTGTGGATTTCTTCCAGATTGTCCATTTTATCAGCATAGAGTTGTTTATATTAATCTCTTACGAAGTTTTATATTTCTGTGTTGTCCGTGGTAACTTCTTTTTCATTTCTAATTTTATTGATTGCAGTCCTCTCCCTCTTTTTCTCGGTGAGTCTGGCTAAAGGTATATCAATATTGTTTACCCTCTCAAAGAACCAGCTTTTACTTTTTTTGATCCTTGCTATTGTTTTCTTTGTTGCTATTTCAGTTCTTTCTTTCTTTTTTTTCTGCCTTTTTATTGACAGCCCCAACTACCTTCCGAGTTTGTTGTCTATTTAGCAAATAATCGGTTCAAATGAACATATCTTCTTCCTTTTATCTTATTGTTTTTTGAATTTTCGAATATTATTTTATTTTTTTATACAGCAGGTTCTTATTAGTTATCCATTTTATACATATTAGTGGATATATGTCAATCCAAATTTCCGAATTCATCACACAACGACTACCACACTCCCACTTTCCCCCTTTGGTGGCCATACGTGGGTTCTCCACATCTGTGTATCAATTCAATCCTGCAAACCGTTTCATCTGTACCATCTTTCTAGGTTGCATATATATGCGTTTATATGCGGTATCTGTTTTTCTCTTTCTGACTGACTTCACTCTGTATGACAGTCTCTAGGTCCATCCACGCCTGTACCAATGAACCAACTTAGTTCCTTTTTATGGCTGCTAATATTCCATGGTATATATGTACCTCATCTTTATCCATTCGTCTGTGGATTGGTATTTAGGTTGTTTCCATGACCTGGCTATAGTAAATACTACTACAATGAACACTGGGGTGCATGTGACTTTTAGAACTATGGTTTTCTCTTGGTATATGCCCTGTAGTGGGTTCGCTGGGTCGTATGGCAATTCTGTTTTTCGTTTTTTAAGGAACCTCTTTACTGTTCTCCATAGTGGCTGTATCAATTTACATTCCCAACAACAGTGCAAGAGTATTCTCTTTGCTCCACACCCTGTCCAGCAGTTATTGTTTGTTGATTTTCTGATGATGCCCGTTCTAAATGGTGTGAGGTGATACCTCAGTGTAGTTTTGATGTGCATCTCTCTAATAATTAGTGACGTTGAGCAGGTTTTGATGTGCTTGTTGGCCAGCTGTGTGTCTTCTTTCGAGAATTGTCTATTTAGGTCTTCTGCCCATGTTTCGATTGGGTTGTTTGTTTGTTTAATACCGAGCTGCATGAGCTCTTTATATATTTTGGAGATTAATCCTTAGTCCGTTGATCTGTACGCAAATATTTTTCCCAGTCTGAGGGCTGTCCTTTGGTCTTGTTTGTCGTTTCCTGTGTGTAGCAAAAGCTTTTAAGTTTCATTAGGTCCCACTTGTTTATTTTTGTTTTTATTTCCATTACTCTAGGAGGTGGATTAAAAAAGATACTACCGTGATTTATGTCAAAGCGTGTTATTGCTATGTTTTTCTCTAAGAGTTTTACAGTATCCTGTCTTACGTTTAGGTCTCTGTTGCATTTTGAGTTTATTTCTGTGTACGGTGTTTGGGAGTGTTCTAATTTCATTCTTTTACATGTGTCTGTCCAGTTTTCCCAGCACCACTTATTGTAGAGACTTTCTTTTCTCCATTGTGGATTCTTGCCTCCTTTGTCTTAGATTAGTTGACCATAGGTGCGTGGCTTTATCTCTGGGCCTTCTATCCTGTTGGATTGATCTATATTTCTGTTTTTGTGCCAGTCCCATCCTGTCTTGATTCCTGTAGCTTTGTAGTACTGTCTGAAGTCGGGCAGTCTGATTCCTCCATCTCTGTTTTTTGCCCTCAAAGTGCTTCGTCTCTTCCGGGTTTTATGTGTCTCCATACAAATTTTAAGATTTTTTTGTTCTAGTTCTGGAAAGAATGCCATTGGTAATTTGAGAGGGATTGCATTGAATATATCGATTGCTTTTGTAGTATAGTCATTTTCACAACATTGATTCTTCCAATCCAAGAACATGGTATCTCTCTCCATCTGTTTGTATCATCTTCAGTTTCGTTCTTCAGTGTCATAGTTTTCAGCATACAGATCTTTTGTCTCCCTACGTAGGTTGATTCCTAGGTATTTTATTCTTTCTGTTGTAATGGTTAATGGGAGTGTTTCCTTCATTTCTCTTTCAGAATTTTCTTCATTAATGTATAGGAATGCAAGGGATTTCTGTGCATTCATTTTGTATCGTGCAACGTTACCAAATCCATGGATTAGCTCTAGTAGTTTTCTGGTGGCATCTTTAGGATTCTCTAAGTATAGTGTCATGTCATCTGCAAAGAGTGAGAGTGTTACTTCTTTCCCAACTTGTGTTCCGTTTATTTCTTTTGCTGCTCTGACTGCTGTGGCTAGAACTTCCAAAACTATGTGGAATAATAGTGGTGAGAGTGGTCATCCTTGTCTTGTTCCTGATATTAGAGGACATGCTTTCAGTTTTTCACCATTGAGGATGTTTGCTGTGGGTTTGTCGTACATGGCCTTGATTAAGTGGAGTGAGGTTCCCTCTCTGCCCACTTTCTGGAGGGTTTTTATCAGAAATGTGTGTTGAAATTAGTTACAAGCTCTTCTGCATCTATTGACATGATCATACGTTTTTTCCTCTTTGCTTTGTTAATAGGGTGTATCACATTGATTTGCGTATATTGAAGAATCCTTGCATCCCTGGAATCAATCCCACTTGATCATGAGGTATGATACTTTTAATGTGGTATTGGATTCTGTTTGCTACTATTTTGTTGAGCAGCTTTGCATCTATGTTCATCAGTGAGATCGGTGTGTAACTTTAGTTTTTTGTACTACCTTTGTCTGGTTTTGGTATCAGGGTGATGTTGGCCTCATAGAAAGAGTTTGGGAATGTTCCCGCCTTGACCATTTTTTGGAAGAGCTTGAGAAGGATGGGTGTTAGGTCTTTTCTCCGTGTTGGATTGAATTATCCTGTGAAGCCATGTGTCCGGGAGTTTTGTTTGTTGGACGAATTTTAATCAGAGTTGCAAGTTCATTACTCGTACTGGGTCTGTTCATAGTTTCTATTTTTTCCTGGTTCAGTCTTGGAAGGTTGTACCTTTCTAAGAATTTGTGCATTTCTTCCAGATTGTCCATTTTATCAGCATAGAGTTGCTTGTAGTAGTCTCTTACGAAGTTTTATATTTCTCTGTTGTCCGTGGTAACTTCTTTTTCATTTCTAATTTTATTGATTGCAGTCCTCTCCCTCTGTTTCTCGGTGAGTCTGGCTAAAGGTATATCAATATTGTTTACCTTCTCAAAGAACCAGCTTTTACTTTTATTGATCCTTGCTATTGTTTTCTTTGTTGCTGTTTCAGTTCTTTCTTTTTTCTCTACCGTATTATTGACAGCCCCAACTACCTTCAGAGTTTGTTGTCTATTTAGGAAATGATTGGTTCAAATGAACACATCTTCTTCCTTTTATCTTATTCTTTTCTGAATTTTTGAATATTATTTTATTTTTTTATACAGCAGGTTCTTATTAGTTATCCATTTTATACATATCAGTGTATATATTTGAATCCCAATTTCCAAATTCATCACACAACGACTACCACACCCCCACTTCCCCCATTGGTGGCCGTACGTGGGTTCTCCACATCTGTGTATCAATTCAATCCTGCAAACCGGTTCATCTGTACCATCTTTCTAGGGTGCATATATATGCGTTTATATACGGTATCTGTTTTTCTCTTTCTGACTGACGTCACTCTGTATGACACTCTCTAGATCCATCCACGCCTGTACCACTGAACCAACTTAGTTCCTTTTTATGGCTGAGTAATATTCCATGGTATATATGTACCTCATCTTCTTTATCCATTCGCCTGTGGATGGGCATTTAGGTTGTTTTCATGACCTGGCTATTGTAAATACTGCTGCAAAGAACATTGGGGTGCATGTGGCTTTTAGAACTATGGTTTTCTCTTGGTATATGCCCTGTAGTGGGTTCGCTGGGTCGTATGGAAATTCTGTTTTTCGTTTTTTAAGGAACCTCTTTACTGTTCTCCATAGTGGCTGTATCAATTTACATTCCCAACAACAGTGCAAGAGTAATCTCTTTGCTCCACACCCTGTCCAGCAGTTGTTGTTTGTTGATTTTCTGATGATGCCCGTTCTAAATGGTGTGAGGTGATACCTCAGTGTACTTTTGATGTGCATCTCTCTAATAATTAGTGACGTTGAGCAGATTTTGATGTGTTTGTTGGCCAGCTGTATGTCTTCTTTGGAGAATTGTCTATTTAGGTCTTCTGCCCATGTTTCGATTGCGTTGTTCGTTTGTTTAATACCGAGCTGCATGAGCTCTTTATATATTTTGGAGATTAATCCTTAGTCCGTTGATCCGTATGCAAATATTTTTCCCATTCTGAGGGTTGTCCTTTGGTCTTGTTTGTCGTTTCCTGTGTGTAGCAAAAGCTTTTAAGTTTCATTAGGTCCCACTTGTTTCTTTTTGTTTTTATTTCCATTATTCTAGGAGGTGGATTAAAAAAGATCTTGCCGTGATTTATGTCAAAGCGTGTTATTGCTATGTTTTCCTCTAAGAGTTTTATAGTATCCCGTCTTATGTTTAGGTCTCTGTTCCATTTTGAGTTGATTTCTGTGTACGGTGTTTGGGAGTGCTCTAATTTCATTCTTTTACATGTGTCTCTCCAGTTTTCCCAGCATCACTTATTGTAGAGACTGTCTTTTCTCCATTATGGATTCTTGCCTCCTTTGTCATAGATTAGTTGACCATAGGTGCGTCGCTTTATCTCTGGGCTTTCTATCCTGTTGCATTCATTTATATTTCTGTTTTTGTGCCAGTCCCATCATTGTCTTGATTCCTGTAGCTTTGTAGTACAGTCTGAAGTCGGGCAGTCTGATTCCTCCTGCTCTGTTTTTTTCCCTCAAAGTGCTTTGGCTCTTCCGGGTTTTTTGTGTCTCCATAAAAATTTTAAGATTTTTTTCTTCTAGTTCTGGAAAGAATGCCATTGGTAATTTGAGAGGGATTGCATTGAATATGTAGATTGCTTTTCTACTATAGTCATTTTCACAACATTGATTCTTCCAATCCAAAACATGGTATCTCTCTCCATCCGTTTGTATCATCTTCAATTTCCTTCTTCAGTGTCATAGTTTTCAGCATACAGATCTTTTGTCTCCCTACGTAGGTTTATTCCTAGGTATTTATTCTTTCTCTTGCAATGGTTAATGGGAGTGTTTCCTTCATTTCTGTTTCAGAATTTTCTTCATTAATGTATAGGAATGCAAGGGATTTCTGTGCATTCATTTTGTATCGTGCAACGTTACCAAATCCATGGATTAGCTCTAGTAGTTTTCTGGTGGCATCTATAGTATTCTCTAAGTATAGTGTCATGTCATCTGCAAAGAGTGACAGTGTTACTTCTTCTTTTCCAACTTGTGTTCCGTTTATTTCTTTTGCTGCTCTGACTGCTATGGCTAGAACTTCCAAAACTATGTGGAATAATAGTGGTGAGAGTGGTCATCCTTGTCTTGTTCCTGATATTAGAGGACATGCTTTCAGTTTTTCACCATTGAGGATGTTTGCTGTGGGTTTGTCGTACATGGCCTTGATTAAGTGGAGTGAGGTTCCCTCTCTGCCCACTTTCTGGAGGGTTTTTTATCAGAAATGTGTGTTCAAGTTTGTTACAAGCTCTTCTGCAACTATTGACGTGATCATACGTTTTTTCCTCTTCACTTTGTTAATAGGGTGTATCACATTGATTTGCGTATATTGAAGAATCCTTGCATCCCTGCGATCAATCCCACTTGATCATGAGGTATGATACTTTTAAGGTGGTATTGGATTCTCTTTGCTAGTATTTTGTTGGGCAGCTTTGCATCTATGTTCATCAGTGATATCAGTGTGTAACTTTAGTTCTTTGTATTGTATTTGTCTGGTTTTGGTATCAGGGTGATGGTGGCCTCATAGAAAGAGTTTGGGAGTGTTCCTTCTTTGCCAATTTTTTGGAAGAGTTTGAGAAGGATGGGTGTTAGGTCTTTTCTCCATGTTGGATAGAATTATCCTGTGAAACCACCTGTCCTGGACTTTTGTTTGTTGGACGATTTTTAATCACAGTTGCAAGTTCATTACTCGTATTGGGTCTGTTCATAGTTTCTATTTTTTCCTGGTTCAGTCTTGGAACGTTGTACCATTCTAAGAATTTGTGGATTTCTTCCAGATTGTCCATTTTATCAGCATAGAGTTGTTTATATTAATCTCTTACGAAGTTTTATATTTCTGTGTTGTCCGTGGTAACTTCTTTTTCATTTCTAATTTTATTGATTGCAGTCCTCTCCCTCTTTTTCTCGGTGAGTCTGGCTAAAGGTATATCAATATTGTTTACCCTCTCAAAGAACCAGCTTTTACTTTTCTTGATCCTTGCTATTGTTTTCTTTGTTGCTATTTCAGTTCTTTCTTTCTTTTTTTTCTGCCTTTTTATTGACAGCCCCAACTACCTTCCGAGTTTGTTGTCTATTTAGCAAATAATCGGCTCAAATGAACATATCTTCTTCCTTTTATCTTATTGTTTTTTGAATTTTCGAATATTATTTTATTTTTTTATACAGCAGGTTCTTATTAGTTATCCATTTTATACATATTAGTGGATATATGTCAATCCAAATTTCCGAATTCATCACACAACGACTACCACACTCCCACTTTCCCCCTTTGGTGGCCATACGTGGGTTCTCCACATCTGTGTATCCATTCAATCCTGCAAACCGTTTCATCTGTACCATCTTTCTAGGTTGCATATATATGCGTTTATATGCGGTATCTGTTTTTCTCTTTCTGACTGACTTCACTCTGTATGACAGTCTCTAGGTCCATCCACGCCTGTACCAATGAACCAACTTAGTTCCTTTTTATGGCTGCTAATATTCCATGGTATATATGTACCTCATCTTTATCCATTCGTCTGTGGATTGGTATTTAGGTTGTTTCCATGACCTGGCTATAGTAAATACTACTACAATGAACACTGGGGTGCATGTGACTTTTAGAACTATGGTTTTCTCTTGGTATATGCCCTGTAGTGGGTTCGCTGGGTCGTATGGCAATTCTGTTTTTCGTTTTTTAAGGAACCTCTTTACTGTTCTCCATAGTGGCTGTATCAATTTACATTCCCAACAACAGTGCAAGAGTATTCTCTTTGCTCCACACCCTGTCCAGCAGTTATTGTTTGTTGATTTTCTGATGATGCCCGTTCTAAATGGTGTGAGGTGATACCTCAGTGTAGTTTTGATGTGCATCTCTCTAATAATTAGTGACGTTGAGCAGGTTTTGATGTGCTTGTTGGCCAGCTGTGTGTCTTCTTTCGAGAATTGTCTATTTAGGTCTTCTGCCCATGTTTCGATTGGGTTGTTTGTTTGTTTAATACCGAGCTGCATGAGCTCTTTATATATTTTGGAGATTAATCCTTAGTCCGTTGATCTGTACGCAAATATTTTTCCCAGTCTGAGGGCTGTCCTTTGGTCTTGTTTGTCGTTTCCTGTGTGTAGCAAAAGCTTTTAAGTTTCATTAGGTCCCACTTGTTTATTTTTGTTTTTATTTCCATTACTCTAGGAGGTGGATTAAAAAAGATACTACCGTGATTTATGTCAAAGCGTGTTATTGCTATGTTTTTCTCTAAGAGTTTTACAGTATCCTGTCTTACGTTTAGGTCTCTGTTGCATTTTGAGTTTATTTCTGTGTACGGTGTTTGGGAGTGTTCTAATTTCATTCTTTTACATGTGTCTGTCCAGTTTTCCCAGCACCACTTATTGTAGAGACTTTCTTTTCTCCATTGTGGATTCTTGCCTCCTTTGTCTTAGATTAGTTGACCATAGGTGCGTGGCTTTATCTCTGGGCCTTCTATCCTGTTGGATTGATCTATATTTCTGTTTTTGTGCCAGTCCCATCCTGTCTTGATTCCTGTAGCTTTGTAGTACTGTCTGAAGTCGGGCAGTCTGATTCCTCCATCTCTGTTTTTTGCCCTCAAAGTGCTTCGTCTCTTCCGGGTTTTATGTGTCTCCATACAAATTTTAAGATTTTTTTGTTCTAGTTCTGGAAAGAATGCCATTGGTAATTTGAGAGGGATTGCATTGAATATATCGATTGCTTTTGTAGTATAGTCATTTTCACAACATTGATTCTTCCAATCCAAGAACATGGTATCTCTCTCCATCTGTTTGTATCATCTTCAGTTTCGTTCTTCAGTGTCATAGTTTTCAGCATACAGATCTTTTGTCTCCCTACGTAGGTTGATTCCTAGGTATTTTATTCTTTCTGTTGTAATGGTTAATGGGAGTGTTTCCTTCATTTCTCTTTCAGAATTTTCTTCATTAATGTATAGGAATGCAAGGGATTTCTGTGCATTCATTTTGTATCGTGCAACGTTACCAAATCCATGGATTAGCTCTAGTAGTTTTCTGGTGGCATCTTTAGGATTCTCTAAGTATAGTGTCATGTCATCTGCAAAGAGTGAGAGTGTTACTTCTTTCCCAACTTGTGTTCCGTTTATTTCTTTTGCTGCTCTGACTGCTGTGGCTAGAACTTCCAAAACTATGTGGAATAATAGTGGTGAGAGTGGTCATCCTTGTCTTGTTCCTGATATTAGAGGACATGCTTTCAGTTTTTCACCATTGAGGATGTTTGCTGTGGGTTTGTCGTACATGGCCTTGATTAAGTGGAGTGAGGTTCCCTCTCTGCCCACTTTCTGGAGGGTTTTTATCAGAAATGTGTGTTGAAATTAGTTACAAGCTCTTCTGCATCTATTGACATGATCATACGTTTTTTCCTCTTTGCTTTGTTAATAGGGTGTATCACATTGATTTGCGTATATTGAAGAATCCTTGCATCCCTGGAATCAATCCCACTTGATCATGAGGTATGATACTTTTAATGTGGTATTGGATTCTGTTTGCTACTATTTTGTTGAGCAGCTTTGCATCTATGTTCATCAGTGAGATCGGTGTGTAACTTTAGTTTTTTGTACTACCTTTGTCTGGTTTTGGTATCAGGGTGATGTTGGCCTCATAGAAAGAGTTTGGGAATGTTCCCGCCTTGACCATTTTTTGGAAGAGCTTGAGAAGGATGGGTGTTAGGTCTTTTCTCCGTGTTGGATTGAATTATCCTGTGAAGCCATGTGTCCGGGAGTTTTGTTTGTTGGACGAATTTTAATCAGAGTTGCAAGTTCATTACTCGTACTGGGTCTGTTCATAGTTTCTATTTTTTCCTGGTTCAGTCTTGGAAGGTTGTACCTTTCTAAGAATTTGTGCATTTCTTCCAGATTGTCCATTTTATCAGCATAGAGTTGCTTGTAGTAGTCTCTTACGAAGTTTTATATTTCTCTGTTGTCCGTGGTAACTTCTTTTTCATTTCTAATTTTATTGATTGCAGTCCTCTCCCTCTGTTTCTCGGTGAGTCTGGCTAAAGGTATATCAATATTGTTTACCTTCTCAAAGAACCAGCTTTTACTTTTATTGATCCTTGCTATTGTTTTCTTTGTTGCTGTTTCAGTTCTTTCTTTTTTCTCTACCGTATTATTGACAGCCCCAACTACCTTCAGAGTTTGTTGTCTATTTAGGAAATGATTGGTTCAAATGAACACATCTTCTTCCTTTTATCTTATTCTTTTCTGAATTTTTGAATATTATTTTATTTTTTTATACAGCAGGTTCTTATTAGTTATCCATTTTATACATATCAGTGTATATATTTGAATCCCAATTTCCAAATTCATCACACAACGACTACCACACCCCCACTTCCCCCATTGGTGGCCGTACGTGGGTTCTCCACATCTGTGTATCAATTCAATCCTGCAAACCGGTTCATCTGTACCATCTTTCTAGGGTGCATATATATGCGTTTATATACGGTATCTGTTTTTCTCTTTCTGACTGACGTCACTCTGTATGACACTCTCTAGATCCATCCACGCCTGTACCACTGAACCAACTTAGTTCCTTTTTATGGCTGAGTAATATTCCATGGTATATATGTACCTCATCTTCTTTATCCATTCGCCTGTGGATGGGCATTTAGGTTGTTTTCATGACCTGGCTATTGTAAATACTGCTGCAAAGAACATTGGGGTGCATGTGGCTTTTAGAACTATGGTTTTCTCTTGGTATATGCCCTGTAGTGGGTTCGCTGGGTCGTATGGAAATTCTGTTTTTCGTTTTTTAAGGAACCTCTTTACTGTTCTCCATAGTGGCTGTATCAATTTACATTCCCAACAACAGTGCAAGAGTAATCTCTTTGCTCCACACCCTGTCCAGCAGTTGTTGTTTGTTGATTTTCTGATGATGCCCGTTCTAAATGGTGTGAGGTGATACCTCAGTGTACTTTTGATGTGCATCTCTCTAATAATTAGTGACGTTGAGCAGATTTTGATGTGTTTGTTGGCCAGCTGTATGTCTTCTTTGGAGAATTGTCTATTTAGGTCTTCTGCCCATGTTTCGATTGCGTTGTTCGTTTGTTTAATACCGAGCTGCATGAGCTCTTTATATATTTTGGAGATTAATCCTTAGTCCGTTGATCCGTATGCAAATATTTTTCCCATTCTGAGGGTTGTCCTTTGGTCTTGTTTGTCGTTTCCTGTGTGTAGCAAAAGCTTTTAAGTTTCATTAGGTCCCACTTGTTTCTTTTTGTTTTTATTTCCATTATTCTAGGAGGTGGATTAAAAAAGATCTTGCCGTGATTTATGTCAAAGCGTGTTATTGCTATGTTTTCCTCTAAGAGTTTTATAGTATCCCGTCTTATGTTTAGGTCTCTGTTCCATTTTGAGTTGATTTCTGTGTACGGTGTTTGGGAGTGCTCTAATTTCATTCTTTTACATGTGTCTCTCCAGTTTTCCCAGCATCACTTATTGTAGAGACTGTCTTTTCTCCATTATGGATTCTTGCCTCCTTTGTCATAGATTAGTTGACCATAGGTGCGTCGCTTTATCTCTGGGCTTTCTATCCTGTTGCATTCATTTATATTTCTGTTTTTGTGCCAGTCCCATCATTGTCTTGATTCCTGTAGCTTTGTAGTACAGTCTGAAGTCGGGCAGTCTGATTCCTCCTGCTCTGTTTTTTTCCCTCAAAGTGCTTTGGCTCTTCCGGGTTTTTTGTGTCTCCATAAAAATTTTAAGATTTTTTTCTTCTAGTTCTGGAAAGAATGCCATTGGTAATTTGAGAGGGATTGCATTGAATATGTAGATTGCTTTTCTACTATAGTCATTTTCACAACATTGATTCTTCCAATCCAAAACATGGTATCTCTCTCCATCCGTTTGTATCATCTTCAATTTCCTTCTTCAGTGTCATAGTTTTCAGCATACAGATCTTTTGTCTCCCTACGTAGGTTTATTCCTAGGTATTTATTCTTTCTCTTGCAATGGTTAATGGGAGTGTTTCCTTCATTTCTGTTTCAGAATTTTCTTCATTAATGTATAGGAATGCAAGGGATTTCTGTGCATTCATTTTGTATCGTGCAACGTTACCAAATCCATGGATTAGCTCTAGTAGTTTTCTGGTGGCATCTATAGTATTCTCTAAGTATAGTGTCATGTCATCTGCAAAGAGTGACAGTGTTACTTCTTCTTTTCCAACTTGTGTTCCGTTTATTTCTTTTGCTGCTCTGACTGCTATGGCTAGAACTTCCAAAACTATGTGGAATAATAGTGGTGAGAGTGGTCATCCTTGTCTTGTTCCTGATATTAGAGGACATGCTTTCAGTTTTTCACCATTGAGGATGTTTGCTGTGGGTTTGTCGTACATGGCCTTGATTAAGTGGAGTGAGGTTCCCTCTCTGCCCACTTTCTGGAGGGTTTTTTATCAGAAATGTGTGTTCAAGTTTGTTACAAGCTCTTCTGCAACTATTGACGTGATCATACGTTTTTTCCTCTTCACTTTGTTAATAGGGTGTATCACATTGATTTGCGTATATTGAAGAATCCTTGCATCCCTGCGATCAATCCCACTTGATCATGAGGTATGATACTTTTAAGGTGGTATTGGATTCTCTTTGCTAGTATTTTGTTGGGCAGCTTTGCATCTATGTTCATCAGTGATATCAGTGTGTAACTTTAGTTCTTTGTATTGTATTTGTCTGGTTTTGGTATCAGGGTGATGGTGGCCTCATAGAAAGAGTTTGGGAGTGTTCCTTCTTTGCCAATTTTTTGGAAGAGTTTGAGAAGGATGGGTGTTAGGTCTTTTCTCCATGTTGGATAGAATTATCCTGTGAAACCACCTGTCCTGGACTTTTGTTTGTTGGACGATTTTTAATCACAGTTGCAAGTTCATTACTCGTATTGGGTCTGTTCATAGTTTCTATTTTTTCCTGGTTCAGTCTTGGAACGTTGTACCATTCTAAGAATTTGTGGATTTCTTCCAGATTGTCCATTTTATCAGCATAGAGTTGTTTATATTAATCTCTTACGAAGTTTTATATTTCTGTGTTGTCCGTGGTAACTTCTTTTTCATTTCTAATTTTATTGATTGCAGTCCTCTCCCTCTTTTTCTCGGTGAGTCTGGCTAAAGGTATATCAATATTGTTTACCCTCTCAAAGAACCAGCTTTTACTTTTTTGATCCTTGCTATTGTTTTCTTTGTTGCTATTTCAGTTCTTTCTTTCTTTTTTTTTCTGCCTTTTTATTGACAGCCCCAACTACCTTCCGAGTTTGTTGTCTATTTAGCAAATAATCGGTTCAAATGAACATATCTTCTTCCTTTTATCTTATTGTTTTTTGAATTTTCGAATATTATTTTATTTTTTTATACAGCAGGTTCTTATTAGTTATCCATTTTATACATATTAGTGGATATATGTCAATCCAAATTTCCGAATTCATCACACAACGACTACCACACTCCCACTTTCCCCCTTTGGTGGCCATACGTGGGTTCTCCACATCTGTGTATCAATTCAATCCTGCAAACCGTTTCATCTGTACCATCTTTCTAGGTTGCATATATATGCGTTTATATGCGGTATCTGTTTTTCTCTTTCTGACTGACTTCACTCTGTATGACAGTCTCTAGGT
This sequence comes from Eschrichtius robustus, assembly GCF_028021215.1. Classification (NCBI taxonomy): domain Eukaryota; kingdom Metazoa; phylum Chordata; class Mammalia; order Artiodactyla; family Eschrichtiidae; genus Eschrichtius; species Eschrichtius robustus. The sequence continues at coordinate 24,567,957 of NC_090845.1, forward strand.
CCATCCACGCCTGTACCAATGAACCAACTTAGTTCCTTTTTATGGCTGCTAATATTCCATGGTATATATGTATCTCATCTTTATCCATTCGTCTGTGGATTGGTATTTAGGTTGTTTCCATGACCTGGCTATAGTAAATACTGCTACAAAGAACATTGGGGTGCATGTGACTTTTAGAACTATGGTTTTCTCTTGGTATATGCCCTGTAGTGGGTTCGCTGGGTCGTATGGCAATTCTGTTTTTCGTTTTTTAAGGAACCTCTTTACTGTTCTCCATAGTGGCTGTATCAATTTACATTCCCAACAACAGTGCAAGAGTATTCTCTTTGCTCCACACCCTGTCCAGCAGTTATTGTTTGTTGATTTTCTGATGATGCCCGTTCTAAATGGTGTGAGGTGATACCTCAGTGTAGTTTTGATGTGCATCTCTCTAATAATTAGTGACGTTGAGCAGGTTTTGATGTGCTTGTTGGCCAGCTGTGTGTCTTCTTTCGAGAATTGTCTATTTAGGTCTTCTGCCCATGTTTCGATTGGGTTGTTTGTTTGTTTAATACCGAGCTGCATGAGCTCTTTATATATTTTGGAGATTAATCCTTAGTCCGTTGATCTGTACGCAAATATTTTTCCCAGTCTGAGGGCTGTCCTTTGGTCTTGTTTGTCGTTTCCTGTGTGTAGCAAAAGCTTTTAAGTTTCATTAGGTCCCACTTGTTTATTTTTGTTTTTATTTCCATTACTCTAGGAGGTGGATTAAAAAAGATACTGCCGTGATGTATGTCAAAGCGTGTTATTGCTATGTTTTTCTCTAAGAGTTTTATAGTATCCTGTCTTACGTTTAGGTCTCTGTTGCATTTTGAGTTCATTTCTGTGTACGGTGTTTGGGAGTGTTCTAATTTCATTCTTTTACATGTGTCTGTCCAGTTTTCCCAGCACCACTTATTGTAGAGACTTTCTTTTCTCCATTGTGGATTCTTGCCTCCTTTGTCTTAGATTAGTTGACCATAGGTGCGTGGCTTTATCTCTGGGCCTTCTATCCTGTTGGATTGATCTATATTTCTGTTTTTGTGCCAGTCCCATCCTGTCTTGATTCCTGTAGCTTTGTAGTACTGTCTGAAGTCGGGCAGTCTGATTCCTCCATCTCTGTTTTTTGCCCTCAAAGTGCTTCGTCTCTTCCGGGTTTTATGTGTCTCCATACAAATTTTAAGATTTTTTTGTTCTAGTTCTGGAAAGAATGCCATTGGTAATTTGAGAGGGATTGCATTGAATATATCGATTGCTTTTGTAGTATAGTCATTTTCACAACATTGATTCTTCCAATCCAAGAACATGGTATCTCTCTCCATCTGTTTGTATCATCTTCAGTTTCGTTCTTCAGTGTCATAGTTTTCAGCATACAGATCTTTTGTCTCCCTACGTAGGTTTATTCCTAGGTATTTTATTCTTTCTGTTGTAATGGTTTTTGGGAGTGTTTCCTTCATTTCTCTTTCAGAATTTTCTTCATTAATGTATAGGAATGCAAGGGATTTCTGTGCATTCATTTTGTATCGTGCAACGTTACCAAATCCATGGATTAGCTCTAGTAGTTTTCTGGTCGCATCTTTAGGATTCTCTAAGTATAGTGTCATGTCATCTGCAAAGAGTGAGAGTGTTACTTCTTTCCCAACTTGTGTTCCGTTTATTTCTTTTGCTGCTCTGACTGCTGTGGCTAGAACTTCCAAAACTATGTGGAATAATAGTGGTGAGAGTGGTCATCCTTGTCTTGTTCCTGATATTAGAGGACATGCTTTCAGTTTTTCACCATTGAGGATGTTTGCTGTGGGTTTGTCGTACATGGCCTTGATTAAGTGGAGTGAGGTTCCCTCTCTGCCCACTTTCTGGAGGGTTTTTATCAGAAATGTGTGTTGAAATTAGTTACAAGCTCTTCTGCATCTATTGACATGATCATACGTTTTTTCCTCTTTGCTTTGTTAATAGGGTGTATCACATTGATTTGCGTATATTGAAGAATCCTTGCATCCCTGGAATCAATCCCACTTGATCATGAGGTATGATACATTTAATGTGGTATTGGATTCTGTTTGCTACTATTTTGTTGAGCAGCTTTGCATCTATGTTCATCAGTGAGATCGGTGTGTAACTTTAGTTTTTTGTACTACCTTTGTCTGGTTTTGGTATCAGGGTGATGTTGGCCTCATAGAAAGAGTTTGGGAATGTTCCCGCCTTGACCATTTTTTGGAAGAGCTTGAGAAGGATGGGTGTTAGGTCTTTTCTCCGTGTTGGATTGAATTATCCTGTGAAGCCATGTGTCCGGGAGTTTTGTTTGTTGGACGAATTTTAATCAGAGTTGCAAGTTCATTACTCGTACTGGGTCTGTTCATAGTTTCTATTTTTTCCTGGTTCAGTCTTGGAAGGTTGTACCTTTCTAAGAATTTGTGCATTTCTTCCAGATTGTCCATTTTATCAGCATAGAGTTGCTTGTAGTAGTCTCTTACGAAGTTTTATATTTCTCTGTTGTCCGTGGTAACTTCTTTTTCATTTCTAATTTTATTGATTGCAGTCCTCTCCCTCTGTTTCTCGGTGAGTCTGGCTAAAGGTATATCAATATTGTTTACCTTCTCAAAGAACCAGCTTTTACTTTTATTGATCCTTGCTATTGTTTTCTTTGTTGCTGTTTCAGTTCTTTCTTTTTTCTCTACCGTATTATTGACAGCCCCAACTACCTTCAGAGTTTGTTGTCTATTTAGGAAATGATTGGTTCAAATGAACACATCTTCTTCCTTTTATCTTATTCTTTTCTGAATTTTTGAATATTATTTTATTTTTTTATACAGCAGGTTCTTATTAGTTATCCATTTTATACATATCAGTGTATATATTTGAATCCCAATTTCCAAATTCATCACACAACGACTACCACACCCCCACTTCCCCCATTGGTGGCCGTACGTGGGTTCTCCACATCTGTGTATCAATTCAATCCTGCAAACCGGTTCATCTGTACCATCTTTCTAGGGTGCATATATATGCGTTTATATACGGTATCTGTTTTTCTCTTTCTGACTGACGTCACTCTGTATGACACTCTCTAGATCCATCCACGCCTGTACCACTGAACCAACTTAGTTCCTTTTTATGGCTGAGTAATATTCCATGGTATATATGTACCTCATCTTCTTTATCCATTCGCCTGTGGATGGGCATTTAGGTTGTTTTCATGACCTGGCTATTGTAAATACTGCTGCAAAGAACATTGGGGTGCATGTGGCTTTTAGAACTATGGTTTTCTCTTGGTATATGCCCTGTAGTGGGTTCGCTGGGTCGTATGGAAATTCTGTTTTTCGTTTTTTAAGGAACCTCTTTACTGTTCTCCATAGTGGCTGTATCAATTTACATTCCCAACAACAGTGCAAGAGTAATCTCTTTGCTCCACACCCTGTCCAGCAGTTGTTGTTTGTTGATTTTCTGATGATGCCCGTTCTAAATGGTGTGAGGTGATACCTCAGTGTACTTTTGATGTGCATCTCTCTAATAATTAGTGACGTTGAGCAGATTTTGATGTGTTTGTTGGCCAGCTGTATGTCTTCTTTGGAGAATTGTCTATTTAGGTCTTCTGCCCATGTTTCGATTGCGTTGTTCGTTTGTTTAATACCGAGCTGCATGAGCTCTTTATATATTTTGGAGATTAATCCTTAGTCCGTTGATCCGTATGCAAATATTTTTCCCATTCTGAGGGTTGTCCTTTGGTCTTGTTTGTCGTTTCCTGTGTGTAGCAAAAGCTTTTAAGTTTCATTAGGTCCCACTTGTTTCTTTTTGTTTTTATTTCCATTATTCTAGGAGGTGGATTAAAAAAGATCTTGCCGTGATTTATGTCAAAGCGTGTTATTGCTATGTTTTCCTCTAAGAGTTTTATAGTATCCCGTCTTATGTTTAGGTCTCTGTTCCATTTTGAGTTGATTTCTGTGTACGGTGTTTGGGAGTGCTCTAATTTCATTCTTTTACATGTGTCTCTCCAGTTTTCCCAGCATCACTTATTGTAGAGACTGTCTTTTCTCCATTATGGATTCTTGCCTCCTTTGTCATAGATTAGTTGACCATAGGTGCGTCGCTTTATCTCTGGGCTTTCTATCCTGTTGCATTCATTTATATTTCTGTTTTTGTGCCAGTCCCATCATTGTCTTGATTCCTGTAGCTTTGTAGTACAGTCTGAAGTCGGGCAGTCTGATTCCTCCTGCTCTGTTTTTTTCCCTCAAAGTGCTTTGGCTCTTCCGGGTTTTTTGTGTCTCCATAAAAATTTTAAGATTTTTTTCTTCTAGTTCTGGAAAGAATGCCATTGGTAATTTGAGAGGGATTGCATTGAATATGTAGATTGCTTTTCTACTATAGTCATTTTCACAACATTGATTCTTCCAATCCAAAACATGGTATCTCTCTCCATCCGTTTGTATCATCTTCAATTTCCTTCTTCAGTGTCATAGTTTTCAGCATACAGATCTTTTGTCTCCCTATGTAGGTTTATTCCTAGGTATTTATTCTTTCTCTTGCAATGGTTAATGGGAGTGTTTCCTTCATTTCTGTTTCAGAATTTTCTTCATTAATGTATAGGAATGCAAGGGATTTCTGTGCATTCATTTTGTATCGTGCAACGTTACCAAATCCATGGATTAGCTCTAGTAGTTTTCTGGTGGCATCTATAGTATTCTCTAAGTATAGTGTCATGTCATCTGCAAAGAGTGACAGTGTTACTTCTTCTTTTCCAACTTGTGTTCCGTTTATTTCTTTTGCTGCTCTGACTGCTATGGCTAGAACTTCCAAAACTATGTGGAATAATAGTGGTGAGAGTGGTCATCCTTGTCTTGTTCCTGATATTAGAGGACATGCTTTCAGTTTTTCACCATTGAGGATGTTTGCTGTGGGTTTGTCGTACATGGCCTTGATTAAGTGGAGTGAGGTTCCCTCTCTGCCCACTTTCTGGAGGGTTTTTTATCAGAAATGTGTGTTCAAGTTTGTTACAAGCTCTTCTGCAACTATTGACGTGATCATACGTTTTTTCCTCTTCACTTTGTTAATAGGGTGTATCACATTGATTTGCGTATATTGAAGAATCCTTGCATCCCTGCGATCAATCCCACTTGATCATGAGGTATGATACTTTTAAGGTGGTATTGGATTCTCTTTGCTAGTATTTTGTTGGGCAGCTTTGCATCTATGTTCATCAGTGATATCAGTGTGTAACTTTAGTTCTTTGTATTGTATTTGTCTGGTTTTGGTATCAGGGTGATGGTGGCCTCATAGAAAGAGTTTGGGAGTGTTCCTTCTTTGCCAATTTTTTGGAAGAGTTTGAGAAGGATGGGTGTTAGGTCTTTTCTCCATGTTGGATAGAATTATCCTGTGAAACCACCTGTCCTGGACTTTTGTTTGTTGGACGATTTTTAATCACAGTTGCAAGTTCATTACTCGTATTGGGTCTGTTCATAGTTTCTATTTTTTCCTGGTTCAGTCTTGGAACGTTGTACCATTCTAAGAATTTGTGGATTTCTTCCAGATTGTCCATTTTATCAGCATAGAGTTGTTTATATTAATCTCTTACGAAGTTTTATATTTCTGTGTTGTCCGTGGTAACTTCTTTTTCATTTCTAATTTTATTGATTGCAGTCCTCTCCCTCTTTTTCTCGGTGAGTCTGGCTAAAGGTATATCAATATTGTTTACCCTCTCAAAGAACCAGCTTTTACTTTTTTTGATCCTTGCTATTGTTTTCTTTGTTGCTATTTCAGTTCTTTCTTTCTTTTTTTTTCTGCCTTTTTATTGACAGCCCCAACTACCTTCCGAGTTTGTTGTCTATTTAGCAAATAATCGGTTCAAATGAACATATCTTCTTCCTTTTATCTTATTGTTTTTTGAATTTTCGAATATTATTTTATTTTTTTATACAGCAGGTTCTTATTAGTTATCCATTTTATACATATTAGTGGATATATGTCAATCCAAATTTCCGAATTCATCACACAACGACTACCACACTCCCACTTTCCCCCTTTGGTGGCCATACGTGGGTTCTCCACATCTGTGTATCAATTCAATCCTGCAAACCGTTTCATCTGTACCATCTTTCTAGGTTGCATATATATGCGTTTATATGCGGTATCTGTTTTTCTCTTTCTGACTGACTTCACTCTGTATGACAGTCTCTAGGTCCATCCACGCCTGTACCAATGAACCAACTTAGTTCCTTTTTATGGCTGCTAATATTCCATGGTATATATGTATCTCATCTTTATCCATTCGTCTGTGGATTGGTATTTAGGTTGTTTCCATGACCTGGCTATAGTAAATACTGCTACAAAGAACATTGGGGTGCATGTGACTTTTAGAACTATGGTTTTCTCTTGGTATATGCCCTGTAGTGGGTTCGCTGGGTCGTATGGCAATTCTGTTTTTCGTTTTTTAAGGAACCTCTTTACTGTTCTCCATAGTGGCTGTATCAATTTACATTCCCAACAACAGTGCAAGAGTATTCTCTTTGCTCCACACCCTGTCCAGCAGTTATTGTTTGTTGATTTTCTGATGATGCCCGTTCTAAATGGTGTGAGGTGATACCTCAGTGTAGTTTTGATGTGCATCTCTCTAATAATTAGTGACGTTGAGCAGGTTTTGATGTGCTTGTTGGCCAGCTGTGTGTCTTCTTTCGAGAATTGTCTATTTAGGTCTTCTGCCCATGTTTCGATTGGGTTGTTTGTTTGTTTAATACCGAGCTGCATGAGCTCTTTATATATTTTGGAGATTAATCCTTAGTCCGTTGATCTGTACGCAAATATTTTTCCCAGTCTGAGGGCTGTCCTTTGGTCTTGTTTGTCGTTTCCTGTGTGTAGCAAAAGCTTTTAAGTTTCATTAGGTCCCACTTGTTTATTTTTGTTTTTATTTCCATTACTCTAGGAGGTGGATTAAAAAAGATACTGCCGTGATTTATGTCAAAGCGTGTTATTGCTATGTTTTTCTCTAAGAGTTTTATAGTATCCTGTCTTACGTTTAGGTCTCTGTTGCATTTTGAGTTCATTTCTGTGTACGGTGTTTGGGAGTGTTCTAATTTCATTCTTTTACATGTGTCTGTCCAGTTTTCCCAGCACCACTTATTGTAGAGACTTTCTTTTCTCCATTGTGGATTCTTGCCTCCTTTGTCTTAGATTAGTTGACCATAGGTGCGTGGCTTTATCTCTGGGCCTTCTATCCTGTTGGATTGATCTATATTTCTGTTTTTGTGCCAGTCCCATCCTGTCTTGATTCCTGTAGCTTTGTAGTACTGTCTGAAGTCGGGCAGTCTGATTCCTCCATCTCTGTTTTTTGCCCTCAAAGTACTTCGTCTCTTCCGGGTTTTATGTGTCTCCATACAAATTTTAAGATTTTTTTGTTCTACTTCTGGAAAGAATGCCATTGGTAATTTGAGAGGGATTGCATTGAATATATCGATTGCTTTTGTAGTATAGTCATTTTCACAACATTGATTCTTCCCATCCAAGAACATGGTATCTCTCTCCATCTGTTTGTATCATCTTCAGTTTCGTTCTTCAGTGTCATAGTTTTCAGCATACAGATCTTTTGTCTCCCTACGTAGGTTTATTCCTAGGTATTTTATTCTTTCTGTTGTAATGGTTAATGGGAGTGTTTCCTTCATTTCTCTTTCAGAATTTTCTTCATTAATGTATAGGAATGCAAGGGATTTCTGTGCATTCATTTTGTATCGTGCAACGTTACCAAATCCATGGATTAGCTCTAGTAGTTTTCTGGTGGCATCTTTAGGATTCTCTAAGTATAGTGTCATGTCATCTGCAAAGAGTGAGAGTGTTACTTCTTTCCCAACTTGTGTTCCATTTATTTCTTTTGCTGCTGTGACTGCTGTGGCTAGAACTTCCAAAACTATGTGGAATAATAGTGGTGAGAGTGGTCATCCTTGTCTTGTTCCTGATATTAGAGGACATGCTTTCAGTTTTTCACCATTGAGGATGTTTGCTGTGGGTTTGTCGTACATGGCCTTGATTAAGTGGAGTGAGGTTCCCTCTCTGCCCACTTTCTGGAGGGTTTTTATCAGAAATGTGTGTTGAAATTAGTTACAAGCTCTTCTGCATCTATTGACATGATCATACGTTTTTTCCTCTTTGCTTTGTTAATAGGGTGTATCACATTGATTTGCATATATTGAAGAATCCTTGCATCCCTGGAATCAATCCCACTTGATCATGAGGTATGATACTTTTAATGTGGTATTGGATTCTGTTTGCTACTATTTTGTTGAGCAGCTTTGCATCTATGTTCATCAGTGAGATCGGTGTGTAACTTTAGTTTTTTGTACTACCTTTGTCTGGTTTTGGTATCAGGGTGATGTTGGCCTCATAGAAAGAGTTTGGGAATGTTCCCGCCTTGACCATTTTTTGGAAGAGCTTGAGAAGGATGGGTGTTAGGTCTTTTCTCCGTGTTGGATTGAATTATCCTGTGAAGCCATGTGTCCGGGAGTTTTGTTTGTTGGACGAATTTTAATCAGAGTTGCAAGTTCATTACTCGTACTGGGTCTGTTCATAGTTTCTATTTTTTCCTGGTTCAGTCTTGGAAGGTTGTACCTTTCTAAGAATTTGTGCATTTCTTCCAGATTGTCCATTTTATCAGCATAGAGTTGCTTGTAGTAGTCTCTTACGAAGTTTTATATTTCTCTGTTGTCCGTGGTAACTTCTTTTTCATTTCTAATTTTATTGATTGCAGTCCTCTCCCTCTGTTTCTCGGTGAGTCTGGCTAAAGGTATATCAATACTGTTTACCTTCTCAAAGAACCAGCTTTTACTTTTATTGATCCTTTCTATTGTTTTCTTTGTTGCTGTTTCAGTTCTTTCTTTTTTCTCTACCATATTATTGACAGCCCCAACTACCTTCAGAGTTTGTTGTCTATTTAGGAAATGATTGGTTCAAATGAACACATCTTCTTCCTTTTATCTTATTCTTTTCTGAATTTTTGAACATTATTTTATTTTTTTATACAGCAGGTTCTTATTAGTTATCCATTTTATACATATCAGTGTATATATTTGAATCCCAATTTCCAAATTCATCACACAACGACTACCACACCCCCACTTCCCCCATTGGTGGCCGTACGTGGGTTCTCCACATCTGTGTATCAATTCAATCCTGCAAACCGGTTCATCTGTACCATCTTTCTAGGGTGCATATATATGCGTTTATATACGGTATCTGTTTTTCTCTTTCTGACTGACGTCACTCTGTATGACACTCTCTAGATCCATCCACGCCTGTACCACTGAACCAACTTAGTTCCTTTTTATGGCTGAGTAATATTCCATGGTATATATGTACCTCATCTTCTTTATCCATTCGCCTGTGGATGGGCATTTAGGTTGTTTTCATGACCTGGCTATTGTAAATACTGCTACAAAGAGCATTGGGGTGCATGTGACTTTTAGAACTATGGTTTTCTCTTGGTATATGCCCTGTAGTGGGTTCGCTGGGTCGTATGGAAATTCTGTTTTTCGTTTTTTAAGGAACCTCTTTACTGTTTTCCATAGTGGCTGTATCAATTTACATTCCCAACAACAGTGCAAGAGTAATCTCTTTGCTCCACACCCTGTCCAGCAGTTGTTGTTTGTTGATTTTCTGATGATGCCCGTTCTAAATGGTGTGAGGTGATACCTCAGTGTACTTTTGATGTGCATCTCTCTAATAATTAGTGACGTTGAGCAGATTTTGATGTGTTTGTTGGCCAGCTGTATGTCTTCTTTGGAGAATTGTCTATTTAGGTCTTCTGCCCATTTTTCGATTGCGTTGTTCGTTTGTTTAATACCGAGCTGCATGAGCTCTTTATATATTTTGGAGATTAATCCTTAGTCCGTTGATCCGTATGCAAATATTTTTCCCATTCTGAGGGTTGTCCTTTGGTCTTGTTTGTCGTTTCCTGTGTGTAGCAAAAGCTTTTAAGTTTCATTAGGTCCCACTTGTTTCTTTTTGTTTTTATTTCCATTATTCTAGGAGGTGGATTAAAAAAGATCTTGCCGTGATTTATGTCAAAGCGTGTTATTGCTATGTTTTCCTCTAAGAGTTTTATAGTATCCCGTCTTATGTTTAGGTCTCTGTTCCATTTTGAGTTGATTTCTGTGTACGGTGTTTGGGAGTGCTCTAATTTCATTCTTTTACATGTGTCTCTCCAGTTTTCCCAGCATCACTTATTGTAGAGACTGTCTTTTCTCCATTATGGATTCTTGCCTCCTTTGTCATAGATTAGTTGACCATAGGTGCGTCGCTTTATCTCTGGGCTTTCTATCCTGTTGCATTCATTTATATTTCTGTTTTTGTGCCAGTCCCATCATTGTCTTGATTCCTGTAGCTTTGTAGTACAGTCTGAAGTCGGGCAGTCTGATTCCTCCTGCTCTGTTTTTTTCCCTCAAAGTGCTTTGGCTCTTCCGGGTTTTTTGTGTCTCCATAAAAATTTTAAGATTTTTTTCTTCTAGTTCTGGAAAGAATGCCATTGGTAATTTGAGAGGGATTGCATTGAATATGTAGATTGCTTTTCTACTATAGTCATTTTCACAACATTGATTCTTCCAATCCAAAACATGGTATCTCTCTCCATCCGTTTGTATCATCTTCAATTTCCTTCTTCAGTGTCATAGTTTTCAGCATACAGATCTTTTGTCTCCCTACGTAGGTTTATTCCTAGGTATTTATTCTTTCTCTTGCAATGGTTAATGGGAGTGTTTCCTTCATTTCTCTTTCAGAATTTTCTTCATTAATGTATAGGAATGCAAGGGATTTCTGTGCATTCATTTTGTATCGTGCAACGTTACCAAATCCATGGATTAGCTCTAGTAGTTTTCTGGTGGCATCTATAGTATTCTCTAAGTATAGTGTCATGTCATCTGCAAAGAGTGACAGTGTTACTTCTTCTTTTCCAACTTGTGTTCCGTTTATTTCTTTTGCTGCTCTGACTGCTATGGCTAGAACTTCCAAAACTATGTGGAATAATAGTGGTGAGAGTGGTCATCCTTGTCTTGTTCCTGATATTAGAGGACATGCTTTCAGTTTTTCACCATTGAGGATGTTTGCTGTGGGTTTGTCGTACATGGCCTTGATTAAGTGGAGTGAGGTTCCCTCTCTGCCCACTTTCTGGAGGGTTTTTTATCAGAAATGTGTGTTCAAGTTTGTTACAAGCTCTTCTGCAACTATTGACGTGATCATACGTTTTTTCCTCTTCACTTTGTTAATAGGGTGTATCACATTGATTTGCGTATATTGAAGAATCCTTGCATCCCTGCGATCAATCCCACTTGATCATGAGGTATGATACTTTTAAGGTGGTATTGGATTCTCTTTGCTAGTATTTTGTTGGGCAGCTTTGCATCTATGTTCATCAGTGATATCAGTGTGTAACTTTAGTTCTTTGTATTGTATTTGTCTGGTTTTGGTATCAGGGTGATGGTGGCCTCATAGAAAGAGTTTGGGAGTGTTCCTTCTTTGCCAATTTTTTGGAAGAGTTTGAGAAGGATGGGTGTTAGGTCTTTTCTCCATGTTGGATAGAATTATCCTGTGAAACCACCTGTCCTGGACTTTTGTTTGTTGGACGATTTTTAATCACAGTTGCAAGTTCATTACTCGTATTGGGTCTGTTCATAGTTTCTATTTTTTCCTGGTTCAGTCTTGGAACGTTGTACCATTCTAAGAATTTGTGGATTTCTTCCAGATTGTCCATTTTATCAGCATAGAGTTGTTTATATTAATCTCTTACGAAGTTTTATATTTCTGTGTTGTCCGTGGTAACTTCTTTTTCATTTCTAATTTTATTGATTGCAGTCCTCTCCCTCTTTTTCTCGGTGAGTCTGGCTAAAGGTATATCAATATTGTTTACCCTCTCAAAGAACCAGCTTTTACTTTTTTTGATCCTTGCTATTGTTTTCTTTGTTGCTATTTCAGTTCTTTCTTTCTTTTTTTTTCTGCCTTTTTATTGACAGCCCCAACTACCTTCCGAGTTTGTTGTCTATTTAGCAAATAATCGGTTCAAATGAACATATCTTCTTCCTTTTATCTTATTGTTTTTTGAATTTTCGAATATTATTTTATTTTTTTATACAGCAGGTTCTTATTAGTTATCCATTTTATACATATTAGTGGATATATGTCAATCCAAATTTCCGAATTCATCACACAACGACTACCACACTCCCACTTTCCCCCTTTGGTGGCCATACGTGGGTTCTCCACATCTGTGTATCAATTCAATCCTGCAAACCGTTTCATCTGTACCATCTTTCTAGGTTGCATATATATGCGTTTATATGCGGTATCTGTTTTTCTCTTTCTGACTGACTTCACTCTGTATGACAGTCTCTAGGTCCATCCACGCCTGTACCAATGAACCAACTTAGTTCCTTTTTATGGCTGCTAATATTCCATGGTATATATGTATCTCATCTTTATCCATTCGTCTGTGGATTGGTATTTAGGTTGTTTCCATGACCTGGCTATAGTAAATACTGCTACAAAGAACATTGGGGTGCATGTGACTTTTAGAACTATGGTTTTCTCTTGGTATATGCCCTGTAGTGGGTTCGCTGGGTCGTATGGCAATTCTGTTTTTCGTTTTTTAAGGAACCTCTTTACTGTTCTCCATAGTGGCTGTATCAATTTACATTCCCAACAACAGTGCAAGAGTATTCTCTTTGCTCCACACCCTGTCCAGCAGTTATTGTTTGTTGATTTTCTGATGATGCCCGTTCTAAATGGTGTGAGGTGATACCTCAGTGTAGTTTTGATGTGCATCTCTCTAATAATTAGTGACGTTGAGCAGGTTTTGATGTGCTTGTTGGCCAGCTGTGTGTCTTCTTTCGAGAATTGTCTATTTAGGTCTTCTGCCCATGTTTCGATTGGGTTGTTTGTTTGTTTAATACCGAGCTGCATGAGCTCTTTATATATTTTGGAGGTTAATCCTTAGTCCGTTGATCTGTACGCAAATATTTTTCCCAGTCTGAGGGCTGTCCTTTGGTCTTGTTTGTCGTTTCCTGTGTGTAGCAAAAGCTTTTAAGTTTCATTAGGTCCCACTTGTTTATTTTTGTTTTTATTTCCATTACTCTAGGAGGTGGATTAAAAAAGATACTACCGTGATTTATGTCAAAGCGTGTTATTGCTATGTTTTTCTCTAAGAGTTTTACAGTATCCTGTCTTACGTTTAGGTCTCTGTTGCATTTTGAGTTTATTTCTGTGTACGGTGTTTGGGAGTGTTCTAATTTCATTCTTTTACATGTGTCTGTCCAGTTTTCCCAGCACCACTTATTGTAGAGACTTCCTTTTCTCCATTGTGGATTCTTGCCTCCTTTGTCTTAGATTAGTTGACCATAGGTGCGTGGCTTTATCTCTGGGCCTTCTATCCTGTTGGATTGATCTATATTTCTGTTTTTGTGCCAGTCCCATCCTGTCTTGATTCCTGTAGCTTTGTAGTACTGTCTGAAGTCGGGCAGTCTGATTCCTCCATCTCTGTTTTTTGCCCTCAAAGTGCTTCGTCTCTTCCGGGTTTTATGTGTCTCCATACAAATTTTAAGATTTTTTTGTTCTAGTTCTGGAAAGAATGCCATTGGTAATTTGAGAGGGATTGCATTGAATATATCGATTGCTTTTGTAGTATAGTCATTTTCACAACATTGATTCTTCCAATCCAAGAACATGGTATCTCTCTCCATCTGTTTGTATCATCTTCAGTTTCGTTCTTCAGTGTCATAGTTTTCAGCATACAGATCTTTTGTCTCCCTACGTAGGTTTATTCCTAGGTATTTTATTCTTTCTGTTGTAATGGTTTTTGGGAGTGTTTCCTTCATTTCTCTTTCAGAATTTTCTTCATTAATGTATAGGAATGCAAGGGATTTCTGTGCATTCATTTTGTATTGTGCAACGTTACCAAATCCATGGATTAGCTCTAGTAGTTTTCTGGTGGCATCTTTAGGATTCTCTAAGTATAGTGTCATGTCATCTGCAAAGAGTGAGAGTGTTACTTCTTTCCCAACTTGTGTTCCGTTTATTTCTTTTGCTGCTCTGACTGCTGTGGCTAGAACTTCCAAAACTATGTGGAATAATAGTGGTGAGAGTGGTCATCCTTGTCTTGTTCCTGATATTAGAGGACATGCTTTCAGTTTTTCACCATTGAGGATGTTTGCTGTGGGTTTGTCGTACATGGCCTTGATTAAGTGGAGTGAGGTTCCCTCTCTGCCCACTTTCTGGAGGGTTTTTATCAGAAATGTGTGTTGAAATTAGTTACAAGCTCTTCTGCATCTATTGACATGATCATACGTTTTTTCCTCTTTGCTTTGTTAATAGGGTGTATCACATTGATTTGCGTATATTGAAGAATCCTTGCATCCCTGGAATCAATCCCACTTGATCATGAGGTATGATACTTTTAATGTGGTATTGGATTCTGTTTGCTACTATTTTGTTGAGCAGCTTTGCATCTATGTTCATCAGTGAGATCGGTGTGTAACTTTAGTTTTTTGTACTACCTTTGTCTGGTTTTGGTATCAGGGTGATGTTGGCCTCATAGAAAGAGTTTGGGAATGTTCCCGCCTTGACCATTTTTTGGAAGAGCTTGAGAAGGATGGGTGTTAGGTCTTTTCTCCGTGTTGGATTGAATTATCCTGTGAAGCCATGTGTCCGGGAGTTTTGTTTGTTGGACGAATTTTAATCAGAGTTGCAAGTTCATTACTCGTACTGGGTCTGTTCATAGTTTCTATTTTTTCCTGGTTCAGTCTTGGAAGGTTGTACCTTTCTAAGAATTTGTGCATTTCTTCCAGATTGTCCATTTTATCAGCATAGAGTTGCTTGTAGTAGTCTCTTACGAAGTTTTATATTTCTCTGTTGTCCGTGGTAACTTCTTTTTCATTTCTAATTTTATTGATTGCAGTCCTCTCCCTCTGTTTCTCGGTGAGTCTGGCTAAAGGTATATCAATATTGTTTACCTTCTCAAAGAACCAGCTTTTACTTTTATTGATCCTTGCTATTGTTTTCTTTGTTGCTGTTTCAGTTCTTTCTTTTTTCTCTACCGTATTATTGACAGCCCCAACTACCTTCAGAGTTTGTTGTCTATTTAGGAAATGATTGGTTCAAATGAACACATCTTCTTCCTTTTATCTTATTCTTTTCTGAATTTTTGAATATTATTTTATTTTTTTATACAGCAGGTTCTTATTAGTTATCCATTTTATACATATCAGTGTATATATTTGAATCCCAATTTCCAAATTCATCACACAACGACTACCACACCCCCACTTCCCCCATTGGTGGCCGTACGTGGGTTCTCCACATCTGTGTATCAATTCAATCCTGCAAACCGGTTCATCTGTACCATCTTTCTAGGGTGCATATATATGCGTTTATATACGGTATCTGTTTTTCTCTTTCTGACTGACGTCACTCTGTATGACACTCTCTAGATCCATCCACGCCTGTACCACTGAACCAACTTAGTTCCTTTTTATGGCTGAGTAATATTCCATGGTATATATGTACCTCATCTTCTTTATCCATTCGCCTGTGGATGGGCATTTAGGTTGTTTTCATGACCTGGCTATTGTAAATACTGCTGCAAAGAACATTGGGGTGCATGTGGCTTTTAGAACTATGGTTTTCTCTTGGTATATGCCCTGTAGTGGGTTCGCTGGGTCGTATGGAAATTCTGTTTTTCGTTTTTTAAGGAACCTCTTTACTGTTCTCCATAGTGGCTGTATCAATTTACATTCCCAACAACAGTGCAAGAGTAATCTCTTTGCTCCACACCCTGTCCAGCAGTTGTTGTTTGTTGATTTTCTGATGATGCCCGTTCTAAATGGTGTGAGGTGATACCTCAGTGTACTTTTGATGTGCATCTCTCTAATAATTAGTGACGTTGAGCAGATTTTGATGTGTTTGTTGGCCAGCTGTATGTCTTCTTTGGAGAATTGTCTATTTAGGTCTTCTGCCCATTTTTCGATTGCGTTGTTCGTTTGTTTAATACCGAGCTGCATGAGCTCTTTATATATTTTGGAGATTAATCCTTAGTCCGTTGATCCGTATGCAAATATTTTTCCCATTCTGAGGGTTGTCCTTTGGTCTTGTTTGTCGTTTCCTGTGTGTAGCAAAAGCTTTTAAGTTTCATTAGGTCCCACTTGTTTCTTTTTGTTTTTATTTCCATTATTCTAGGAGGTGGATTAAAAAAGATCTTGCCGTGATTTATGTCAAAGCGTGTTATTGCTATGTTTTCCTCTAAGAGTTTTATAGTATCCCGTCTTATGTTTAGGTCTCTGTTCCATTTTGAGTTGATTTCTGTGTACGGTGTTTGGGAGTGCTCTAATTTCATTCTTTTACATGTGTCTCTGCAGTTTTCCCAGCATCACTTATTGTAGAGACTGTCTTTTCTCCATTATGGATTCTTGCCTCCTTTGTCATAGATTAGTTGACCATAGGTGCGTCGCTTTATCTCTGGGCTTTCTATCCTGTTGCATTCATTTATATTTCTGTTTTTGTGCCAGTCCCATCATTGTCTTGATTCCTGTAGCTTTGTAGTACAGTCTGAAGTCGGGCAGTCTGATTCCTCCTGCTCTGTTTTTTTCCCTCAAAGTGCTTTGGCTCTTCCGGGTTTTTTGTGTCTCCATAAAAATTTTAAGATTTTTTTCTTCTAGTTCTGGAAAGAATGCCATTGGTAATTTGAGAGGGATTGCATTGAATATGTAGATTGCTTTTCTACTATAGTCATTTTCACAACATTGATTCTTCCAATCCAAAACATGGTATCTCTCTCCATCCGTTTGTATCATCTTCAATTTCCTTCTTCAGTGTCATAGTTTTCAGCATACAGATCTTTTGTCTCCCTACGTAGGTTTATTCCTAGGTATTTATTCTTTCTCTTGCAATGGTTAATGGGAGTGTTTCCTTCATTTCTCTTTCAGAATTTTCTTCATTAATGTATAGGAATGCAAGGGATTTCTGTGCATTCATTTTGTATCGTGCAACGTTACCAAATCCATGGATTAGCTCTAGTAGTTTTCTGGTGGCATCTATAGGATTCTCTAAGTATAGTGTCATGTCATCTGCAAAGAGTGACAGTGTTACTTCTTCTTTTCCAACTTGTGTTCCGTTTATTTCTTTTGCTGCTCTGACTGCTATGGCTAGAACTTCCAAAACTATGTGGAATAATAGTGGTGAGAGTGGTCATCCTTGTCTTGTTCCTGATATTAGAGGACATGCTTTCAGTTTTTCACCATTGAGGATGTTTGCTGTGGGTTTGTCGTACATGGCCTTGATTAAGTGGAGTGAGGTTCCCTCTCTGCCCACTTTCTGGAGGGTTTTTTATCAGAAATGTGTGTTCAAGTTTGTTACAAGCTCTTCTGCAACTATTGACGTGATCATACGTTTTTTCCTCTTCACTTTGTTAATAGGGTGTATCACATTGATTTGCGTATATTGAAGAATCCTTGCATCCCTGCGATCAATCCCACTTGATCATGAGGTATGATACTTTTAAGGTGGTATTGGATTCTCTTTGCTAGTATTTTGTTGGGCAGCTTTGCATCTATGTTCATCAGTGATATCAGTGTGTAACTTTAGTTCTTTGTATTGTATTTGTCTGGTTTTGGTATCAGGGTGATGGTGGCCTCATAGAAAGAGTTTGGGAGTGTTCCTTCTTTGCCAATTTTTTGGAAGAGTTTGAGAAGGATGGGTGTTAGGTCTTTTCTCCATGTTGGATAGAATTATCCTGTGAAACCACCTGTCCTGGACTTTTGTTTGTTGGACGATTTTTAATCACAGTTGCAAGTTCATTACTCGTATTGGGTCTGTTCATAGTTTCTATTTTTTCCTGGTTCAGTCTTGGAACGTTGTACCATTCTAAGAATTTGTGGATTTCTTCCAGATTGTCCATTTTATCAGCATAGAGTTGTTTATATTAATCTCTTACGAAGTTTTATATTTCTGTGTTGTCCGTGGTAACTTCTTTTTCATTTCTAATTTTATTGATTGCAGTCCTCTCCCTCTTTTTCTCGGTGAGTCTGGCTAAAGGTATATCAATATTGTTTACCCTCTCAAAGAACCAGCTTTTACTTTTTTTGATCCTTGCTATTGTTTTCTTTGTTGCTATTTCAGTTCTTTCTTTCTTTTTTTTCTGCCTTTTTATTGACAGCCCCAACTACCTTCCGAGTTTGTTGTCTATTTAGCAAATAATCGGTTCAAATGAACATATCTTCTTCCTTTTATCTTATTGTTTTTTGAATTTTCGAATATTATTTTATTTTTTTATACAGCAGGTTCTTATTAGTTATCCATTTTATACATATTAGTGGATATATGTCAATCCAAATTTCCGAATTCATCACACAACGACTACCACACTCCCACTTTCCCCCTTTGGTGGCCATACGTGGGTTCTCCACATCTGTGTATCAATTCAATCCTGCAAACCGTTTCATCTGTACCATCTTTCTAGGTTGCATATATATGCGTTTATATGCGGTATCTGTTTTTCTCTTTCTGACTGACTTCACTCTGTATGACAGTCTCTAGGTCCATCCACGCCTGTACCAATGAACCAACTTAGTTCCTTTTTATGGCTGCTAATATTCCATGGTATATATGTATCTCATCTTTATCCATTCGTCTGTGGATTGGTATTTAGGTTGTTTCCATGACCTGGCTATAGTAAATACTGCTACAAAGAACATTGGGGTGCATGTGACTTTTAGAACTATGGTTTTCTCTTGGTATATGCCCTGTAGTGGGTTCGCTGGGTCGTATGGCAATTCTGTTTTTCGTTTTTTAAGGAACCTCTTTACTGTTCTCCATAGTGGCTGTATCAATTTACATTCCCAACAACAGTGCAAGAGTATTCTCTTTGCTCCACACCCTGTCCAGCAGTTATTGTTTGTTGATTTTCTGATGATGCCCGTTCTAAATGGTGTGAGGTGATACCTCAGTGTAGTTTTGATGTGCATCTCTCTAATAATTAGTGACGTTGAGCAGGTTTTGATGTGCTTGTTGGCCAGCTGTGTGTCTTCTTTCGAGAATTGTCTATTTAGGTCTTCTGCCCATGTTTCGATTGGGTTGTTTGTTTGTTTAATACCGAGCTGCATGAGCTCTTTATATATTTTGGAGATTAATCCTTAGTCCGTTGATCTGTACGCAAATATTTTTCCCAGTCTGAGGGCTGTCCTTTGGTCTTGTTTGTCGTTTCCTGTGTGTAGCAAAAGCTTTTAAGTTTCATTAGGTCCCACTTGTTTATTTTTGTTTTTATTTCCATTACTCTAGGAGGTGGATTAAAAAAGATACTACCGTGATTTATGTCAAAGCGTGTTATTGCTATGTTTTTCTCTAAGAGTTTTACAGTATCCTGTCTTACGTTTAGGTCTCTGTTGCATTTTGAGTTTATTTCTGTGTACGGTGTTTGGGAGTGTTCTAATTTCATTCTTTTACATGTGTCTGTCCAGTTTTCCCAGCACCACTTATTGTAGAGACTTCCTTTTCTCCATTGTGGATTCTTGCCTCCTTTGTCTTAGATTAGTTGACCATAGGTGCGTGGCTTTATCTCTGGGCCTTCTATCCTGTTGGATTGATCTATATTTCTGTTTTTGTGCCAGTCCCATCCTGTCTTGATTCCTGTAGCTTTGTAGTACTGTCTGAAGTCGGGCAGTCTGATTCCTCCATCTCTGTTTTTTGCCCTCAAAGTGCTTCGTCTCTTCCGGGTTTTATGTGTCTCCATACAAATTTTAAGATTTTTTTGTTCTAGTTCTGGAAAGAATGCCATTGGTAATTTGAGAGGGATTGCATTGAATATATCGATTGCTTTTGTAGTATAGTCATTTTCACAACATTGATTCTTCCAATCCAAGAACATGGTATCTCTCTCCATCTGTTTGTATCATCTTCAGTTTCGTTCTTCAGTGTCATAGTTTTCAGCATACAGATCTTTTGTCTCCCTACGTAGGTTGATTCCTAGGTATTTTATTCTTTCTGTTGTAATGGTTTTTGGGAGTGTTTCCTTCATTTCTCTTTCAGAATTTTCTTCATTAATGTATAGGAATGCAAGGGATTTCTGTGCATTCATTTTGTATCGTGCAACGTTACCAAATCCATGGATTAGCTCTAGTAGTTTTCTGGTGGCATCTTTAGGATTCTCTAAGTATAGTGTCATGTCATCTGCAAAGAGTGAGAGTGTTACTTCTTTCCCAACTTGTGTTCCGTTTATTTCTTTTGCTGCTCTGACTGCTGTGGCTAGAACTTCCAAAACTATGTGGAATAATAGTGGTGAGAGTGGTCATCCTTGTCTTGTTCCTGATATTAGAGGACATGCTTTCAGTTTTTCACCATTGAGGATGTTTGCTGTGGGTTTGTCGTACATGGCCTTGATTAAGTGGAGTGAGGTTCCCTCTCTGCCCACTTTCTGGAGGGTTTTTATCAGAAATGTGTGTTGAAATTAGTTACAAGCTCTTCTGCATCTATTGACATGATCATACGTTTTTTCCTCTTTGCTTTGTTAATAGGGTGTATCACATTGATTTGCGTATATTGAAGAATCCTTGCATCCCTGGAATCAATCCCACTTGATCATGAGGTATGATACTTTTAATGTGGTATTGGATTCTGTTTGCTACTATTTTGTTGAGCAGCTTTGCATCTATGTTCATCAGTGATATCGGTGTGTAACTTTAGTTTTTTGTACTACCTTTGTCTGGTTTTGGTATCAGGGTGATGTTGGCCTCATAGAAAGAGTTTGGGAATGTTCCCGCCTTGACCATTTTTTGGAAGAGCTTGAGAAGGATGGGTGTTAGGTCTTTTCTCCGTGTTGGATTGAATTATCCTGTGAAGCCATGTGTCCGGGAGTTTTGTTTGTTGGACGAATTTTAATCAGAGTTGCAAGTTCATTACTCGTACTGGGTCTGTTCATATTTTCTATTTTTTCCTGGTTCAGTCTTGGAAGGTTGTACCTTTCTAAGAATTTGTGCATTTCTTCCAGATTGTCCATTTTATCAGCATAGAGTTGCTTGTAGTAGTCTCTTACGAAGTTTTATATTTCTCTGTTGTCCGTGGTAACTTCTTTTTCATTTCTAATTTTATTGATTGCAGTCCTCTCCCTCTGTTTCTCGGTGAGTCTGGCTAAAGGTATATCAATATTGTTTACCTTCTCAAAGAACCAGCTTTTACTTTTATTGATCCTTGCTATTGTTTTCTTTGTTGCTGTTTCAGTTCTTTCTTTTTTCTCTACCTTTTTATTGACAGCCCCAACTACCTTCAGAGTTTGTTGTCTATTTAGGAAATGATTGGTTCAAATGAACACATCTTCTTCCTTTTATCTTATTCTTTTCTGAATTTTTGAATATTATTTTATTTTTTTATACAGCAGGTTCTTATTAGTTATCCATTTTATACATATCAGTGTATATATTTGAATCCCAATTTCCAAATTCATCACACAACGACTACCACACCCCCACTTCCCCCATTGGTGGCCGTACGTGGGTTCTCCACATCTGTGTATCAATTCAATCCTGCAAACCGGTTCATCTGTACCATCTTTCTAGGGTGCATATATATGCGTTTATATACGGTATCTGTTTTTCTCTTTCTGACTGACGTCACTCTGTATGACACTCTCTAGATCCATCCACGCCTGTACCACTGAACCAACTTAGTTCCTTTTTATGGCTGAGTAATATTCCATGGTATATATGTACCTCATCTTCTTTATCCATTCGCCTGTGGATGGGCATTTAGGTTGTTTTCATGACCTGGCTATTGTAAATACTGCTACAAAGAATATTGGGGTGCATGTGGCTTTTAGAACTATGGTTTTCTCTTGGTATATGCCCTGTAGTGGGTTCGCTGGGTCGTATGGAAATTCTGTTTTTCGTTTTTTAAGGAACCTCTTTACTGTTCTCCATAGTGGCTGTATCAATTTACATTCCCAACAACAGTGCAAGAGTATTCTCTTTGCTCCACACCCTGTCCAGCAGTTGTTGTTTGTTGATTTTCTGATGATGCCCGTTCTAAATGGTGTGAGGTGATACCTCAGTGTACTTTTGATGTGCATCTCTCTAATAATTAGTGACGTTGAGTAGATTTTGATGTGTTTGTTGGCCAGCTGTATGTCTTCTTTGGAGAATTGTCTATTTAGGTCTTCTGCCCATTTTTCGATTGCGTTGTTCGTTTGTTTAATACCGAGCTGCATGAGCTCTTTATATATTTTTGAGATTAATCCTTAGTCCGTTGATCCGTATGCAAATATTTTTCCCATTCTGAGGGTTGTCCTTTGGTCTTGTTTGTCGTTTCCTGTGTGTAGCAAAAGCTTTTAAGTTTCATTAGGTCCCACTTGTTTCTTTTTGTTTTTATTTCCATTATTCTAGGAGGTGGATTAAAAAAGATCTTGCCGTGATTTATGTCAAAGCGTGTTATTGCTATGTTTTCCTCTAAGAGTTTTATAGTATCCCGTCTTATGTTTAGGTCTCTGTTCCATTTTGAGTTGATTTCTGTGTACGGTGTTTGGGAGTGCTCTAATTTCATTCTTTTACATGTGTCTCTCCAGTTTTCCCAGCATCACTTATTGTAGAGACTGTCTTTTCTCCATTATGGATTCTTGCCTCCTTTGTCATAGATTAGTTGACCATAGGTGCGTCGCTTTATCTCTGGGCTTTCTATCCTGTTGCATTCATTTATATTTCTGTTTTTGTGCCAGTCCCATCATTGTCTTGATTCATGTAGCTTTGTAGTACAGTCTAAAGTTGGGCAGTCTGATTCCTCCTGCTCTGTTTTTTTCCCTCAAAGTGCTTTGGCTCTTCCGGGTTTTTTGTGTCTCCATAAAAATTTTAAGATTTTTTTCTTCTAGTTCTGGAAAGAATGCCATTGGTAATTTGAGAGGGATTGAATTGAATATGTAGATTGCTTTTCTACTATAGTCATTTTCACAACATTGATTCTTCCAATCCAAAACATGGTATCTCTCTCCATCCGTTTGTATCATCTTCAATTTCCTTCTTCAGTGTCATAGTTTTCAGCATACAGATCTTTTGTCTCCCTACGTAGGTTTATTCCTAGGTATTTATTCTTTCTCTTGCAATGGTTAATGGGAGTGTTTCCTTCATTTCTGTTTCAGAATTTTCTTCATTAATGTATAGGAATGCAAGGGATTTCTGTGCATTCATTTTGTATCGTGCAACGTTACCAAATCCATGGATTAGCTCTAGTAGTTTTCTGGTGGCATCTATAGTATTCTCTAAGTATAGTGTCATGTCATCTGCAAAGAGTGACAGTGTTACTTCTTCTTTTCCAACTTGTGTTCCGTTTATTTCTTTTGCTGCTCTGACTGCTATGGCTAGAACTTCCAAAACTATGTGGAATAATAGTGGTGAGAGTGGTCATCCTTGTCTTGTTCCTGATATTAGAGGACATGCTTTCAGTTTTTCACCATTGAGGATGTTTGCTGTGGGTTTGTCGTATATGGCCTTGATTAAGTGGAGTGAGGTTCCCTCTCTGCCCACTTTCTGGAGGGATTTTTATCAGAAATGTGTGTTCAAGTTTGTTACAAGCTTTTCTGCAACTATTGACATGATCATACGTTTTTTCCTCTTCACTTTGTTAATAGGGTGTATCACATTGATTTGCGTATATTGAAGAATCCTTGCATCCCTGCGATCAATCCCACTTGATCATGAGGTATGATACTTTTAAGGTGGTATTGGATTCTCTTTGCTAGTATTTTGTTGGGCAGCTTTGCATCTATGTTCATCAGTGATATCAGTGTGTAACTTTAGTTCTTTGTATTGTATTTGTCTGGTTTTGGTATCAGGGTGATGGTGGCCTCATAGAAAGAGTTTGGGAGTGTTCCTTCTTTGCCAATTTTTTGGAAGAGTTTGAGAAGGATGGGTGTTAGGTCTTTTCTCCATGTTGGATAGAATTATCCTGTGAAACCACCTGTCCTGGACTTTTGTTTGTTGGACGATTTTTAATCACAGTTGCAAGTTCATTACTCGTATTGGGTCTGTTCATAGTTTCTATTTTTTCCTGGTTCAGTCTTGGAACGTTGTACCATTCTAAGAATTTGTGGATTTCTTCCAGATTGTCCATTTTATCAGCATAGAGTTGTTTATATTAATCTCTTACGAAGTTTTATATTTCTGTGTTGTCCGTGGTAACTTCTTTTTCATTTCTAATTTTATTGATTGCAGTCCTCTCCCTCTTTTTCTCGGTGAGTCTGGCTAAAGGTATATCAATATTGTTTACCCTCTCAAAGAACCAGCTTTTACTTTTTTTGATCCTTGCTATTGTTTTCTTTGTTGCTATTTCAGTTCTTTCTTTCTTTTTTTTCTGCCTTTTTATTGACAGCCCCAACTACCTTCCGAGTTTGTTGTCTATTTAGCAAATAATCGGTTCAAATGAACATATCTTCTTCCTTTTATCTTATTGTTTTTTGAATTTTCGAATATTATTTTATTTTTTTATACAGCAGGTTCTTATTAGTTATCCATTTTATACATATTAGTGGATATATGTCAATCCAAATTTCCGAATTCATCACACAACGACTACCACACTCCCACTTTCCCCCTTTGGTGGCCATACGTGGGTTCTCCACATCTGTGTATCAATTCAATCCTGCAAACCGTTTCATCTGTACCATCTTTCTAGGTTGCATATATATGCGTTTATATGCGGTATCTGTTTTTCTCTTTCTGACTGACTTCACTCTGTATGACAGTCTCTAGGTCCATCCACACCTGTACCAATGAACCAACTTAGTTCCTTTTTATGGCTGCTAATATTCCATGGTATATATGTACCTCATCTTTATCCATTCGTCTGTGGATTTGTATTTAGGTTGTTTCCATGACCTGGCTATAGTAAATACTACTACAATGAACACTGGGGTGCATGTGACTTTTAGAACTATGGTTTTCTCTTGGTATATGCCCTGTAGTGGGTTCGCTGGGTCGTATGGCAATTCTGTTTTTCGTTTTTTAAGGAACCTCTTTACTGTTCTCCATAGTGGCTGTATCAATTTACATTCCCAACAACAGTGCAAGAGTATTCTCTTTGCTCCACACCCTGTCCAGCAGTTATTGTTTGTTGATTTTCTGATGATGCCCGTTCTAAATGGTGTGAGGTGATACCTCAGTGTAGTTTTGATGTGCATCTCTCTAATAATTAGTGACGTTGAGCAGGTTTTGATGTGCTTGTTGGCCAGCTGTGTGTCTTCTTTCGAGAATTGTCTATTTAGGTCTTCTGCCCATGTTTCGATTGGGTTGTTTGTTTGTTTAATACCGAGCTGCATGAGCTCTTTATATATTTTGGAGGTTAATCCTTAGTCCGTTGATCTGTACGCAAATATTTTTCCCAGTCTGAGGGCTGTCCTTTGGTCTTGTTTGTCGTTTCCTGTGTGTAGCAAAAGCTTTTAAGTTTCATTAGGTCCCACTTGTTTATTTTTGTTTTTATTTCCATTACTCTAGGAGGTGGATTAAAAAAGATACTACCGTGATTTATGTCAAAGCGTGTTATTGCTATGTTTTTCTCTAAGAGTTTTACAGTATCCTGTCTTACGTTTAGGTCTCTGTTGCATTTTGAGTTTATTTCTGTGTACGGTGTTTGGGAGTGTTCTAATTTCATTCTTTTACATGTGTCTGTCCAGTTTTCCCAGCACCACTTATTGTAGAGACTTCCTTTTCTCCATTGTGGATTCTTGCCTCCTTTGTCTTAGATTAGTTGACCATAGGTGCGTGGCTTTATCTCTGGGCCTTCTATCCTGTTGGATTGATCTATATTTCTGTTTTTGTGCCAGTCCCATCCTGTCTTGATTCCTGTAGCTTTGTAGTACTGTCTGAAGTCGGGCAGTCTGATTCCTCCATCTCTGTTTTTTGCCCTCAAAGTGCTTCGTCTCTTCCGGGTTTTATGTGTCTCCATACAAATTTTAAGATTTTTTTGTTCTAGTTCTGGAAAGAATGCCATTGGTAATTTGAGAGGGATTGCATTGAATATATCGATTGCTTTTGTAGTATAGTCATTTTCACAACATTGATTCTTCCAATCCAAGAACATGGTATCTCTCTCCATCTGTTTGTATCATCTTCAGTTTCGTTCTTCAGTGTCATAGTTTTCAGCATACAGATCTTTTGTCTCCCTACGTAGGTTGATTCCTAGGTATTTTATTCTTTCTGTTGTAATGGTTTTTGGGAGTGTTTCCTTCATTTCTCTTTCAGAATTTTCTTCATTAATGTATAGGAATGCAAGGGATTTCTGTGCATTCATTTTGTATCGTGCAACGTTACCAAATCCATGGATTAGCTCTAGTAGTTTTCTGGTGGCATCTTTAGGATTCTCTAAGTATAGTGTCATGTCATCTGCAAAGAGTGAGAGTGTTACTTCTTTCCCAACTTGTGTTCCGTTTATTTCTTTTGCTGCTCTGACTGCTGTGGCTAGAACTTCCAAAACTATGTGGAATAATAGTGGTGAGAGTGGTCATCCTTGTCTTGTTCCTGATATTAGAGGACATGCTTTCAGTTTTTCACCATTGAGGATGTTTGCTGTGGGTTTGTCGTACATGGCCTTGATTAAGTGGAGTGAGGTTCCCTCTCTGCCCACTTTCTGGAGGGTTTTTATCAGAAATGTGTGTTGAAATTAGTTACAAGCTCTTCTGCATCTATTGACATGATCATACGTTTTTTCCTCTTTGCTTTGTTAATAGGGTGTATCACATTGATTTGCATATATTGAAGAATCCTTGCATCCCTGGAATCAATCCCACTTGATCATGAGGTATGATACTTTTAATGTGGTATTGGATTCTGTTTGCTACTATTTTGTTGAGCAGTTTTGCATCTATGTTCATCAGTGATATCGGTGTGTAACTTTAGTTTTTTGTACTACCTTTGTCTGGTTTTGGTATCAGGGTGATGTTGGCCTCATAGAAAGAGTTTGGGAATGTTCCCGCCTTGACCATTTTTTGGAAGAGCTTGAGAAGGATGGGTGTTAGGTCTTTTCTCCGTGTTGGATTGAATTATCCTGTGAAGCCATGTGTCCGGGAGTTTTGTTTGTTGGACGAATTTTAATCAGAGTTGCAAGTTCATTACTCGTACTGGGTCTGTTCATAGTTTCTATTTTTTCCTGGTTCAGTCTTGGAAGGTTGTACCTTTCTAAGAATTTGTGCATTTCTTCCAGATTGTCCATTTTATCAGCATAGAGTTGCTTGTAGTAGTCTCTTACGAAGTTTTATATTTCTCTGTTGTCCGTGGTAACTTCTTTTTCATTTCTAATTTTATTGATTGCAGTCCTCTCCCTCTGTTTCTCGGTGAGTCTGGCTAAAGGTATATCAATATTGTTTACCTTCTCAAAGAACCAGCTTTTACTTTTATTGATCCTTGCTATTGTTTTCTTTGTTGCTGTTTCAGTTCTTTCTTTTTTCTCTACCGTATTATTGACAGCCCCAACTACCTTCAGAGTTTGTTGTCTATTTAGGAAATGATTGGTTCAAATGAACACATCTTCTTCCTTTTATCTTATTCTTTTCTGAATTTTTGAATATTATTTTATTTTTTTATACAGCAGGTTCTTATTAGTTATCCATTTTATACATATCAGTGTATATATTTGAATCCCAATTTCCAAATTCATCACACAACGACTACCACACCCCCACTTCCCCCATTGGTGGCCGTACGTGGGTTCTCCACATCTGTGTATCAATTCAATCCTGCAAACCGGTTCATCTGTACCAACTTTCTAGGGTGCATATATATGCGTTTATATACGGTATCTGTTTTTCTCTTTCTGACTGACGTCACTCTGTATGACACTCTCTAGATCCATCCACGCCTGTACCACTGAACCAACTTAGTTCCTTTTTATGGCTGAGTAATATTCCATGGTATATATGTACCTCATCTTCTTTATCCATTCGCCTGTGGATGGGCATTTAGGTTGTTTTCATGACCTGGCTATTGTAAATACTGCTGCAAAGAACATTGGGGTGCATGTGGCTTTTAGAACTATGGTTTTCTCTTGGTATATGCCCTGTAGTGGGTTCGCTGGGTCGTATGGAAATTCTGTTTTTCGTTTTTTAAGGAACCTCTTTACTGTTCTCCATAGTGGCTGTATCAATTTACATTCCCAACAACAGTGCAAGAGTAATCTCTTTGCTCCACACCCTGTCCAGCAGTTGTTGTTTGTTGATTTTCTGATGATGCCCGTTCTAAATGGTGTGAGGTGATACCTCAGTGTACTTTTGATGTGCATCTCTCTAATAATTAGTGACGTTGAGTAGATTTTGATGTGTTTGTTGGCCAGCTGTATGTCTTCTTTGGAGAATTGTCTATTTAGGTCTTCTGCCCATTTTTCGATTGCGTTGTTCGTTTGTTTAATACCGAGCTGCATGAGCTCTTTATATATTTTGGAGATTAATCCTTAGTCCGTTGATCCGTATGCAAATATTTTTCCCATTCTGAGGGTTGTCCTTTGGTCTTGTTTGTCGTTTCCTGTGTGTAGCAAAAGCTTTTAAGTTTCATTAGGTCCCACTTGTTTCTTTTTGTTTTTATTTCCATTATTCTAGGAGGTGGATTAAAAAAGATCTTGCCGTGATTTATGTCAAAGCGTGTTATTGCTATGTTTTCCTCTAAGAGTTTTATAGTATCCCGTCTTATGTTTAGGTCTCTGTTCCATTTTGAGTTGATTTCTGTGTACGGTGTTTGGGAGTGCTCTAATTTCATTCTTTTACATGTGTCTCTCCAGTTTTCCCAGCATCACTTATTGTAGAGACTGTCTTTTCTCCATTATGGATTCTTGCCTCCTTTGTCATAGATTAGTTGACCATAGGTGCGTCGCTTTATCTCTGGGCTTTCTATCCTGTTGCATTCATTTATATTTCTGTTTTTGTGCCAGTCCCATCATTGTCTTGATTCCTGTAGCTTTGTAGTACAGTCTAAAGTTGGGCAGTCTGATTCCTCCTGCTCTGTTTTTTTCCCTCAAAGTGCTTTGGCTCTTCCGGGTTTTTTGTGTCTCCATAAAAATTTTAAGATTTTTTTCTTCTAGTTCTGGAAAGAATGCCATTGGTAATTTGAGAGGGATTGCATTGAATATGTAGATTGCTTTTCTACTATAGTCATTTTCACAACATTGATTCTTCCAATCCAAAACATGGTATCTCTCTCCATCCGTTTGTATCATCTTCAATTTCCTTCTTCAGTGTCATAGTTTTCAGCATACAGATCTTTTGTCTCCCTACGTAGGTTTATTCCTAGGTATTTATTCTTTCTCTTGCAATGGTTAATGGGAGTGTTTCCTTCATTTCTGTTTCAGAATTTTCTTCATTAATGTATAGGAATGCAAGGGATTTCTGTGCATTCATTTTGTATCGTGCAACGTTACCAAATCCATGGATTAGCTCTAGTAGTTTTCTGGTGGCATCTATAGTATTCTCTAAGTATAGTGTCATGTCATCTGCAAAGAGTGACAGTGTTACTTCTTCTTTTCCAACTTGTGTTCCGTTTATTTCTTTTGCTGCTCTGACTGCTATGGCTAGAACTTCCAAAACTATGTGGAATAATAGTGGTGAGAGTGGTCATCCTTGTCTTGTTCCTGATATTAGAGGACATGCTTTCAGTTTTTCACCATTGAGGATGTTTGCTGTGGGTTTGTCGTATATGGCCTTGATTAAGTGGAGTGAGGTTCCTTCCCTCTCTGCCCACTTTCTGGAGGGTTTTTTATCAGAAATGTGTGTTCAAGTTTGTTACAAGCTTTTCTGCAACTATTGACATGATCATACGTTTTTTCCTCTTCACTTTGTTAATAGGGTGTATCACATTGATTTGCGTATATTGAAGAATCCTTGCATCCCTGCGATCAATCCCACTTGATCATGAGGTATGATACTTTTAAGGTGGTATTGGATTCTCTTTGCTAGTATTTTGTTGGGCAGCTTTGCATCTATGTTCATCAGTGATATCAGTGTGTAACTTTAGTTCTTTGTATTGTATTTGTCTGGTTTTGGTATCAGGGTGATGGTGGCCTCATAGAAAGAGTTTGGGAGTGTTCCTTCTTTGCCAACTTTTTGGAAGAGTTTGAGAAGGATGGGTGTTAGGTCTTTTCTCCATGTTGGATAGAATTATCCTGTGAAACCACCTGTCCTGGACTTTTGTTTGTTGGACGATTTTTAATCACAGTTGCAAGTTCATTACTCGTATTGGGTCTGTTCATAGTTTCTATTTTTTCCTGGTTCAGTCTTGGAACGTTGTACCATTCTAAGAATTTGTGGATTTCTTCCAGATTGTCCATTTTATCAGCATAGAGTTGTTCATATTAATCTCTTACGAAGTTTTATATTTCTGTGTTGTCCGTGGTAACTTCTTTTTCATTTCTAATTTTATTGATTGCAGTCCTCTCCCTCTTTTTCTCGGTGAGTCTGGCTAAAGGTATATCAATATTGTTTACCCTCTCAAAGAACCAGCTTTTACTTTTTTTGATCCTTGCTATTGTTTTCTTTGTTGCTATTTCAGTTCTTTCTTTCTTTTTTTTCTGCCTTTTTATTGACAGCCCCAACTACCTTCCGAGTTTGTTGTCTATTTAGCAAATAATCGGTTCAAATGAACATATCTTCTTCCTTTTATCTTATTGTTTTTTGAATTTTCGAATATTATTTTATTTTTTTATACAGCAGGTTCTTATTAGTTATCCATTTTATACATATTAGTGGATATATGTCAATCCAAATTTCCGAATTCATCACACAACGACTACCACACTCCCACTTTCCCCCTTTGGTGGCCATACGTGGGTTCTCCACATCTGTGTATCAATTCAATCCTGCAAACCGTTTCATCTGTACCATCTTTCTAGGTTGCATATATATGCGTTTATATGCGGTATCTGTTTTTCTCTTTCTGACTGACTTCACTCTGTATGACAGTCTCTAGGTCCATCCACGCCTGTACCAATGAACCAACTTAGTTCCTTTTTATGGCTGCTAATATTCCATGGTATATATGTACCTCATCTTTATCCATTCGTCTGTGGATTGGTATTTAGGTTGTTTCCAGGACCTGGCTATAGTAAATACTACTACAATGAACACTGGGGTGCATGTGACTTTTAGAACTATGGTTTTCTCTTGGTATATGCCCTGTAGTGGGTTCGCTGGGTCGTATGGCAATTCTGTTTTTCGTTTTTTAAGGAACCTCTTTACTGTTCTCCATAGTGGCTGTATCAATTTACATTCCCAACAACAGTGCAAGAGTATTCTCTTTGCTCCACACCCTGTCCAGCAGTTATTGTTTGTTGATTTTCTGATGATGCCCGTTCTCAATGGTGTGAGGTGATACCTCAGTGTAGTTTTGATGTGCATCTCTCTAATAATTAGTGACGTTGAGCAGGTTTTGATGTGCTTGTTGGCCAGCTGTGTGTCTTCTTTCGAGAATTGTCTATTTAGGTCTTCTGCCCATGTTTCGATTGGGTTGTTTGTTTGTTTAATACCGAGCTGCATGAGCTCTTTATATATTTTGGAGATTAATCCTTAGTCCGTTGATCTGTACGCAAATATTTTTCCCAGTCTGAGGGCTGTCCTTTGGTCTTGTTTGTCGTTTCCTGTGTGTAGCAAAAGCTTTTAAGTTTCATTAGGTCCCACTTGTTTATTTTTGTTTTTATTTCCATTACTCTAGGAGGTGGATTAAAAACGATACTACCGTGATTTATGTCAAAGCGTGTTATTGCTATGTTTTTCTCTAAGAGTTTTATAGTATCCTGTCTTACGTTTAGGTCTCTGTTGCATTTTGAGTTTATTTCTGTGTACGGTGTTTGGGAGTGTTCTAATTTCATTCTTTTACATGTGTCTGTCCAGTTTTCCCAGCACCACTTATTGTAGAGACTTCCTTTTCTCCATTGTGGATTCTTGCCTCCTTTGTCTTAGATTAGTTGACCATAGGTGCGTGGCTTTATCTCTGGGCCTTCTATCCTGTTGGATTGATCTATATTTCTGTTTTTGTGCCAGTCCCATCCTGTCTTGATTCCTGTAGCTTTGTAGTACTGTCTGAAGTCGGGCAGTCTGATTCCTCCATCTCTGTTTTTTGCCCTCAAAGTGCTTCGTCTCTTCCGGGTTTTATGTGTCTCCATACAAATTTTAAGATTTTTTTGTTCTAGTTCTGGAAAGAATGCCATTGGTAATTTGAGAGGGATTGCATTGAATATATCGATTGCTTTTGTAGTATAGTCATTTTCACAACATTGATTCTTCCAATCCAAGAACATGGTATCTCTCTCCATCTGTTTGTATCATCTTCAGTTTCGTTCTTCAGTGTCATAGTTTTCAGCATACAGATCTTTTGTCTCCCTACGTAGGTTTATTCCTAGGTATTTTATTCTTTCTGTTGTAATGGTTAATGGGAGTGTTTCCTTCATTTCTCTTTCAGAATTTTCTTCATTAATGTATAGGAATGCAAGGGATTTCTGTGCATTCATTTTGTATCGTGCAACGTTACCAAATCCATGGATTAGCTCTAGTAGTTTTCTGGTGGCATCTTTAGGATTCTCTAAGTATAGTGTCATGTCATCTGCAAAGAGTGAGAGTGTTACTTCTTTCCCAACTTGTGTTCCGTTTATTTCTTTTGCTGCTCTGACTGCTGTGGCTAGAACTTCCAAAACTATGTGGAATAATAGTGGTGAGAGTGGTCATCCTTGTCTTGTTCCTGATATTAGAGGACATGCTTTCAGTTTTTCACCATTGAGGATGTTTGCTGTGGGTTTGTCGTACATGGCCTTGATTAAGTGGAGTGAGGTTCCCTCTCTGCCCACTTTCTGGAGGGTTTTTATCAGAAATGTGTGTTGAAATTAGTTACAAGCTCTTCTGCATCTATTGACATGATCATACGTTTTTTCCTCTTTGCTTTGTTAATAGGGTGTATCACATTGATTTGCGTATATTGAAGAATCCTTGCATCCCTGGAATCAATCCCACTTGATCATGAGGTATGATACTTTTAATGTGGTATTGGATTCTGTTTGCTACTATTTTGTTGAGCAGCTTTGCATCTATGTTCATCAGTGAGATCGGTGTGTAACTTTAGTTTTTTGTACTACCTTTGTCTGGTTTTGGTATCAGGGTGATGTTGGCCTCATAGAAAGAGTTTGGGAATGTTCCCGCCTTGACCATTTTTTGGAAGAGCTTGAGAAGGATGGGTGTTAGGTCTTTTCTCCGTGTTGGATTGAATTATCCTGTGAAGCCATGTGTCCGGGAGTTTTGTTTGTTGGACGAATTTTAATCAGAGTTGCAAGTTCATTACTCGTACTGGGTCTGTTCATAGTTTCTATTTTTTCCTGGTTCAGTCTTGGAAGGTTGTACCTTTCTAAGAATTTGTGCATTTCTTCCAGATTGTCCATTTTATCAGCATAGAGTTGCTTGTAGTAGTCTCTTACGAAGTTTTATATTTCTCTGTTGTCCGTGGTAACTTCTTTTTCATTTCTAATTTTATTGATTGCAGTCCTCTCCCTCTGTTTCTCGGTGAGTCTGGCTAAAGGTATATCAATATTGTTTACCTTCTCAAAGAACCAGCTTTTACTTTTATTGATCCTTGCTATTGTTTTCTTTGTTGCTGTTTCAGTTCTTTCTTTTTTCTCTACCGTATTATTGACAGCCCCAACTACCTTCAGAGTTTGTTGTCTATTTAGGAAATGATTGGTTCAAATGAACACATCTTCTTCCTTTTATCTTATTCTTTTCTGAATTTTTGAATATTATTTTATTTTTTTATACAGCAGGTTCTTATTAGTTATCCATTTTATACATATCAGTGTATATATTTGAATCCCAATTTCCAAATTCATCACACAACGACTACCACACCCCCACTTCCCCCATTGGTGGCCGTACGTGGGTTCTCCACATCTGTGTATCAATTCAATCCTGCAAACCGGTTCATCTGTACCAACTTTCTAGGGTGCATATATATGCGTTTATATACGGTATCTGTTTTTCTCTTTCTGACTGACGTCACTCTGTATGACACTCTCTAGATCCATCCACGCCTGTACCACTGAACCAACTTAGTTCCTTTTTATGGCTGAGTAATATTCCATGGTATATATGTACCTCATCTTCTTTATCCATTCGCCTGTGGATGGGCATTTAGGTTGTTTTCATGACCTGGCTATTGTAAATACTGCTGCAAAGAACATTGGGGTGCATGTGGCTTTTAGAACTATGGTTTTCTCTTGGTATATGCCCTGTAGTGGGTTCGCTGGGTCGTATGGAAATTCTGTTTTTCGTTTTTTAAGGAACCTCTTTACTGTTCTCCATAGTGGCTGTATCAATTTACATTCCCAACAACAGTGCAAGAGTAATCTCTTTGCTCCACACCCTGTCCAGCAGTTGTTGTTTGTTGATTTTCTGATGATGCCCGTTCTAAATGGTGTGAGGTGATACCTCAGTGTACTTTTGATGTGCATCTCTCTAATAATTAGTGACGTTGAGTAGATTTTGATGTGTTTGTTGGCCAGCTGTATGTCTTCTTTGGAGAATTGTCTATTTAGGTCTTCTGCCCATTTTTCGATTGCGTTGTTCGTTTGTTTAATACCGAGCTGCATGAGCTCTTTATATATTTTGGAGATTAATCCTTAGTCCGTTGATCCGTATGCAAATATTTTTCCCATTCTGAGGGTTGTCCTTTGGTCTTGTTTGTCGTTTCCTGTGTGTAGCAAAAGCTTTTAAGTTTCATTAGGTCCCACTTGTTTCTTTTTGTTTTTATTTCCATTATTCTAGGAGGTGGATTAAAAAAGATCTTGCCGTGATTTATGTCAAAGCGTGTTATTGCTATGTTTTCCTCTAAGAGTTTTATAGTATCCCGTCTTATGTTTAGGTCTCTGTTCCATTTTGAGTTGATTTCTGTGTACGGTGTTTGGGAGTGCTCTAATTTCATTCTTTTACATGTGTCTCTCCAGTTTTCCCAGCATCACTTATTGTAGAGACTGTCTTTTCTCCATTATGGATTCTTGCCTCCTTTGTCATAGATTAGTTGACCATAGGTGCGTCGCTTTATCTCTGGGCTTTCTATCCTGTTGCATTCATTTATATTTCTGTTTTTGTGCCAGTCCCATCATTGTCTTGATTCCTGTAGCTTTGTAGTACAGTCTAAAGTTGGGCAGTCTGATTCCTCCTGCTCTGTTTTTTTCCCTCAAAGTGCTTTGGCTCTTCCGGGTTTTTTGTGTCTCCATAAAAATTTTAAGATTTTTTTCTTCTAGTTCTGGAAAGAATGCCATTGGTAATTTGAGAGGGATTGCATTGAATATGTAGATTGCTTTTCTACTATAGTCATTTTCACAACATTGATTCTTCCAATCCAAAACATGGTATCTCTCTCCATCCGTTTGTATCATCTTCAATTTCCTTCTTCAGTGTCATAGTTTTCAGCATACAGATCTTTTGTCTCCCTACGTAGGTTTATTCCTAGGTATTTATTCTTTCTCTTGCAATGGTTAATGGGAGTGTTTCCTTCATTTCTGTTTCAGAATTTTCTTCATTAATGTATAGGAATGCAAGGGATTTCTGTGCATTCATTTTGTATCGTGCAACGTTACCAAATCCATGGATTAGCTCTAGTAGTTTTCTGGTGGCATCTATAGTATTCTCTAAGTATAGTGTCATGTCATCTGCAAAGAGTGACAGTGTTACTTCTTCTTTTCCAACTTGTGTTCCGTTTATTTCTTTTGCTGCTCTGACTGCTATGGCTAGAACTTCCAAAACTATGTGGAATAATAGTGGTGAGAGTGGTCATCCTTGTCTTGTTCCTGATATTAGAGGACATGCTTTCAGTTTTTCACCATTGAGGATGTTTGCTGTGGGTTTGTCGTATATGGCCTTGATTAAGTGGAGTGAGGTTCCTTCCCTCTCTGCCCACTTTCTGGAGGGTTTTTTATCAGAAATGTGTGTTCAAGTTTGTTACAAGCTTTTCTGCAACTATTGACATGATCATACGTTTTTTCCTCTTCACTTTGTTAATAGGGTGTATCACATTGATTTGCGTATATTGAAGAATCCTTGCATCCCTGCGATCAATCCCACTTGATCATGAGGTATGATACTTTTAAGGTGGTATTGGATTCTCTTTGCTAGTATTTTGTTGGGCAGCTTTGCATCTATGTTCATCAGTGATATCAGTGTGTAACTTTAGTTCTTTGTATTGTATTTGTCTGGTTTTGGTATCAGGGTGATGGTGGCCTCATAGAAAGAGTTTGGGAGTGTTCCTTCTTTGCCAACTTTTTGGAAGAGTTTGAGAAGGATGGGTGTTAGGTCTTTTCTCCATGTTGGATAGAATTATCCTGTGAAACCACCTGTCCTGGACTTTTGTTTGTTGGACGATTTTTAATCACAGTTGCAAGTTCATTACTCGTATTGGGTCTGTTCATAGTTTCTATTTTTTCCTGGTTCAGTCTTGGAACGTTGTACCATTCTAAGAATTTGTGGATTTCTTCCAGATTGTCCATTTTATCAGCATAGAGTTGTTCATATTAATCTCTTACGAAGTTTTATATTTCTGTGTTGTCCGTGGTAACTTCTTTTTCATTTCTAATTTTATTGATTGCAGTCCTCTCCCTCTTTTTCTCGGTGAGTCTGGCTAAAGGTATATCAATATTGTTTACCCTCTCAAAGAACCAGCTTTTACTTTTTTTGATCCTTGCTATTGTTTTCTTTGTTGCTATTTCAGTTCTTTCTTTCTTTTTTTTCTGCCTTTTTATTGACAGCCCCAACTACCTTCCGAGTTTGTTGTCTATTTAGCAAATAATCGGTTCAAATGAACATATCTTCTTCCTTTTATCTTATTGTTTTTTGAATTTTCGAATATTATTTTATTTTTTTATACAGCAGGTTCTTATTAGTTATCCATTTTATACATATTAGTGGATATATGTCAATCCAAATTTCCGAATTCATCACACAACGACTACCACACTCCCACTTTCCCCCTTTGGTGGCCATACGTGGGTTCTCCACATCTGTGTATCAATTCAATCCTGCAAACCGTTTCATCTGTACCATCTTTCTAGGTTGCATATATATGCGTTTATATGCGGTATCTGTTTTTCTCTTTCTGACTGACTTCACTCTGTATGACAGTCTCTAGGTCCATCCACGCCTGTACCAATGAACCAACTTAGTTCCTTTTTATGGCTGCTAATATTCCATGGTATATATGTACCTCATCTTTATCCATTCGTCTGTGGATTGGTATTTAGGTTGTTTCCAGGACCTGGCTATAGTAAATACTACTACAATGAACACTGGGGTGCATGTGACTTTTAGAACTATGGTTTTCTCTTGGTATATGCCCTGTAGTGGGTTCGCTGGGTCGTATGGCAATTCTGTTTTTCGTTTTTTAAGGAACCTCTTTACTGTTCTCCATAGTGGCTGTATCAATTTACATTCCCAACAACAGTGCAAGAGTATTCTCTTTGCTCCACACCCTGTCCAGCAGTTATTGTTTGTTGATTTTCTGATGATGCCCGTTCTAAATGGTGTGAGGTGATACCTCAGTGTAGTTTTGATGT
Source organism: Eschrichtius robustus (assembly GCF_028021215.1). Lineage (NCBI taxonomy): Eukaryota > Metazoa > Chordata > Mammalia > Artiodactyla > Eschrichtiidae > Eschrichtius > Eschrichtius robustus. Next base: position 24,605,517 of record NC_090845.1, read on the forward strand.
GCATCTCTCTAATAATTAGTGACGTTGAGCAGGTTTTGATGTGCTTGTTGGCCAGCTGTGTGTCTTCTTTCGAGAATTGTCTATTTAGGTCTTCTGCCCATGTTTCGATTGGGTTGTTTGTTTGTTTAATACCGAGCTGCATGAGCTCTTTATATATTTTGGAGATTAATCCTTAGTCCGTTGATCTGTACGCAAATATTTTTCCCAGTCTGAGGGCTGTCCTTTGGTCTTGTTTGTCGTTTCCTGTGTGTAGCAAAAGCTTTTAAGTTTCATTAGGTCCCACTTGTTTATTTTTGTTTTTATTTCCATTACTCTAGGAGGTGGATTAAAAAAGATACTACCGTGATTTATGTCAAAGCGTGTTATTGCTATGTTTTTCTCTAAGAGTTTTACAGTATCCTGTCTTACGTTTAGGTCTCTGTTGCATTTTGAGTTTATTTCTGTGTACGGTGTTTGGGAGTGTTCTAATTTCATTCTTTTACATGTGTCTGTCCAGTTTTCCCAGCACCACTTATTGTAGAGACTTCCTTTTCTCCATTGTGGATTCTTGCCTCCTTTGTCTTAGATTAGTTGACCATAGGTGCGTGGCTTTATCTCTGGGCCTTCTATCCTGTTGGATTGATCTATATTTCTGTTTTTGTGCCAGTCCCATCCTGTCTTGATTCCTGTAGCTTTGTAGTACTGTCTGAAGTCGGGCAGTCTGATTCCTCCATCTCTGTTTTTTGCCCTCAAAGTGCTTCGTCTCTTCCGGGTTTTATGTGTCTCCATACAAATTTTAAGATTTTTTTGTTCTAGTTCTGGAAAGAATGCCATTGGTAATTTGAGAGGGATTGCATTGAATATATCGATTGCTTTTGTAGTATAGTCATTTTCACAACATTGATTCTTCCAATCCAAGAACATGGTATCTCTCTCCATCTGTTTGTATCATCTTCAGTTTCGTTCTTCAGTGTCATAGTTTTCAGCATACAGATCTTTTGTCTCCCTACGTAGGTTGATTCCTAGGTATTTTATTCTTTCTGTTGTAATGGTTTTTGGGAGTGTTTCCTTCATTTCTCTTTCAGAATTTTCTTCATTAATGTATAGGAATGCAAGGGATTTCTGTGCATTCATTTTGTATCGTGCAACGTTACCAAATCCATGGATTAGCTCTAGTAGTTTTCTGGTGGCATCTTTAGGATTCTCTAAGTATAGTGTCATGTCATCTGCAAAGAGTGAGAGTGTTACTTCTTTCCCAACTTGTGTTCCGTTTATTTCTTTTGCTGCTCTGACTGCTGTGGCTAGAACTTCCAAAACTATGTGGAATAATAGTGGTGAGAGTGGTCATCCTTGTCTTGTTCCTGATATTAGAGGACATGCTTTCAGTTTTTCACCATTGAGGATGTTTGCTGTGGGTTTGTCGTACATGGCCTTGATTAAGTGGAGTGAGGTTCCCTCTCTGCCCACTTTCTGGAGGGTTTTTATCAGAAATGTGTGTTGAAATTAGTTACAAGCTCTTCTGCATCTATTGACATGATCATACGTTTTTTCCTCTTTGCTTTGTTAATAGGGTGTATCACATTGATTTGCGTATATTGAAGAATCCTTGCATCCCTGGAATCAATCCCACTTGATCATGAGGTATGATACTTTTAATGTGGTATTGGATTCTGTTTGCTACTATTTTGTTGAGCAGCTTTGCATCTATGTTCATCAGTGAGATCGGTGTGTAACTTTAGTTTTTTGTACTACCTTTGTCTGGTTTTGGTATCAGGGTGATGTTGGCCTCATAGAAAGAGTTTGGGAATGTTCCCGCCTTGACCATTTTTTGGAAGAGCTTGAGAAGGATGGGTGTTAGGTCTTTTCTCCGTGTTGGATTGAATTATCCTGTGAAGCCATGTGTCCGGGAGTTTTGTTTGTTGGACGAATTTTAATCAGAGTTGCAAGTTCATTACTCGTACTGGGTCTGTTCATAGTTTCTATTTTTTCCTGGTTCAGTCTTGGAAGGTTGTACCTTTCTAAGAATTTGTGCATTTCTTCCAGATTGTCCATTTTATCAGCATAGAGTTGCTTGTAGTAGTCTCTTACGAAGTTTTATATTTCTCTGTTGTCCGTGGTAACTTCTTTTTCATTTCTAATTTTATTGATTGCAGTCCTCTCCCTCTGTTTCTCGGTGAGTCTGGCTAAAGGTATATCAATATTGTTTACCTTCTCAAAGAACCAGCTTTTACTTTTATTGATCCTTGCTATTGTTTTCTTTGTTGCTGTTTCAGTTCTTTCTTTTTTCTCTACCGTATTATTGACAGCCCCAACTACCTTCAGAGTTTGTTGTCTATTTAGGAAATGATTGGTTCAAATGAACACATCTTCTTCCTTTTATCTTATTCTTTTCTGAATTTTTGAATATTATTTTATTTTTTTATACAGCAGGTTCTTATTAGTTATCCATTTTATACCTATCAGTGTATATATTTGAATCCCAATTTCCAAATTCATCACACAACGACTACCACACCCCCACTTCCCCCATTGGTGGCCGTACGTGGGTTCTCCACATCTGTGTATCAATTCAATCCTGCAAACCGGTTCATCTGTACCAACTTTCTAGGGTGCATATATATGCGTTTATATACGGTATCTGTTTTTCTCTTTCTGACTGACGTCACTCTGTATGACACTCTCTAGATCCATCCACGCCTGTACCACTGAACCAACTTAGTTCCTTTTTATGGCTGAGTAATATTCCATGGTATATATGTACCTCATCTTCTTTATCCATTCGCCTGTGGATGGGCATTTAGGTTGTTTTCATGACCTGGCTATTGTAAATACTGCTGCAAAGAACATTGGGGTGCATGTGGCTTTTAGAACTATGGTTTTCTCTTGGTATATGCCCTGTAGTGGGTTCGCTGGGTCGTATGGAAATTCTGTTTTTCGTTTTTTAAGGAACCTCTTTACTGTTCTCCATAGTGGCTGTATCAATTTACATTCCCAACAACAGTGCAAGAGTAATCTCTTTGCTCCACACCCTGTCCAGCAGTTGTTGTTTGTTGATTTTCTGATGATGCCCGTTCTAAATGGTGTGAGGTGATACCTCAGTGTACTTTTGATGTGCATCTCTCTAATAATTAGTGACGTTGAGTAGATTTTGATGTGTTTGTTGGCCAGCTGTATGTCTTCTTTGGAGAATTGTCTATTTAGGTCTTCTGCCCATTTTTCGATTGCGTTGTTCGTTTGTTTAATACCGAGCTGCATGAGCTCTTTATATATTTTGGAGATTAATCCTTAGTCCGTTGATCCGTATGCAAATATTTTTCCCATTCTGAGGGTTGTCCTTTGGTCTTGTTTGTCGTTTCCTGTGTGTAGCAAAAGCTTTTAAGTTTCATTAGGTCCCACTTGTTTCTTTTTGTTTTTATTTCCATTATTCTAGGAGGTGGATTAAAAAAGATCTTGCCGTGATTTATGTCAAAGCGTGTTATTGCTATGTTTTCCTCTAAGAGTTTTATAGTATCCCGTCTTATGTTTAGGTCTCTGTTCCATTTTGAGTTGATTTCTGTGTACGGTGTTTGGGAGTGCTCTAATTTCATTCTTTTACATGTGTCTCTCCAGTTTTCCCAGCATCACTTATTGTAGAGACTGTCTTTTCTCCATTATGGATTCTTGCCTCCTTTGTCATAGATTAGTTGACCATAGGTGCGTCGCTTTACCTCTGGGCTTTCTATCCTGTTGCATTCATTTATATTTCTGTTTTTGTGCCAGTCCCATCATTGTCTTGATTCCTGTAGCTTTGTAGTACAGTCTAAAGTTGGGCAGTCTGATTCCTCCTGCTCTGTTTTTTTCCCTCAAAGTGCTTTGGCTCTTCCGGGTTTTTTGTGTCTCCATAAAAATTTTAAGATTTTTTTCTTCTAGTTCTGGAAAGAATGCCATTGGTAATTTGAGAGGGATTGCATTGAATATGTAGATTGCTTTTCTACTATAGTCATTTTCACAACATTGATTCTTCCAATCCAAAACATGGTATCTCTCTCCATCCGTTTGTATCATCTTCAATTTCCTTCTTCAGTGTCATAGTTTTCAGCATACAGGTCTTTTGTCTCCCTACGTAGGTTTATTCCTAGGTATTTATTCTTTCTCTTGCAATGGTTAATGGGAGTGTTTCCTTCATTTCTGTTTCAGAATTTTCTTCATTAATGTATAGGAATGCAAGGGATTTCTGTGCATTCATTTTGTATCGTGCAACGTTACCAAATCCATGGATTAGCTCTAGTAGTTTTCTGGTGGCATCTATAGTATTCTCTAAGTATAGTGTCATGTCATCTGCAAAGAGTGACAGTGTTACTTCTTCTTTTCCAACTTGTGTTCCGTTTATTTCTTTTGCTGCTCTGACTGCTATGGCTAGAACTTCCAAAACTATGTGGAATAATAGTGGTGAGAGTGGTCATCCTTGTCTTGTTCCTGATATTAGAGGACATGCTTTCAGTTTTTCACCATTGAGGATGTTTGCTGTGGGTTTGTCGTATATGGCCTTGATTAAGTGGAGTGAGGTTCCTTCCCTCTCTGCCCACTTTCTGGAGGGTTTTTTATCAGAAATGTGTGTTCAAGTTTGTTACAAGCTTTTCTGCAACTATTGACATGATCATACGTTTTTTCCTCTTCACTTTGTTAATAGGGTGTATCACATTGTTTTGCGTATATTGAAGAATCCTTGCATCCCTGCGATCAATCCCACTTGATCATGAGGTATGATACTTTTAAGGTGGTATTGGATTCTCTTTGCTAGTATTTTGTTGGGCAGCTTTGCATCTATGTTCATCAGTGATATCAGTGTGTAACTTTAGTTCTTTGTATTGTATTTGTCTGGTTTTGGTATCAGGGTGATGGTGGCCTCATAGAAAGAGTTTGGGAGTGTTCCTTCTTTGCCAACTTTTTGGAAGAGTTTGAGAAGGATGGGTGTTAGGTCTTTTCTCCATGTTGGATAGAATTATCCTGTGAAACCACCTGTCCTGGACTTTTGTTTGTTGGACGATTTTTAATCACAGTTGCAAGTTCATTACTCGTATTGGGTCTGTTCATAGTTTCTATTTTTTCCTGGTTCAGTCTTGGAACGTTGTACCATTCTAAGAATTTGTGGATTTCTTCCAGATTGTCCATTTTATCAGCATAGAGTTGTTCATATTAATCTCTTACGAAGTTTTATATTTCTGTGTTGTCCGTGGTAACTTCTTTTTCATTTCTAATTTTATTGATTGCAGTCCTCTCCCTCTTTTTCTCGGTGAGTCTGGCTAAAGGTATATCAATATTGTTTACCCTCTCAAAGAACCAGCTTTTACTTTTTTTGATCCTTGCTATTGTTTTCTTTGTTGCTATTTCAGTTCTTTCTTTCTTTTTTTTCTGCCTTTTTATTGACAGCCCCAACTACCTTCCGAGTTTGTTGTCTATTTAGCAAATAATCGGTTCAAATGAACATATCTTCTTCCTTTTATCTTATTGTTTTTTGAATTTTCGAATATTATTTTATTTTTTTATACAGCAGGTTCTTATTAGTTATCCATTTTATACATATTAGTGGATATATGTCAATCCAAATTTCCGAATTCATCACACAACGACTACCACACTCCCACTTTCCCCCTTTGGTGGCCATACGTGGGTTCTCCACATCTGTGTATCAATTCAATCCTGCAAACCGTTTCATCTGTACCATCTTTCTAGGTTGCATATATATGCGTTTATATGCGGTATCTGTTTTTCTCTTTCTGACTGACTTCACTCTGTATGACAGTCTCTAGGTCCATCCACGCCTGTACCAATGAACCAACTTAGTTCCTTTTTATGGCTGCTAATATTCCATGGTATATATGTACCTCATCTTTATCCATTCGTCTGTGGATTGGTATTTAGGTTGTTTCCAGGACCTGGCTATAGTAAATACTACTACAATGAACACTGGGGTGCATGTGACTTTTAGAACTATGGTTTTCTCTTGGTATATGCCCTGTAGTGGGTTCGCTGGGTCGTCTGGCAATTCTGTTTTTCGTTTTTTAAGGAACCTCTTTACTGTTCTCCATAGTGGCTGTATCAATTTACATTCCCAACAACAGTGCAAGAGTATTCTCTTTGCTCCACACCCTGTCCAGCAGTTATTGTTTGTTGATTTTCTGATGATGCCCGTTCTAAATGGTGTGAGGTGATACCTCAGTGTAGTTTTGATGTGCATCTCTCTAATAATTAGTGACGTTGAGCAGGTTTTGATGTGCTTGTTGGCCAGCTGTGTGTCTTCTTTCGAGAATTGTCTATTTAGGTCTTCTGCCCATGTTTCGATTGGGTTGTTTGTTTGTTTAATACCGAGCTGCATGAGCTCTTTATATATTTTGGAGATTAATCCTTAGTCCGTTGATCTGTACGCAAATATTTTTCCCAGTCTGAGGGCTGTCCTTTGGTCTTGTTTGTCGTTTCCTGTGTGTAGCAAAAGCTTTTAAGTTTCATTAGGTCCCACTTGTTTATTTTTGTTTTTATTTCCATTACTCTAGGAGGTGGATTAAAAAAGATACTACCGTGATTTATGTCAAAGCGTGTTATTGCTATGTTTTTCTCTAAGAGTTTTACAGTATCCTGTCTTACGTTTAGGTCTCTGTTGCATTTTGAGTTTATTTCTGTGTACGGTGTTTGGGAGTGTTCTAATTTCATTCTTTTACATGTGTCTGTCCAGTTTTCCCAGCACCACTTATTGTAGAGACTTCCTTTTCTCCATTGTGGATTCTTGCCTCCTTTGTCTTAGATTAGTTGACCATAGGTGCGTGGCTTTATCTCTGGGCCTTCTATCCTGTTGGATTGATCTATATTTCTGTTTTTGTGCCAGTCCCATCCTGTCTTGATTCCTGTAGCTTTGTAGTACTGTCTGAAGTCGGGCAGTCTGATTCCTCCATCTCTGTTTTTTGCCCTCAAAGTGCTTCGTCTCTTCCGGGTTTTATGTGTCTCCATACAAATTTTAAGATTTTTTTGTTCTAGTTCTGGAAAGAATGCCATTGGTAATTTGAGAGGGATTGCATTGAATATATCGATTGCTTTTGTAGTATAGTCATTTTCACAACATTGATTCTTCCAATCCAAGAACATGGTATCTCTCTCCATCTGTTTGTATCATCTTCAGTTTCGTTCTTCAGTGTCATAGTTTTCAGCATACAGATCTTTTGTCTCCCTACGTAGGTTGATTCCTAGGTATTTTATTCTTTCTGTTGTAATGGTTTTTGGGAGTGTTTCCTTCATTTCTCTTTCAGAATTTTCTTCATTAATGTATAGGAATGCAAGGGATTTCTGTGCATTCATTTTGTATCGTGCAACGTTACCAAATCCATGGATTAGCTCTAGTAGTTTTCTGGTGGCATCTTTAGGATTCTCTAAGTATAGTGTCATGTCATCTGCAAAGAGTGAGAGTGTTACTTCTTTCCCAACTTGTGTTCCGTTTATTTCTTTTGCTGCTCTGACTGCTGTGGCTAGAACTTCCAAAACTATGTGGAATAATAGTGGTGAGAGTGGTCATCCTTGTCTTGTTCCTGATATTAGAGGACATGCTTTCAGTTTTTCACCATTGAGGATGTTTGCTGTGGGTTTGTCGTACATGGCCTTGATTAAGTGGAGTGAGGTTCCCTCTCTGCCCACTTTCTGGAGGGTTTTTATCAGAAATGTGTGTTGAAATTAGTTACAAGCTCTTCTGCATCTATTGACATGATCATACGTTTTTTCCTCTTTGCTTTGTTAATAGGGTGTATCACATTGATTTGCATATATTGAAGAATCCTTGCATCCCTGGAATCAATCCCACTTGATCATGAGGTATGATACTTTTAATGTGGTATTGGATTCTGTTTGCTACTATTTTGTTGAGCAGCTTTGCATCTATGTTCATCAGTGAGATCGGTGTGTAACTTTAGTTTTTTGTACTACCTTTGTCTGGTTTTGGTATCAGGGTGATGTTGGCCTCATAGAAAGAGTTTGGGAATGTTCCCGCCTTGACCATTTTTTGGAAGAGCTTGAGAAGGATGGGTGTTAGGTCTTTTCTCCGTGTTGGATTGAATTATCCTGTGAAGCCATGTGTCCGGGAGTTTTGTTTGTTGGACGAATTTTAATCAGAGTTGCAAGTTCATTACTCGTACTGGGTCTGTTCATAGTTTCTATTTTTTCCTGGTTCAGTCTTGGAAGGTTGTACCTTTCTAAGAATTTGTGCATTTCTTCCAGATTGTCCATTTTATCAGCATAGAGTTGCTTGTAGTAGTCTCTTACGAAGTTTTATATTTCTCTGTTGTCCGTGGTAACTTCTTTTTCATTTCTAATTTTATTGATTGCAGTCCTCTCCCTCTGTTTCTCGGTGAGTCTGGCTAAAGGTATATCAATATTGTTTACCTTCTCAAAGAACCAGCTTTTACTTTTATTGATCCTTGCTATTGTTTTCTTTGTTGCTGTTTCAGTTCTTTCTTTTTTCTCTACCGTATTATTGACAGCCCCAACTACCTTCAGAGTTTGTTGTCTATTTAGGAAATGATTGGTTCAAATGAACACATCTTCTTCCTTTTATCTTATTCTTTTCTGAATTTTTGAATATTATTTTATTTTTTTATACAGCAGGTTCTTATTAGTTATCCATTTTATACCTATCAGTGTATATATTTGAATCCCAATTTCCAAATTCATCACACAACGACTACCACACCCCCACTTCCCCCATTGGTGGCCGTACGTGGGTTCTCCACATCTGTGTATCAATTCAATCCTGCAAACCGGTTCATCTGTACCAACTTTCTAGGGTGCATATATATGCGTTTATATACGGTATCTGTTTTTCTCTTTCTGACTGACGTCACTCTGTATGACACTCTCTAGATCCATCCACGCCTGTACCACTGAACCAACTTAGTTCCTTTTTATGGCTGAGTAATATTCCATGGTATATATGTACCTCATCTTCTTTATCCATTCGCCTGTGGATGGGCATTTAGGTTGTTTTCATGACCTGGCTATTGTAAATACTGCTGCAAAGAACATTGGGGTGCATGTGGCTTTTAGAACTATGGTTTTCTCTTGGTATATGCCCTGTAGTGGGTTCGCTGGGTCGTATGGCAATTCTGTTTTTCGTTTTTTAAGGAACCTCTTTACTGTTCTCCATAGTGGCTGTATCAATTTACATTCCCAACAACAGTGCAAGAGTAATCTCTTTGCTCCACACCCTGTCCAGCAGTTGTTGTTTGTTGATTTTCTGATGATGCCCGTTCTAAATGGTGTGAGGTGATACCTCAGTGTACTTTTGATGTGCATCTCTCTAATAATTAGTGACGTTGAGTAGATTTTGATGTGTTTGTTGGCCAGCTGTATGTCTTCTTTGGAGAATTGTCTATTTAGGTCTTCTGCCCATTTTACGATTGCGTTGTTCGTTTGTTTAATACCGAGCTGCATGAGCTCTTTATATATTTTGGAGATTAATCCTTAGTCCGTTGATCCGTATGCAAATATTTTTCCCATTCTGAGGGTTGTCCTTTGGTCTTGTTTGTCGTTTCCTGTGTGTAGCAAAAGCTTTTAAGTTTCATTAGGTCCCACTTGTTTCTTTTTGTTTTTATTTCCATTATTCTAGGAGGTGGATTAAAAAAGATCTTGCCGTGATTTATGTCAAAGCGTGTTATTGCTATGTTTTCCTCTAAGAGTTTTATAGTATCCCGTCTTATGTTTAGGTCTCTGTTCCATTTTGAGTTGATTTCTGTGTACGGTGTTTGGGAGTGCTCTAATTTCATTCTTTTACATGTGTCTCTCCAGTTTTCCCAGCATCACTTATTGTAGAGACTGTCTTTTTCTCCATTATGGATTCTTGCCTCCTTTGTCATAGATTAGTTGACCATAGGTGCGTCGCTTTATCTCTGGGCTTTCTATCCTGTTGCATTCATTTATATTTCTGTTTTTGTGCCAGTCCCATCATTGTCTTGATTCCTGTAGCTTTGTAGTACAGTCTAAAGTTGGGCAGTCTGATTCCTCCTGCTCTGTTTTTTTCCCTCAAAGTGCTTTGGCTCTTCCGGGTTTTTTGTGTCTCCATAAAAATTTTAAGATTTTTTTCTTCTAGTTCTGGAAAGAATGCCATTGGTAATTTGAGAGGGATTGCATTGAATATGTAGATTGCTTTTCTACTATAGTCATTTTCACAACATTGATTCTTCCAATCCAAAACATGGTATCTCTCTCCATCCGTTTGTATCATCTTCAATTTCCTTCTTCAGTGTCATAGTTTTCAGCATACAGATCTTTTGTCTCCCTACGTAGGTTTATTCCTAGGTATTTATTCTTTCTCTTGCAATGGTTAATGGGAGTGTTTCCTTCATTTCTGTTTCAGAATTTTCTTCATTAATGTATAGGAATGCAAGGGATTTCTGTGCATTCATTTTGTATCGTGCAACGTTACCAAATCCATGGATTAGCTCTAGTAGTTTTCTGGTGGCATCTATAGTATTCTCTAAGTATAGTGTCATGTCATCTGCAAAGAGTGACAGTGTTACTTCTTCTTTTCCAACTTGTGTTCCGTTTATTTCTTTTGCTGCTCTGACTGCTATGGCTAGAACTTCCAAAACTATGTGGAATAATAGTGGTGAGAGTGGTCATCCTTGTCTTGTTCCTGATATTAGAGGACATGCTTTCAGTTTTTCACCATTGAGGATGTTTGCTGTGGGTTTGTCGTATATGGCCTTGATTAAGTGGAGTGAGGTTCCTTCCCTCTCTGCCCACTTTCTGGAGGGATTTTTATCAGAAATGTGTGTTCAAGTTTGTTACAAGCTTTTCTGCAACTATTGACATGATCATACGTTTTTTCCTCTTCACTTTGTTAATAGGGTGTATCACATTGTTTTGCGTATATTGAAGAATCCTTGCATCCCTGCGATCAATCCCACTTGATCATGAGGTATGATACTTTTAAGGTGGTATTGGATTCTCTTTGCTAGTATTTTGTTGGGCAGCTTTGCATCTATGTTCACCAGTGATATCAGTGTGTAACTTTAGTTCTTTGTATTGTATTTGTCTGGTTTTGGTATCAGGGTGATGGTGGCCTCATAGAAAGAGTTTGGGAGTGTTCCTTCTTTGCCAATTTTTTGGAAGAGTTTGAGAAGGATGGGTGTTAGGTCTTTTCTCCATGTTGGATAGAATTATCCTGTGAAACCACCTGTCCTGGACTTTTGTTTGTTGGACGATTTTTAATCACAGTTGCAAGTTCATTACTCGTATTGGGTCTGTTCATAGTTTCTATTTTTTCCTGGTTCAGTCTTGGAACGTTGTACCATTCTAAGAATTTGTGGATTTCTTCCAGATTGTCCATTTTATCAGCATAGAGTTGTTTATATTAATCTCTTACGAAGTTTTATATTTCTGTGTTGTCCGTGGTAACTTCTTTTTCATTTCTAATTTTATTGATTGCAGTCCTCTCCCTCTTTTTCTCGGTGAGTCTGGCTAAAGGTATATCAATATTGTTTACCCTCTCAAAGAACCAGCTTTTACTTTTTTTGATCCTTGCTATTGTTTTCTTTGTTGCTATTTCAGTTCTTTCTTTCTTTTTTTTCTGCCTTTTTATTGACAGCCCCAACTACCTTCCGAGTTTGTTGTCTATTTAGCAAATAATCGGTTCAAATGAACATATCTTCTTCCTTTTATCTTATTGTTTTTTGAATTTTCGAATATTATTTTATTTTTTTATACAGCAGGTTCTTATTAGTTATCCATTTTATACATATTAGTGGATATATGTCAATCCAAATTTCCGAATTCATCACACAACGACTACCACACTCCCACTTTCCCCCTTTGGTGGCCATACGTGGGTTCTCCACATCTGTGTATCAATTCAATCCTGCAAACCGTTTCATCTGTACCATCTTTCTAGGTTGCATATATATGCGTTTATATGCGGTATCTGTTTTTCTCTTTCTGACTGACTTCACTCTGTATGACAGTCTCTAGGTCCATCCACGCCTGTACCAATGAACCAACTTAGTTCCTTTTTATGGCTGCTAATATTCCATGGTATATATGTACCTCATCTTTATCCATTCGTCTGTGGATTGGTATTTAGGTTGTTTCCATGACCTGGCTATAGTAAATACTACTACAATGAACACTGGGGTGCATGTGACTTTTAGAACTATGGTTTTCTCTTGGTATATGCCCTGTAGTGGGTTCGCTGGGTCGTCTGGCAATTCTGTTTTTCGTTTTTTAAGGAACCTCTTTACTGTTCTCCATAGTGGCTGTATCAATTTACATTCCCAACAACAGTGCAAGAGTATTCTCTTTGCTCCACACCCTGTCCAGCAGTTATTGTTTGTTGATTTTCTGATGATGCCCGTTCTAAATGGTGTGAGGTGATACCTCAGTGTAGTTTTGATGTGCATCTCTCTAATAATTAGTGACGTTGAGCAGGTTTTGATGTGCTTGTTGGCCAGCTGTGTGTCTTCTTTCGAGAATTGTCTATTTAGGTCTTCTGCCCATGTTTCGATTGGGTTGTTTGTTTGTTTAATACCGAGCTGCATGAGCTCTTTATATATTTTGGAGATTAATCCTTAGTCCGTTGATCTGTACGCAAATATTTTTCCCAGTCTGAGGGCTGTCCTTTGGTCTTGTTTGTCGTTTCCTGTGTGTAGCAAAAGCTTTTAAGTTTCATTAGGTCCCACTTGTTTATTTTTGTTTTTATTTCCATTACTCTAGGAGGTGGATTAAAAAAGATACTACCGTGATTTATGTCAAAGCGTGTTATTGCTATGTTTTTCTCTAAGAGTTTTACAGTATCCTGTCTTACGTTTAGGTCTCTGTTGCATTTTGAGTTTATTTCTGTGTACGGTGTTTGGGAGTGTTCTAATTTCATTCTTTTACATGTGTCTGTCCAGTTTTCCCAGCACCACTTATTGTAGAGACTTTCTTTTCTCCATTGTGGATTCTTGCCTCCTTTGTCTTAGATTAGTTGACCATAGGTGCGTGGCTTTATCTCTGGGCCTTCTATCCTGTTGGATTGATCTATATTTCTGTTTTTGTGCCAGTCCCATCCTGTCTTGATTCCTGTAGCTTTGTAGTACTGTCTGAAGTCGGGCAGTCTGATTCCTCCATCTCTGTTTTTTGCCCTCAAAGTGCTTCGTCTCTTCCGGGTTTTATGTGTCTCCATACAAATTTTAAGATTTTTTTGTTCTAGTTCTGGAAAGAATGCCATTGGTAATTTGAGAGGGATTGCATTGAATATATCGATTGCTTTTGTAGTATAGTCATTTTCACAACATTGATTCTTCCAATCCAAGAACATGGTATCTCTCTCCATCTGTTTGTATCATCTTCAGTTTCGTTCTTCAGTGTCATAGTTTTCAGCATACAGATCTTTTGTCTCCCTACGTAGGTTGATTCCTAGGTATTTTATTCTTTCTGTTGTAATGGTTAATGGGAGTGTTTCCTTCATTTCTCTTTCAGAATTTTCTTCATTAATGTATAGGAATGCAAGGGATTTCTGTGCATTCATTTTGTATCGTGCAACGTTACCAAATCCATGGATTAGCTCTAGTAGTTTTCTGGTGGCATCTTTAGGATTCTCTAAGTATAGTGTCATGTCATCTGCAAAGAGTGAGAGTGTTACTTCTTTCCCAACTTGTGTTCCGTTTATTTCTTTTGCTGCTCTGACTGCTGTGGCTAGAACTTCCAAAACTATGTGGAATAATAGTGGTGAGAGTGGTCATCCTTGTCTTGTTCCTGATATTAGAGGACATGCTTTCAGTTTTTCACCATTGAGGATGTTTGCTGTGGGTTTGTCGTACATGGCCTTGATTAAGTGGAGTGAGGTTCCCTCTCTGCCCACTTTCTGGAGGGTTTTTATCAGAAATGTGTGTTGAAATTAGTTACAAGCTCTTCTGCATCTATTGACATGATCATACGTTTTTTCCTCTTTGCTTTGTTAATAGGGTGTATCACATTGATTTGCGTATATTGAAGAATCCTTGCATCCCTGGAATCAATCCCACTTGATCATGAGGTATGATACTTTTAATGTGGTATTGGATTCTGTTTGCTACTATTTTGTTGAGCAGCTTTGCATCTATGTTCATCAGTGAGATCGGTGTGTAACTTTAGTTTTTTGTACTACCTTTGTCTGGTTTTGGTATCAGGGTGATGTTGGCCTCATAGAAAGAGTTTGGGAATGTTCCCGCCTTGACCATTTTTTGGAAGAGCTTGAGAAGGATGGGTGTTAGGTCTTTTCTCCGTGTTGGATTGAATTATCCTGTGAAGCCATGTGTCCGGGAGTTTTGTTTGTTGGACGAATTTTAATCAGAGTTGCAAGTTCATTACTCGTACTGGGTCTGTTCATAGTTTCTATTTTTTCCTGGTTCAGTCTTGGAAGGTTGTACCTTTCTAAGAATTTGTGCATTTCTTCCAGATTGTCCATTTTATCAGCATAGAGTTGCTTGTAGTAGTCTCTTACGAAGTTTTATATTTCTCTGTTGTCCGTGGTAACTTCTTTTTCATTTCTAATTTTATTGATTGCAGTCCTCTCCCTCTGTTTCTCGGTGAGTCTGGCTAAAGGTATATCAATACTGTTTACCTTCTCAAAGAACCAGCTTTTACTTTTATTGATCCTTGCTATTGTTTTCTTTGTTGCTGTTTCAGTTCTTTCTTTTTTCTCTACCGTATTATTGACAGCCCCAACTACCTTCAGAGTTTGTTGTCTATTTAGGAAATGATTGGTTCAAATGAACACATCTTCTTCCTTTTATCTTATTCTTTTCTGAATTTTTGAATATTATTTTATTTTTTTATACAGCAGGTTCTTATTAGTTATCCATTTTATACATATCAGTGTATATATTTGAATCCCAATTTCCAAATTCATCACACAACGACTACCACACCCCCACTTCCCCCATTGGTGGCCGTACGTGGGTTCTCCACATCTGTGTATCAATTCAATCCTGCAAACCGGTTCATCTGTACCAACTTTCTAGGGTGCATATATATGCGTTTATATACGGTATCTGTTTTTCTCTTTCTGACTGACGTCACTCTGTATGACACTCTCTAGATCCATCCACGCCTGTACCACTGAACCAACTTAGTTCCTTTTTATGGCTGAGTAATATTCCATGGTATATATGTACCTCATCTTCTTTATCCATTCGCCTGTGGATGGGCATTTAGGTTGTTTTCATGACCTGGCTATTGTAAATACTGCTGCAAAGAACATTGGGGTGCATGTGGCTTTTAGAACTATGGTTTTCTCTTGGTATATGCCCTGTAGTGGGTTCGCTGGGTCGTATGGAAATTCTGTTTTTCGTTTTTTAAGGAACCTCTTTACTGTTCTCCATAGTGGCTGTATCAATTTACATTCCCAACAACAGTGCAAGAGTAATCTCTTTGCTCCACACCCTGTCCAGCAGTTGTTGTTTGTTGATTTTCTGATGATGCCCGTTCTAAATGGTGTGAGGTGATACCTCAGTGTACTTTTGATGTGCATCTCTCTAATAATTAGTGACGTTGAGTAGATTTTGATGTGTTTGTTGGCCAGCTGTATGTCTTCTTTGGAGAATTGTCTATTTAGGTCTTCTGCCCATTTTTCGATTGCGTTGTTCGTTTGTTTAATACCGAGCTGCATGAGCTCTTTATATATTTTGGAGATTAATCCTTAGTCCGTTGATCCGTATGCAAATATTTTTCCCATTCTGAGGGTTGTCCTTTGGTCTTGTTTGTCGTTTCCTGTGTGTAGCAAAAGCTTTTAAGTTTCATTAGGTCCCACTTGTTTCTTTTTGTTTTTATTTCCATTATTCTAGGAGGTGGATTAAAAAAGATCTTGCCGTGATTTATGTCAAAGCGTGTTATTGCTATGTTTTCCTCTAAGAGTTTTATAGTATCCCGTCTTATGTTTAGGTCTCTGTTCCATTTTGAGTTGATTTCTGTGTACGGTGTTTGGGAGTGCTCTAATTTCATTCTTTTACATGTGTCTCTGCAGTTTTCCCAGCATCACTTATTGTAGAGACTGTCTTTTCTCCATTATGGATTCTTGCCTCCTTTGTCATAGATTAGTTGACCATAGGTGCGTCGCTTTATCTCTGGGCTTTCTATCCTGTTGCATTCATTTATATTTCTGTTTTTGTGCCAGTCCCATCATTGTCTTGATTCCTGTAGCTTTGTAGTACAGTCTAAAGTTGGGCAGTCTGATTCCTCCTGCTCTGTTTTTTTCCCTCAAAGTGCTTTGGCTCTTCCGGGTTTTTTGTGTCTCCATAAAAATTTTAAGATTTTTTTCTTCTAGTTCTGGAAAGAATGCCATTGGTAATTTGAGAGGGATTGCATTGAATATGTAGATTGCTTTTCTACTATAGTCATTTTCACAACATTGATTCTTCCAATCCAAAACATGGTATCTCTCTCCATCCGTTTGTATCATCTTCAATTTCCTTCTTCAGTGTCATAGTTTTCAGCATACAGATCTTTTGTCTCCCTACGTAGGTTTATTCCTAGGTATTTATTCTTTCTCTTGCAATGGTTAATGGGAGTGTTTCCTTCATTTCTGTTTCAGAATTTTCTTCATTAATGTATAGGAATGCAAGGGATTTCTGTGCATTCATTTTGTATCGTGCAACGTTACCAAATCCATGGATTAGCTCTAGTAGTTTTCTGGTGGCATCTATAGTATTCTCTAAGTATAGTGTCATGTCATCTGCAAAGAGTGACAGTGTTACTTCTTCTTTTCCAACTTGTGTTCCGTTTATTTCTTTTGCTGCTCTGACTGCTATGGCTAGAACTTCCAAAACTATGTGGAATAATAGTGGTGAGAGTGGTCATCCTTGTCTTGTTCCTGATATTAGAGGACATGCTTTCAGTTTTTCACCATTGAGGATGTTTGCTGTGGGTTTGTCGTATATGGCCTTGATTAAGTGGAGTGAGGTTCCTTCCCTCTCTGCCCACTTTCTGGAGGGTTTTTTATCAGAAATGTGTGTTCAAGTTTGTTACAAGCTTTTCTGCAACTATTGACATGATCATACGTTTTTTCCTCTTCACTTTGTTAATAGGGTGTATCACATTGATTTGCGTATATTGAAGAATCCTTGCATCCCTGCGATCAATCCCACTTGATCATGAGGTATGATACTTTTAAGGTGGTATTGGATTCTCTTTGCTAGTATTTTGTTGGGCAGCTTTGCATCTATGTTCACCAGTGATATCAGTGTGTAACTTTAGTTCTTTGTATTGTATTTGTCTGGTTTTGGTATCAGGGTGATGGTGGCCTCATAGAAAGAGTTTGGGAGTGTTCCTTCTTTGCCAACTTTTTGGAAGAGTTTGAGAAGGATGGGTGTTAGGTCTTTTCTCCATGTTGGATAGAATTATCCTGTGAAACCACCTGTCCTGGACTTTTGTTTGTTGGACGATTTTTAATCACAGTTGCAAGTTCATTACTCGTATTGGGTCTGTTCATAGTTTCTATTTGTTCCTGGTTCAGTCTTGGAACGTTGTACCATTCTAAGAATTTGTGGATTTCTTCCAGATTGTCCATTTTATCAGCATAGAGTTGTTTATATTAATCTCTTACGAAGTTTTATATTTCTGTGTTGTCCGTGGTAACTTCTTTTTCATTTCTAATTTTATTGATTGCAGTCCTCTCCCTCTTTTTCTCGGTGAGTCTGGCTAAAGGTATATCAATATTGTTTACCCTCTCAAAGAACCAGCTTTTACTTTTTTTGATCCTTGCTATTGTTTTCTTTGTTGCTATTTCAGTTCTTTCTTTCTTTTTTTTCTGCCTTTTTATTGACAGCCCCAACTACCTTCCGAGTTTGTTGTCTATTTAGCAAATAATCGGTTCAAATGAACATATCTTCTTCCTTTTATCTTATTGTTTTTTGAATTTTCGAATATTATTTTATTTTTTTATACAGCAGGTTCTTATTAGTTATCCATTTTATACATATTAGTGGATATATGTCAATCCAAATTTCCGAATTCATCACACAACGACTACCACACTCCCACTTTCCCCCTTTGGTGGCCATACGTGGGTTCTCCACATCTGTGTATCAATTCAATCCTGCAAACCGTTTCATCTGTACCATCTTTCTAGGTTGCATATATATGCGTTTATATGCGGTATCTGTTTTTCTCTTTCTGACTGACTTCACTCTGTATGACAGTCTCTAGGTCCATCCACGCCTGTACCAATGAACCAACTTAGTTCCTTTTTATGGCTGCTAATATTCCATGGTATATATGTACCTCATCTTTATCCATTCGTCTGTGGATTGGTATTTAGGTTGTTTCCAGGACCTGGCTATAGTAAATACTACTACAATGAACACTGGGGTGCATGTGACTTTTAGAACTATGGTTTTCTCTTGGTATATGCCCTGTAGTGGGTTCGCTGGGTCGTATGGCAATTCTGTTTTTCGTTTTTTAAGGAACCTCTTTACTGTTCTCCATAGTGGCTGTATCAATTTACATTCCCAACAACAGTGCAAGAGTATTCTCTTTGCTCCACACCCTGTCCAGCAGTTATTGTTTGTTGATTTTCTGATGATGCCCGTTCTAAATGGTGTGAGGTGGTACCTCAGTGTAGTTTTGATGTGCATCTCTCTAATAATTAGTGACGTTGAGCAGGTTTTGATGTGCTTGTTGGCCAGCTGTGTGTCTTCTTTCGAGAATTGTCTATTTAGGTCTTCTGCCCATGTTTCGATTGGGTTGTTTGTTTGTTTAATACCGAGCTGCATGAGCTCTTTATATATTTTGGAGATTAATCCTTAGTCCGTTGATCTGTACGCAAATATTTTTCCCAGTCTGAGGGCTGTCCTTTGGTCTTGTTTGTCGTTTCCTGTGTGTAGCAAAAGCTTTTAAGTTTCATTAGGTCCCACTTGTTTATTTTTGTTTTTATTTCCATTACTCTAGGAGGTGGATTAAAAAAGATACTACCGTGATTTATGTCAAAGCGTGTTATTGCTATGTTTTTCTCTAAGAGTTTTACAGTATCCTGTCTTACGTTTAGGTCTCTGTTGCATTTTGAGTTTATTTCTGTGTACGGTGTTTGGGAGTGTTCTAATTTCATTCTTTTACATGTGTCTGTCCAGTTTTCCCAGCACCACTTATTGTAGAGACTTTCTTTTCTCCATTGTGGATTCTTGCCTCCTTTGTCTTAGATTAGTTGACCATAGGTGCGTGGCTTTATCTCTGGGCCTTCTATCCTGTTGGATTGATCTATATTTCTGTTTTTGTGCCAGTCCCATCCTGTCTTGATTCCTGTAGCTTTGTAGTACTGTCTGAAGTCGGGCAGTCTGATTCCTCCATCTCTGTTTTTTGCCCTCAAAGTGCTTCGTCTCTTCCGGGTTTTATGTGTCTCCATACAAATTTTAAGATTTTTTTGTTCTAGTTCTGGAAAGAATGCCATTGGTAATTTGAGAGGGATTGCATTGAATATATCGATTGCTTTTGTAGTATAGTCATTTTCACAACATTGATTCTTCCAATCCAAGAACATGGTATCTCTCTCCATCTGTTTGTATCATCTTCAGTTTCGTTCTTCAGTGTCATAGTTTTCAGCATACAGATCTTTTGTCTCCCTACGTAGGTTGATTCCTAGGTATTTTATTCTTTCTGTTGTAATGGTTTTTGGGAGTGTTTCCTTCATTTCTCTTTCAGAATTTTCTTCATTAATGTATAGGAATGCAAGGGATTTCTGTGCATTCATTTTGTATCGTGCAACGTTACCAAATCCATGGATTAGCTCTAGTAGTTTTCTGGTGGCATCTTTAGGATTCTCTAAGTATAGTGTCATGTCATCTGCAAAGAGTGAGAGTGTTACTTCTTTCCCAACTTGTGTTCCGTTTATTTCTTTTGCTGCTCTGACTGCTGTGGCTAGAACTTCCAAAACTATGTGGAATAATAGTGGTGAGAGTGGTCATCCTTGTCTTGTTCCTGATATTAGAGGACATGCTTTCAGTTTTTCACCATTGAGGATGTTTGCTGTGGGTTTGTCGTACATGGCCTTGATTAAGTGGAGTGAGGTTCCCTCTCTGCCCACTTTCTGGAGGGTTTTTATCAGAAATGTGTGTTGAAATTAGTTACAAGCTCTTCTGCATCTATTGACATGATCATACGTTTTTTCCTCTTTGCTTTGTTAATAGGGTGTATCACATTGATTTGCGTATATTGAAGAATCCTTGCATCCCTGGAATCAATCCCACTTGATCATGAGGTATGATACTTTTAATGTGGTATTGGATTCTGTTTGCTACTATTTTGTTGAGCAGCTTTGCATCTATGTTCATCAGTGAGATCGGTGTGTAACTTTAGTTTTTTGTACTACCTTTGTCTGGTTTTGGTATCAGGGTGATGTTGGCCTCATAGAAAGAGTTTGGGAATGTTCCCGCCTTGACCATTTTTTGGAAGAGCTTGAGAAGGATGGGTGTTAGGTCTTTTCTCCGTGTTGGATTGAATTATCCTGTGAAGCCATGTGTCCGGGAGTTTTGTTTGTTGGACGAATTTTAATCAGAGTTGCAAGTTCATTACTCGTACTGGGTCTGTTCATAGTTTCTATTTTTTCCTGGTTCAGTCTTGGAAGGTTGTACCTTTCTAAGAATTTGTGCATTTCTTCCAGATTGTCCATTTTATCAGCATAGAGTTGCTTGTAGTAGTCTCTTACGAAGTTTTATATTTCTCTGTTGTCCGTGGTAACTTCTTTTTCATTTCTAATTTTATTGATTGCAGTCCTCTCCCTCTGTTTCTCGGTGAGTCTGGCTAAAGGTATATCAATATTGTTTACCTTCTCAAAGAACCAGCTTTTACTTTTATTGATCCTTGCTATTGTTTTCTTTGTTGCTGTTTCAGTTCTTTCTTTTTTCTCTACCGTATTATTGACAGCCCCAACTACCTTCAGAGTTTGTTGTCTATTTAGGAAATGATTGGTTCAAATGAACACATCTTCTTCCTTTTATCTTATTCTTTTCTGAATTTTTGAATATTATTTTATTTTTTTATACAGCAGGTTCTTATTAGTTATCCATTTTATACATATCAGTGTATATATTTGAATCCCAATTTCCAAATTCATCACACAACGACTACCACACCCCCACTTCCCCCATTGGTGGCCGTACGTGGGTTCTCCACATCTGTGTATCAATTCAATCCTGCAAACCGGTTCATCTGTACCAACTTTCTAGGGTGCATATATATGCGTTTATATACGGTATCTGTTTTTCTCTTTCTGACTGACGTCACTCTGTATGACACTCTCTAGATCCATCCACGCCTGTACCACTGAACCAACTTAGTTCCTTTTTATGGCTGAGTAATATTCCATGGTATATATGTACCTCATCTTCTTTATCCATTCGCCTGTGGATGGGCATTTAGGTTGTTTTCATGACCTGGCTATTGTAAATACTGCTGCAAAGAACATTGGGGTGCATGTGGCTTTTAGAACTATGGTTTTCTCTTGGTATATGCCCTGTAGTGGGTTCGCTGGGTCGTATGGAAATTCTGTTTTTCGTTTTTTAAGGAACCTCTTTACTGTTCTCCATAGTGGCTGTATCAATTTACATTCCCAACAACAGTGCAAGAGTAATCTCTTTGCTCCACACCCTGTCCAGCAGTTGTTGTTTGTTGATTTTCTGATGATGCCCGTTCTAAATGGTGTGAGGTGATACCTCAGTGTACTTTTGATGTGCATCTCTCTAATAATTAGTGACGTTGAGTAGATTTTGATGTGTTTGTTGGCCAGCTGTATGTCTTCTTTGGAGAATTGTCTATTTAGGTCTTCTGCCCATTTTTCGATTGCGTTGTTCGTTTGTTTAATACCGAGCTGCATGAGCTCTTTATATATTTTGGAGATTAATCCTTAGTCCGTTGATCCGTATGCAAATATTTTTCCCATTCTGAGGGTTGTCCTTTGGTCTTGTTTGTCGTTTCCTGTGTGTAGCAAAAGCTTTTAAGTTTCATTAGGTCCCACTTGTTTCTTTTTGTTTTTATTTCCATTATTCTAGGAGGTGGATTAAAAAAGATCTTGCCGTGATTTATGTCAAAGCGTGTTATTGCTATGTTTTCCTCTAAGAGTTTTATAGTATCCCGTCTTATGTTTAGGTCTCTGTTCCATTTTGAGTTGATTTCTGTGTACGGTGTTTGGGAGTGCTCTAATTTCATTCTTTTACATGTGTCTCTGCAGTTTTCCCAGCATCACTTATTGTAGAGACTGTCTTTTCTCCATTATGGATTCTTGCCTCCTTTGTCATAGATTAGTTGACCATAGGTGCGTCGCTTTATCTCTGGGCTTTCTATCCTGTTGCATTCATTTATATTTCTGTTTTTGTGCCAGTCCCATCATTGTCTTGATTCCTGTAGCTTTGTAGTACAGTCTAAAGTTGGGCAGTCTGATTCCTCCTGCTCTGTTTTTTTCCCTCAAAGTGCTTTGGCTCTTCCGGGTTTTTTGTGTCTCCATAAAAATTTTAAGATTTTTTTCTTCTAGTTCTGGAAAGAATGCCATTGGTAATTTGAGAGGGATTGCATTGAATATGTAGATTGCTTTTCTACTATAGTCATTTTCACAACATTGATTCTTCCAATCCAAAACATGGTATCTCTCTCCATCCGTTTGTATCATCTTCAATTTCCTTCTTCAGTGTCATAGTTTTCAGCATACAGATCTTTTGTCTCCCTACGTAGGTTTATTCCTAGGTATTTATTCTTTCTCTTGCAATGGTTAATGGGAGTGTTTCCTTCATTTCTGTTTCAGAATTTTCTTCATTAATGTATAGGAATGCAAGGGATTTCTGTGCATTCATTTTGTATCGTGCAACGTTACCAAATCCATGGATTAGCTCTAGTAGTTTTCTGGTGGCATCTATAGTATTCTCTAAGTATAGTGTCATGTCATCTGCAAAGAGTGACAGTGTTACTTCTTCTTTTCCAACTTGTGTTCCGTTTATTTCTTTTGCTGCTCTGACTGCTATGGCTAGAACTTCCAAAACTATGTGGAATAATAGTGGTGAGAGTGGTCATCCTTGTCTTGTTCCTGATATTAGAGGACATGCTTTCAGTTTTTCACCATTGAGGATGTTTGCTGTGGGTTTGTCGTATATGGCCTTGATTAAGTGGAGTGAGGTTCCTTCCCTCTCTGCCCACTTTCTGGAGGGTTTTTTATCAGAAATGTGTGTTCAAGTTTGTTACAAGCTTTTCTGCAACTATTGACATGATCATACGTTTTTTCCTCTTCACTTTGTTAATAGGGTGTATCACATTGATTTGCGTATATTGAAGAATCCTTGCATCCCTGCGATCAATCCCACTTGATCATGAGGTATGATACTTTTAAGGTGGTATTGGATTCTCTTTGCTAGTATTTTGTTGGGCAGCTTTGCATCTATGTTCATCAGTGATATCAGTGTGTAACTTTAGTTCTTTGTATTGTATTTGTCTGGTTTTGGTATCAGGGTGATGGTGGCCTCATAGAAAGAGTTTGGGAGTGTTCCTTCTTTGCCAACTTTTTGGAAGAGTTTGAGAAGGATGGGTGTTAGGTCTTTTCTCCATGTTGGATAGAATTATCCTGTGAAACCACCTGTCCTGGACTTTTGTTTGTTGGACGATTTTTAATCACAGTTGCAAGTTCATTACTCGTATTGGGTCTGTTCATAGTTTCTATTTGTTCCTGGTTCAGTCTTGGAACGTTGTACCATTCTAAGAATTTGTGGATTTCTTCCAGATTGTCCATTTTATCAGCATAGAGTTGTTTATATTAATCTCTTACGAAGTTTTATATTTCTGTGTTGTCCGTGGTAACTTCTTTTTCATTTCTAATTTTATTGATTGCAGTCCTCTCCCTCTTTTTCTCGGTGAGTCTGGCTAAAGGTATATCAATATTGTTTACCCTCTCAAAGAACCAGCTTTTACTTTTCTTGATCCTTGCTATTGTTTTCTTTGTTGCTATTTCAGTTCTTTCTTTCTTTTTTTTCTGCCTTTTTATTGACAGCCCCAACTACCTTCCGAGTTTGTTGTCTATTTAGCAAATAATCGGTTCAAATGAACATATCTTCTTCCTTTTATCTTATTGTTTTTTGAATTTTCGAATATTATTTTATTTTTTTATACAGCAGGTTCTTATTAGTTATCCATTTTATACATATTAGTGGATATATGTCAATCCAAATTTCCGAATTCATCACACAACGACTACCACACTCCCACTTTCCCCCTTTGGTGGCCATACGTGGGTTCTCCACATCTGTGTATCAATTCAATCCTGCAAACCGTTTCATCTGTACCATCTTTCTAGGTTGCATATATATGCGTTTATATGCGGTATCTGTTTTTCTCTTTCTGACTGACTTCACTCTGTATGACAGTCTCTAGGTCCATCCACGCCTGTACCAATGAACCAACTTAGTTCCTTTTTATGGCTGCTAATATTCCATGGTATATATGTACCTCATCTTTATCCATTCGTCTGTGGATTGGTATTTAGGTTGTTTCCAGGACCTGGCTATAGTAAATACTACTACAATGAACACTGGGGTGCATGTGACTTTTAGAACTATGGTTTTCTCTTGGTATATGCCCTGTAGTGGGTTCGCTGGGTCGTATGGCAATTCTGTTTTTCGTTTTTTAAGGAACCTCTTTACTGTTCTCCATAGTGGCTGTATCAATTTACATTCCCAACAACAGTGCAAGAGTATTCTCTTTGCTCCACACCCTGTCCAGCAGTTATTGTTTGTTGATTTTCTGATGATGCCCGTTCTAAATGGTGTGAGGTGGTACCTCAGTGTAGTTTTGATGTGCATCTCTCTAATAATTAGTGACGTTGAGCAGGTTTTGATGTGCTTGTTGGCCAGCTGTGTGTCTTCTTTCGAGAATTGTCTATTTAGGTCTTCTGCCCATGTTTCGATTGGGTTGTTTGTTTGTTTAATACCGAGCTGCATGAGCTCTTTATATATTTTGGAGATTAATCCTTAGTCCGTTGATCTGTACGCAAATATTTTTCCCAGTCTGAGGGCTGTCCTTTGGTCTTGTTTGTCGTTTCCTGTGTGTAGCAAAAGCTTTTAAGTTTCATTAGGTCCCACTTGTTTATTTTTGTTTTTATTTCCATTACTCTAGGAGGTGGATTAAAAAAGATACTACCGTGATTTATGTCAAAGCGTGTTATTGCTATGTTTTTCTCTAAGAGTTTTACAGTATCCTGTCTTACGTTTAGGTCTCTGTTGCATTTTGAGTTTATTTCTGTGTACGGTGTTTGGGAGTGTTCTAATTTCATTCTTTTACATGTGTCTGTCCAGTTTTCCCAGCACCACTTATTGTAGAGACTTTCTTTTCTCCATTGTGGATTCTTGCCTCCTTTGTCTTAGATTAGTTGACCATAGGTGCGTGGCTTTATCTCTGGGCCTTCTATCCTGTTGGATTGATCTATATTTCTGTTTTTGTGCCAGTCCCATCCTGTCTTGATTCCTGTAGCTTTGTAGTACTGTCTGAAGTCGGGCAGTCTGATTCCTCCATCTCTGTTTTTTGCCCTCAAAGTGCTTCGTCTCTTCCGGGTTTTATGTGTCTCCATACAAATTTTAAGATTTTTTTGTTCTAGTTCTGGAAAGAATGCCATTGGTAATTTGAGAGGGATTGCATTGAATATATCGATTGCTTTTGTAGTATAGTCATTTTCACAACATTGATTCTTCCAATCCAAGAACATGGTATCTCTCTCCATCTGTTTGTATCATCTTCAGTTTCGTTCTTCAGTGTCATAGTTTTCAGCATACAGATCTTTTGTCTCCCTACGTAGGTTGATTCCTAGGTATTTTATTCTTTCTGTTGTAATGGTTTTTGGGAGTGTTTCCTTCATTTCTCTTTCAGAATTTTCTTCATTAATGTATAGGAATGCAAGGGATTTCTGTGCATTCATTTTGTATCGTGCAACGTTACCAAATCCATGGATTAGCTCTAGTAGTTTTCTGGTGGCATCTTTAGGATTCTCTAAGTATAGTGTCATGTCATCTGCAAAGAGTGAGAGTGTTACTTCTTTCCCAACTTGTGTTCCGTTTATTTCTTTTGCTGCTCTGACTGCTGTGGCTAGAACTTCCAAAACTATGTGGAATAATAGTGGTGAGAGTGGTCATCCTTGTCTTGTTCCTGATATTAGAGGACATGCTTTCAGTTTTTCACCATTGAGGATGTTTGCTGTGGGTTTGTCGTACATGGCCTTGATTAAGTGGAGTGAGGTTCCCTCTCTGCCCACTTTCTGGAGGGTTTTTATCAGAAATGTGTGTTGAAATTAGTTACAAGCTCTTCTGCATCTATTGACATGATCATACGTTTTTTCCTCTTTGCTTTGTTAATAGGGTGTATCACATTGATTTGCGTATATTGAAGAATCCTTGCATCCCTGGAATCAATCCCACTTGATCATGAGGTATGATACTTTTAATGTGGTATTGGATTCTGTTTGCTACTATTTTGTTGAGCAGCTTTGCATCTATGTTCATCAGTGAGATCGGTGTGTAACTTTAGTTTTTTGTACTACCTTTGTCTGGTTTTGGTATCAGGGTGATGTTGGCCTCATAGAAAGAGTTTGGGAATGTTCCCGCCTTGACCATTTTTTGGAAGAGCTTGAGAAGGATGGGTGTTAGGTCTTTTCTCCGTGTTGGATTGAATTATCCTGTGAAGCCATGTGTCCGGGAGTTTTGTTTGTTGGACGAATTTTAATCAGAGTTGCAAGTTCATTACTCGTACTGGGTCTGTTCATAGTTTCTATTTTTTCCTGGTTCAGTCTTGGAAGGTTGTACCTTTCTAAGAATTTGTGCATTTCTTCCAGATTGTCCATTTTATCAGCATAGAGTTGCTTGTAGTAGTCTCTTACGAAGTTTTATATTTCTCTGTTGTCCGTGGTAACTTCTTTTTCATTTCTAATTTTATTGATTGCAGTCCTCTCCCTCTGTTTCTCGGTGAGTCTGGCTAAAGGTATATCAATATTGTTTACCTTCTCAAAGAACCAGCTTTTACTTTTATTGATCCTTGCTATTGTTTTCTTTGTTGCTGTTTCAGTTCTTTCTTTTTTCTCTACCGTATTATTGACAGCCCCAACTACCTTCAGAGTTTGTTGTCTATTTAGGAAATGATTGGTTCAAATGAACACATCTTCTTCCTTTTATCTTATTCTTTTCTGAATTTTTGAATATTATTTTATTTTTTTATACAGCAGGTTCTTATTAGTTATCCATTTTATACATATCAGTGTATATATTTGAATCCCAATTTCCAAATTCATCACACAACGACTACCACACCCCCACTTCCCCCATTGGTGGCCGTACGTGGGTTCTCCACATCTGTGTATCAATTCAATCCTGCAAACCGGTTCATCTGTACCAACTTTCTAGGGTGCATATATATGCGTTTATATACGGTATCTGTTTTTCTCTTTCTGACTGACGTCACTCTGTATGACACTCTCTAGATCCATCCACGCCTGTACCACTGAACCAACTTAGTTCCTTTTTATGGCTGAGTAATATTCCATGGTATATATGTACCTCATCTTCTTTATCCATTCGCCTGTGGATGGGCATTTAGGTTGTTTTCATGACCTGGCTATTGTAAATACTGCTGCAAAGAACATTGGGGTGCATGTGGCTTTTAGAACTATGGTTTTCTCTTGGTATATGCCCTGTAGTGGGTTCGCTGGGTCGTATGGAAATTCTGTTTTTCGTTTTTTAAGGAACCTCTTTACTGTTCTCCATAGTGGCTGTATCAATTTACATTCCCAACAACAGTGCAAGAGTAATCTCTTTGCTCCACACCCTGTCCAGCAGTTGTTGTTTGTTGATTTTCTGATGATGCCCGTTCTAAATGGTGTGAGGTGATACCTCAGTGTACTTTTGATGTGCATCTCTCTAATAATTAGTGACGTTGAGTAGATTTTGATGTGTTTGTTGGCCAGCTGTATGTCTTCTTTGGAGAATTGTCTATTTAGGTCTTCTGCCCATTTTTCGATTGCGTTGTTCGTTTGTTTAATACCGAGCTGCATGAGCTCTTTATATATTTTGGAGATTAATCCTTAGTCCGTTGATCCGTATGCAAATATTTTTCCCATTCTGAGGGTTGTCCTTTGGTCTTGTTTGTCGTTTCCTGTGTGTAGCAAAAGCTTTTAAGTTTCATTAGGTCCCACTTGTTTCTTTTTGTTTTTATTTCCATTATTCTAGGAGGTGGATTAAAAAAGATCTTGCCGTGATTTATGTCAAAGCGTGTTATTGCTATGTTTTCCTCTAAGAGTTTTATAGTATCCCGTCTTATGTTTAGGTCTCTGTTCCATTTTGAGTTGATTTCTGTGTACGGTGTTTGGGAGTGCTCTAAT
The DNA here is from genome assembly GCF_028021215.1 of Eschrichtius robustus. Classification (NCBI taxonomy): domain Eukaryota; kingdom Metazoa; phylum Chordata; class Mammalia; order Artiodactyla; family Eschrichtiidae; genus Eschrichtius; species Eschrichtius robustus. Next base: position 24,633,847 of record NC_090845.1, read on the forward strand.
TTCATTCTTTTACATGTGTCTCTGCAGTTTTCCCAGCATCACTTATTGTAGAGACTGTCTTTTCTCCATTATGGATTCTTGCCTCCTTTGTCATAGATTAGTTGACCATAGGTGCGTCGCTTTATCTCTGGGCTTTCTATCCTGTTGCATTCATTTATATTTCTGTTTTTGTGCCAGTCCCATCATTGTCTTGATTCCTGTAGCTTTGTAGTACAGTCTAAAGTTGGGCAGTCTGATTCCTCCTGCTCTGTTTTTTTCCCTCAAAGTGCTTTGGCTCTTCCGGGTTTTTTGTGTCTCCATAAAAATTTTAAGATTTTTTTCTTCTAGTTCTGGAAAGAATGCCATTGGTAATTTGAGAGGGATTGCATTGAATATGTAGATTGCTTTTCTACTATAGTCATTTTCACAACATTGATTCTTCCAATCCAAAACATGGTATCTCTCTCCATCCGTTTGTATCATCTTCAATTTCCTTCTTCAGTGTCATAGTTTTCAGCATACAGATCTTTTGTCTCCCTACGTAGGTTTATTCCTAGGTATTTATTCTTTCTCTTGCAATGGTTAATGGGAGTGTTTCCTTCATTTCTGTTTCAGAATTTTCTTCATTAATGTATAGGAATGCAAGGGATTTCTGTGCATTCATTTTGTATCGTGCAACGTTACCAAATCCATGGATTAGCTCTAGTAGTTTTCTGGTGGCATCTATAGTATTCTCTAAGTATAGTGTCATGTCATCTGCAAAGAGTGACAGTGTTACTTCTTCTTTTCCAACTTGTGTTCCGTTTATTTCTTTTGCTGCTCTGACTGCTATGGCTAGAACTTCCAAAACTATGTGGAATAATAGTGGTGAGAGTGGTCATCCTTGTCTTGTTCCTGATATTAGAGGACATGCTTTCAGTTTTTCACCATTGAGGATGTTTGCTGTGGGTTTGTCGTATATGGCCTTGATTAAGTGGAGTGAGGTTCCTTCCCTCTCTGCCCACTTTCTGGAGGGTTTTTTATCAGAAATGTGTGTTCAAGTTTGTTACAAGCTTTTCTGCAACTATTGACATGATCATACGTTTTTTCCTCTTCACTTTGTTAATAGGGTGTATCACATTGATTTGCGTATATTGAAGAATCCTTGCATCCCTGCGATCAATCCCACTTGATCATGAGGTATGATACTTTTAAGGTGGTATTGGATTCTCTTTGCTAGTATTTTGTTGGGCAGCTTTGCATCTATGTTCATCAGTGATATCAGTGTGTAACTTTAGTTCTTTGTATTGTATTTGTCTGGTTTTGGTATCAGGGTGATGGTGGCCTCATAGAAAGAGTTTGGGAGTGTTCCTTCTTTGCCAACTTTTTGGAAGAGTTTGAGAAGGATGGGTGTTAGGTCTTTTCTCCATGTTGGATAGAATTATCCTGTGAAACCACCTGTCCTGGACTTTTGTTTGTTGGACGATTTTTAATCACAGTTGCAAGTTCATTACTCGTATTGGGTCTGTTCATAGTTTCTATTTGTTCCTGGTTCAGTCTTGGAACGTTGTACCATTCTAAGAATTTGTGGATTTCTTCCAGATTGTCCATTTTATCAGCATAGAGTTGTTTATATTAATCTCTTACGAAGTTTTATATTTCTGTGTTGTCCGTGGTAACTTCTTTTTCATTTCTAATTTTATTGATTGCAGTCCTCTCCCTCTTTTTCTCGGTGAGTCTGGCTAAAGGTATATCAATATTGTTTACCCTCTCAAAGAACCAGCTTTTACTTTTTTTGATCCTTGCTATTGTTTTCTTTGTTGCTATTTCAGTTCTTTCTTTCTTTTTTTTCTGCCTTTTTATTGACAGCCCCAACTACCTTCCGAGTTTGTTGTCTATTTAGCAAATAATCGGTTCAAATGAACATATCTTCTTCCTTTTATCTTATTGTTTTTTGAATTTTCGAATATTATTTTATTTTTTTATACAGCAGGTTCTTATTAGTTATCCATTTTATACATATTAGTGGATATATGTCAATCCAAATTTCCGAATTCATCACACAACGACTACCACACTCCCACTTTCCCCCTTTGGTGGCCATACGTGGGTTCTCCACATCTGTGTATCAATTCAATCCTGCAAACCGTTTCATCTGTACCATCTTTCTAGGTTGCATATATATGCGTTTATATGCGGTATCTGTTTTTCTCTTTCTGACTGACTTCACTCTGTATGACAGTCTCTAGGTCCATCCACGCCTGTACCAATGAACCAACTTAGTTCCTTTTTATGGCTGCTAATATTCCATGGTATATATGTACCTCATCTTTATCCATTCGTCTGTGGATTGGTATTTAGGTTGTTTCCAGGACCTGGCTATAGTAAATACTACTACAATGAACACTGGGGTGCATGTGACTTTTAGAACTATGGTTTTCTCTTGGTATATGCCCTGTAGTGGGTTCGCTGGGTCGTATGGCAATTCTGTTTTTCGTTTTTTAAGGAACCTCTTTACTGTTCTCCATAGTGGCTGTATCAATTTACATTCCCAACAACAGTGCAAGAGTATTCTCTTTGCTCCACACCCTGTCCAGCAGTTATTGTTTGTTGATTTTCTGATGATGCCCGTTCTAAATGGTGTGAGGTGGTACCTCAGTGTAGTTTTGATGTGCATCTCTCTAATAATTAGTGACGTTGAGCAGGTTTTGATGTGCTTGTTGGCCAGCTGTGTGTCTTCTTTCGAGAATTGTCTATTTAGGTCTTCTGCCCATGTTTCGATTGGGTTGTTTGTTTGTTTAATACCGAGCTGCATGAGCTCTTTATATATTTTGGAGATTAATCCTTAGTCCGTTGATCTGTACGCAAATATTTTTCCCAGTCTGAGGGCTGTCCTTTGGTCTTGTTTGTCGTTTCCTGTGTGTAGCAAAAGCTTTTAAGTTTCATTAGGTCCCACTTGTTTATTTTTGTTTTTATTTCCATTACTCTAGGAGGTGGATTAAAAACGATACTACCGTGATTTATGTCAAAGCGTGTTATTGCTATGTTTTTCTCTAAGAGTTTTACAGTATCCTGTCTTACGTTTAGGTCTCTGTTGCATTTTGAGTTTATTTCTGTGTACGGTGTTTGGGAGTGTTCTAATTTCATTCTTTTACATGTGTCTGTCCAGTTTTCCCAGCACCACTTATTGTAGAGACTTTCTTTTCTCCATTGTGGATTCTTGCCTCCTTTGTCTTAGATTAGTTGACCATAGGTGCGTGGCTTTATCTCTGGGCCTTCTATCCTGTTGGATTGATCTATATTTCTGTTTTTGTGCCAGTCCCATCCTGTCTTGATTCCTGTAGCTTTGTAGTACTGTCTGAAGTCGGGCAGTCTGATTCCTCCATCTCTGTTTTTTGCCCTCAAAGTGCTTCGTCTCTTCCGGGTTTTATGTGTCTCCATACAAATTTTAAGATTTTTTTGTTCTAGTTCTGGAAAGAATGCCATTGGTAATTTGAGAGGGATTGCATTGAATATATCGATTGCTTTTGTAGTATAGTCATTTTCACAACATTGATTCTTCCAATCCAAGAACATGGTATCTCTCTCCATCTGTTTGTATCATCTTCAGTTTCGTTCTTCAGTGTCATAGTTTTCAGCATACAGATCTTTTGTCTCCCTACGTAGGTTTATTCCTAGGTATTTTATTCTTTCCGTTGTAATGGTTAATGGGAGTGTTTCCTTCATTTCTCTTTCAGAATTTTCTTCATTAATGTATAGGAATGCAAGGGATTTCTGTGCATTCATTTTGTATCGTGCAACGTTACCAAATCCATGGATTAGCTCTAGTAGTTTTCTGGTGGCATCTTTAGGATTCTCTAAGTATAGTGTCATGTCATCTGCAAAGAGTGAGAGTGTTACTTCTTTCCCAACTTGTGTTCCGTTTATTTCTTTTGCTGCTCTGACTGCTGTGGCTAGAACTTCCAAAACTATGTGGAATAATAGTGGTGAGAGTGGTCATCCTTGTCTTGTTCCTGATATTAGAGGACATGCTTTCAGTTTTTCACCATTGAGGATGTTTGCTGTGGGTTTGTCGTACATGGCCTTGATTAAGTGGAGTGAGGTTCCCTCTCTGCCCACTTTCTGGAGGGTTTTTATCAGAAATGTGTGTTGAAATTAGTTACAAGCTCTTCTGCATCTATTGACATGATCATACGTTTTTTCCTCTTTGCTTTGTTAATAGGGTGTATCACATTGATTTGCGTATATTGAAGAATCCTTGCATCCCTGGAATCAATCCCACTTGATCATGAGGTATGATACTTTTAATGTGGTATTGGATTCTGTTTGCTACTATTTTGTTGAGCAGCTTTGCATCTATGTTCATCAGTGAGATCGGTGTGTAACTTTAGTTTTTTGTACTACCTTTGTCTGGTTTTGGTATCAGGGTGATGTTGGCCTCATAGAAAGAGTTTGGGAATGTTCCCGCCTTGACCATTTTTTGGAAGAGCTTGAGAAGGATGGGTGTTAGGTCTTTTCTCCGTGTTGGATTGAATTATCCTGTGAAGCCATGTGTCCGGGAGTTTTGTTTGTTGGACGAATTTTAATCAGAGTTGCAAGTTCATTACTCGTACTGGGTCTGTTCATAGTTTCTATTTTTTCCTGGTTCAGTCTTGGAAGGTTGTACCTTTCTAAGAATTTGTGCATTTCTTCCAGATTGTCCATTTTATCAGCATAGAGTTGCTTGTAGTAGTCTCTTACGAAGTTTTATATTTCTCTGTTGTCCGTGGTAACTTCTTTTTCATTTCTAATTTTATTGATTGCAGTCCTCTCCCTCTGTTTCTCGGTGAGTCTGGCTAAAGGTATATCAATATTGTTTACCTTCTCAAAGAACCAGCTTTTACTTTTATTGATCCTTGCTATTGTTTTCTTTGTTGCTGTTTCAGTTCTTTCTTTTTTCTCTACCGTATTATTGACAGCCCCAACTACCTTCAGAGTTTGTTGTCTATTTAGGAAATGATTGGTTCAAATGAACACATCTTCTTCCTTTTATCTTATTCTTTTCTGAATTTTTGAATATTATTTTATTTTTTTATACAGCAGGTTCTTATTAGTTATCCATTTTATACATATCAGTGTATATATTTGAATCCCAATTTCCAAATTCATCACACAACGACTACCACACCCCCACTTCCCCCATTGGTGGCCGTACGTGGGTTCTCCACATCTGTGTATCAATTCAATCCTGCAAACCGGTTCATCTGTACCAACTTTCTAGGGTGCATATATATGCGTTTATATACGGTATCTGTTTTTCTCTTTCTGACTGACGTCACTCTGTATGACACTCTCTAGATCCATCCACGCCTGTACCACTGAACCAACTTAGTTCCTTTTTATGGCTGAGTAATATTCCATGGTATATATGTACCTCATCTTCTTTATCCATTCGCCTGTGGATGGGCATTTAGGTTGTTTTCATGACCTGGCTATTGTAAATACTGCTGCAAAGAACATTGGGGTGCATGTGGCTTTTAGAACTATGGTTTTCTCTTGGTATATGCCCTGTAGTGGGTTCGCTGGGTCGTATGGAAATTCTGTTTTTCGTTTTTTAAGGAACCTCTTTACTGTTCTCCATAGTGGCTGTATCAATTTACATTCCCAACAACAGTGCAAGAGTAATCTCTTTTCTCCACACCCTGTCCAGCAGTTGTTGTTTGTTGATTTTCTGATGATGCCCGTTCTAAATGGTGTGAGGTGATACCTCAGTGTACTTTTGATGTGCATCTCTCTAATAATTAGTGACGTTGAGTAGATTTTGATGTGTTTGTTGGCCAGCTGTATGTCTTCTTTGGAGAATTGTCTATTTAGGTCTTCTGCCCATTTTTCGATTGCGTTGTTCGTTTGTTTAATACCGAGCTGCATGAGCTCTTTATATATTTTTGAGATTAATCCTTAGTCCGTTGATCCGTATGCAAATATTTTTCCCATTCTGAGGGTTGTCCTTTGGTCTTGTTTGTCGTTTCCTGTGTGTAGCAAAAGCTTTTAAGTTTCATTAGGTCCCACTTGTTTCTTTTTGTTTTTATTTCCATTATTCTAGGAGGTGGATTAAAAAAGATCTTGCCGTGATTTATGTCAAAGCGTGTTATTGCTATGTTTTCCTCTAAGAGTTTTATAGTATCCCGTCTTATGTTTAGGTCTCTGTTCCATTTTGAGTTGATTTCTGTGTACGGTGTTTGGGAGTGCTCTAATTTCATTCTTTTACATGTGTCTCTGCAGTTTTCCCAGCATCACTTATTGTAGAGACTGTCTTTTCTCCATTATGGATTCTTGCCTCCTTTGTCATAGATTAGTTGACCATAGGTGCGTCGCTTTATCTCTGGGCTTTCTATCCTGTTGCATTCATTTATATTTCTGTTTTTGTGCCAGTCCCATCATTGTCTTGATTCCTGTAGCTTTGTAGTACAGTCTAAAGTTGGGCAGTCTGATTCCTCCTGCTCTGTTTTTTTCCCTCAAAGTGCTTTGGCTCTTCCGGGTTTTTTGTGTCTCCATAAAAATTTTAAGATTTTTTTCTTCTAGTTCTGGAAAGAATGCCATTGGTAATTTGAGAGGGATTGCATTGAATATGTAGATTGCTTTTCTACTATAGTCATTTTCACAACATTGATTCTTCCAATCCAAAACATGGTATCTCTCTCCATCCGTTTGTATCATCTTCAATTTCCTTCTTCAGTGTCATAGTTTTCAGCATACAGATCTTTTGTCTCCCTACGTAGGTTTATTCCTAGGTATTTATTCTTTCTCTTGCAATGGTTAATGGGAGTGTTTCCTTCATTTCTGTTTCAGAATTTTCTTCATTAATGTATAGGAATGCAAGGGATTTCTGTGCATTCATTTTGTATCGTGCAACGTTACCAAATCCATGGATTAGCTCTAGTAGTTTTCTGGTGGCATCTATAGTATTCTCTAAGTATAGTGTCATGTCATCTGCAAAGAGTGACAGTGTTACTTCTTCTTTTCCAACTTGTGTTCCGTTTATTTCTTTTGCTGCTCTGACTGCTATGGCTAGAACTTCCAAAACTATGTGGAATAATAGTGGTGAGAGTGGTCATCCTTGTCTTGTTCCTGATATTAGAGGACATGCTTTCAGTTTTTCACCATTGAGGATGTTTGCTGTGGGTTTGTCGTATATGGCCTTGATTAAGTGGAGTGAGGTTCCTTCCCTCTCTGCCCACTTTCTGGAGGGTTTTTTATCAGAAATGTGTGTTCAAGTTTGTTACAAGCTTTTCTGCAACTATTGACATGATCATACGTTTTTTCCTCTTCACTTTGTTAATAGGGTGTATCACATTGATTTGCGTATATTGAAGAATCCTTGCATCCCTGCGATCAATCCCACTTGATCATGAGGTATGATACTTTTAAGGTGGTATTGGATTCTCTTTGCTAGTATTTTGTTGGGCAGCTTTGCATCTATGTTCATCAGTGATATCAGTGTGTAACTTTAGTTCTTTGTATTGTATTTGTCTGGTTTTGGTATCAGGGTGATGGTGGCCTCATAGAAAGAGTTTGGGAGTGTTCCTTCTTTGCCAACTTTTTGGAAGAGTTTGAGAAGGATGGGTGTTAGGTCTTTTCTCCATGTTGGATAGAATTATCCTGTGAAACCACCTGTCCTGGACTTTTGTTTGTTGGACGATTTTTAATCACAGTTGCAAGTTCATTACTCGTATTGGGTCTGTTCATAGTTTCTATTTGTTCCTGGTTCAGTCTTGGAACGTTGTACCATTCTAAGAATTTGTGGATTTCTTCCAGATTGTCCATTTTATCAGCATAGAGTTGTTTATATTAATCTCTTACGAAGTTTTATATTTCTGTGTTGTCCGTGGTAACTTCTTTTTCATTTCTAATTTTATTGATTGCAGTCCTCTCCCTCTTTTTCTCGGTGAGTCTGGCTAAAGGTATATCAATATTGTTTACCCTCTCAAAGAACCAGCTTTTACTTTTTTTGATCCTTGCTATTGTTTTCTTTGTTGCTATTTCAGTTCTTTCTTTCTTTTTTTTCTGCCTTTTTATTGACAGCCCCAACTACCTTCCGAGTTTGTTGTCTATTTAGCAAATAATCGGTTCAAATGAACATATCTTCTTCCTTTTATCTTATTGTTTTTTGAATTTTCGAATATTATTTTATTTTTTTATACAGCAGGTTCTTATTAGTTATCCATTTTATACATATTAGTGGATATATGTCAATCCAAATTTCCGAATTCATCACACAACGACTACCACACTCCCACTTTCCCCCTTTGGTGGCCATACGTGGGTTCTCCACATCTGTGTATCAATTCAATCCTGCAAACCGTTTCATCTGTACCATCTTTCTAGGTTGCATATATATGCGTTTATATGCGGTATCTGTTTTTCTCTTTCTGACTGACTTCACTCTGTATGACAGTCTCTAGGTCCATCCACGCCTGTACCAATGAACCAACTTAGTTCCTTTTTATGGCTGCTAATATTCCATGGTATATATGTACCTCATCTTTATCCATTCGTCTGTGGATTGGTATTTAGGTTGTTTCCAGGACCTGGCTATAGTAAATACTACTACAATGAACACTGGGGTGCATGTGACTTTTAGAACTATGGTTTTCTCTTGGTATATGCCCTGTAGTGGGTTCGCTGGGTCGTATGGCAATTCTGTTTTTCGTTTTTTAAGGAACCTCTTTACTGTTCTCCATAGTGGCTGTATCAATTTACATTCCCAACAACAGTGCAAGAGTATTCTCTTTGCTCCACACCCTGTCCAGCAGTTATTGTTTGTTGATTTTCTGATGATGCCCGTTCTAAATGGTGTGAGGTGGTACCTCAGTGTAGTTTTGATGTGCATCTCTCTAATAATTAGTGACGTTGAGCAGGTTTTGATGTGCTTGTTGGCCAGCTGTGTGTCTTCTTTCGAGAATTGTCTATTTAGGTCTTCTGCCCATGTTTCGATTGGGTTGTTTGTTTGTTTAATACCGAGCTGCATGAGCTCTTTATATATTTTGGAGATTAATCCTTAGTCCGTTGATCTGTACGCAAATATTTTTCCCAGTCTGAGGGCTGTCCTTTGGTCTTGTTTGTCGTTTCCTGTGTGTAGCAAAAGCTTTTAAGTTTCATTAGGTCCCACTTGTTTATTTTTGTTTTTATTTCCATTACTCTAGGAGGTGGATTAAAAACGATACTACCGTGATTTATGTCAAAGCGTGTTATTGCTATGTTTTTCTCTAAGAGTTTTACAGTATCCTGTCTTACGTTTAGGTCTCTGTTGCATTTTGAGTTTATTTCTGTGTACGGTGTTTGGGAGTGTTCTAATTTCATTCTTTTACATGTGTCTGTCCAGTTTTCCCAGCACCACTTATTGTAGAGACTTTCTTTTCTCCATTGTGGATTCTTGCCTCCTTTGTCTTAGATTAGTTGACCATAGGTGCGTGGCTTTATCTCTGGGCCTTCTATCCTGTTGGATTGATCTATATTTCTGTTTTTGTGCCAGTCCCATCCTGTCTTGATTCCTGTAGCTTTGTAGTACTGTCTGAAGTCGGGCAGTCTGATTCCTCCATCTCTGTTTTTTGCCCTCAAAGTGCTTCGTCTCTTCCGGGTTTTATGTGTCTCCATACAAATTTTAAGATTTTTTTGTTCTAGTTCTGGAAAGAATGCCATTGGTAATTTGAGAGGGATTGCATTGAATATATCGATTGCTTTTGTAGTATAGTCATTTTCACAACATTGATTCTTCCAATCCAAGAACATGGTATCTCTCTCCATCTGTTTGTATCATCTTCAGTTTCGTTCTTCAGTGTCATAGTTTTCAGCATACAGATCTTTTGTCTCCCTACGTAGGTTTATTCCTAGGTATTTTATTCTTTCCGTTGTAATGGTTAATGGGAGTGTTTCCTTCATTTCTCTTTCAGAATTTTCTTCATTAATGTATAGGAATGCAAGGGATTTCTGTGCATTCATTTTGTATCGTGCAACGTTACCAAATCCATGGATTAGCTCTAGTAGTTTTCTGGTGGCATCTTTAGGATTCTCTAAGTATAGTGTCATGTCATCTGCAAAGAGTGAGAGTGTTACTTCTTTCCCAACTTGTGTTCCGTTTATTTCTTTTGCTGCTCTGACTGCTGTGGCTAGAACTTCCAAAACTATGTGGAATAATAGTGGTGAGAGTGGTCATCCTTGTCTTGTTCCTGATATTAGAGGACATGCTTTCAGTTTTTCACCATTGAGGATGTTTGCTGTGGGTTTGTCGTACATGGCCTTGATTAAGTGGAGTGAGGTTCCCTCTCTGCCCACTTTCTGGAGGGTTTTTATCAGAAATGTGTGTTGAAATTAGTTACAAGCTCTTCTGCATCTATTGACATGATCATACGTTTTTTCCTCTTTGCTTTGTTAATAGGGTGTATCACATTGATTTGCGTATATTGAAGAATCCTTGCATCCCTGGAATCAATCCCACTTGATCATGAGGTATGATACTTTTAATGTGGTATTGGATTCTGTTTGCTACTATTTTGTTGAGCAGCTTTGCATCTATGTTCATCAGTGAGATCGGTGTGTAACTTTAGTTTTTTGTACTACCTTTGTCTGGTTTTGGTATCAGGGTGATGTTGGCCTCATAGAAAGAGTTTGGGAATGTTCCCGCCTTGACCATTTTTTGGAAGAGCTTGAGAAGGATGGGTGTTAGGTCTTTTCTCCGTGTTGGATTGAATTATCCTGTGAAGCCATGTGTCCGGGAGTTTTGTTTGTTGGACGAATTTTAATCAGAGTTGCAAGTTCATTACTCGTACTGGGTCTGTTCATAGTTTCTATTTTTTCCTGGTTCAGTCTTGGAAGGTTGTACCTTTCTAAGAATTTGTGCATTTCTTCCAGATTGTCCATTTTATCAGCATAGAGTTGCTTGTAGTAGTCTCTTACGAAGTTTTATATTTCTCTGTTGTCCGTGGTAACTTCTTTTTCATTTCTAATTTTATTGATTGCAGTCCTCTCCCTCTGTTTCTCGGTGAGTCTGGCTAAAGGTATATCAATATTGTTTACCTTCTCAAAGAACCAGCTTTTACTTTTATTGATCCTTGCTATTGTTTTCTTTGTTGCTGTTTCAGTTCTTTCTTTTTTCTCTACCGTATTATTGACAGCCCCAACTACCTTCAGAGTTTGTTGTCTATTTAGGAAATGATTGGTTCAAATGAACACATCTTCTTCCTTTTATCTTATTCTTTTCTGAATTTTTGAATATTATTTTATTTTTTTATACAGCAGGTTCTTATTAGTTATCCATTTTATACATATCAGTGTATATATTTGAATCCCAATTTCCAAATTCATCACACAACGACTACCACACCCCCACTTCCCCCATTGGTGGCCGTACGTGGGTTCTCCACATCTGTGTATCAATTCAATCCTGCAAACCGGTTCATCTGTACCAACTTTCTAGGGTGCATATATATGCGTTTATATACGGTATCTGTTTTTCTCTTTCTGACTGACGTCACTCTGTATGACACTCTCTAGATCCATCCACGCCTGTACCACTGAACCAACTTAGTTCCTTTTTATGGCTGAGTAATATTCCATGGTATATATGTACCTCATCTTCTTTATCCATTCGCCTGTGGATGGGCATTTAGGTTGTTTTCATGACCTGGCTATTGTAAATACTGCTGCAAAGAACATTGGGGTGCATGTGGCTTTTAGAACTATGGTTTTCTCTTGGTATATGCCCTGTAGTGGGTTCGCTGGGTCGTATGGAAATTCTGTTTTTCGTTTTTTAAGGAACCTCTTTACTGTTCTCCATAGTGGCTGTATCAATTTACATTCCCAACAACAGTGCAAGAGTAATCTCTTTTCTCCACACCCTGTCCAGCAGTTGTTGTTTGTTGATTTTCTGATGATGCCCGTTCTAAATGGTGTGAGGTGATACCTCAGTGTACTTTTGATGTGCATCTCTCTAATAATTAGTGACGTTGAGTAGATTTTGATGTGTTTGTTGGCCAGCTGTATGTCTTCTTTGGAGAATTGTCTATTTAGGTCTTCTGCCCATTTTTCGATTGCGTTGTTCGTTTGTTTAATACCGAGCTGCATGAGCTCTTTATATATTTTTGAGATTAATCCTTAGTCCGTTGATCCGTATGCAAATATTTTTCCCATTCTGAGGGTTGTCCTTTGGTCTTGTTTGTCGTTTCCTGTGTGTAGCAAAAGCTTTTAAGTTTCATTAGGTCCCACTTGTTTCTTTTTGTTTTTATTTCCATTATTCTAGGAGGTGGATTAAAAAAGATCTTGCCGTGATTTATGTCAAAGCGTGTTATTGCTATGTTTTCCTCTAAGAGTTTTATAGTATCCCGTCTTATGTTTAGGTCTCTGTTCCATTTTGAGTTGATTTCTGTGTACGGTGTTTGGGAGTGCTCTAATTTCATTCTTTTACATGTGTCTCTGCAGTTTTCCCAGCATCACTTATTGTAGAGACTGTCTTTTCTCCATTATGGATTCTTGCCTCCTTTGTCATAGATTAGTTGACCATAGGTGCGTCGCTTTATCTCTGGGCTTTCTATCCTGTTGCATTCATTTATATTTCTGTTTTTGTGCCAGTCCCATCATTGTCTTGATTCCTGTAGCTTTGTAGTACAGTCTAAAGTTGGGCAGTCTGATTCCTCCTGCTCTGTTTTTTTCCCTCAAAGTGCTTTGGCTCTTCCGGGTTTTTTGTGTCTCCATAAAAATTTTAAGATTTTTTTCTTCTAGTTCTGGAAAGAATGCCATTGGTAATTTGAGAGGGATTGCATTGAATATGTAGATTGCTTTTCTACTATAGTCATTTTCACAACATTGATTCTTCCAATCCAAAACATGGTATCTCTCTCCATCCGTTTGTATCATCTTCAATTTCCTTCTTCAGTGTCATAGTTTTCAGCATACAGATCTTTTGTCTCCCTACGTAGGTTTATTCCTAGGTATTTATTCTTTCTCTTGCAATGGTTAATGGGAGTGTTTCCTTCATTTCTGTTTCAGAATTTTCTTCATTAATGTATAGGAATGCAAGGGATTTCTGTGCATTCATTTTGTATCGTGCAACGTTACCAAATCCATGGATTAGCTCTAGTAGTTTTCTGGTGGCATCTATAGTATTCTCTAAGTATAGTGTCATGTCATCTGCAAAGAGTGACAGTGTTACTTCTTCTTTTCCAACTTGTGTTCCGTTTATTTCTTTTGCTGCTCTGACTGCTATGGCTAGAACTTCCAAAACTATGTGGAATAATAGTGGTGAGAGTGGTCATCCTTGTCTTGTTCCTGATATTAGAGGACATGCTTTCAGTTTTTCACCATTGAGGATGTTTGCTGTGGGTTTGTCGTATATGGCCTTGATTAAGTGGAGTGAGGTTCCTTCCCTCTCTGCCCACTTTCTGGAGGGTTTTTTATCAGAAATGTGTGTTCAAGTTTGTTACAAGCTTTTCTGCAACTATTGACATGATCATACGTTTTTTCCTCTTCACTTTGTTAATAGGGTGTATCACATTGATTTGCGTATATTGAAGAATCCTTGCATCCCTGCGATCAATCCCACTTGATCATGAGGTATGATACTTTTAAGGTGGTATTGGATTCTCTTTGCTAGTATTTTGTTGGGCAGCTTTGCATCTATGTTCATCAGTGATATCAGTGTGTAACTTTAGTTCTTTGTATTGTATTTGTCTGGTTTTGGTATCAGGGTGATGGTGGCCTCATAGAAAGAGTTTGGGAGTGTTCCTTCTTTGCCAACTTTTTGGAAGAGTTTGAGAAGGATGGGTGTTAGGTCTTTTCTCCATGTTGGATAGAATTATCCTGTGAAACCACCTGTCCTGGACTTTTGTTTGTTGGACGATTTTTAATCACAGTTGCAAGTTCATTACTCGTATTGGGTCTGTTCATAGTTTCTATTTGTTCCTGGTTCAGTCTTGGAACGTTGTACCATTCTAAGAATTTGTGGATTTCTTCCAGATTGTCCATTTTATCAGCATAGAGTTGTTTATATTAATCTCTTACGAAGTTTTATATTTCTGTGTTGTCCGTGGTAACTTCTTTTTCATTTCTAATTTTATTGATTGCAGTCCTCTCCCTCTTTTTCTCGGTGAGTCTGGCTAAAGGTATATCAATATTGTTTACCCTCTCAAAGAACCAGCTTTTACTTTTTTTGATCCTTGCTATTGTTTTCTTTGTTGCTATTTCAGTTCTTTCTTTCTTTTTTTTCTGCCTTTTTATTGACAGCCCCAACTACCTTCCGAGTTTGTTGTCTATTTAGCAAATAATCGGTTCAAATGAACATATATTCTTCCTTTTATCTTATTGTTTTTTGAATTTTCGAATATTATTTTATTTTTTTATACAGCAGGTTCTTATTAGTTATCCATTTTATACATATTAGTGGATATATGTCAATCCAAATTTCCGAATTCATCACACAACGACTACCACACTCCCACTTTCCCCCTTTGGTGGCCATACGTGGGTTCTCCACATCTGTGTATCAATTCAATCCTGCAAACCGTTTCATCTGTACCATCTTTCTAGGTTGCATATATATGCGTTTATATGCGGTATCTGTTTTTCTCTTTCTGACTGACTTCACTCTGTATGACAGTCTCTAGGTCCATCCACGCCTGTACCAATGAACCAACTTAGTTCCTTTTTATGGCTGCTAATATTCCATGGTATATATGTACCTCATCTTTATCCATTCGTCTGTGGATTGGTATTTAGGTTGTTTCCAGGACCTGGCTATAGTAAATACTACTACAATGAACACTGGGGTGCATGTGACTTTTAGAACTATGGTTTTCTCTTGGTATATGCCCTGTAGTGGGTTCGCTGGGTCGTATGGCAATTCTGTTTTTCGTTTTTTAAGGAACCTCTTTACTGTTCTCCATAGTGGCTGTATCAATTTACATTCCCAACAACAGTGCAAGAGTATTCTCTTTGCTCCACACCCTGTCCAGCAGTTATTGTTTGTTGATTTTCTGATGATGCCCGTTCTAAATGGTGTGAGGTGGTACCTCAGTGTAGTTTTGATGTGCATCTCTCTAATAATTAGTGACGTTGAGCAGGTTTTGATGTGCTTGTTGGCCAGCTGTGTGTCTTCTTTCGAGAATTGTCTATTTAGGTCTTCTGCCCATGTTTCGATTGGGTTGTTTGTTTGTTTAATACCGAGCTGCATGAGCTCTTTATATATTTTGGAGATTAATCCTTAGTCCGTTGATCTGTACGCAAATATTTTTCCCAGTCTGAGGGCTGTCCTTTGGTCTTGTTTGTCGTTTCCTGTGTGTAGCAAAAGCTTTTAAGTTTCATTAGGTCCCACTTGTTTATTTTTGTTTTTATTTCCATTACTCTAGGAGGTGGATTAAAAACGATACTACCGTGATTTATGTCAAAGCGTGTTATTGCTATGTTTTTCTCTAAGAGTTTTACAGTATCCTGTCTTACGTTTAGGTCTCTGTTGCATTTTGAGTTTATTTCTGTGTACGGTGTTTGGGAGTGTTCTAATTTCATTCTTTTACATGTGTCTGTCCAGTTTTCCCAGCACCACTTATTGTAGAGACTTTCTTTTCTCCATTGTGGATTCTTGCCTCCTTTGTCTTAGATTAGTTGACCATAGGTGCGTGGCTTTATCTCTGGGCCTTCTATCCTGTTGGATTGATCTATATTTCTGTTTTTGTGCCAGTCCCATCCTGTCTTGATTCCTGTAGCTTTGTAGTACTGTCTGAAGTCGGGCAGTCTGATTCCTCCATCTCTGTTTTTTGCCCTCAAAGTGCTTCGTCTCTTCCGGGTTTTATGTGTCTCCATACAAATTTTAAGATTTTTTTGTTCTAGTTCTGGAAAGAATGCCATTGGTAATTTGAGAGGGATTGCATTGAATATATCGATTGCTTTTGTAGTATAGTCATTTTCACAACATTGATTCTTCCAATCCAAGAACATGGTATCTCTCTCCATCTGTTTGTATCATCTTCAGTTTCGTTCTTCAGTGTCATAGTTTTCAGCATACAGATCTTTTGTCTCCCTACGTAGGTTGATTCCTAGGTATTTTATTCTTTCTGTTGTAATGGTTAATGGGAGTGTTTCCTTCATTTCTCTTTCAGAATTTTCTTCATTAATGTATAGGAATGCAAGGGATTTCTGTGCATTCATTTTGTATCGTGCAACGTTACCAAATCCATGGATTAGCTCTAGTAGTTTTCTGGTGGCATCTTTAGGATTCTCTAAGTATAGTGTCATGTCATCTGCAAAGAGTGAGAGTGTTACTTCTTTCCCAACTTGTGTTCCGTTTATTTCTTTTGCTGCTCTGACTGCTGTGGCTAGAACTTCCAAAACTATGTGGAATAATAGTGGTGAGAGTGGTCATCCTTGTCTTGTTCCTGATATTAGAGGACATGCTTTCAGTTTTTCACCATTGAGGATGTTTGCTGTGGGTTTGTCGTACATGGCCTTGATTAAGTGGAGTGAGGTTCCCTCTCTGCCCACTTTCTGGAGGGTTTTTATCAGAAATGTGTGTTGAAATTAGTTACAAGCTCTTCTGCATCTATTGACATGATCATACGTTTTTTCCTCTTTGCTTTGTTAATAGGGTGTATCACATTGATTTGCGTATATTGAAGAATCCTTGCATCCCTGGAATCAATCCCACTTGATCATGAGGTATGATACTTTTAATGTGGTATTGGATTCTGTTTGCTACTATTTTGTTGAGCAGCTTTGCATCTATGTTCATCAGTGAGATCGGTGTGTAACTTTAGTTTTTTGTACTACCTTTGTCTGGTTTTGGTATCAGGGTGATGTTGGCCTCATAGAAAGAGTTTGGGAATGTTCCCGCCTTGACCATTTTTTGGAAGAGCTTGAGAAGGATGGGTGTTAGGTCTTTTCTCCGTGTTGGATTGAATTATCCTGTGAAGCCATGTGTCCGGGAGTTTTGTTTGTTGGACGAATTTTAATCAGAGTTGCAAGTTCATTACTCGTACTGGGTCTGTTCATAGTTTCTATTTTTTCCTGGTTCAGTCTTGGAAGGTTGTACCTTTCTAAGAATTTGTGCATTTCTTCCAGATTGTCCATTTTATCAGCATAGAGTTGCTTGTAGTAGTCTCTTACGAAGTTTTATATTTCTCTGTTGTCCGTGGTAACTTCTTTTTCATTTCTAATTTTATTGATTGCAGTCCTCTCCCTCTGTTTCTCGGTGAGTCTGGCTAAAGGTATATCAATATTGTTTACCTTCTCAAAGAACCAGCTTTTACTTTTATTGATCCTTGCTATTGTTTTCTTTGTTGCTGTTTCAGTTCTTTCTTTTTTCTCTACCGTATTATTGACAGCCCCAACTACCTTCAGAGTTTGTTGTCTATTTAGGAAATGATTGGTTCAAATGAACACATCTTCTTCCTTTTATCTTATTCTTTTCTGAATTTTTGAATATTATTTTATTTTTTTATACAGCAGGTTCTTATTAGTTATCCATTTTATACATATCAGTGTATATATTTGAATCCCAATTTCCAAATTCATCACACAACGACTACCACACCCCCACTTCCCCCATTGGTGGCCGTACGTGGGTTCTCCACATCTGTGTATCAATTCAATCCTGCAAACCGGTTCATCTGTACCAACTTTCTAGGGTGCATATATATGCGTTTATATACGGTATCTGTTTTTCTCTTTCTGACTGACGTCACTCTGTATGACACTCTCTAGATCCATCCACGCCTGTACCACTGAACCAACTTAGTTCCTTTTTATGGCTGAGTAATATTCCATGGTATATATGTACCTCATCTTCTTTATCCATTCGCCTGTGGATGGGCATTTAGGTTGTTTTCATGACCTGGCTATTGTAAATACTGCTGCAAAGAACATTGGGGTGCATGTGGCTTTTAGAACTATGGTTTTCTCTTGGTATATGCCCTGTAGTGGGTTCGCTGGGTCGTATGGAAATTCTGTTTTTCGTTTTTTAAGGAACCTCTTTACTGTTCTCCATAGTGGCTGTATCAATTTACATTCCCAACAACAGTGCAAGAGTAATCTCTTTTCTCCACACCCTGTCCAGCAGTTGTTGTTTGTTGATTTTCTGATGATGCCCGTTCTAAATGGTGTGAGGTGATACCTCAGTGTACTTTTGATGTGCATCTCTCTAATAATTAGTGACGTTGAGTAGATTTTGATGTGTTTGTTGGCCAGCTGTATGTCTTCTTTGGAGAATTGTCTATTTAGGTCTTCTGCCCATTTTTCGATTGCGTTGTTCGTTTGTTTAATACCGAGCTGCATGAGCTCTTTATATATTTTTGAGATTAATCCTTAGTCCGTTGATCCGTATGCAAATATTTTTCCCATTCTGAGGGTTGTCCTTTGGTCTTGTTTGTCGTTTCCTGTGTGTAGCAAAAGCTTTTAAGTTTCATTAGGTCCCACTTGTTTCTTTTTGTTTTTATTTCCATTATTCTAGGAGGTGGATTAAAAAAGATCTTGCCGTGATTTATGTCAAAGCGTGTTATTGCTATGTTTTCCTCTAAGAGTTTTATAGTATCCCGTCTTATGTTTAGGTCTCTGTTCCATTTTGAGTTGATTTCTGTGTACGGTGTTTGGGAGTGCTCTAATTTCATTCTTTTACATGTGTCTCTGCAGTTTTCCCAGCATCACTTATTGTAGAGACTGTCTTTTCTCCATTATGGATTCTTGCCTCCTTTGTCATAGATTAGTTGACCATAGGTGCGTCGCTTTATCTCTGGGCTTTCTATCCTGTTGCATTCATTTATATTTCTGTTTTTGTGCCAGTCCCATCATTGTCTTGATTCCTGTAGCTTTGTAGTACAGTCTAAAGTTGGGCAGTCTGATTCCTCCTGCTCTGTTTTTTTCCCTCAAAGTGCTTTGGCTCTTCCGGGTTTTTTGTGTCTCCATAAAAATTTTAAGATTTTTTTCTTCTAGTTCTGGAAAGAATGCCATTGGTAATTTGAGAGGGATTGCATTGAATATGTAGATTGCTTTTCTACTATAGTCATTTTCACAACATTGATTCTTCCAATCCAAAACATGGTATCTCTCTCCATCCGTTTGTATCATCTTCAATTTCCTTCTTCAGTGTCATAGTTTTCAGCATACAGATCTTTTGTCTCCCTACGTAGGTTTATTCCTAGGTATTTATTCTTTCTCTTGCAATGGTTAATGGGAGTGTTTCCTTCATTTCTGTTTCAGAATTTTCTTCATTAATGTATAGGAATGCAAGGGATTTCTGTGCATTCATTTTGTATCGTGCAACGTTACCAAATCCATGGATTAGCTCTAGTAGTTTTCTGGTGGCATCTATAGTATTCTCTAAGTATAGTGTCATGTCATCTGCAAAGAGTGACAGTGTTACTTCTTCTTTTCCAACTTGTGTTCCGTTTATTTCTTTTGCTGCTCTGACTGCTATGGCTAGAACTTCCAAAACTATGTGGAATAATAGTGGTGAGAGTGGTCATCCTTGTCTTGTTCCTGATATTAGAGGACATGCTTTCAGTTTTTCACCATTGAGGATGTTTGCTGTGGGTTTGTCGTATATGGCCTTGATTAAGTGGAGTGAGGTTCCTTCCCTCTCTGCCCACTTTCTGGAGGGTTTTTTATCAGAAATGTGTGTTCAAGTTTGTTACAAGCTTTTCTGCAACTATTGACATGATCATACGTTTTTTCCTCTTCACTTTGTTAATAGGGTGTATCACATTGATTTGCGTATATTGAAGAATCCTTGCATCCCTGCGATCAATCCCACTTGATCATGAGGTATGATACTTTTAAGGTGGTATTGGATTCTCTTTGCTAGTATTTTGTTGGGCAGCTTTGCATCTATGTTCACCAGTGATATCAGTGTGTAACTTTAGTTCTTTGTATTGTATTTGTCTGGTTTTGGTATCAGGGTGATGGTGGCCTCATAGAAAGAGTTTGGGAGTGTTCCTTCTTTGCCAACTTTTTGGAAGAGTTTGAGAAGGATGGGTGTTAGGTCTTTTCTCCATGTTGGATAGAATTATCCTGTGAAACCACCTGTCCTGGACTTTTGTTTGTTGGACGATTTTTAATCACAGTTGCAAGTTCATTACTCGTATTGGGTCTGTTCATAGTTTCTATTTGTTCCTGGTTCAGTCTTGGAACGTTGTACCATTCTAAGAATTTGTGGATTTCTTCCAGATTGTCCATTTTATCAGCATAGAGTTGTTTATATTAATCTCTTACGAAGTTTTATATTTCTGTGTTGTCCGTGGTAACTTCTTTTTCATTTCTAATTTTATTGATTGCAGTCCTCTCCCTCTTTTTCTCGGTGAGTCTGGCTAAAGGTATATCAATATTGTTTACCCTCTCAAAGAACCAGCTTTTACTTTTTTTGATCCTTGCTATTGTTTTCTTTGTTGCTATTTCAGTTCTTTCTTTCTTTTTTTTCTGCCTTTTTATTGACAGCCCCAACTACCTTCCGAGTTTGTTGTCTATTTAGCAAATAATCGGTTCAAATGAACATATCTTCTTCCTTTTATCTTATTGTTTTTTGAATTTTCGAATATTATTTTATTTTTTTATACAGCAGGTTCTTATTAGTTATCCATTTTATACATATTAGTGGATATATGTCAATCCAAATTTCCGAATTCATCACACAACGACTACCACACTCCCACTTTCCCCCTTTGGTGGCCATACGTGGGTTCTCCACATCTGTGTATCAATTCAATCCTGCAAACCGTTTCATCTGTACCATCTTTCTAGGTTGCATATATATGCGTTTATATGCGGTATCTGTTTTTCTCTTTCTGACTGACTTCACTCTGTATGACAGTCTCTAGGTCCATCCACGCCTGTACCAATGAACCAACTTAGTTCCTTTTTATGGCTGCTAATATTCCATGGTATATATGTACCTCATCTTTATCCATTCGTCTGTGGATTGGTATTTAGGTTGTTTCCAGGACCTGGCTATAGTAAATACTACTACAATGAACACTGGGGTGCATGTGACTTTTAGAACTATGGTTTTCTCTTGGTATATGCCCTGTAGTGGGTTCGCTGGGTCGTATGGCAATTCTGTTTTTCGTTTTTTAAGGAACCTCTTTACTGTTCTCCATAGTGGCTGTATCAATTTACATTCCCAACAACAGTGCAAGAGTATTCTCTTTGCTCCACACCCTGTCCAGCAGTTATTGTTTGTTGATTTTCTGATGATGCCCGTTCTAAATGGTGTGAGGTGGTACCTCAGTGTAGTTTTGATGTGCATCTCTCTAATAATTAGTGACGTTGAGCAGGTTTTGATGTGCTTGTTGGCCAGCTGTGTGTCTTCTTTCGAGAATTGTCTATTTAGGTCTTCTGCCCATGTTTCGATTGGGTTGTTTGTTTGTTTAATACCGAGCTGCATGAGCTCTTTATATATTTTGGAGATTAATCCTTAGTCCGTTGATCTGTACGCAAATATTTTTCCCAGTCTGAGGGCTGTCCTTTGGTCTTGTTTGTCGTTTCCTGTGTGTAGCAAAAGCTTTTAAGTTTCATTAGGTCCCACTTGTTTATTTTTGTTTTTATTTCCATTACTCTAGGAGGTGGATTAAAAACGATACTACCGTGATTTATGTCAAAGCGTGTTATTGCTATGTTTTTCTCTAAGAGTTTTACAGTATCCTGTCTTACGTTTAGGTCTCTGTTGCATTTTGAGTTGATTTCTGTGTACGGTGTTTGGGAGTGTTCTAATTTCATTCTTTTACATGTGTCTGTCCAGTTTTCCCAGCACCACTTATTGTAGAGACTTTCTTTTCTCCATTGTGGATTCTTGCCTCCTTTGTCTTAGATTAGTTGACCATAGGTGCGTGGCTTTATCTCTGGGCCTTCTATCCTGTTGGATTGATCTATATTTCTGTTTTTGTGCCAGTCCCATCCTGTCTTGATTCCTGTAGCTTTGTAGTACTGTCTGAAGTCGGGCAGTCTGATTCCTCCATCTCTGTTTTTTGCCCTCAAAGTGCTTCGTCTCTTCCGGGTTTTATGTGTCTCCATACAAATTTTAAGATTTTTTTGTTCTAGTTCTGGAAAGAATGCCATTGGTAATTTGAGAGGGATTGCATTGAATATATCGATTGCTTTTGTAGTATAGTCATTTTCACAACATTGATTCTTCCAATCCAAGAACATGGTATCTCTCTCCATCTGTTTGTATCATCTTCAGTTTCGTTCTTCAGTGTCATAGTTTTCAGCATACAGATCTTTTGTCTCCCTACGTAGGTTGATTCCTAGGTATTTTATTCTTTCTGTTGTAATGGTTTTTGGGAGTGTTTCCTTCATTTCTCTTTCAGAATTTTCTTCATTAATGTATAGGAATGCAAGGGATTTCTGTGCATTCATTTTGTATCGTGCAACGTTACCAAATCCATGGATTAGCTCTAGTAGTTTTCTGGTGGCATCTTTAGGATTCTCTAAGTATAGTGTCATGTCATCTGCAAAGAGTGAGAGTGTTACTTCTTTCCCAACTTGTGTTCCGTTTATTTCTTTTGCTGCTCTGACTGCTGTGGCTAGAACTTCCAAAACTATGTGGAATAATAGTGGTGAGAGTGGTCATCCTTGTCTTGTTCCTGATATTAGAGGACATGCTTTCAGTTTTTCACCATTGAGGATGTTTGCTGTGGGTTTGTCGTACATGGCCTTGATTAAGTGGAGTGAGGTTCCCTCTCTGCCCACTTTCTGGAGGGTTTTTATCAGAAATGTGTGTTGAAATTAGTTACAAGCTCTTCTGCATCTATTGACATGATCATACGTTTTTTCCTCTTTGCTTTGTTAATAGGGTGTATCACATTGATTTGCGTATATTGAAGAATCCTTGCATCCCTGGAATCAATCCCACTTGATCATGAGGTATGATACTTTTAATGTGGTATTGGATTCTGTTTGCTACTATTTTGTTGAGCAGCTTTGCATCTATGTTCATCAGTGAGATCGGTGTGTAACTTTAGTTTTTTGTACTACCTTTGTCTGGTTTTGGTATCAGGGTGATGTTGGCCTCATAGAAAGAGTTTGGGAATGTTCCCGCCTTGACCATTTTTTGGAAGAGCTTGAGAAGGATGGGTGTTAGGTCTTTTCTCCGTGTTGGATTGAATTATCCTGTGAAGCCATGTGTCCGGGAGTTTTGTTTGTTGGACGAATTTTAATCAGAGTTGCAAGTTCATTACTCGTACTGGGTCTGTTCATAGTTTCTATTTTTTCCTGGTTCAGTCTTGGAAGGTTGTACCTTTCTAAGAATTTGTGCATTTCTTCCAGATTGTCCATTTTATCAGCATAGAGTTGCTTGTAGTAGTCTCTTACGAAGTTTTATATTTCTCTGTTGTCCGTGGTAACTTCTTTTTCATTTCTAATTTTATTGATTGCAGTCCTCTCCCTCTGTTTCTCGGTGAGTCTGGCTAAAGGTATATCAATATTGTTTACCTTCTCAAAGAACCAGCTTTTACTTTTATTGATCCTTGCTATTGTTTTCTTTGTTGCTGTTTCAGTTCTTTCTTTTTTCTCTACCGTATTATTGACAGCCCCAACTACCTTCAGAGTTTGTTGTCTATTTAGGAAATGATTGGTTCAAATGAACACATCTTCTTCCTTTTATCTTATTCTTTTCTGAATTTTTGAATATTATTTTATTTTTTTATACAGCAGGTTCTTATTAGTTATCCATTTTATACATATCAGTGTATATATTTGAATCCCAATTTCCAAATTCATCACACAACGACTACCACACCCCCACTTCCCCCATTGGTGGCCGTACGTGGGTTCTCCACATCTGTGTATCAATTCAATCCTGCAAACCGGTTCATCTGTACCAACTTTCTAGGGTGCATATATATGCGTTTATATACGGTATCTGTTTTTCTCTTTCTGACTGACGTCACTCTGTATGACACTCTCTAGATCCATCCACGCCTGTACCACTGAACCAACTTAGTTCCTTTTTATGGCTGAGTAATATTCCATGGTATATATGTACCTCATCTTCTTTATCCATTCGCCTGTGGATGGGCATTTAGGTTGTTTTCATGACCTGGCTATTGTAAATACTGCTGCAAAGAACATTGGGGTGCATGTGGCTTTTAGAACTATGGTTTTCTCTTGGTATATGCCCTGTAGTGGGTTCGCTGGGTCGTATGGAAATTCTGTTTTTCGTTTTTTAAGGAACCTCTTTACTGTTCTCCATAGTGGCTGTATCAATTTACATTCCCAACAACAGTGCAAGAGTAATCTCTTTGCTCCACACCCTGTCCAGCAGTTGTTGTTTGTTGATTTTCTGATGATGCCCGTTCTAAATGGTGTGAGGTGATACCTCAGTGTACTTTTGATGTGCATCTCTCTAATAATTAGTGACGTTGAGTAGATTTTGATGTGTTTGTTGGCCAGCTGTATGTCTTCTTTGGAGAATTGTCTATTTAGGTCTTCTGCCCATTTTTCGATTGCGTTGTTCGTTTGTTTAATACCGAGCTGCATGAGCTCTTTATATATTTTGGAGATTAATCCTTAGTCCGTTGATCCGTATGCAAATATTTTTCCCATTCTGAGGGTTGTCCTTTGGTCTTGTTTGTCGTTTCCTGTGTGTAGCAAAAGCTTTTAAGTTTCATTAGGTCCCACTTGTTTCTTTTTGTTTTTATTTCCATTATTCTAGGAGGTGGATTAAAAAAGATCTTGCCGTGATTTATGTCAAAGCGTGTTATTGCTATGTTTTCCTCTAAGAGTTTTATAGTATCCCGTCTTATGTTTAGGTCTCTGTTCCATTTTGAGTTGATTTCTGTGTACGGTGTTTGGGAGTGCTCTAATTTCATTCTTTTACATGTGTCTCTGCAGTTTTCCCAGCATCACTTATTGTAGAGACTGTCTTTTCTCCATTATGGATTCTTGCCTCCTTTGTCATAGATTAGTTGACCATAGGTGCGTCGCTTTATCTCTGGGCTTTCTATCCTGTTGCATTCATTTATATTTCTGTTTTTGTGCCAGTCCCATCATTGTCTTGATTCCTGTAGCTTTGTAGTACAGTCTAAAGTTGGGCAGTCTGATTCCTCCTGCTCTGTTTTTTTCCCTCAAAGTGCTTTGGCTCTTCCGGGTTTTTTGTGTCTCCATAAAAATTTTAAGATTTTTTTCTTCTAGTTCTGGAAAGAATGCCATTGGTAATTTGAGAGGGATTGCATTGAATATGTAGATTGCTTTTCTACTATAGTCATTTTCACAACATTGATTCTTCCAATCCAAAACATGGTATCTCTCTCCATCCGTTTGTATCATCTTCAATTTCCTTCTTCAGTGTCATAGTTTTCAGCATACAGATCTTTTGTCTCCCTACGTAGGTTTATTCCTAGGTATTTATTCTTTCTCTTGCAATGGTTAATGGGAGTGTTTCCTTCATTTCTGTTTCAGAATTTTCTTCATTAATGTATAGGAATGCAAGGGATTTCTGTGCATTCATTTTGTATCGTGCAACGTTACCAAATCCATGGATTAGCTCTAGTAGTTTTCTGGTGGCATCTATAGTATTCTCTAAGTATAGTGTCATGTCATCTGCAAAGAGTGACAGTGTTACTTCTTCTTTTCCAACTTGTGTTCCGTTTATTTCTTTTGCTGCTCTGACTGCTATGGCTAGAACTTCCAAAACTATGTGGAATAATAGTGGTGAGAGTGGTCATCCTTGTCTTGTTCCTGATATTAGAGGACATGCTTTCAGTTTTTCACCATTGAGGATGTTTGCTGTGGGTTTGTCGTATATGGCCTTGATTAAGTGGAGTGAGGTTCCTTCCCTCTCTGCCCACTTTCTGGAGGGTTTTTTATCAGAAATGTGTGTTCAAGTTTGTTACAAGCTTTTCTGCAACTATTGACATGATCATACGTTTTTTCCTCTTCACTTTGTTAATAGGGTGTATCACATTGATTTGCGTATATTGAAGAATCCTTGCATCCCTGCGATCAATCCCACTTGATCATGAGGTATGATACTTTTAAGGTGGTATTGGATTCTCTTTGCTAGTATTTTGTTGGGCAGCTTTGCATCTATGTTCATCAGTGATATCAGTGTGTAACTTTAGTTCTTTGTATTGTATTTGTCTGGTTTTGGTATCAGGGTGATGGTGGCCTCATAGAAAGAGTTTGGGAGTGTTCCTTCTTTGCCAACTTTTTGGAAGAGTTTGAGAAGGATGGGTGTTAGGTCTTTTCTCCATGTTGGATAGAATTATCCTGTGAAACCACCTGTCCTGGACTTTTGTTTGTTGGACGATTTTTAATCACAGTTGCAAGTTCATTACTCGTATTGGGTCTGTTCATAGTTTCTATTTGTTCCTGGTTCAGTCTTGGAACGTTGTACCATTCTAAGAATTTGTGGATTTCTTCCAGATTGTCCATTTTATCAGCATAGAGTTGTTTATATTAATCTCTTACGAAGTTTTATATTTCTGTGTTGTCCGTGGTAACTTCTTTTTCATTTCTAATTTTATTGATTGCAGTCCTCTCCCTCTTTTTCTCGGTGAGTCTGGCTAAAGGTATATCAATATTGTTTACCCTCTCAAAGAACCAGCTTTTACTTTTTTTGATCCTTGCTATTGTTTTCTTTGTTGCTATTTCAGTTCTTTCTTTCTTTTTTTTCTGCCTTTTTATTGACAGCCCCAACTACCTTCCGAGTTTGTTGTCTATTTAGCAAATAATCGGTTCAAATGAACATATCTTCTTCCTTTTATCTTATTGTTTTTTGAATTTTCGAATATTATTTTATTTTTTTATACAGCAGGTTCTTATTAGTTATCCATTTTATACATATTAGTGGATATATGTCAATCCAAATTTCCGAATTCATCACACAACGACTACCACACTCCCACTTTCCCCCTTTGGTGGCCATACGTGGGTTCTCCACATCTGTGTATCAATTCAATCCTGCAAACCGTTTCATCTGTACCATCTTTCTAGGTTGCATATATATGCGTTTATATGCGGTATCTGTTTTTCTCTTTCTGACTGACTTCACTCTGTATGACAGTCTCTAGGTCCATCCACGCCTGTACCAATGAACCAACTTAGTTCCTTTTTATGGCTGCTAATATTCCATGGTATATATGTACCTCATCTTTATCCATTCGTCTGTGGATTGGTATTTAGGTTGTTTCCAGGACCTGGCTATAGTAAATACTACTACAATGAACACTGGGGTGCATGTGACTTTTAGAACTATGGTTTTCTCTTGGTATATGCCCTGTAGTGGGTTCGCTGGGTCGTATGGCAATTCTGTTTTTCGTTTTTTAAGGAACCTCTTTACTGTTCTCCATAGTGGCTGTATCAATTTACATTCCCAACAACAGTGCAAGAGTATTCTCTTTGCTCCACACCCTGTCCAGCAGTTATTGTTTGTTGATTTTCTGATGATGCCCGTTCTAAATGGTGTGAGGTGGTACCTCAGTGTAGTTTTGATGTGCATCTCTCTAATAATTAGTGACGTTGAGCAGGTTTTGATGTGCTTGTTGGCCAGCTGTGTGTCTTCTTTCGAGAATTGTCTATTTAGGTCTTCTGCCCATGTTTCGATTGGGTTGTTTGTTTGTTTAATACCGAGCTGCATGAGCTCTTTATATATTTTGGAGATTAATCCTTAGTCCGTTGATCTGTACGCAAATATTTTTCCCAGTCTGAGGGCTGTCCTTTGGTCTTGTTTGTCGTTTCCTGTGTGTAGCAAAAGCTTTTAAGTTTCATTAGGTCCCACTTGTTTATTTTTGTTTTTATTTCCATTACTCTAGGAGGTGGATTAAAAACGATACTACCGTGATTTATGTCAAAGCGTGTTATTGCTATGTTTTTCTCTAAGAGTTTTACAGTATCCTGTCTTACGTTTAGGTCTCTGTTGCATTTTGAGTTTATTTCTGTGTACGGTGTTTGGGAGTGTTCTAATTTCATTCTTTTACATGTGTCTGTCCAGTTTTCCCAGCACCACTTATTGTAGAGACTTTCTTTTCTCCATTGTGGATTCTTGCCTCCTTTGTCTTAGATTAGTTGACCATAGGTGCGTGGCTTTATCTCTGGGCCTTCTATCCTGTTGGATTGATCTATATTTCTGTTTTTGTGCCAGTCCCATCCTGTCTTGATTCCTGTAGCTTTGTAGTACTGTCTGAAGTCGGGCAGTCTGATTCCTCCATCTCTGTTTTTTGCCCTCAAAGTGCTTCGTCTCTTCCGGGTTTTATGTGTCTCCATACAAATTTTAAGATTTTTTTGTTCTAGTTCTGGAAAGAATGCCATTGGTAATTTGAGAGGGATTGCATTGAATATATCGATTGCTTTTGTAGTATAGTCATTTTCACAACATTGATTCTTCCAATCCAAGAACATGGTATCTCTCTCCATCTGTTTGTATCATCTTCAGTTTCGTTCTTCAGTGTCATAGTTTTCAGCATACAGATCTTTTGTCTCCCTACGTAGGTTTATTCCTAGGTATTTTATTCTTTCCGTTGTAATGGTTAATGGGAGTGTTTCCTTCATTTCTCTTTCAGAATTTTCTTCATTAATGTATAGGAATGCAAGGGATTTCTGTGCATTCATTTTGTATCGTGCAACGTTACCAAATCCATGGATTAGCTCTAGTAGTTTTCTGGTGGCATCTTTAGGATTCTCTAAGTATAGTGTCATGTCATCTGCAAAGAGTGAGAGTGTTACTTCTTTCCCAACTTGTGTTCCGTTTATTTCTTTTGCTGCTCTGACTGCTGTGGCTAGAACTTCCAAAACTATGTGGAATAATAGTGGTGAGAGTGGTCATCCTTGTCTTGTTCCTGATATTAGAGGACATGCTTTCAGTTTTTCACCATTGAGGATGTTTGCTGTGGGTTTGTCGTACATGGCCTTGATTAAGTGGAGTGAGGTTCCCTCTCTGCCCACTTTCTGGAGGGTTTTTATCAGAAATGTGTGTTGAAATTAGTTACAAGCTCTTCTGCATCTATTGACATGATCATACGTTTTTTCCTCTTTGCTTTGTTAATAGGGTGTATCACATTGATTTGCGTATATTGAAGAATCCTTGCATCCCTGGAATCAATCCCACTTGATCATGAGGTATGATACTTTTAATGTGGTATTGGATTCTGTTTGCTACTATTTTGTTGAGCAGCTTTGCATCTATGTTCATCAGTGAGATCGGTGTGTAACTTTAGTTTTTTGTACTACCTTTGTCTGGTTTTGGTATCAGGGTGATGTTGGCCTCATAGAAAGAGTTTGGGAATGTTCCCGCCTTGACCATTTTTTGGAAGAGCTTGAGAAGGATGGGTGTTAGGTCTTTTCTCCGTGTTGGATTGAATTATCCTGTGAAGCCATGTGTCCGGGAGTTTTGTTTGTTGGACGAATTTTAATCAGAGTTGCAAGTTCATTACTCGTACTGGGTCTGTTCATAGTTTCTATTTTTTCCTGGTTCAGTCTTGGAAGGTTGTACCTTTCTAAGAATTTGTGCATTTCTTCCAGATTGTCCATTTTATCAGCATAGAGTTGCTTGTAGTAGTCTCTTACGAAGTTTTATATTTCTCTGTTGTCCGTGGTAACTTCTTTTTCATTTCTAATTTTATTGATTGCAGTCCTCTCCCTCTGTTTCTCGGTGAGTCTGGCTAAAGGTATATCAATATTGTTTACCTTCTCAAAGAACCAGCTTTTACTTTTATTGATCCTTGCTATTGTTTTCTTTGTTGCTGTTTCAGTTCTTTCTTTTTTCTCTACCGTATTATTGACAGCCCCAACTACCTTCAGAGTTTGTTGTCTATTTAGGAAATGATTGGTTCAAATGAACACATCTTCTTCCTTTTATCTTATTCTTTTCTGAATTTTTGAATATTATTTTATTTTTTTATACAGCAGGTTCTTATTAGTTATCCATTTTATACATATCAGTGTATATATTTGAATCCCAATTTCCAAATTCATCACACAACGACTACCACACCCCCACTTCCCCCATTGGTGGCCGTACGTGGGTTCTCCACATCTGTGTATCAATTCAATCCTGCAAACCGGTTCATCTGTACCAACTTTCTAGGGTGCATATATATGCGTTTATATACGGTATCTGTTTTTCTCTTTCTGACTGACGTCACTCTGTATGACACTCTCTAGATCCATCCACGCCTGTACCACTGAACCAACTTAGTTCCTTTTTATGGCTGAGTAATATTCCATGGTATATATGTACCTCATCTTCTTTATCCATTCGCCTGTGGATGGGCATTTAGGTTGTTTTCATGACCTGGCTATTGTAAATACTGCTGCAAAGAACATTGGGGTGCATGTGGCTTTTAGAACTATGGTTTTCTCTTGGTATATGCCCTGTAGTGGGTTCGCTGGGTCGTATGGAAATTCTGTTTTTCGTTTTCTAAGGAACCTCTTTACTGTTCTCCATAGTGGCTGTATCAATTTACATTCCCAACAACAGTGCAAGAGTAATCTCTTTTCTCCACACCCTGTCCAGCAGTTGTTGTTTGTTGATTTTCTGATGATGCCCGTTCTAAATGGTGTGAGGTGATACCTCAGTGTACTTTTGATGTGCATCTCTCTAATAATTAGTGACGTTGAGTAGATTTTGATGTGTTTGTTGGCCAGCTGTATGTCTTCTTTGGAGAATTGTCTATTTAGGTCTTCTGCCCATTTTTCGATTGCGTTGTTCGTTTGTTTAATACCGAGCTGCATGAGCTCTTTATATATTTTTGAGATTAATCCTTAGTCCGTTGATCCGTATGCAAATATTTTTCCCATTCTGAGGGCTGTCCTTTGGTCTTGTTTGTCGTTTCCTGTGTGTAGCAAAAGCTTTTAAGTTTCATTAGGTCCCACTTGTTTCTTTTTGTTTTTATTTCCATTATTCTAGGAGGTGGATTAAAAAAGATCTTGCCGTGATTTATGTCAAAGCGTGTTATTGCTATGTTTTCCTCTAAGAGTTTTATAGTATCCCGTCTTATGTTTAGGTCTCTGTTCCATTTTGAGTTGATTTCTGTGTACGGTGTTTGGGAGTGCTCTAATTTCATTCTTTTACATGTGTCTCTGCAGTTTTCCCAGCATCACTTATTGTAGAGACTGTCTTTTCTCCATTATGGATTCTTGCCTCCTTTGTCATAGATTAGTTGACCATAGGTGCGTCGCTTTATCTCTGGGCTTTCTATCCTGTTGCATTCATTTATATTTCTGTTTTTGTGCCAGTCCCATCATTGTCTTGATTCCTGTAGCTTTGTAGTACAGTCTAAAGTTGGGCAGTCTGATTCCTCCTGCTCTGTTTTTTTCCCTCAAAGTGCTTTGGCTCTTCCGGGTTTTTTGTGTCTCCATAAAAATTTTAAGATTTTTTTCTTCTAGTTCTGGAAAGAATGCCATTGGTAATTTGAGAGGGATTGCATTGAATATGTAGATTGCTTTTCTACTATAGTCATTTTCACAACATTGATTCTTCCAATCCAAAACATGGTATCTCTCTCCATCCGTTTGTATCATCTTCAATTTCCTTCTTCAGTGTCATAGTTTTCAGCATACAGATCTTTTGTCTCCCTACGTAGGTTTATTCCTAGGTATTTATTCTTTCTCTTGCAATGGTTAATGGGAGTGTTTCCTTCATTTCTGTTTCAGAATTTTCTTCATTAATGTATAGGAATGCAAGGGATTTCTGTGCATTCATTTTGTATCGTGCAACGTTACCAAATCCATGGATTAGCTCTAGTAGTTTTCTGGTGGCATCTATAGTATTCTCTAAGTATAGTGTCATGTCATCTGCAAAGAGTGACAGTGTTACTTCTTCTTTTCCAACTTGTGTTCCGTTTATTTCTTTTGCTGCTCTGACTGCTATGGCTAGAACTTCCAAAACTATGTGGAATAATAGTGGTGAGAGTGGTCATCCTTGTCTTGTTCCTGATATTAGAGGACATGCTTTCAGTTTTTCACCATTGAGGATGTTTGCTGTGGGTTTGTCGTATATGGCCTTGATTAAGTGGAGTGAGGTTCCTTCCCTCTCTGCCCACTTTCTGGAGGGTTTTTTATCAGAAATGTGTGTTCAAGTTTGTTACAAGCTTTTCTGCAACTATTGACATGATCATACGTTTTTTCCTCTTCACTTTGTTAATAGGGTGTATCACATTGATTTGCGTATATTGAAGAATCCTTGCATCCCTGCGATCAATCCCACTTGATCATGAGGTATGATACTTTTAAGGTGGTATTGGATTCTCTTTGCTAGTATTTTGTTGGGCAGCTTTGCATCTATGTTCATCAGTGATATCAGTGTGTAACTTTAGTTCTTTGTATTGTATTTGTCTGGTTTTGGTATCAGGGTGATGGTGGCCTCATAGAAAGAGTTTGGGAGTGTTCCTTCTTTGCCAACTTTTTGGAAGAGTTTGAGAAGGATGGGTGTTAGGTCTTTTCTCCATGTTGGATAGAATTATCCTGTGAAACCACCTGTCCTGGACTTTTGTTTGTTGGACGATTTTTAATCACAGTTGCAAGTTCATTACTCGTATTGGGTCTGTTCATAGTTTCTATTTGTTCCTGGTTCAGTCTTGGAACGTTGTACCATTCTAAGAATTTGTGGATTTCTTCCAGATTGTCCATTTTATCAGCATAGAGTTGTTTATATTAATCTCTTACGAAGTTTTATATTTCTGTGTTGTCCGTGGTAACTTCTTTTTCATTTCTAATTTTATTGATTGCAGTCCTCTCCCTCTTTTTCTCGGTGAGTCTGGCTAAAGGTATATCAATATTGTTTACCCTCTCAAAGAACCAGCTTTTACTTTTTTTGATCCTTGCTATTGTTTTCTTTGTTGCTATTTCAGTTCTTTCTTTCTTTTTTTTCTGCCTTTTTATTGACAGCCCCAACTACCTTCCGAGTTTGTTGTCTATTTAGCAAATAATCGGTTCAAATGAACATATCTTCTTCCTTTTATCTTATTGTTTTTTGAATTTTCGAATATTATTTTATTTTTTTATACAGCAGGTTCTTATTAGTTATCCATTTTATACATATTAGTGGATATATGTCAATCCAAATTTCCGAATTCATCACACAACGACTACCACACTCCCACTTTCCCCCTTTGGTGGCCATACGTGGGTTCTCCACATCTGTGTATCAATTCAATCCTGCAAACCGTTTCATCTGTACCATCTTTCTAGGTTGCATATATATGCGTTTATATGCGGTATCTGTTTTTCTCTTTCTGACTGACTTCACTCTGTATGACAGTCTCTAGGTCCATCCACGCCTGTACCAATGAACCAACTTAGTTCCTTTTTATGGCTGCTAATATTCCATGGTATATATGTACCTCATCTTTATCCATTCGTCTGTGGATTGGTATTTAGGTTGTTTCCAGGACCTGGCTATAGTAAATACTACTACAATGAACACTGGGGTGCATGTGACTTTTAGAACTATGGTTTTCTCTTGGTATATGCCCTGTAGTGGGTTCGCTGGGTCGTATGGCAATTCTGTTTTTCGTTTTTTAAGGAACCTCTTTACTGTTCTCCATAGTGGCTGTATCAATTTACATTCCCAACAACAGTGCAAGAGTATTCTCTTTGCTCCACACCCTGTCCAGCAGTTA
This sequence comes from Eschrichtius robustus, assembly GCF_028021215.1. Lineage (NCBI taxonomy): Eukaryota > Metazoa > Chordata > Mammalia > Artiodactyla > Eschrichtiidae > Eschrichtius > Eschrichtius robustus. The sequence goes on from NC_090845.1 coordinate 24,667,368, forward strand.
TTGTTTGTTGATTTTCTGATGATGCCCGTTCTAAATGGTGTGAGGTGGTACCTCAGTGTAGTTTTGATGTGCATCTCTCTAATAATTAGTGACGTTGAGCAGGTTTTGATGTGCTTGTTGGCCAGCTGTGTGTCTTCTTTCGAGAATTGTCTATTTAGGTCTTCTGCCCATGTTTCGATTGGGTTGTTTGTTTGTTTAATACCGAGCTGCATGAGCTCTTTATATATTTTGGAGATTAATCCTTAGTCCGTTGATCTGTACGCAAATATTTTTCCCAGTCTGAGGGCTGTCCTTTGGTCTTGTTTGTCGTTTCCTGTGTGTAGCAAAAGCTTTTAAGTTTCATTAGGTCCCACTTGTTTATTTTTGTTTTTATTTCCATTACTCTAGGAGGTGGATTAAAAACGATACTACCGTGATTTATGTCAAAGCGTGTTATTGCTATGTTTTTCTCTAAGAGTTTTACAGTATCCTGTCTTACGTTTAGGTCTCTGTTGCATTTTGAGTTTATTTCTGTGTACGGTGTTTGGGAGTGTTCTAATTTCATTCTTTTACATGTGTCTGTCCAGTTTTCCCAGCACCACTTATTGTAGAGACTTTCTTTTCTCCATTGTGGATTCTTGCCTCCTTTGTCTTAGATTAGTTGACCATAGGTGCGTGGCTTTATCTCTGGGCCTTCTATCCTGTTGGATTGATCTATATTTCTGTTTTTGTGCCAGTCCCATCCTGTCTTGATTCCTGTAGCTTTGTAGTACTGTCTGAAGTCGGGCAGTCTGATTCCTCCATCTCTGTTTTTTGCCCTCAAAGTGCTTCGTCTCTTCCGGGTTTTATGTGTCTCCATACAAATTTTAAGATTTTTTTGTTCTAGTTCTGGAAAGAATGCCATTGGTAATTTGAGAGGGATTGCATTGAATATATCGATTGCTTTTGTAGTATAGTCATTTTCACAACATTGATTCTTCCAATCCAAGAACATGGTATCTCTCTCCATCTGTTTGTATCATCTTCAGTTTCGTTCTTCAGTGTCATAGTTTTCAGCATACAGATCTTTTGTCTCCCTACGTAGGTTTATTCCTAGGTATTTTATTCTTTCCGTTGTAATGGTTAATGGGAGTGTTTCCTTCATTTCTCTTTCAGAATTTTCTTCATTAATGTATAGGAATGCAAGGGATTTCTGTGCATTCATTTTGTATCGTGCAACGTTACCAAATCCATGGATTAGCTCTAGTAGTTTTCTGGTGGCATCTTTAGGATTCTCTAAGTATAGTGTCATGTCATCTGCAAAGAGTGAGAGTGTTACTTCTTTCCCAACTTGTGTTCCGTTTATTTCTTTTGCTGCTCTGACTGCTGTGGCTAGAACTTCCAAAACTATGTGGAATAATAGTGGTGAGAGTGGTCATCCTTGTCTTGTTCCTGATATTAGAGGACATGCTTTCAGTTTTTCACCATTGAGGATGTTTGCTGTGGGTTTGTCGTACATGGCCTTGATTAAGTGGAGTGAGGTTCCCTCTCTGCCCACTTTCTGGAGGGTTTTTATCAGAAATGTGTGTTGAAATTAGTTACAAGCTCTTCTGCATCTATTGACATGATCATACGTTTTTTCCTCTTTGCTTTGTTAATAGGGTGTATCACATTGATTTGCGTATATTGAAGAATCCTTGCATCCCTGGAATCAATCCCACTTGATCATGAGGTATGATACTTTTAATGTGGTATTGGATTCTGTTTGCTACTATTTTGTTGAGCAGCTTTGCATCTATGTTCATCAGTGAGATCGGTGTGTAACTTTAGTTTTTTGTACTACCTTTGTCTGGTTTTGGTATCAGGGTGATGTTGGCCTCATAGAAAGAGTTTGGGAATGTTCCCGCCTTGACCATTTTTTGGAAGAGCTTGAGAAGGATGGGTGTTAGGTCTTTTCTCCGTGTTGGATTGAATTATCCTGTGAAGCCATGTGTCCGGGAGTTTTGTTTGTTGGACGAATTTTAATCAGAGTTGCAAGTTCATTACTCGTACTGGGTCTGTTCATAGTTTCTATTTTTTCCTGGTTCAGTCTTGGAAGGTTGTACCTTTCTAAGAATTTGTGCATTTCTTCCAGATTGTCCATTTTATCAGCATAGAGTTGCTTGTAGTAGTCTCTTACGAAGTTTTATATTTCTCTGTTGTCCGTGGTAACTTCTTTTTCATTTCTAATTTTATTGATTGCAGTCCTCTCCCTCTGTTTCTCGGTGAGTCTGGCTAAAGGTATATCAATATTGTTTACCTTCTCAAAGAACCAGCTTTTACTTTTATTGATCCTTGCTATTGTTTTCTTTGTTGCTGTTTCAGTTCTTTCTTTTTTCTCTACCGTATTATTGACAGCCCCAACTACCTTCAGAGTTTGTTGTCTATTTAGGAAATGATTGGTTCAAATGAACACATCTTCTTCCTTTTATCTTATTCTTTTCTGAATTTTTGAATATTATTTTATTTTTTTATACAGCAGGTTCTTATTAGTTATCCATTTTATACCTATCAGTGTATATATTTGAATCCCAATTTCCAAATTCATCACACAACGACTACCACACCCCCACTTCCCCCATTGGTGGCCGTACGTGGGTTCTCCACATCTGTGTATCAATTCAATCCTGCAAACCGGTTCATCTGTACCAACTTTCTAGGGTGCATATATATGCGTTTATATACGGTATCTGTTTTTCTCTTTCTGACTGACGTCACTCTGTATGACACTCTCTAGATCCATCCACGCCTGTACCACTGAACCAACTTAGTTCCTTTTTATGGCTGAGTAATATTCCATGGTATATATGTACCTCATCTTCTTTATCCATTCGCCTGTGGATGGGCATTTAGGTTGTTTTCATGACCTGGCTATTGTAAATACTGCTGCAAAGAACATTGGGGTGCATGTGGCTTTTAGAACTATGGTTTTCTCTTGGTATATGCCCTGTAGTGGGTTCGCTGGGTCGTATGGAAATTCTGTTTTTCGTTTTTTAAGGAACCTCTTTACTGTTCTCCATAGTGGCTGTATCAATTTACATTCCCAACAACAGTGCAAGAGTAATCTCTTTTCTCCACACCCTGTCCAGCAGTTGTTGTTTGTTGATTTTCTGATGATGCCCGTTCTAAATGGTGTGAGGTGATACCTCAGTGTACTTTTGATGTGCATCTCTCTAATAATTAGTGACGTTGAGTAGATTTTGATGTGTTTGTTGGCCAGCTGTATGTCTTCTTTGGAGAATTGTCTATTTAGGTCTTCTGCCCATTTTTCGATTGCGTTGTTCGTTTGTTTAATACCGAGCTGCATGAGCTCTTTATATATTTTTGAGATTAATCCTTAGTCCGTTGATCCGTATGCAAATATTTTTCCCATTCTGAGGGTTGTCCTTTGGTCTTGTTTGTCGTTTCCTGTGTGTAGCAAAAGCTTTTAAGTTTCATTAGGTCCCACTTGTTTCTTTTTGTTTTTATTTCCATTATTCTAGGAGGTGGATTAAAAAAGATCTTGCCGTGATTTATGTCAAAGCGTGTTATTGCTATGTTTTCCTCTAAGAGTTTTATAGTATCCCGTCTTATGTTTAGGTCTCTGTTCCATTTTGAGTTGATTTCTGTGTACGGTGTTTGGGAGTGCTCTAATTTCATTCTTTTACATGTGTCTCTGCAGTTTTCCCAGCATCACTTATTGTAGAGACTGTCTTTTCTCCATTATGGATTCTTGCCTCCTTTGTCATAGATTAGTTGACCATAGGTGCGTCGCTTTATCTCTGGGCTTTCTATCCTGTTGCATTCATTTATATTTCTGTTTTTGTGCCAGTCCCATCATTGTCTTGATTCCTGTAGCTTTGTAGTACAGTCTAAAGTTGGGCAGTCTGATTCCTCCTGCTCTGTTTTTTTCCCTCAAAGTGCTTTGGCTCTTCCGGGTTTTTTGTGTCTCCATAAAAATTTTAAGATTTTTTTCTTCTAGTTCTGGAAAGAATGCCATTGGTAATTTGAGAGGGATTGCATTGAATATGTAGATTGCTTTTCTACTATAGTCATTTTCACAACATTGATTCTTCCAATCCAAAACATGGTATCTCTCTCCATCCGTTTGTATCATCTTCAATTTCCTTCTTCAGTGTCATAGTTTTCAGCATACAGATCTTTTGTCTCCCTACGTAGGTTTATTCCTAGGTATTTATTCTTTCTCTTGCAATGGTTAATGGGAGTGTTTCCTTCATTTCTGTTTCAGAATTTTCTTCATTAATGTATAGGAATGCAAGGGATTTCTGTGCATTCATTTTGTATCGTGCAACGTTACCAAATCCATGGATTAGCTCTAGTAGTTTTCTGGTGGCATCTATAGTATTCTCTAAGTATAGTGTCATGTCATCTGCAAAGAGTGACAGTGTTACTTCTTCTTTTCCAACTTGTGTTCCGTTTATTTCTTTTGCTGCTCTGACTGCTATGGCTAGAACTTCCAAAACTATGTGGAATAATAGTGGTGAGAGTGGTCATCCTTGTCTTGTTCCTGATATTAGAGGACATGCTTTCAGTTTTTCACCATTGAGGATGTTTGCTGTGGGTTTGTCGTATATGGCCTTGATTAAGTGGAGTGAGGTTCCTTCCCTCTCTGCCCACTTTCTGGAGGGTTTTTTATCAGAAATGTGTGTTCAAGTTTGTTACAAGCTTTTCTGCAACTATTGACATGATCATACGTTTTTTCCTCTTCACTTTGTTAATAGGGTGTATCACATTGATTTGCGTATATTGAAGAATCCTTGCATCCCTGCGATCAATCCCACTTGATCATGAGGTATGATACTTTTAAGGTGGTATTGGATTCTCTTTGCTAGTATTTTGTTGGGCAGCTTTGCATCTATGTTCATCAGTGATATCAGTGTGTAACTTTAGTTCTTTGTATTGTATTTGTCTGGTTTTGGTATCAGGGTGATGGTGGCCTCATAGAAAGAGTTTGGGAGTGTTCCTTCTTTGCCAACTTTTTGGAAGAGTTTGAGAAGGATGGGTGTTAGGTCTTTTCTCCATGTTGGATAGAATTATCCTGTGAAACCACCTGTCCTGGACTTTTGTTTGTTGGACGATTTTTAATCACAGTTGCAAGTTCATTACTCGTATTGGGTCTGTTCATAGTTTCTATTTGTTCCTGGTTCAGTCTTGGAACGTTGTACCATTCTAAGAATTTGTGGATTTCTTCCAGATTGTCCATTTTATCAGCATAGAGTTGTTTATATTAATCTCTTACGAAGTTTTATATTTCTGTGTTGTCCGTGGTAACTTCTTTTTCATTTCTAATTTTATTGATTGCAGTCCTCTCCCTCTTTTTCTCGGTGAGTCTGGCTAAAGGTATATCAATATTGTTTACCCTCTCAAAGAACCAGCTTTTACTTTTTTTGATCCTTGCTATTGTTTTCTTTGTTGCTATTTCAGTTCTTTCTTTCTTTTTTTTCTGCCTTTTTATTGACAGCCCCAACTACCTTCCGAGTTTGTTGTCTATTTAGCAAATAATCGGTTCAAATGAACATATATTCTTCCTTTTATCTTATTGTTTTTTGAATTTTCGAATATTATTTTATTTTTTTATACAGCAGGTTCTTATTAGTTATCCATTTTATACATATTAGTGGATATATGTCAATCCAAATTTCCGAATTCATCACACAACGACTACCACACTCCCACTTTCCCCCTTTGGTGGCCATACGTGGGTTCTCCACATCTGTGTATCAATTCAATCCTGCAAACCGTTTCATCTGTACCATCTTTCTAGGTTGCATATATATGCGTTTATATGCGGTATCTGTTTTTCTCTTTCTGACTGACTTCACTCTGTATGACAGTCTCTAGGTCCATCCACGCCTGTACCAATGAACCAACTTAGTTCCTTTTTATGGCTGCTAATATTCCATGGTATATATGTACCTCATCTTTATCCATTCGTCTGTGGATTGGTATTTAGGTTGTTTCCAGGACCTGGCTATAGTAAATACTACTACAATGAACACTGGGGTGCATGTGACTTTTAGAACTATGGTTTTCTCTTGGTATATGCCCTGTAGTGGGTTCGCTGGGTCGTATGGCAATTCTGTTTTTCGTTTTTTAAGGAACCTCTTTACTGTTCTCCATAGTGGCTGTATCAATTTACATTCCCAACAACAGTGCAAGAGTATTCTCTTTGCTCCACACCCTGTCCAGCAGTTATTGTTTGTTGATTTTCTGATGATGCCCGTTCTAAATGGTGTGAGGTGGTACCTCAGTGTAGTTTTGATGTGCATCTCTCTAATAATTAGTGACGTTGAGCAGGTTTTGATGTGCTTGTTGGCCAGCTGTGTGTCTTCTTTCGAGAATTGTCTATTTAGGTCTTCTGCCCATGTTTCGATTGGGTTGTTTGTTTGTTTAATACCGAGCTGCATGAGCTCTTTATATATTTTGGAGATTAATCCTTAGTCCGTTGATCTGTACGCAAATATTTTTCCCAGTCTGAGGGCTGTCCTTTGGTCTTGTTTGTCGTTTCCTGTGTGTAGCAAAAGCTTTTAAGTTTCATTAGGTCCCACTTGTTTATTTTTGTTTTTATTTCCATTACTCTAGGAGGTGGATTAAAAAAGATACTACCGTGATTTATGTCAAAGCGTGTTATTGCTATGTTTTTCTCTAAGAGTTTTACAGTATCCTGTCTTACGTTTAGGTCTCTGTTGCATTTTGAGTTTATTTCTGTGTACGGTGTTTGGGAGTGTTCTAATTTCATTCTTTTACATGTGTCTGTCCAGTTTTCCCAGCACCACTTATTGTAGAGACTTCCTTTTCTCCATTGTGGATTCTTGCCTCCTTTGTCTTAGATTAGTTGACCATAGGTGCGTGGCTTTATCTCTGGGCCTTCTATCCTGTTGGATTGATCTATATTTCTGTTTTTGTGCCAGTCCCATCCTGTCTTGATTCCTGTAGCTTTGTAGTACTGTCTGAAGTCGGGCAGTCTGATTCCTCCATCTCTGTTTTTTGCCCTCAAAGTGCTTCGTCTCTTCCGGGTTTTATGTGTCTCCATACAAATTTTAAGATTTTTTTGTTCTAGTTCTGGAAAGAATGCCATTGGTAATTTGAGAGGGATTGCATTGAATATATCGATTGCTTTTGTAGTATAGTCATTTTCACAACATTGATTCTTCCAATCCAAGAACATGGTATCTCTCTCCATCTGTTTGTATCATCTTCAGTTTCGTTCTTCAGTGTCATAGTTTTCAGCATACAGATCTTTTGTCTCCCTACGTAGGTTGATTCCTAGGTATTTTATTCTTTCTGTTGTAATGGTTTTTGGGAGTGTTTCCTTCATTTCTCTTTCAGAATTTTCTTCATTAATGTATAGGAATGCAAGGGATTTCTGTGCATTCATTTTGTATCGTGCAACGTTACCAAATCCATGGATTAGCTCTAGTAGTTTTCTGGTGGCATCTTTAGGATTCTCTAAGTATAGTGTCATGTCATCTGCAAAGAGTGAGAGTGTTACTTCTTTCCCAACTTGTGTTCCGTTTATTTCTTTTGCTGCTCTGACTGCTGTGGCTAGAACTTCCAAAACTATGTGGAATAATAGTGGTGAGAGTGGTCATCCTTGTCTTGTTCCTGATATTAGAGGACATGCTTTCAGTTTTTCACCATTGAGGATGTTTGCTGTGGGTTTGTCGTACATGGCCTTGATTAAGTGGAGTGAGGTTCCCTCTCTGCCCACTTTCTGGAGGGTTTTTATCAGAAATGTGTGTTGAAATTAGTTACAAGCTCTTCTGCATCTATTGACATGATCATACGTTTTTTCCTCTTTGCTTTGTTAATAGGGTGTATCACATTGATTTGCATATATTGAAGAATCCTTGCATCCCTGGAATCAATCCCACTTGATCATGAGGTATGATACTTTTAATGTGGTATTGGATTCTGTTTGCTACTATTTTGTTGAGCAGCTTTGCATCTATGTTCATCAGTGAGATCGGTGTGTAACTTTAGTTTTTTGTACTACCTTTGTCTGGTTTTGGTATCAGGGTGATGTTGGCCTCATAGAAAGAGTTTGGGAATGTTCCCGCCTTGACCATTTTTTGGAAGAGCTTGAGAAGGATGGGTGTTAGGTCTTTTCTCCGTGTTGGATTGAATTATCCTGTGAAGCCATGTGTCCGGGAGTTTTGTTTGTTGGACGAATTTTAATCAGAGTTGCAAGTTCATTACTCGTACTGGGTCTGTTCATAGTTTCTATTTTTTCCTGGTTCAGTCTTGGAAGGTTGTACCTTTCTAAGAATTTGTGCATTTCTTCCAGATTGTCCATTTTATCAGCATAGAGTTGCTTGTAGTAGTCTCTTACGAAGTTTTATATTTCTCTGTTGTCCGTGGTAACTTCTTTTTCATTTCTAATTTTATTGATTGCAGTCCTCTCCCTCTGTTTCTCGGTGAGTCTGGCTAAAGGTATATCAATATTGTTTACCTTCTCAAAGAACCAGCTTTTACTTTTATTGATCCTTGCTATTGTTTTCTTTGTTGCTGTTTCAGTTCTTTCTTTTTTCTCTACCGTATTATTGACAGCCCCAACTACCTTCAGAGTTTGTTGTCTATTTAGGAAATGATTGGTTCAAATGAACACATCTTCTTCCTTTTATCTTATTCTTTTCTGAATTTTTGAATATTATTTTATTTTTTTATACAGCAGGTTCTTATTAGTTATCCATTTTATACCTATCAGTGTATATATTTGAATCCCAATTTCCAAATTCATCACACAACGACTACCACACCCCCACTTCCCCCATTGGTGGCCGTACGTGGGTTCTCCACATCTGTGTATCAATTCAATCCTGCAAACCGGTTCATCTGTACCAACTTTCTAGGGTGCATATATATGCGTTTATATACGGTATCTGTTTTTCTCTTTCTGACTGACGTCACTCTGTATGACACTCTCTAGATCCATCCACGCCTGTACCACTGAACCAACTTAGTTCCTTTTTATGGCTGAGTAATATTCCATGGTATATATGTACCTCATCTTCTTTATCCATTCGCCTGTGGATGGGCATTTAGGTTGTTTTCATGACCTGGCTATTGTAAATACTGCTGCAAAGAACATTGGGGTGCATGTGGCTTTTAGAACTATGGTTTTCTCTTGGTATATGCCCTGTAGTGGGTTCGCTGGGTCGTATGGAAATTCTGTTTTTCGTTTTTTAAGGAACCTCTTTACTGTTCTCCATAGTGGCTGTATCAATTTACATTCCCAACAACAGTGCAAGAGTAATCTCTTTGCTCCACACCCTGTCCAGCAGTTGTTGTTTGTTGATTTTCTGATGATGCCCGTTCTAAATGGTGTGAGGTGATACCTCAGTGTACTTTTGATGTGCATCTCTCTAATAATTAGTGACGTTGAGTAGATTTTGATGTGTTTGTTGGCCAGCTGTATGTCTTCTTTGGAGAATTGTCTATTTAGGTCTTCTGCCCATTTTTCGATTGCGTTGTTCGTTTGTTTAATACCGAGCTGCATGAGCTCTTTATATATTTTGGAGATTAATCCTTAGTCCGTTGATCCGTATGCAAATATTTTTCCCATTCTGAGGGTTGTCCTTTGGTCTTGTTTGTCGTTTCCTGTGTGTAGCAAAAGCTTTTAAGTTTCATTAGGTCCCACTTGTTTCTTTTTGTTTTTATTTCCATTATTCTAGGAGGTGGATTAAAAAAGATCTTGCCGTGATTTATGTCAAAGCGTGTTATTGCTATGTTTTCCTCTAAGAGTTTTATAGTATCCCGTCTTATGTTTAGGTCTCTGTTCCATTTTGAGTTGATTTCTGTGTACGGTGTTTGGGAGTGCTCTAATTTCATTCTTTTACATGTGTCTCTCCAGTTTTCCCAGCATCACTTATTGTAGAGACTGTCTTTTCTCCATTATGGATTCTTGCCTCCTTTGTCATAGATTAGTTGACCATAGGTGCGTCGCTTTACCTCTGGGCTTTCTATCCTGTTGCATTCATTTATATTTCTGTTTTTGTGCCAGTCCCATCATTGTCTTGATTCCTGTAGCTTTGTAGTACAGTCTAAAGTTGGGCAGTCTGATTCCTCCTGCTCTGTTTTTTTCCCTCAAAGTGCTTTGGCTCTTCCGGGTTTTTTGTGTCTCCATAAAAATTTTAAGATTTTTTTCTTCTAGTTCTGGAAAGAATGCCATTGGTAATTTGAGAGGGATTGCATTGAATATGTAGATTGCTTTTCTACTATAGTCATTTTCACAACATTGATTCTTCCAATCCAAAACATGGTATCTCTCTCCATCCGTTTGTATCATCTTCAATTTCCTTCTTCAGTGTCATAGTTTTCAGCATACAGGTCTTTTGTCTCCCTACGTAGGTTTATTCCTAGGTATTTATTCTTTCTCTTGCAATGGTTAATGGGAGTGTTTCCTTCATTTCTGTTTCAGAATTTTCTTCATTAATGTATAGGAATGCAAGGGATTTCTGTGCATTCATTTTGTATCGTGCAACGTTACCAAATCCATGGATTAGCTCTAGTAGTTTTCTGGTGGCATCTATAGTATTCTCTAAGTATAGTGTCATGTCATCTGCAAAGAGTGACAGTGTTACTTCTTCTTTTCCAACTTGTGTTCCGTTTATTTCTTTTGCTGCTCTGACTGCTATGGCTAGAACTTCCAAAACTATGTGGAATAATAGTGGTGAGAGTGGTCATCCTTGTCTTGTTCCTGATATTAGAGGACATGCTTTCAGTTTTTCACCATTGAGGATGTTTGCTGTGGGTTTGTCGTATATGGCCTTGATTAAGTGGAGTGAGGTTCCTTCCCTCTCTGCCCACTTTCTGGAGGGTTTTTTATCAGAAATGTGTGTTCAAGTTTGTTACAAGCTTTTCTGCAACTATTGACATGATCATACGTTTTTTCCTCTTCACTTTGTTAATAGGGTGTATCACATTGTTTTGCGTATATTGAAGAATCCTTGCATCCCTGCGATCAATCCCACTTGATCATGAGGTATGATACTTTTAAGGTGGTATTGGATTCTCTTTGCTAGTATTTTGTTGGGCAGCTTTGCATCTATGTTCATCAGTGATATCAGTGTGTAACTTTAGTTCTTTGTATTGTATTTGTCTGGTTTTGGTATCAGGGTGATGGTGGCCTCATAGAAAGAGTTTGGGAGTGTTCCTTCTTTGCCAATTTTTTGGAAGAGTTTGAGAAGGATGGGTGTTAGGTCTTTTCTCCATGTTGGATAGAATTATCCTGTGAAACCACCTGTCCTGGACTTCTGTTTGTTGGACGATTTTAAATCACAGTTGCAAGTTCATTACTCGTATTGGGTCTGTTCATAGTTTCTATTTTTTCCTGGTTCAGTCTTGGAACGTTGTACCATTCTAAGAATTTGTGGATTTCTTCCAGATTGTCCATTTTATCAGCATAGAGTTGTTTATATTAATCTCTTACGAAGTTTTATATTTCTGTGTTGTCCGTGGTAACTTCTTTTTCATTTCTAATTTTATTGATTGCAGTCCTCTCCCTCTTTTTCTCGGTGAGTCTGGCTAAAGGTATATCAATATTGTTTACCCTCTCAAAGAACCAGCTTTTACTTTTTTTGATCCTTGCTATTGTTTTCTTTGTTGCTATTTCAGTTCTTTCTTTCTTTTTTTTCTGCCTTTTTATTGACAGCCCCAACTACCTTCCGAGTTTGTTGTCTATTTAGCAAATAATCGGTTCAAATGAACATATCTTCTTCCTTTTATCTTATTGTTTTTTGAATTTTCGAATATTATTTTATTTTTTTATACAGCAGGTTCTTATTAGTTATCCATTTTATACATATTAGTGGATATATGTCAATCCAAATTTCCGAATTCATCACACAACGACTACCACACTCCCACTTTCCCCCTTTGGTGGCCATACGTGGGTTCTCCACATCTGTGTATCAATTCAATCCTGCAAACCGTTTCATCTGTACCATCTTTCTAGGTTGCATATATATGCGTTTATATGCGGTATCTGTTTTTCTCTTTCTGACTGACTTCACTCTGTATGACAGTCTCTAGGTCCATCCACGCCTGTACCAATGAACCAACTTAGTTCCTTTTTATGGCTGCTAATATTCCATGGTATATATGTACCTCATCTTTATCCATTCGTCTGTGGATTGGTATTTAGGTTGTTTCCATGACCTGGCTATAGTAAATACTACTACAATGAACACTGGGGTGCATGTGACTTTTAGAACTATGGTTTTCTCTTGGTATATGCCCTGTAGTGGGTTCGCTGGGTCGTCTGGCAATTCTGTTTTTCGTTTTTTAAGGAACCTCTTTACTGTTCTCCATAGTGGCTGTATCAATTTACATTCCCAACAACAGTGCAAGAGTATTCTCTTTGCTCCACACCCTGTCCAGCAGTTATTGTTTGTTGATTTTCTGATGATGCCCGTTCTAAATGGTGTGAGGTGATACCTCAGTGTAGTTTTGATGTGCATCTCTCTAATAATTAGTGACGTTGAGCAGGTTTTGATGTGCTTGTTGGCCAGCTGTGTGTCTTCTTTCGAGAATTGTCTATTTAGGTCTTCTGCCCATGTTTCGATTGGGTTGTTTGTTTGTTTAATACCGAGCTGCATGAGCTCTTTATATATTTTGGAGATTAATCCTTAGTCCGTTGATCTGTACGCAAATATTTTTCCCAGTCTGAGGGCTGTCCTTTGGTCTTGTTTGTCGTTTCCTGTGTGTAGCAAAAGCTTTTAAGTTTCATTAGGTCCCACTTGTTTATTTTTGTTTTTATTTCCATTACTCTAGGAGGTGGATTAAAAAAGATACTACCGTGATTTATGTCAAAGCGTGTTATTGCTATGTTTTCCTCTAAGAGTTTTATAGTATCCCGTCTTATGTTTAGGTCTCTGTTCCATTTTGAGTTGATTTCTGTGTACGGTGTTTGGGAGTGCTCTAATTTCATTCTTTTACATGTGTCTCTCCAGTTTTCCCAGCATCACTTATTGTAGAGACTGTCTTTTCTCCATTATGGATTCTTGCCTCCTTTGTCATAGATTAGTTGACCATAGGTGCGTCGCTTTATCTCTGGGCTTTCTATCCTGTTGCATTCATTTATATTTCTGTTTTTGTGCCAGTCCCATCATTGTCTTGATTCCTGTAGCTTTGTAGTACAGTCTAAAGTTGGGCAGTCTGATTCCTCCTGCTCTGTTTTTTTCCCTCAAAGTGCTTTGGCTCTTCCGGGTTTTTTGTGTCTCCATAAAAATTTTAAGATTTTTTTCTTCTAGTTCTGGAAAGAATGCCATTGGTAATTTGAGAGGGATTGCATTGAATATGTAGATTGCTTTTCTACTATAGTCATTTTCACAACATTGATTCTTCCAATCCAAAACATGGTATCTCTCTCCATCCGTTTGTATCATCTTCAATTTCCTTCTTCAGTGTCATAGTTTTCAGCATACAGGTCTTTTGTCTCCCTACGTAGGTTTATTCCTAGGTATTTATTCTTTCTCTTGCAATGGTTAATGGGAGTGTTTCCTTCATTTCTGTTTCAGAATTTTCTTCATTAATGTATAGGAATGCAAGGGATTTCTGTGCATTCATTTTGTATCGTGCAACGTTACCAAATCCATGGATTAGCTCTAGTAGTTTTCTGGTGGCATCTATAGTATTCTCTAAGTATAGTGTCATGTCATCTGCAAAGAGTGACAGTGTTACTTCTTCTTTTCCAACTTGTGTTCCGTTTATTTCTTTTGCTGCTCTGACTGCTATGGCTAGAACTTCCAAAACTATGTGGAATAATAGTGGTGAGAGTGGTCATCCTTGTCTTGTTCCTGATATTAGAGGACATGCTTTCAGTTTTTCACCATTGAGGATGTTTGCTGTGGGTTTGTCGTATATGGCCTTGATTAAGTGGAGTGAGGTTCCTTCCCTCTCTGCCCACTTTCTGGAGGGTTTTTTATCAGAAATGTGTGTTCAAGTTTGTTACAAGCTTTTCTGCAACTATTGACATGATCATACGTTTTTTCCTCTTCACTTTGTTAATAGGGTGTATCACATTGTTTTGCGTATATTGAAGAATCCTTGCATCCCTGCGATCAATCCCACTTGATCATGAGGTATGATACTTTTAAGGTGGTATTGGATTCTCTTTGCTAGTATTTTGTTGGGCAGCTTTGCATCTATGTTCATCAGTGATATCAGTGTGTAACTTTAGTTCTTTGTATTGTATTTGTCTGGTTTTGGTATCAGGGTGATGGTGGCCTCATAGAAAGAGTTTGGGAGTGTTCCTTCTTTGCCAATTTTTTGGAAGAGTTTGAGAAGGATGGGTGTTAGGTCTTTTCTCCATGTTGGATAGAATTATCCTGTGAAACCACCTGTCCTGGACTTTTGTTTGTTGGACGATTTTAAATCACAGTTGCAAGTTCATTACTCGTATTGGGTCTGTTCATAGTTTCTATTTTTTCCTGGTTCAGTCTTGGAACGTTGTACCATTCTAAGAATTTGTGGATTTCTTCCAGATTGTCCATTTTATCAGCATAGAGTTGTTTATATTAATCTCTTACGAAGTTTTATATTTCTGTGTTGTCCGTGGTAACTTCTTTTTCATTTCTAATTTTATTGATTGCAGTCCTCTCCCTCTTTTTCTCGGTGAGTCTGGCTAAAGGTATATCAATATTGTTTACCCTCTCAAAGAACCAGCTTTTACTTTTTTTGATCCTTGCTATTGTTTTCTTTGTTGCTATTTCAGTTCTTTCTTTCTTTTTTTTCTGCCTTTTTATTGACAGCCCCAACTACCTTCCGAGTTTGTTGTCTATTTAGCAAATAATCGGTTCAAATGAACATATCTTCTTCCTTTTATCTTATTGTTTTTTGAATTTTCGAATATTATTTTATTTTTTTATACAGCAGGTTCTTATTAGTTATCCATTTTATACATATTAGTGGATATATGTCAATCCAAATTTCCGAATTCATCACACAACGACTACCACACTCCCACTTTCCCCCTTTGGTGGCCATACGTGGGTTCTCCACATCTGTGTATCAATTCAATCCTGCAAACCGTTTCATCTGTACCATCTTTCTAGGTTGCATATATATGCGTTTATATGCGGTATCTGTTTTTCTCTTTCTGACTGACTTCACTCTGTATGACAGTCTCTAGGTCCATCCACGCCTGTACCAATGAACCAACTTAGTTCCTTTTTATGGCTGCTAATATTCCATGGTATATATGTACCTCATCTTTATCCATTCGTCTGTGGATTGGTATTTAGGTTGTTTCCAGGACCTGGCTATAGTAAATACTACTACAATGAACACTGGGGTGCATGTGACTTTTAGAACTATGGTTTTCTCTTGGTATATGCCCTGTAGTGGGTTCGCTGGGTCGTCTGGCAATTCTGTTTTTCGTTTTTTAAGGAACCTCTTTACTGTTCTCCATAGTGGCTGTATCAATTTACATTCCCAACAACAGTGCAAGAGTATTCTCTTTGCTCCACACCCTGTCCAGCAGTTATTGTTTGTTGATTTTCTGATGATGCCTGTTCTAAATGGTGTGAGGTGATACCTCAGTGTAGTTTTGATGTGCATCTCTCTAATAATTAGTGACGTTGAGCAGGTTTTGATGTGCTTGTTGGCCAGCTGTGTGTCTTCTTTCGAGAATTGTCTATTTAGGTCTTCTGCCCATGTTTCGATTGGGTTGTTTGTTTGTTTAATACCGAGCTGCATGAGCTCTTTATATATTTTGGAGATTAATCCTTAGTCCGTTGATCTGTACGCAAATATTTTTCCCAGTCTGAGGGCTGTCCTTTGGTCTTGTTTGTCGTTTCCTGTGTGTA
This sequence comes from Eschrichtius robustus, assembly GCF_028021215.1. Classification (NCBI taxonomy): domain Eukaryota; kingdom Metazoa; phylum Chordata; class Mammalia; order Artiodactyla; family Eschrichtiidae; genus Eschrichtius; species Eschrichtius robustus. The sequence continues at coordinate 24,683,174 of NC_090845.1, forward strand.
GCAAAAGCTTTTAAGTTTCATTAGGTCCCACTTGTTTATTTTTGTTTTTATTTCCATTACTCTAGGAGGTGGATTAAAAAAGATACTACCGTGATTTATGTCAAAGCGTGTTATTGCTATGTTTTTCTCTAAGAGTTTTACAGTATCCTGTCTTACGTTTAGGTCTCTGTTGCATTTTGAGTTTATTTCTGTGTACGGTGTTTGGGAGTGTTCTAATTTCATTCTTTTACATGTGTCTGTCCAGTTTTCCCAGCACCACTTATTGTAGAGACTTTCTTTTCTCCATTGTGGATTCTTGCCTCCTTTGTCTTAGATTAGTTGACCATAGGTGCGTGGCTTTATCTCTGGGCCTTCTATCCTGTTGGATTGATCTATATTTCTGTTTTTGTGCCAGTCCCATCCTGTCTTGATTCCTGTAGCTTTGTAGTACTGTCTGAAGTCGGGCAGTCTGATTCCTCCATCTCTGTTTTTTGCCCTCAAAGTGCTTCGTCTCTTCCGGGTTTTATGTGTCTCCATACAAATTTTAAGATTTTTTTGTTCTAGTTCTGGAAAGAATGCCATTGGTAATTTGAGAGGGATTGCATTGAATATATCGATTGCTTTTGTAGTATAGTCATTTTCACAACATTGATTCTTCCAATCCAAGAACATGGTATCTCTCTCCATCTGTTTGTATCATCTTCAGTTTCGTTCTTCAGTGTCATAGTTTTCAGCATACAGATCTTTTGTCTCCCTACGTAGGTTGATTCCTAGGTATTTTATTCTTTCTGTTGTAATGGTTTTTGGGAGTGTTTCCTTCATTTCTCTTTCAGAATTTTCTTCATTAATGTATAGGAATGCAAGGGATTTCTGTGCATTCATTTTGTATCGTGCAACGTTACCAAATCCATGGATTAGCTCTAGTAGTTTTCTGGTGGCATCTATAGTATTCTCTAAGTATAGTGTCATGTCATCTGCAAAGAGTGACAGTGTTACTTCTTCTTTTCCAACTTGTGTTCCGTTTATTTCTTTTGCTGCTCTGACTGCTATGGCTAGAACTTCCAAAACTATGTGGAATAATAGTGGTGAGAGTGGTCATCCTTGTCTTGTTCCTGATATTAGAGGACATGCTTTCAGTTTTTCACCATTGAGGATGTTTGCTGTGGGTTTGTCGTATATGGCCTTGATTAAGTGGAGTGAGGTTCCTTCCCTCTCTGCCCACTTTCTGGAGGGTTTTTTATCAGAAATGTGTGTTCAAGTTTGTTACAAGCTTTTCTGCAACTATTGACATGATCATACGTTTTTTCCTCTTCACTTTGTTAATAGGGTGTATCACATTGTTTTGCGTATATTGAAGAATCCTTGCATCCCTGCGATCAATCCCACTTGATCATGAGGTATGATACTTTTAAGGTGGTATTGGATTCTCTTTGCTAGTATTTTGTTGGGCAGCTTTGCATCTATGTTCATCAGTGATATCAGTGTGTAACTTTAGTTCTTTGTATTGTATTTGTCTGGTTTTGGTATCAGGGTGATGGTGGCCTCATAGAAAGAGTTTGGGAGTGTTCCTTCTTTGCCAATTTTTTGGAAGAGTTTGAGAAGGATGGGTGTTAGGTCTTTTCTCCATGTTGGATAGAATTATCCTGTGAAACCACCTGTCCTGGACTTCTGTTTGTTGGACGATTTTAAATCACAGTTGCAAGTTCATTACTCGTATTGGGTCTGTTCATAGTTTCTATTTTTTCCTGGTTCAGTCTTGGAACGTTGTACCATTCTAAGAATTTGTGGATTTCTTCCAGATTGTCCATTTTATCAGCATAGAGTTGTTTATATTAATCTCTTACGAAGTTTTATATTTCTGTGTTGTCCGTGGTAACTTCTTTTTCATTTCTAATTTTATTGATTGCAGTCCTCTCCCTCTTTTTCTCGGTGAGTCTGGCTAAAGGTATATCAATATTGTTTACCCTCTCAAAGAACCAGCTTTTACTTTTTTTGATCCTTGCTATTGTTTTCTTTGTTGCTATTTCAGTTCTTTCTTTCTTTTTTTTCTGCCTTTTTATTGACAGCCCCAACTACCTTCCGAGTTTGTTGTCTATTTAGCAAATAATCGGTTCAAATGAACATATCTTCTTCCTTTTATCTTATTGTTTTTTGAATTTTCGAATATTATTTTATTTTTTTATACAGCAGGTTCTTATTAGTTATCCATTTTATACATATTAGTGGATATATGTCAATCCAAATTTCCGAATTCATCACACAACGACTACCACACTCCCACTTTCCCCCTTTGGTGGCCATACGTGGGTTCTCCACATCTGTGTATCAATTCAATCCTGCAAACCGTTTCATCTGTACCATCTTTCTAGGTTGCATATATATGCGTTTATATGCGGTATCTGTTTTTCTCTTTCTGACTGACTTCACTCTGTATGACAGTCTCTAGGTCCATCCACGCCTGTACCAATGAACCAACTTAGTTCCTTTTTATGGCTGCTAATATTCCATGGTATATATGTACCTCATCTTTATCCATTCGTCTGTGGATTGGTATTTAGGTTGTTTCCATGACCTGGCTATAGTAAATACTACTACAATGAACACTGGGGTGCATGTGACTTTTAGAACTATGGTTTTCTCTTGGTATATGCCCTGTAGTGGGTTCGCTGGGTCGTCTGGCAATTCTGTTTTTCGTTTTTTAAGGAACCTCTTTACTGTTCTCCATAGTGGCTGTATCAATTTACATTCCCAACAACAGTGCAAGAGTATTCTCTTTGCTCCACACCCTGTCCAGCAGTTATTGTTTGTTGATTTTCTGATGATGCCCGTTCTAAATGGTGTGAGGTGATACCTCAGTGTAGTTTTGATGTGCATCTCTCTAATAATTAGTGACGTTGAGCAGGTTTTGATGTGCTTGTTGGCCAGCTGTGTGTCTTCTTTCGAGAATTGTCTATTTAGGTCTTCTGCCCATGTTTCGATTGGGTTGTTTGTTTGTTTAATACCGAGCTGCATGAGCTCTTTATATATTTTGGAGATTAATCCTTAGTCCGTTGATCTGTACGCAAATATTTTTCCCAGTCTGAGGGCTGTCCTTTGGTCTTGTTTGTCGTTTCCTGTGTGTAGCAAAAGCTTTTAAGTTTCATTAGGTCCCACTTGTTTATTTTTGTTTTTATTTCCATTACTCTAGGAGGTGGATTAAAAAAGATACTACCGTGATTTATGTCAAAGCGTGTTATTGCTATGTTTTTCTCTAAGAGTTTTACAGTATCCTGTCTTACGTTTAGGTCTCTGTTGCATTTTGAGTTTATTTCTGTGTACGGTGTTTGGGAGTGTTCTAATTTCATTCTTTTACATGTGTCTGTCCAGTTTTCCCAGCACCACTTATTGTAGAGACTTTCTTTTCTCCATTGTGGATTCTTGCCTCCTTTGTCTTAGATTAGTTGACCATAGGTGCGTGGCTTTATCTCTGGGCCTTCTATCCTGTTGGATTGATCTATATTTCTGTTTTTGTGCCAGTCCCATCCTGTCTTGATTCCTGTAGCTTTGTAGTACTGTCTGAAGTCGGGCAGTCTGATTCCTCCATCTCTGTTTTTTGCCCTCAAAGTGCTTCGTCTCTTCCGGGTTTTATGTGTCTCCATACAAATTTTAAGATTTTTTTGTTCTAGTTCTGGAAAGAATGCCATTGGTAATTTGAGAGGGATTGCATTGAATATATCGATTGCTTTTGTAGTATAGTCATTTTCACAACATTGATTCTTCCAATCCAAGAACATGGTATCTCTCTCCATCTGTTTGTATCATCTTCAGTTTCGTTCTTCAGTGTCATAGTTTTCAGCATACAGATCTTTTGTCTCCCTACGTAGGTTGATTCCTAGGTATTTTATTCTTTCTGTTGTAATGGTTAATGGGAGTGTTTCCTTCATTTCTCTTTCAGAATTTTCTTCATTAATGTATAGGAATGCAAGGGATTTCTGTGCATTCATTTTGTATCGTGCAACGTTACCAAATCCATGGATTAGCTCTAGTAGTTTTCTGGTGGCATCTTTAGGATTCTCTAAGTATAGTGTCATGTCATCTGCAAAGAGTGAGAGTGTTACTTCTTTCCCAACTTGTGTTCCGTTTATTTCTTTTGCTGCTCTGACTGCTGTGGCTAGAACTTCCAAAACTATGTGGAATAATAGTGGTGAGAGTGGTCATCCTTGTCTTGTTCCTGATATTAGAGGACATGCTTTCAGTTTTTCACCATTGAGGATGTTTGCTGTGGGTTTGTCGTACATGGCCTTGATTAAGTGGAGTGAGGTTCCCTCTCTGCCCACTTTCTGGAGGGTTTTTATCAGAAATGTGTGTTGAAATTAGTTACAAGCTCTTCTGCATCTATTGACATGATCATACGTTTTTTCCTCTTTGCTTTGTTAATAGGGTGTATCACATTGATTTGCGTATATTGAAGAATCCTTGCATCCCTGGAATCAATCCCACTTGATCATGAGGTATGATACTTTTAATGTGGTATTGGATTCTGTTTGCTACTATTTTGTTGAGCAGCTTTGCATCTATGTTCATCAGTGAGATCGGTGTGTAACTTTAGTTTTTTGTACTACCTTTGTCTGGTTTTGGTATCAGGGTGATGTTGGCCTCATAGAAAGAGTTTGGGAATGTTCCCGCCTTGACCATTTTTTGGAAGAGCTTGAGAAGGATGGGTGTTAGGTCTTTTCTCCGTGTTGGATTGAATTATCCTGTGAAGCCATGTGTCCGGGAGTTTTGTTTGTTGGACGAATTTTAATCAGAGTTGCAAGTTCATTACTCGTACTGGGTCTGTTCATAGTTTCTATTTTTTCCTGGTTCAGTCTTGGAAGGTTGTACCTTTCTAAGAATTTGTGCATTTCTTCCAGATTGTCCATTTTATCAGCATAGAGTTGCTTGTAGTAGTCTCTTACGAAGTTTTATATTTCTCTGTTGTCCGTGGTAACTTCTTTTTCATTTCTAATTTTATTGATTGCAGTCCTCTCCCTCTGTTTCTCGGTGAGTCTGGCTAAAGGTATATCAATACTGTTTACCTTCTCAAAGAACCAGCTTTTACTTTTATTGATCCTTGCTATTGTTTTCTTTGTTGCTGTTTCAGTTCTTTCTTTTTTCTCTACCTTTTTATTGACAACCCCAACTACCTTCAGAGTTTGTTGTCTATTTAGGAAATGATTGGTTCAAATGAACACATCTTCTTCCTTTTATCTTATTCTTTTCTGAATTTTTGAATATTATTTTATTTTTTTATACAGCAGGTTCTTATTAGTTATCCATTTTATACATATCAGTGTATATATTTGAATCCCAATTTCCAAATTCATCACACAACGACTACCACACCCCCACTTCCCCCATTGGTGGCCGTACGTGGGTTCTCCACATCTGTGTATCAATTCAATCCTGCAAACCGGTTCATCTGTACCATCTTTCTAGGGTGCATATATATGCGTTTATATACGGTATCTGTTTTTCTCTTTCTGACTGACGTCACTCTGTATGACACTCTCTAGATCCATCCACGCCTGTACCACTGAACCAACTTAGTTCCTTTTTATGGCTGAGTAATATTCCATGGTATATATGTACCTCATCTTCTTTATCCATTCGCCTGTGGATGGGCATTTAGGTTGTTTTCATGACCTGGCTATTGTAAATACTGCTGCAAAGAACATTGGGGTGCATGTGGCTTTTAGAACTATGGTTTTCTCTTGGTATATGCCCTGTAGTGGGTTCGCTGGGTCGTATGGCAATTCTGTTTTTCGTTTTTTAAGGAACCTCTTTACTGTTCTCCATAGTGGCTGTATCAATTTACATTCCCAACAACAGTGCAAGAGTAATCTCTTTGCTCCACACCCTGTCCAGCAGTTGTTGTTTGTTGATTTTCTGATGATGCCCGTTCTAAATGGTGTGAGGTGATACCTCAGTGTACTTTTGATGTGCATCTCTCTAATAATTAGTGACGTTGAGTAGATTTTGATGTGTTTGTTGGCCAGCTGTATGTCTTCTTTGGAGAATTGTCTATTTAGGTCTTCTGCCCATTTTACGATTGCGTTGTTCGTTTGTTTAATACCGAGCTGCATGAGCTCTTTATATATTTTGGAGATTAATCCTTAGTCCGTTGATCCGTATGCAAATATTTTTCCCATTCTGAGGGTTGTCCTTTGGTCTTGTTTGTCGTTTCCTGTGTGTAGCAAAAGCTTTTAAGTTTCATTAGGTCCCACTTGTTTCTTTTTGTTTTTATTTCCATTATTCTAGGAGGTGGATTAAAAAAGATCTTGCCGTGATTTATGTCAAAGCGTGTTATTGCTATGTTTTCCTCTAAGAGTTTTATAGTATCCCGTCTTATGTTTAGGTCTCTGTTCCATTTTGAGTTGATTTCTGTGTACGGTGTTTGGGAGTGCTCTAATTTCATTCTTTTACATGTGTCTCTCCAGTTTTCCCAGCATCACTTATTGTAGAGACTGTCTTTTCTCCATTATGGATTCTTGCCTCCTTTGTCATAGATTAGTTGACCATAGGTGCGTCGCTTTATCTCTGGGCTTTCTATCCTGTTGCATTCATTTATATTTCTGTTTTTGTGCCAGTCCCATCATTGTCTTGATTCCTGTAGCTTTGTAGTACAGTCTAAAGTTGGGCAGTCTGATTCCTCCTGCTCTGTTTTTTTCCCTCAAAGTGCTTTGGCTCTTCCGGGTTTTTTGTGTCTCCATAAAAATTTTAAGATTTTTTTCTTCTAGTTCTGGAAAGAATGCCATTGGTAATTTGAGAGGGATTGCATTGAATATGTAGATTGCTTTTCTACTATAGTCATTTTCACAACATTGATTCTTCCAATCCAAAACATGGTATCTCTCTCCATCCGTTTGTATCATCTTCAATTTCCTTCTTCAGTGTCATAGTTTTCAGCATACAGGTCTTTTGTCTCCCTACGTAGGTTTATTCCTAGGTATTTATTCTTTCTCTTGCAATGGTTAATGGGAGTGTTTCCTTCATTTCTGTTTCAGAATTTTCTTCATTAATGTATAGGAATGCAAGGGATTTCTGTGCATTCATTTTGTATCGTGCAACGTTACCAAATCCATGGATTAGCTCTAGTAGTTTTCTGGTGGCATCTATAGTATTCTCTAAGTATAGTGTCATGTCATCTGCAAAGAGTGACAGTGTTACTTCTTCTTTTCCAACTTGTGTTCCGTTTATTTCTTTTGCTGCTCTGACTGCTATGGCTAGAACTTCCAAAACTATGTGGAATAATAGTGGTGAGAGTGGTCATCCTTGTCTTGTTCCTGATATTAGAGGACATGCTTTCAGTTTTTCACCATTGAGGATGTTTGCTGTGGGTTTGTCGTATATGGCCTTGATTAAGTGGAGTGAGGTTCCTTCCCTCTCTGCCCACTTTCTGGAGGGTTTTTTATCAGAAATGTGTGTTCAAGTTTGTTACAAGCTTTTCTGCAACTATTGACATGATCATACGTTTTTTCCTCTTCACTTTGTTAATAGGGTGTATCACATTGTTTTGCGTATATTGAAGAATCCTTGCATCCCTGCGATCAATCCCACTTGATCATGAGGTATGATACTTTTAAGGTGGTATTGGATTCTCTTTGCTAGTATTTTGTTGGGCAGCTTTGCATCTATGTTCATCAGTGATATCAGTGTGTAACTTTAGTTCTTTGTATTGTATTTGTCTGGTTTTGGTATCAGGGTGATGGTGGCCTCATAGAAAGAGTTTGGGAGTGTTCCTTCTTTGCCAATTTTTTGGAAGAGTTTGAGAAGGATGGGTGTTAGGTCTTTTCTCCATGTTGGATAGAATTATCCTGTGAAACCACCTGTCCTGGACTTTTGTTTGTTGGACGATTTTAAATCACAGTTGCAAGTTCATTACTCGTATTGGGTCTGTTCATAGTTTCTATTTTTTCCTGGTTCAGTCTTGGAACGTTGTACCATTCTAAGAATTTGTGGATTTCTTCCAGATTGTCCATTTTATCAGCATAGAGTTGTTTATATTAATCTCTTACGAAGTTTTATATTTCTGTGTTGTCCGTGGTAACTTCTTTTTCATTTCTAATTTTATTGATTGCAGTCCTCTCCCTCTTTTTCTCGGTGAGTCTGGCTAAAGGTATATCAATATTGTTTACCCTCTCAAAGAACCAGCTTTTACTTTTTTTGATCCTTGCTATTGTTTTCTTTGTTGCTATTTCAGTTCTTTCTTTCTTTTTTTTCTGCCTTTTTATTGACAGCCCCAACTACCTTCCGAGTTTGTTGTCTATTTAGCAAATAATCGGTTCAAATGAACATATCTTCTTCCTTTTATCTTATTGTTTTTTGAATTTTCGAATATTATTTTATTTTTTTATACAGCAGGTTCTTATTAGTTATCCATTTTATACATATTAGTGGATATATGTCAATCCAAATTTCCGAATTCATCACACAACGACTACCACACTCCCACTTTCCCCCTTTGGTGGCCATACGTGGGTTCTCCACATCTGTGTATCAATTCAATCCTGCAAACCGTTTCATCTGTACCATCTTTCTAGGTTGCATATATATGCGTTTATATGCGGTATCTGTTTTTCTCTTTCTGACTGACTTCACTCTGTATGACAGTCTCTAGGTCCATCCACGCCTGTACCAATGAACCAACTTAGTTCCTTTTTATGGCTGCTAATATTCCATGGTATATATGTACCTCATCTTTATCCATTCGTCTGTGGATTGGTATTTAGGTTGTTTCCAGGACCTGGCTATAGTAAATACTACTACAATGAACACTGGGGTGCATGTGACTTTTAGAACTATGGTTTTCTCTTGGTATATGCCCTGTAGTGGGTTCGCTGGGTCGTCTGGCAATTCTGTTTTTCGTTTTTTAAGGAACCTCTTTACTGTTCTCCATAGTGGCTGTATCAATTTACATTCCCAACAACAGTGCAAGAGTATTCTCTTTGCTCCACACCCTGTCCAGCAGTTATTGTTTGTTGATTTTCTGATGATGCCTGTTCTAAATGGTGTGAGGTGATACCTCAGTGTAGTTTTGATGTGCATCTCTCTAATAATTAGTGACGTTGAGCAGGTTTTGATGTGCTTGTTGGCCAGCTGTGTGTCTTCTTTCGAGAATTGTCTATTTAGGTCTTCTGCCCATGTTTCGATTGGGTTGTTTGTTTGTTTAATACCGAGCTGCATGAGCTCTTTATATATTTTGGAGATTAATCCTTAGTCCGTTGATCTGTACGCAAATATTTTTCCCAGTCTGAGGGCTGTCCTTTGGTCTTGTTTGTCGTTTCCTGTGTGTAGCAAAAGCTTTTAAGTTTCATTAGGTCCCACTTGTTTATTTTTGTTTTTATTTCCATTACTCTAGGAGGTGGATTAAAAAAGATACTACCGTGATTTATGTCAAAGCGTGTTATTGCTATGTTTTTCTCTAAGAGTTTTACAGTATCCTGTCTTACGTTTAGGTCTCTGTTGCATTTTGAGTTTATTTCTGTGTACGGTGTTTGGGAGTGTTCTAATTTCATTCTTTTACATGTGTCTGTCCAGTTTTCCCAGCACCACTTATTGTAGAGACTTTCTTTTCTCCATTGTGGATTCTTGCCTCCTTTGTCTTAGATTAGTTGACCATAGGTGCGTGGCTTTATCTCTGGGCCTTCTATCCTGTTGGATTGATCTATATTTCTGTTTTTGTGCCAGTCCCATCCTGTCTTGATTCCTGTAGCTTTGTAGTACTGTCTGAAGTCGGGCAGTCTGATTCCTCCATCTCTGTTTTTTGCCCTCAAAGTGCTTCGTCTCTTCCGGGTTTTATGTGTCTCCATACAAATTTTAAGATTTTTTTGTTCTAGTTCTGGAAAGAATGCCATTGGTAATTTGAGAGGGATTGCATTGAATATATCGATTGCTTTTGTAGTATAGTCATTTTCACAACATTGATTCTTCCAATCCAAGAACATGGTATCTCTCTCCATCTGTTTGTATCATCTTCAGTTTCGTTCTTCAGTGTCATAGTTTTCAGCATACAGATCTTTTGTCTCCCTACGTAGGTTGATTCCTAGGTATTTTATTCTTTCTGTTGTAATGGTTAATGGGAGTGTTTCCTTCATTTCTCTTTCAGAATTTTCTTCATTAATGTATAGGAATGCAAGGGATTTCTGTGCATTCATTTTGTATCGTGCAACGTTACCAAATCCATGGATTAGCTCTAGTAGTTTTCTGGTGGCATCTTTAGGATTCTCTAAGTATAGTGTCATGTCATCTGCAAAGAGTGAGAGTGTTACTTCTTTCCCAACTTGTGTTCCGTTTATTTCTTTTGCTGCTCTGACTGCTGTGGCTAGAACTTCCAAAACTATGTGGAATAATAGTGGTGAGAGTGGTCATCCTTGTCTTGTTCCTGATATTAGAGGACATGCTTTCAGTTTTTCACCATTGAGGATGTTTGCTGTGGGTTTGTCGTACATGGCCTTGATTAAGTGGAGTGAGGTTCCCTCTCTGCCCACTTTCTGGAGGGTTTTTATCAGAAATGTGTGTTGAAATTAGTTACAAGCTCTTCTGCATCTATTGACATGATCATACGTTTTTTCCTCTTTGCTTTGTTAATAGGGTGTATCACATTGATTTGCGTATATTGAAGAATCCTTGCATCCCTGGAATCAATCCCACTTGATCATGAGGTATGATACTTTTAATGTGGTATTGGATTCTGTTTGCTACTATTTTGTTGAGCAGCTTTGCATCTATGTTCATCAGTGAGATCGGTGTGTAACTTTAGTTTTTTGTACTACCTTTGTCTGGTTTTGGTATCAGGGTGATGTTGGCCTCATAGAAAGAGTTTGGGAATGTTCCCGCCTTGACCATTTTTTGGAAGAGCTTGAGAAGGATGGGTGTTAGGTCTTTTCTCCGTGTTGGATTGAATTATCCTGTGAAGCCATGTGTCCGGGAGTTTTGTTTGTTGGACGAATTTTAATCAGAGTTGCAAGTTCATTACTCGTACTGGGTCTGTTCATAGTTTCTATTTTTTCCTGGTTCAGTCTTGGAAGGTTGTACCTTTCTAAGAATTTGTGCATTTCTTCCAGATTGTCCATTTTATCAGCATAGAGTTGCTTGTAGTAGTCTCTTACGAAGTTTTATATTTCTCTGTTGTCCGTGGTAACTTCTTTTTCATTTCTAATTTTATTGATTGCAGTCCTCTCCCTCTGTTTCTCGGTGAGTCTGGCTAAAGGTATATCAATATTGTTTACCTTCTCAAAGAACCAGCTTTTACTTTTATTGATCCTTGCTATTGTTTTCTTTGTTGCTGTTTCAGTTCTTTCTTTTTTCTCTACCGTATTATTGACAGCCCCAACTACCTTCAGAGTTTGTTGTCTATTTAGGAAATGATTGGTTCAAATGAACACATCTTCTTCCTTTTATCTTATTCTTTTCTGAATTTTTGAATATTATTTTATTTTTTTATACAGCAGGTTCTTATTAGTTATCCATTTTATACATATCAGTGTATATATTTGAATCCCAATTTCCAAATTCATCACACAACGACTACCACACCCCCACTTCCCCCATTGGTGGCCGTACGTGGGTTCTCCACATCTGTGTATCAATTCAATCCTGCAAACCGGTTCATCTGTACCAACTTTCTAGGGTGCATATATATGCGTTTATATACGGTATCTGTTTTTCTCTTTCTGACTGACGTCACTCTGTATGACACTCTCTAGATCCATCCACGCCTGTACCACTGAACCAACTTAGTTCCTTTTTATGGCTGAGTAATATTCCATGGTATATATGTACCTCATCTTCTTTATCCATTCGCCTGTGGATGGGCATTTAGGTTGTTTTCATGACCTGGCTATTGTAAATACTGCTGCAAAGAACATTGGGGTGCATGTGGCTTTTAGAACTATGGTTTTCTCTTGGTATATGCCCTGTAGTGGGTTCGCTGGGTCGTATGGAAATTCTGTTTTTCGTTTTTTAAGGAACCTCTTTACTGTTCTCCATAGTGGCTGTATCAATTTACATTCCCAACAACAGTGCAAGAGTAATCTCTTTTCTCCACACCCTGTCCAGCAGTTGTTGTTTGTTGATTTTCTGATGATGCCCGTTCTAAATGGTGTGAGGTGATACCTCAGTGTACTTTTGATGTGCATCTCTCTAATAATTAGTGACGTTGAGTAGATTTTGATGTGTTTGTTGGCCAGCTGTATGTCTTCTTTGGAGAATTGTCTATTTAGGTCTTCTGCCCATTTTTCGATTGCGTTGTTCGTTTGTTTAATACCGAGCTGCATGAGCTCTTTATATATTTTTGAGATTAATCCTTAGTCCGTTGATCCGTATGCAAATATTTTTCCCATTCTGAGGGTTGTCCTTTGGTCTTGTTTGTCGTTTCCTGTGTGTAGCAAAAGCTTTTAAGTTTCATTAGGTCCCACTTGTTTCTTTTTGTTTTTATTTCCATTATTCTAGGAGGTGGATTAAAAAAGATCTTGCCGTGATTTATGTCAAAGCGTGTTATTGCTATGTTTTCCTCTAAGAGTTTTATAGTATCCCGTCTTATGTTTAGGTCTCTGTTCCATTTTGAGTTGATTTCTGTGTACGGTGTTTGGGAGTGCTCTAATTTCATTCTTTTACATGTGTCTCTGCAGTTTTCCCAGCATCACTTATTGTAGAGACTGTCTTTTCTCCATTATGGATTCTTGCCTCCTTTGTCATAGATTAGTTGACCATAGGTGCGTCGCTTTATCTCTGGGCTTTCTATCCTGTTGCATTCATTTATATTTCTGTTTTTGTGCCAGTCCCATCATTGTCTTGATTCCTGTAGCTTTGTAGTACAGTCTAAAGTTGGGCAGTCTGATTCCTCCTGCTCTGTTTTTTTCCCTCAAAGTGCTTTGGCTCTTCCGGGTTTTTTGTGTCTCCATAAAAATTTTAAGATTTTTTTCTTCTAGTTCTGGAAAGAATGCCATTGGTAATTTGAGAGGGATTGCATTGAATATGTAGATTGCTTTTCTACTATAGTCATTTTCACAACATTGATTCTTCCAATCCAAAACATGGTATCTCTCTCCATCCGTTTGTATCATCTTCAATTTCCTTCTTCAGTGTCATAGTTTTCAGCATACAGATCTTTTGTCTCCCTACGTAGGTTTATTCCTAGGTATTTATTCTTTCTCTTGCAATGGTTAATGGGAGTGTTTCCTTCATTTCTGTTTCAGAATTTTCTTCATTAATGTATAGGAATGCAAGGGATTTCTGTGCATTCATTTTGTATCGTGCAACGTTACCAAATCCATGGATTAGCTCTAGTAGTTTTCTGGTGGCATCTATAGTATTCTCTAAGTATAGTGTCATGTCATCTGCAAAGAGTGACAGTGTTACTTCTTCTTTTCCAACTTGTGTTCCGTTTATTTCTTTTGCTGCTCTGACTGCTATGGCTAGAACTTCCAAAACTATGTGGAATAATAGTGGTGAGAGTGGTCATCCTTGTCTTGTTCCTGATATTAGAGGACATGCTTTCAGTTTTTCACCATTGAGGATGTTTGCTGTGGGTTTGTCGTATATGGCCTTGATTTAGTGGAGTGAGGTTCCCTCTCTGCCCACTTTCTGGAGGGTTTTTTATCAGAAATGTGTGTTCAAGTTTGTTACAAGCTTTTCTGCAACTATTGACGTGATCATACGTTTTTTCCTCTTCACTTTGTTAATAGGGTGTATCACATTGATTTGCGTATATTGAAGAATCCTTGCATCCCTGCGATCAATCCCACTTGATCATGAGGTATGATACTTTTAAGGTGGTATTGGATTCTCTTTGCTAGTATTTTGTTGGGCAGCTTTGCATCTATGTTCATCAGTGATATCAGTGTGTAACTTTAGTTCTTTGTATTGTATTTGTCTGGTTTTGGTATCAGGGTGATGGTGGCCTCATAGAAAGAGTTTGGGAGTGTTCCTTCTTTGCCAACTTTTTGGAAGAGTTTGAGAAGGATGGGTGTTAGGTCTTTTCTCCATGTTGGATAGAATTATCCTGTGAAACCACCTGTCCTGGACTTTTGTTTGTTGGACGATTTTTAATCACAGTTGCAAGTTCATTACTCGTATTGGGTCTGTTCATAGTTTCTATTTGTTCCTGGTTCAGTCTTGGAACGTTGTACCATTCTAAGAATTTGTGGATTTCTTCCAGATTGTCCATTTTATCAGCATAGAGTTGTTTATATTAATCTCTTACGAAGTTTTATATTTCTGTGTTGTCCGTGGTAACTTCTTTTTCATTTCTAATTTTATTGATTGCAGTCCTCTCCCTCTTTTTCTCGGTGAGTCTGGCTAAAGGTATATCAATATTGTTTACCCTCTCAAAGAACCAGCTTTTACTTTTTTTGATCCTTGCTATTGTTTTCTTTGTTGCTATTTCAGTTCTTTCTTTCTTTTTTTTCTGCCTTTTTATTGACAGCCCCAACTACCTTCCGAGTTTGTTGTCTATTTAGCAAATAATCGGTTCAAATGAACATATCTTCTTCCTTTTATCTTATTGTTTTTTGAATTTTCGAATATTATTTTATTTTTTTATACAGCAGGTTCTTATTAGTTATCCATTTTATACATATTAGTGGATATATGTCAATCCAAATTTCCGAATTCATCACACAACGACTACCACACTCCCACTTTCCCCCTTTGGTGGCCATACGTGGGTTCTCCACATCTGTGTATCAATTCAATCCTGCAAACCGTTTCATCTGTACCATCTTTCTAGGTTGCATATATATGCGTTTATATGCGGTATCTGTTTTTCTCTTTCTGACTGACTTCACTCTGTATGACAGTCTCTAGGTCCATCCACGCCTGTACCAATGAACCAACTTAGTTCCTTTTTATGGCTGCTAATATTCCATGGTATATATGTACCTCATCTTTATCCATTCGTCTGTGGATTGGTATTTAGGTTGTTTCCAGGACCTGGCTATAGTAAATACTACTACAATGAACACTGGGGTGCATGTGACTTTTAGAACTATGGTTTTCTCTTGGTATATGCCCTGTAGTGGGTTCGCTGGGTCGTATGGCAATTCTGTTTTTCGTTTTTTAAGGAACCTCTTTACTGTTCTCCATAGTGGCTGTATCAATTTACATTCCCAACAACAGTGCAAGAGTATTCTCTTTGCTCCACACCCTGTCCAGCAGTTATTGTTTGTTGATTTTCTGATGATGCCCGTTCTAAATGGTGTGAGGTGGTACCTCAGTGTAGTTTTGATGTGCATCTCTCTAATAATTAGTGACGTTGAGCAGGTTTTGATGTGCTTGTTGGCCAGCTGTGTGTCTTCTTTCGAGAATTGTCTATTTAGGTCTTCTGCCCATGTTTCGATTGGGTTGTTTGTTTGTTTAATACCGAGCTGCATGAGCTCTTTATATATTTTGGAGATTAATCCTTAGTCCGTTGATCTGTACGCAAATATTTTTCCCAGTCTGAGGGCTGTCCTTTGGTCTTGTTTGTCGTTTCCTGTGTGTAGCAAAAGCTTTTAAGTTTCATCAGGTCCCACTTGTTTATTTTTGTTTTTATTTCCATTACTCTAGGAGGTGGATTAAAAACGATACTACCGTGATTTATGTCAAAGCGTGTTATTGCTATGTTTTTCTCTAAGAGTTTTACAGTATCCTGTCTTACGTTTAGGTCTCTGTTGCATTTTGAGTTTATTTCTGTGTACGGTGTTTGGGAGTGTTCTAATTTCATTCTTTTACATGTGTCTGTCCAGTTTTCCCAGCACCACTTATTGTAGAGACTTTCTTTTCTCCATTGTGGATTCTTGCCTCCTTTGTCTTAGATTAGTTGACCATAGGTGCGTGGCTTTATCTCTGGGCCTTCTATCCTGTTGGATTGATCTATATTTCTGTTTTTGTGCCAGTCCCATCCTGTCTTGATTCCTGTAGCTTTGTAGTACTGTCTGAAGTCGGGCAGTCTGATTCCTCCATCTCTGTTTTTTGCCCTCAAAGTGCTTCGTCTCTTCCGGGTTTTATGTGTCTCCATACAAATTTTAAGATTTTTTTGTTCTAGTTCTGGAAAGAATGCCATTGGTAATTTGAGAGGGATTGCATTGAATATATCGATTGCTTTTGTAGTATAGTCATTTTCACAACATCGATTCTTCCAATCCAAGAACATGGTATCTCTCTCCATCTGTTTGTATCATCTTCAGTTTCGTTCTTCAGTGTCATAGTTTTCAGCATACAGATCTTTTGTCTCCCTACGTAGGTTGATTCCTAGGTATTTTATTCTTTCCGTTGTAATGGTTAATGGGAGTGTTTCCTTCATTTCTGTTTCAGAATTTTCTTCATTAATGTATAGGAATGCAAGGGATTTCTGTGCATTCATTTTGTATCGTGCAACGTTACCAAATCCATGGATTAGCTCTAGTAGTTTTCTGGTGGCATCTTTAGGATTCTCTAAGTATAGTGTCATGTCATCTGCAAAGAGTGAGAGTGTTACTTCTTTCCCAACTTGTGTTCCGTTTATTTCTTTTGCTGCTCTGACTGCTGTGGCTAGAACTTCCAAAACTATGTGGAATAATAGTGGTGAGAGTGGTCATCCTTGTCTTGTTCCTGATATTAGAGGACATGCTTTCAGTTTTTCACCATTGAGGATGTTTGCTGTGGGTTTGTCGTACATGGCCTTGATTAAGTGGAGTGAGGTTCCCTCTCTGCCCACTTTCTGGAGGGTTTTTATCAGAAATGTGTGTTGAAATTAGTTACAAGCTCTTCTGCATCTATTGACATGATCATACGTTTTTTCCTCTTTGCTTTGTTAATAGGGTGTATCACATTGATTTGCGTATATTGAAGAATCCTTGCATCCCTGGAATCAATCCCACTTGATCATGAGGTATGATACTTTTAATGTGGTATTGGATTCTGTTTGCTACTATTTTGTTGAGCAGCTTTGCATCTATGTTCATCAGTGAGATCGGTGTGTAACTTTAGTTTTTTGTACTACCTTTGTCTGGTTTTGGTATCAGGGTGATGTTGGCCTCATAGAAAGAGTTTGGGAATGTTCCCGCCTTGACCATTTTTTGGAAGAGCTTGAGAAGGATGGGTGTTAGGTCTTTTCTCCGTGTTGGATTGAATTATCCTGTGAAGCCATGTGTCCGGGAGTTTTGTTTGTTGGACGAATTTTAATCAGAGTTGCAAGTTCATTACTCGTACTGGGTCTGTTCATAGTTTCTATTTTTTCCTGGTTCAGTCTTGGAAGGTTGTACCTTTCTAAGAATTTGTGCATTTCTTCCAGATTGTCCATTTTATCAGCATAGAGTTGCTTGTAGTAGTCTCTTACGAAGTTTTATATTTCTCTGTTGTCCGTGGTAACTTCTTTTTCATTTCTAATTTTATTGATTGCAGTCCTCTCCCTCTGTTTCTCGGTGAGTCTGGCTAAAGGTATATCAATATTGTTTACCTTCTCAAAGAACCAGCTTTTACTTTTATTGATCCTTGCTATTGTTTTCTTTGTTGCTGTTTCAGTTCTTTCTTTTTTCTCTACCGTATTATTGACAGCCCCAACTACCTTCAGAGTTTGTTGTCTATTTAGGAAATGATTGGTTCAAATGAACACATCTTCTTCCTTTTATCTTATTCTTTTCTGAATTTTTGAATATTATTTTATTTTTTTATACAGCAGGTTCTTATTAGTTATCCATTTTATACATATCAGTGTATATATTTGAATCCCAATTTCCAAATTCATCACACAACGACTACCACACCCCCACTTCCCCCATTGGTGGCCGTACGTGGGTTCTCCACATCTGTGTATCAATTCAATCCTGCAAACCGGTTCATCTGTACCAACTTTCTAGGGTGCATATATATGCGTTTATATACGGTATCTGTTTTTCTCTTTCTGACTGACGTCACTCTGTATGACACTCTCTAGATCCATCCACGCCTGTACCACTGAACCAACTTAGTTCCTTTTTATGGCTGAGTAATATTCCATGGTATATATGTACCTCATCTTCTTTATCCATTCGCCTGTGGATGGGCATTTAGGTTGTTTTCATGACCTGGCTATTGTAAATACTGCTGCAAAGAACATTGGGGTGCATGTGGCTTTTAGAACTATGGTTTTCTCTTGGTATATGCCCTGTAGTGGGTTCGCTGGGTCGTATGGAAATTCTGTTTTTCGTTTTTTAAGGAACCTCTTTACTGTTCTCCATAGTGGCTGTATCAATTTACATTCCCAACAACAGTGCAAGAGTAATCTCTTTGCTCCACACCCTGTCCAGCAGTTGTTGTTTGTTGATTTTCTGATGATGCCCGTTCTAAATGGTGTGAGGTGATACCTCAGTGTACTTTTGATGTGCATCTCTCTAATAATTAGTGACGTTGAGTAGATTTTGATGTGTTTGTTGGCCAGCTGTATGTCTTCTTTGGAGAATTGTCTATTTAGGTCTTCTGCCCATTTTTCGATTGCGTTGTTCGTTTGTTTAATACCGAGCTGCATGAGCTCTTTATATATTTTGGAGATTAATCCTTAGTCCGTTGATCCGTATGCAAATATTTTTCCCATTCTGAGGGTTGTCCTTTGGTCTTGTTTGTCGTTTCCTGTGTGTAGCAAAAGCTTTTAAGTTTCATTAGGTCCCACTTGTTTCTTTTTGTTTTTATTTCCATTATTCTAGGAGGTGGATTAAAAAAGATCTTGCCGTGATTTATGTCAAAGCGTGTTATTGCTATGTTTTCCTCTAAGAGTTTTATAGTATCCCGTCTTATGTTTAGGTCTCTGTTCCATTTTGAGTTGATTTCTGTGTACGGTGTTTGGGAGTGCTCTAATTTCATTCTTTTACATGTGTCTCTGCAGTTTTCCCAGCATCACTTATTGTAGAGACTGTCTTTTCTCCATTATGGATTCTTGCCTCCTTTGTCATAGATTAGTTGACCATAGGTGCGTCGCTTTATCTCTGGGCTTTCTATCCTGTTGCATTCATTTATATTTCTGTTTTTGTGCCAGTCCCATCATTGTCTTGATTCCTGTAGCTTTGTAGTACAGTCTAAAGTTGGGCAGTCTGATTCCTCCTGCTCTGTTTTTTTCCCTCAAAGTGCTTTGGCTCTTCCGGGTTTTTTGTGTCTCCATAAAAATTTTAAGATTTTTTTCTTCTAGTTCTGGAAAGAATGCCATTGGTAATTTGAGAGGGATTGCATTGAATATGTAGATTGCTTTTCTACTATAGTCATTTTCACAACATTGATTCTTCCAATCCAAAACATGGTATCTCTCTCCATCCGTTTGTATCATCTTCAATTTCCTTCTTCAGTGTCATAGTTTTCAGCATACAGATCTTTTGTCTCCCTACGTAGGTTTATTCCTAGGTATTTATTCTTTCTCTTGCAATGGTTAATGGGAGTGTTTCCTTCATTTCTGTTTCAGAATTTTCTTCATTAATGTATAGGAATGCAAGGGATTTCTGTGCATTCATTTTGTATCGTGCAACGTTACCAAATCCATGGATTAGCTCTAGTAGTTTTCTGGAGGCATCTATAGTATTCTCTAAGTATAGTGTCATGTCATCTGCAAAGAGTGACAGTGTTACTTCTTCTTTTCCAACTTGTGTTCCGTTTATTTCTTTTGCTGCTCTGACTGCTATGGCTAGAACTTCCAAAACTATGTGGAATAATAGTGGTGAGAGTGGTCATCCTTGTCTTGTTCCTGATATTAGAGGACATGCTTTCAGTTTTTCACCATTGAGGATGTTTGCTGTGGGTTTGTCGTATATGGCCTTGATTAAGTGGAGTGAGGTTCCTTCCCTCTCTGCCCACTTTCTGGAGGGTTTTTTATCAGAAATGTGTGTTCAAGTTTGTTACAAGCTTTTCTGCAACTATTGACATGATCATACGTTTTTTCCTCTTCACTTTGTTAATAGGGTGTATCACATTGATTTGCGTATATTGAAGAATCCTTGCATCCCTGCGATCAATCCCACTTGATCATGAGGTATGATACTTTTAAGGTGGTATTGGATTCTCTTTGCTAGTATTTTGTTGGGCAGCTTTGCATCTATGTTCATCAGTGATATCAGTGTGTAACTTTAGTTCTTTGTATTGTATTTGTCTGGTTTTGGTATCAGGGTGATGGTGGCCTCATAGAAAGAGTTTGGGAGTGTTCCTTCTTTGCCAACTTTTTGGAAGAGTTTGAGAAGGATGGGTGTTAGGTCTTTTCTCCATGTTGGATAGAATTATCCTGTGAAACCACCTGTCCTGGACTTTTGTTTGTTGGACGATTTTTAATCACAGTTGCAAGTTCATTACTCGTATTGGGTCTGTTCATAGTTTCTATTTGTTCCTGGTTCAGTCTTGGAACGTTGTACCATTCTAAGAATTTGTGGATTTCTTCCAGATTGTCCATTTTATCAGCATAGAGTTGTTTATATTAATCTCTTACGAAGTTTTATATTTCTGTGTTGTCCGTGGTAACTTCTTTTTCATTTCTAATTTTATTGATTGCAGTCCTCTCCCTCTTTTTCTCGGTGAGTCTGGCTAAAGGTATATCAATATTGTTTACCCTCTCAAAGAACCAGCTTTTACTTTTTTTGATCCTTGCTATTGTTTTCTTTGTTGCTATTTCAGTTCTTTCTTTCTTTTTTTTCTGCCTTTTTATTGACAGCCCCAACTACCTTCCGAGTTTGTTGTCTATTTAGCAAATAATCGGTTCAAATGAACATATATTCTTCCTTTTATCTTATTGTTTTTTGAATTTTCGAATATTATTTTATTTTTTTATACAGCAGGTTCTTATTAGTTATCCATTTTATACATATTAGTGGATATATGTCAATCCAAATTTCCGAATTCATCACACAACGACTACCACACTCCCACTTTCCCCCTTTGGTGGCCATACGTGGGTTCTCCACATCTGTGTATCAATTCAATCCTGCAAACCGTTTCATCTGTACCATCTTTCTAGGTTGCATATATATGCGTTTATATGCGGTATCTGTTTTTCTCTTTCTGACTGACTTCACTCTGTATGACAGTCTCTAGGTCCATCCACGCCTGTACCAATGAACCAACTTAGTTCCTTTTTATGGCTGCTAATATTCCATGGTATATATGTACCTCATCTTTATCCATTCGTCTGTGGATTGGTATTTAGGTTGTTTCCAGGACCTGGCTATAGTAAATACTACTACAATGAACACTGGGGTGCATGTGACTTTTAGAACTATGGTTTTCTCTTGGTATATGCCCTGTAGTGGGTTCGCTGGGTCGTATGGCAATTCTGTTTTTCGTTTTTTAAGGAACCTCTTTACTGTTCTCCATAGTGGCTGTATCAATTTACATTCCCAACAACAGTGCAAGAGTATTCTCTTTGCTCCACACCCTGTCCAGCAGTTATTGTTTGTTGATTTTCTGATGATGCCCGTTCTAAATGGTGTGAGGTGGTACCTCAGTGTAGTTTTGATGTGCATCTCTCTAATAATTAGTGACGTTGAGCAGGTTTTGATGTGCTTGTTGGCCAGCTGTGTGTCTTCTTTCGAGAATTGTCTATTTAGGTCTTCTGCCCATGTTTCGATTGGGTTGTTTGTTTGTTTAATACCGAGCTGCATGAGCTCTTTATATATTTTGGAGATTAATCCTTAGTCCGTTGATCTGTACGCAAATATTTTTCCCAGTCTGAGGGCTGTCCTTTGGTCTTGTTTGTCGTTTCCTGTGTGTAGCAAAAGCTTTTAAGTTTCATTAGGTCCCACTTGTTTATTTTTGTTTTTATTTCCATTACTCTAGGAGGTGGATTAAAAACGATACTACCGTGATTTATGTCAAAGCGTGTTATTGCTATGTTTTTCTCTAAGAGTTTTACAGTATCCTGTCTTACGTTTAGGTCTCTGTTGCATTTTGAGTTTATTTCTGTGTACGGTGTTTGGGAGTGTTCTAATTTCATTCTTTTACATGTGTCTGTCCAGTTTTCCCAGCACCACTTATTGTAGAGACTTTCTTTTCTCCATTGTGGATTCTTGCCTCCTTTGTCTTAGATTAGTTGACCATAGGTGCGTGGCTTTATCTCTGGGCCTTCTATCCTGTTGGATTGATCTATATTTCTGTTTTTGTGCCAGTCCCATCCTGTCTTGATTCCTGTAGCTTTGTAGTACTGTCTGAAGTCGGGCAGTCTGATTCCTCCATCTCTGTTTTTTGCCCTCAAAGTGCTTCGTCTCTTCCGGGTTTTATGTGTCTCCATACAAATTTTAAGATTTTTTTGTTCTAGTTCTGGAAAGAATGCCATTGGTAATTTGAGAGGGATTGCATTGAATATATCGATTGCTTTTGTAGTATAGTCATTTTCACAACATTGATTCTTCCAATCCAAGAACATGGTATCTCTCTCCATCTGTTTGTATCATCTTCAGTTTCGTTCTTCAGTGTCATAGTTTTCAGCATACAGATCTTTTGTCTCCCTACGTAGGTTTATTCCTAGGTATTTTATTCTTTCCGTTGTAATGGTTAATGGGAGTGTTTCCTTCATTTCTGTTTCAGAATTTTCTTCATTAATGTATAGGAATGCAAGGGATTTCTGTGCATTCATTTTGTATCGTGCAACGTTACCAAATCCATGGATTAGCTCTAGTAGTTTTCTGGTGGCATCTTTAGGATTCTCTAAGTATAGTGTCATGTCATCTGCAAAGAGTGAGAGTGTTACTTCTTTCCCAACTTGTGTTCCGTTTATTTCTTTTGCTGCTCTGACTGCTGTGGCTAGAACTTCCAAAACTATGTGGAATAATAGTGGTGAGAGTGGTCATCCTTGTCTTGTTCCTGATATTAGAGGACATGCTTTCAGTTTTTCACCATTGAGGATGTTTGCTGTGGGTTTGTCGTACATGGCCTTGATTAAGTGGAGTGAGGTTCCCTCTCTGCCCACTTTCTGGAGGGTTTTTATCAGAAATGTGTGTTGAAATTAGTTACAAGCTCTTCTGCATCTATTGACATGATCATACGTTTTTTCCTCTTTGCTTTGTTAATAGGGTGTATCACATTGATTTGCGTATATTGAAGAATCCTTGCATCCCTGGAATCAATCCCACTTGATCATGAGGTATGATACTTTTAATGTGGTATTGGATTCTGTTTGCTACTATTTTGTTGAGCAGCTTTGCATCTATGTTCATCAGTGAGATCGGTGTGTAACTTTAGTTTTTTGTACTACCTTTGTCTGGTTTTGGTATCAGGGTGATGTTGGCCTCATAGAAAGAGTTTGGGAATGTTCCCGCCTTGACCATTTTTTGGAAGAGCTTGAGAAGGATGGGTGTTAGGTCTTTTCTCCGTGTTGGATTGAATTATCCTGTGAAGCCATGTGTCCGGGAGTTTTGTTTGTTGGACGAATTTTAATCAGAGTTGCAAGTTCATTACTCGTACTGGGTCTGTTCATAGTTTCTATTTTTTCCTGGTTCAGTCTTGGAAGGTTGTACCTTTCTAAGAATTTGTGCATTTCTTCCAGATTGTCCATTTTATCAGCATAGAGTTGCTTGTAGTAGTCTCTTACGAAGTTTTATATTTCTCTGTTGTCCGTGGTAACTTCTTTTTCATTTCTAATTTTATTGATTGCAGTCCTCTCCCTCTGTTTCTCGGTGAGTCTGGCTAAAGGTATATCAATATTGTTTACCTTCTCAAAGAACCAGCTTTTACTTTTATTGATCCTTGCTATTGTTTTCTTTGTTGCTGTTTCAGTTCTTTCTTTTTTCTCTACCGTATTATTGACAGCCCCAACTACCTTCAGAGTTTGTTGTCTATTTAGGAAATGATTGGTTCAAATGAACACATCTTCTTCCTTTTATCTTATTCTTTTCTGAATTTTTGAATATTATTTTATTTTTTTATACAGCAGGTTCTTATTAGTTATCCATTTTATACATATCAGTGTATATATTTGAATCCCAATTTCCAAATTCATCACACAACGACTACCACACCCCCACTTCCCCCATTGGTGGCCGTACGTGGGTTCTCCACATCTGTGTATCAATTCAATCCTGCAAACCGGTTCATCTGTACCAACTTTCTAGGGTGCATATATATGCGTTTATATACGGTATCTGTTTTTCTCTTTCTGACTGACGTCACTCTGTATGACACTCTCTAGATCCATCCACGCCTGTACCACTGAACCAACTTAGTTCCTTTTTATGGCTGAGTAATATTCCATGGTATATATGTACCTCATCTTCTTTATCCATTCGCCTGTGGATGGGCATTTAGGTTGTTTTCATGACCTGGCTATTGTAAATACTGCTGCAAAGAACATTGGGGTGCATGTGGCTTTTAGAACTATGGTTTTCTCTTGGTATATGCCCTGTAGTGGGTTCGCTGGGTCGTATGGAAATTCTGTTTTTCGTTTTTTAAGGAACCTCTTTACTGTTCTCCATAGTGGCTGTATCAATTTACATTCCCAACAACAGTGCAAGAGTAATCTCTTTTCTCCACACCCTGTCCAGCAGTTGTTGTTTGTTGATTTTCTGATGATGCCCGTTCTAAATGGTGTGAGGTGATACCTCAGTGTACTTTTGATGTGCATCTCTCTAATAATTAGTGACGTTGAGTAGATTTTGATGTGTTTGTTGGCCAGCTGTATGTCTTCTTTGGAGAATTGTCTATTTAGGTCTTCTGCCCATTTTTCGATTGCGTTGTTCGTTTGTTTAATACCGAGCTGCATGAGCTCTTTATATATTTTTGAGATTAATCCTTAGTCCGTTGATCCGTATGCAAATATTTTTCCCATTCTGAGGGTTGTCCTTTGGTCTTGTTTGTCGTTTCCTGTGTGTAGCAAAAGCTTTTAAGTTTCATTAGGTCCCACTTGTTTCTTTTTGTTTTTATTTCCATTATTCTAGGAGGTGGATTAAAAAAGATCTTGCCGTGATTTATGTCAAAGCGTGTTATTGCTATGTTTTCCTCTAAGAGTTTTATAGTATCCCGTCTTATGTTTAGGTCTCTGTTCCATTTTGAGTTGATTTCTGTGTACGGTGTTTGGGAGTGCTCTAATTTCATTCTTTTACATGTGTCTCTGCAGTTTTCCCAGCATCACTTATTGTAGAGACTGTCTTTTCTCCATTATGGATTCTTGCCTCCTTTGTCATAGATTAGTTGACCATAGGTGCGTCGCTTTATCTCTGGGCTTTCTATCCTGTTGCATTCATTTATATTTCTGTTTTTGTGCCAGTCCCATCATTGTCTTGATTCCTGTAGCTTTGTAGTACAGTCTAAAGTTGGGCAGTCTGATTCCTCCTGCTCTGTTTTTTTCCCTCAAAGTGCTTTGGCTCTTCCGGGTTTTTTGTGTCTCCATAAAAATTTTAAGATTTTTTTCTTCTAGTTCTGGAAAGAATGCCATTGGTAATTTGAGAGGGATTGCATTGAATATGTAGATTGCTTTTCTACTATAGTCATTTTCACAACATTGATTCTTCCAATCCAAAACATGGTATCTCTCTCCATCCGTTTGTATCATCTTCAATTTCCTTCTTCAGTGTCATAGTTTTCAGCATACAGGTCTTTTGTCTCCCTACGTAGGTTTATTCCTAGGTATTTATTCTTTCTCTTGCAATGGTTAATGGGAGTGTTTCCTTCATTTCTGTTTCAGAATTTTCTTCATTAATGTATAGGAATGCAAGGGATTTCTGTGCATTCATTTTGTATCGTGCAACGTTACCAAATCCATGGATTAGCTCTAGTAGTTTTCTGGTGGCATCTATAGTATTCTCTAAGTATAGTGTCATGTCATCTGCAAAGAGTGACAGTGTTACTTCTTCTTTTCCAACTTGTGTTCCGTTTATTTCTTTTGCTGCTCTGACTGCTATGGCTAGAACTTCCAAAACTATGTGGAATAATAGTGGTGAGAGTGGTCATCCTTGTCTTGTTCCTGATATTAGAGGACATGCTTTCAGTTTTTCACCATTGAGGATGTTTGCTGTGGGTTTGTCGTATATGGCCTTGATTAAGTGGAGTGAGGTTCCTTCCCTCTCTGCCCACTTTCTGGAGGGTTTTTTATCAGAAATGTGTGTTCAAGTTTGTTACAAGCTTTTCTGCAACTATTGACGTGATCATACGTTTTTTCCTCTTCACTTTGTTAATAGGGTGTATCACATTGATTTGCGTATATTGAAGAATCCTTGCATCCCTGCGATCAATCCCACTTGATCATGAGGTATGATACTTTTAAGGTGGTATTGGATTCTCTTTGCTAGTATTTTGTTGGGCAGCTTTGCATCTATGTTCATCAGTGATATCAGTGTGTAACTTTAGTTCTTTGTATTGTATTTGTCTGGTTTTGGTATCAGGGTGATGGTGGCCTCATAGAAAGAGTTTGGGAGTGTTCCTTCTTTGCCAACTTTTTGGAAGAGTTTGAGAAGGATGGGTGTTAGGTCTTTTCTCCATGTTGGATAGAATTATCCTGTGAAACCACCTGTCCTGGACTTTTGTTTGTTGGACGATTTTTAATCACAGTTGCAAGTTCATTACTCGTATTGGGTCTGTTCATAGTTTCTATTTGTTCCTGGTTCAGTCTTGGAACGTTGTACCATTCTAAGAATTTGTGGATTTCTTCCAGATTGTCCATTTTATCAGCATAGAGTTGTTTATATTAATCTCTTACGAAGTTTTATATTTCTGTGTTGTCCGTGGTAACTTCTTTTTCATTTCTAATTTTATTGATTGCAGTCCTCTCCCTCTTTTTCTCGGTGAGTCTGGCTAAAGGTATATCAATATTGTTTACCCTCTCAAAGAACCAGCTTTTACTTTTTTTGATCCTTGCTATTGTTTTCTTTGTTGCTATTTCAGTTCTTTCTTTCTTTTTTTTCTGCCTTTTTATTGACAGCCCCAACTACCTTCCGAGTTTGTTGTCTATTTAGCAAATAATCGGTTCAAATGAACATATATTCTTCCTTTTATCTTATTGTTTTTTGAATTTTCGAATATTATTTTATTTTTTTATACAGCAGGTTCTTATTAGTTATCCATTTTATACATATTAGTGGATATATGTCAATCCAAATTTCCGAATTCATCACACAACGACTACCACACTCCCACTTTCCCCCTTTGGTGGCCATACGTGGGTTCTCCACATCTGTGTATCAATTCAATCCTGCAAACCGTTTCATCTGTACCATCTTTCTAGGTTGCATATATATGCGTTTATATGCGGTATCTGTTTTTCTCTTTCTGACTGACTTCACTCTGTATGACAGTCTCTAGGTCCATCCACGCCTGTACCAATGAACCAACTTAGTTCCTTTTTATGGCTGCTAATATTCCATGGTATATATGTACCTCATCTTTATCCATTCGTCTGTGGATTGGTATTTAGGTTGTTTCCAGGACCTGGCTATAGTAAATACTACTACAATGAACACTGGGGTGCATGTGACTTTTAGAACTATGGTTTTCTCTTGGTATATGCCCTGTAGTGGGTTCGCTGGGTCGTATGGCAATTCTGTTTTTCGTTTTTTAAGGAACCTCTTTACTGTTCTCCATAGTGGCTGTATCAATTTACATTCCCAACAACAGTGCAAGAGTATTCTCTTTGCTCCACACCCTGTCCAGCAGTTATTGTTTGTTGATTTTCTGATGATGCCCGTTCTAAATGGTGTGAGGTGGTACCTCAGTGTAGTTTTGATGTGCATCTCTCTAATAATTAGTGACGTTGAGCAGGTTTTGATGTGCTTGTTGGCCAGCTGTGTGTCTTCTTTCGAGAATTGTCTATTTAGGTCTTCTGCCCATGTTTCGATTGGGTTGTTTGTTTGTTTAATACCGAGCTGCATGAGCTCTTTATATATTTTGGAGATTAATCCTTAGTCCGTTGATCTGTACGCAAATATTTTTCCCAGTCTGAGGGCTGTCCTTTGGTCTTGTTTGTCGTTTCCTGTGTGTAGCAAAAGCTTTTAAGTTTCATTAGGTCCCACTTGTTTATTTTTGTTTTTATTTCCATTACTCTAGGAGGTGGATTAAAAACGATACTACCGTGATTTATGTCAAAGCGTGTTATTGCTATGTTTTTCTCTAAGAGTTTTACAGTATCCTGTCTTACGTTTAGGTCTCTGTTGCATTTTGAGTTTATTTCTGTGTACGGTGTTTGGGAGTGTTCTAATTTCATTCTTTTACATGTGTCTGTCCAGTTTTCCCAGCACCACTTATTGTAGAGACTTTCTTTTCTCCATTGTGGATTCTTGCCTCCTTTGTCTTAGATTAGTTGACCATAGGTGCGTGGCTTTATCTCTGGGCCTTCTATCCTGTTGGATTGATCTATATTTCTGTTTTTGTGCCAGTCCCATCCTGTCTTGATTCCTGTAGCTTTGTAGTACTGTCTGAAGTCGGGCAGTCTGATTCCTCCATCTCTGTTTTTTGCCCTCAAAGTGCTTCGTCTCTTCCGGGTTTTATGTGTCTCCATACAAATTTTAAGATTTTTTTGTTCTAGTTCTGGAAAGAATGCCATTGGTAATTTGAGAGGGATTGCATTGAATATATCGATTGCTTTTGTAGTATAGTCATTTTCACAACATCGATTCTTCCAATCCAAGAACATGGTATCTCTCTCCATCTGTTTGTATCATCTTCAGTTTCGTTCTTCAGTGTCATAGTTTTCAGCATACAGATCTTTTGTCTCCCTACGTAGGTTGATTCCTAGGTATTTTATTCTTTCCGTTGTAATGGTTAATGGGAGTGTTTCCTTCATTTCTCTTTCAGAATTTTCTTCATTAATGTATAGGAATGCAAGGGATTTCTGTGCATTCATTTTGTATCGTGCAACGTTACCAAATCCATGGATTAGCTCTAGTAGTTTTCTGGTGGCATCTTTAGGAGTCTCTATGTATAGTGTCATGTCATCTGCAAAGAGTGAGAGTGTTACTTCTTTCCCAACTTGTGTTCCGTTTATTTCTTTTGCTGCTCTGACTGCTGTGGCTAGAACTTCCAAAACTATGTGGAATAATAGTGGTGAGAGTGGTCATCCTTGTCTTGTTCCTGATATTAGAGGACATGCTTTCAGTTTTTCACCATTGAGGATGTTTGCTGTGGGATTGTCGTACATGGCCTTGATTAAGTGGAGTGAGGTTCCCTCTCTGCCCACTTTCTGGAGGGTTTTTATCAGAAATGTGTGTTGAAATTAGTTACAAGCTCTTCTGCATCTATTGACATGATCATA
The DNA here is from genome assembly GCF_028021215.1 of Eschrichtius robustus. NCBI lineage: Eukaryota > Metazoa > Chordata > Mammalia > Artiodactyla > Eschrichtiidae > Eschrichtius > Eschrichtius robustus. Next base: position 24,712,308 of record NC_090845.1, read on the forward strand.
CGTTTTTTCCTCTTTGCTTTGTTAATAGGGTGTATCACATTGATTTGCGTATATTGAAGAATCCTTGCATCCCTGGAATCAATCCCACTTGATCATGAGGTATGATACTTTTAATGTGGTATTGGATTCTGTTTGCTACTATTTTGTTGAGCAGCTTTGCATCTATGTTCATCAGTGAGATCGGTGTGTAACTTTAGTTTTTTGTACTACCTTTGTCTGGTTTTGGTATCAGGGTGATGTTGGCCTCATAGAAAGAGTTTGGGAATGTTCCCGCCTTGACCATTTTTTGGAAGAGCTTGAGAAGGATGGGTGTTAGGTCTTTTCTCCGTGTTGGATTGAATTATCCTGTGAAGCCATGTGTCCGGGAGTTTTGTTTGTTGGACGAATTTTAATCAGAGTTGCAAGTTCATTACTCGTACTGGGTCTGTTCATAGTTTCTATTTTTTCCTGGTTCAGTCTTGGAAGGTTGTACCTTTCTAAGAATTTGTGCATTTCTTCCAGATTGTCCATTTTATCAGCATAGAGTTGCTTGTAGTAGTCTCTTACGAAGTTTTATATTTCTCTGTTGTCCGTGGTAACTTCTTTTTCATTTCTAATTTTATTGATTGCAGTCCTCTCCCTCTGTTTCTCGGTGAGTCTGGCTAAAGGTATATCAATATTGTTTACCTTCTCAAAGAACCAGCTTTTACTTTTATTGATCCTTGCTATTGTTTTCTTTGTTGCTGTTTCAGTTCTTTCTTTTTTCTCTACCGTATTATTGACAGCCCCAACTACCTTCAGAGTTTGTTGTCTATTTAGGAAATGATTGGTTCAAATGAACACATCTTCTTCCTTTTATCTTATTCTTTTCTGAATTTTTGAATATTATTTTATTTTTTTATACAGCAGGTTCTTATTAGTTATCCATTTTATACATATCAGTGTATATATTTGAATCCCAATTTCCAAATTCATCACACAACGACTACCACACCCCCACTTCCCCCATTGGTGGCCGTACGTGGGTTCTCCACATCTGTGTATCAATTCAATCCTGCAAACCGGTTCATCTGTACCAACTTTCTAGGGTGCATATATATGCGTTTATATACGGTATCTGTTTTTCTCTTTCTGACTGACGTCACTCTGTATGACACTCTCTAGATCCATCCACGCCTGTACCACTGAACCAACTTAGTTCCTTTTTATGGCTGAGTAATATTCCATGGTATATATGTACCTCATCTTCTTTATCCATTCGCCTGTGGATGGGCATTTAGGTTGTTTTCATGACCTGGCTATTGTAAATACTGCTGCAAAGAACATTGGGGTGCATGTGGCTTTTAGAACTATGGTTTTCTCTTGGTATATGCCCTGTAGTGGGTTCGCTGGGTCGTATGGAAATTCTGTTTTTCGTTTTTTAAGGAACCTCTTTACTGTTCTCCATAGTGGCTGTATCAATTTACATTCCCAACAACAGTGCAAGAGTAATCTCTTTTCTCCACACCCTGTCCAGCAGTTGTTGTTTGTTGATTTTCTGATGATGCCCGTTCTAAATGGTGTGAGGTGATACCTCAGTGTACTTTTGATGTGCATCTCTCTAATAATTAGTGACGTTGAGTAGATTTTGATGTGTTTGTTGGCCAGCTGTATGTCTTCTTTGGAGAATTGTCTATTTAGGTCTTCTGCCCATTTTTCGATTGCGTTGTTCGTTTGTTTAATACCGAGCTGCATGAGCTCTTTATATATTTTGGAGATTAATCCTTAGTCCGTTGATCCGTATGCAAATATTTTTCCCATTCTGAGGGTTGTCCTTTGGTCTTGTTTGTCGTTTCCTGTGTGTAGCAAAAGCTTTTAAGTTTCATTAGGTCCCACTTGTTTCTTTTTGTTTTTATTTCCATTATTCTAGGAGGTGGATTAAAAAAGATCTTGCCGTGATTTATGTCAAAGCGTGTTATTGCTATGTTTTCCTCTAAGAGTTTTATAGTATCCCGTCTTATGTTTAGGTCTCTGTTCCATTTTGAGTTGATTTCTGTGTACGGTGTTTGGGAGTGCTCTAATTTCATTCTTTTACATGTGTCTCTGCAGTTTTCCCAGCATCACTTATTGTAGAGACTGTCTTTTCTCCATTATGGATTCTTGCCTCCTTTGTCATAGATTAGTTGACCATAGGTGCGTCGCTTTATCTCTGGGCTTTCTATCCTGTTGCATTCATTTATATTTCTGTTTTTGTGCCAGTCCCATCATTGTCTTGATTCCTGTAGCTTTGTAGTACAGTCTAAAGTTGGGCAGTCTGATTCCTCCTGCTCTGTTTTTTTCCCTCAAAGTGCTTTGGCTCTTCCGGGTTTTTTGTGTCTCCATAAAAATTTTAAGATTTTTTTCTTCTAGTTCTGGAAAGAATGCCATTGGTAATTTGAGAGGGATTGCATTGAATATGTAGATTGCTTTTCTACTATAGTCATTTTCACAACATTGATTCTTCCAATCCAAAACATGGTATCTCTCTCCATCCGTTTGTATCATCTTCAATTTCCTTCTTCAGTGTCATAGTTTTCAGCATACAGGTCTTTTGTCTCCCTACGTAGGTTTATTCCTAGGTATTTATTCTTTCTCTTGCAATGGTTAATGGGAGTGTTTCCTTCATTTCTGTTTCAGAATTTTCTTCATTAATGTATAGGAATGCAAGGGATTTCTGTGCATTCATTTTGTATCGTGCAACGTTACCAAATCCATGGATTAGCTCTAGTAGTTTTCTGGTGGCATCTATAGTATTCTCTAAGTATAGTGTCATGTCATCTGCAAAGAGTGACAGTGTTACTTCTTCTTTTCCAACTTGTGTTCCGTTTATTTCTTTTGCTGCTCTGACTGCTATGGCTAGAACTTCCAAAACTATGTGGAATAATAGTGGTGAGAGTGGTCATCCTTGTCTTGTTCCTGATATTAGAGGACATGCTTTCAGTTTTTCACCATTGAGGATGTTTGCTGTGGGTTTGTCGTATATGGCCTTGATTAAGTGGAGTGAGGTTCCCTCTCTGCCCACTTTCTGGAGGGTTTTTTATCAGAAATGTGTGTTCAAGTTTGTTACAAGCTTTTCTGCAACTACTGACGTGATCATACGTTTTTTCCTCTTCACTTTGTTAATAGGGTGTATCACATTGATTTGCGTATATTGAAGAATCCTTGCATCCCTGCGATCAATCCCACTTGATCATGAGGTATGATACTTTTAAGGTGGTATTGGATTCTCTTTGCTAGTATTTTGTTGGGCAGCTTTGCATCTATGTTCATCAGTGATATCAGTGTGTAACTTTAGTTCTTTGTATTGTATTTGTCTGGTTTTGGTATCAGGGTGATGGTGGCCTCATAGAAAGAGTTTGGGAGTGTTCCTTCTTTGCCAATTTTTTGGAAGAGTTTGAGAAGGATGGGTGTTAGGTCTTTTCTCCATGTTGGATAGAATTATCCTGTGAAACCACCTGTCCTGGACTTTTGTTTGTTGGACGATTTTTAATCACAGTTGCAAGTTCATTACTCGTATTGGGTCTGTTCATAGTTTCTATTTTTTCCTGGTTCAGTCTTGGAACGTTGTACCATTCTAAGAATTTGTGGATTTCTTCCAGATTGTCCATTTTATCAGCATAGAGTTGTTTATATTAATCTCTTACGAAGTTTTATATTTCTGTGTTGTCCGTGGTAACTTCTTTTTCATTTCTAATTTTATTGATTGCAGTCCTCTCCCTCTTTTTCTCGGTGAGTCTGGCTAAAGGTATATCAATATTGTTTACCCTCTCAAAGAACCAGCTTTTACTTTTTTTGATCCTTGCTATTGTTTTCTTTGTTGCTATTTCAGTTCTTTCTTTCTTTTTTTTCTGCCTTTTTATTGACAGCCCCAACTACCTTCCGAGTTTGTTGTCTATTTAGCAAATAATCGGTTCAAATGAACATATCTTCTTCCTTTTATCTTATTGTTTTTTGAATTTTCGAATATTATTTTATTTTTTTATACAGCAGGTTCTTATTAGTTATCCATTTTATACATATTAGTGGATATATGTCAATCCAAATTTCCGAATTCATCACACAACGACTACCACACTCCCACTTTCCCCCTTTGGTGGCCATACGTGGGTTCTCCACATCTGTGTATCAATTCAATCCTGCAAACCGGTTCATCTGTACCATCTTTCTAGGTTGCATATATATGCGTTTATATGCAGTATCTGTTTTTCTCTTTCTGACTGACTTCACTCTGTATGACAGTCTTTAGGTCCATCCACGCCTGTACCAGTGAACCAACTTAGTTCCTTTTTATGGCTGCTAATATTCCATGGTATATATGTACCTCATCTTTATCCATTCGTCTGTGGATTGGTATTTAGGTTGTTTCCATGACCTGGCTATAGTAAATACTACTACAATGAACACTGGGGTGCATGTGACTTTTAGAACTATGGTTTTCTCTTGGTATATGCCCTGTAGTGGGTTCGCTGGGTCGTATGGCAATTCTGTTTTTCGTTTTTTAAGGAACCTCTTTACTGTTCTCCATAGTGGCTGTATCAATTTACATTCCCAACAACAGTGCAAGAGTATTCTCTTTGCTCCACACCCTGTCCAGCAGTTATTGTTTGTTGATTTTCTGATGATGCCCGTTCTAAATGGTGTGAGGTGATACCTCAGTGTAGTTTTGATGTGCATCTCTCTAATAATTAGTGACGTTGAGCAGGTTTTGATGTGCTTGTTGGCCAGCTGTGTGTCTTCTTTCGAGAATTGTCTATTTAGGTCTTCTGCCCATGTTTCGATTGGGTTGTTTGTTTGTTTAATACCGAGCTGCATGAGCTCTTTATATATTTTGGAGATTAATCCTTAGTCCGTTGATCTGTACGCAAATATTTTTCCCAGTCTGAGGGCTGTCCTTTGGTCTTGTTTGTCGTTTCCTGTGTGTAGCAAAAGCTTTTAAGTTTCATTAGGTCCCACTTGTTTCTTTTTGTTTTTATTTCCATTACTCTAGGAGGTGGATTAAAAACGATACTACCGTGATTTATGTCAAAGCGTGTTATTGCTATGTTTTTCTCTAAGAGTTTTACAGTATCCTGTCTTACGTTTAGGTCTCTGTTGCATTTTGAGTTTATTTCTGTGTACGGTGTTTGGGAGTGTTCTAATTTCATTCTTTTACATGTGTCTGTCCAGTTTTCCCAGCACCACTTATTGTAGAGACTTTCTTTTCTCCATTGTGGATTCTTGCCTCCTTTGTCTTAGATTAGTTGACCATAGGTGCGTGGCTTTATCTCTGGGCCTTCTATCCTGTTGGATTGATCTATATTTCTGTTTTTGTGCCAGTCCCATCCTGTCTTGATTCCTGTAGCTTTGTAGTACTGTCTGAAGTCGGGCAGTCTGATTCCTCCATCTCTGTTTTTTGCCCTCAAAGTGCTTCGTCTCTTCCGGGTTTTATGTGTCTCCATACAAATTTTAAGATTTTTTTGTTCTAGTTCTGGAAAGAATGCCATTGGTAATTTGAGAGGGATTGCATTGAATATATCGATTGCTTTTGTAGTATAGTCATTTTCACAACATCGATTCTTCCAATCCAAGAACATGGTATCTCTCTCCATCTGTTTGTATCATCTTCAGTTTCGTTCTTCAGTGTCATAGTTTTCAGCATACAGATCTTTTGTCTCCCTACGTAGGTTGATTCCTAGGTATTTTATTCTTTCCGTTGTAATGGTTAATGGGAGTGTTTCCTTCATTTCTCTTTCAGAATTTTCTTCATTAATGTATAGGAATGCAAGGGATTTCTGTGCATTCATTTTGTATCGTGCAACGTTACCAAATCCATGGATTAGCTCTAGTAGTTTTCTGGTGGCATCTTTAGGATTCTCTAAGTATAGTGTCATGTCATCTGCAAAGAGTGAGAGTGTTACTTCTTTCCCAACTTGTGTTCCGTTTATTTCTTTTGCTGCTCTGACTGCTGTGGCTAGAACTTCCAAAACTATGTGGAATAATAGTGGTGAGAGTGGTCATCCTTGTCTTGTTCCTGATATTAGAGGACATGCTTTCAGTTTTTCACCATTGAGGATGTTTGCTGTGGGTTTGTCGTACATGGCCTTGATTAAGTGGAGTGAGGTTCCCTCTCTGCCCACTTTCTGGAGGGTTTTTATCAGAAATGTGTGTTGAAATTAGTTACAAGCTCTTCTGCATCTATTGACATGATCATACGTTTTTTCCTCTTTGCTTTGTTAATAGGGTGTATCACATTGATTTGCGTATATTGAAGAATCCTTGCATCCCTGGAATCAATCCCACTTGATCATGAGGTATGATACTTTTAATGTGGTATTGGATTCTGTTTGCTACTATTTTGTTGAGCAGCTTTGCATCTATGTTCATCAGTGAGATCGGTGTGTAACTTTAGTTTTTTGTACTACCTTTGTCTGGTTTTGGTATCAGGGTGATGTTGGCCTCATAGAAAGAGTTTGGGAATGTTCCCGCCTTGACCATTTTTTGGAAGAGCTTGAGAAGGATGGGTGTTAGGTCTTTTCTCCGTGTTGGATTGAATTATCCTGTGAAGCCATGTGTCCGGGAGTTTTGTTTGTTGGACGAATTTTAATCAGAGTTGCAAGTTCATTACTCGTACTGGGTCTGTTCATAGTTTCTATTTTTTCCTGGTTCAGTCTTGGAAGGTTGTACCTTTCTAAGAATTTGTGCATTTCTTCCAGATTGTCCATTTTATCAGCATAGAGTTGCTTGTAGTAGTCTCTTACGAAGTTTTATATTTCTCTGTTGTCCGTGGTAACTTCTTTTTCATTTCTAATTTTATTGATTGCAGTCCTCTCCCTCTGTTTCTCGGTGAGTCTGGCTAAAGGTATATCAATATTGTTTACCTTCTCAAAGAACCAGCTTTTACTTTTATTGATCCTTGCTATTGTTTTCTTTGTTGCTGTTTCAGTTCTTTCTTTTTTCTCTACCGTATTATTGACAGCCCCAACTACCTTCAGAGTTTGTTGTCTATTTAGGAAATGATTGGTTCAAATGAACACATCTTCTTCCTTTTATCTTATTCTTTTCTGAATTTTTGAATATTATTTTATTTTTTTATACAGCAGGTTCTTATTAGTTATCCATTTTATACATATCAGTGTATATATTTGAATCCCAATTTCCAAATTCATCACACAACGACTACCACACCCCCACTTCCCCCATTGGTGGCCGTACGTGGGTTCTCCACATCTGTGTATCAATTCAATCCTGCAAACCGGTTCATCTGTACCAACTTTCTAGGGTGCATATATATGCGTTTATATACGGTATCTGTTTTTCTCTTTCTGACTGACGTCACTCTGTATGACACTCTCTAGATCCATCCACGCCTGTACCACTGAACCAACTTAGTTCCTTTTTATGGCTGAGTAATATTCCATGGTATATATGTACCTCATCTTCTTTATCCATTCGCCTGTGGATGGGCATTTAGGTTGTTTTCATGACCTGGCTATTGTAAATACTGCTGCAAAGAACATTGGGGTGCATGTGGCTTTTAGAACTATGGTTTTCTCTTGGTATATGCCCTGTAGTGGGTTCGCTGGGTCGTATGGAAATTCTGTTTTTCGTTTTTTAAGGAACCTCTTTACTGTTCTCCATAGTGGCTGTATCAATTTACATTCCCAACAACAGTGCAAGAGTAATCTCTTTTCTCCACACCCTGTCCAGCAGTTGTTGTTTGTTGATTTTCTGATGATGCCCGTTCTAAATGGTGTGAGGTGATACCTCAGTGTACTTTTGATGTGCATCTCTCTAATAATTAGTGACGTTGAGTAGATTTTGATGTGTTTGTTGGCCAGCTGTATGTCTTCTTTGGAGAATTGTCTATTTAGGTCTTCTGCCCATTTTTCGATTGCGTTGTTCGTTTGTTTAATACCGAGCTGCATGAGCTCTTTATATATTTTGGAGATTAATCCTTAGTCCGTTGATCCGTATGCAAATATTTTTCCCATTCTGAGGGTTGTCCTTTGGTCTTGTTTGTCGTTTCCTGTGTGTAGCAAAAGCTTTTAAGTTTCATTAGGTCCCACTTGTTTCTTTTTGTTTTTATTTCCATTATTCTAGGAGGTGGATTAAAAAAGATCTTGCCGTGATTTATGTCAAAGCGTGTTATTGCTATGTTTTCCTCTAAGAGTTTTATAGTATCCCGTCTTATGTTTAGGTCTCTGTTCCATTTTGAGTTGATTTCTGTGTACGGTGTTTGGGAGTGCTCTAATTTCATTCTTTTACATGTGTCTCTGCAGTTTTCCCAGCATCACTTATTGTAGAGACTGTCTTTTCTCCATTATGGATTCTTGCCTCCTTTGTCATAGATTAGTTGACCATAGGTGCGTCGCTTTATCTCTGGGCTTTCTATCCTGTTGCATTCATTTATATTTCTGTTTTTGTGCCAGTCCCATCATTGTCTTGATTCCTGTAGCTTTGTAGTACAGTCTAAAGTTGGGCAGTCTGATTCCTCCTGCTCTGTTTTTTTCCCTCAAAGTGCTTTGGCTCTTCCGGGTTTTTTGTGTCTCCATAAAAATTTTAAGATTTTTTTCTTCTAGTTCTGGAAAGAATGCCATTGGTAATTTGAGAGGGATTGCATTGAATATGTAGATTGCTTTTCTACTATAGTCATTTTCACAACATTGATTCTTCCAATCCAAAACATGGTATCTCTCTCCATCCGTTTGTATCATCTTCAATTTCCTTCTTCAGTGTCATAGTTTTCAGCATACAGGTCTTTTGTCTCCCTACGTAGGTTTATTCCTAGGTATTTATTCTTTCTCTTGCAATGGTTAATGGGAGTGTTTCCTTCATTTCTGTTTCAGAATTTTCTTCATTAATGTATAGGAATGCAAGGGATTTCTGTGCATTCATTTTGTATCGTGCAACGTTACCAAATCCATGGATTAGCTCTAGTAGTTTTCTGGTGGCATCTATAGTATTCTCTAAGTATAGTGTCATGTCATCTGCAAAGAGTGACAGTGTTACTTCTTCTTTTCCAACTTGTGTTCCGTTTATTTCTTTTGCTGCTCTGACTGCTATGGCTAGAACTTCCAAAACTATGTGGAATAATAGTGGTGAGAGTGGTCATCCTTGTCTTGTTCCTGATATTAGAGGACATGCTTTCAGTTTTTCACCATTGAGGATGTTTGCTGTGGGTTTGTCGTATATGGCCTTGATTAAGTGGAGTGAGGTTCCCTCTCTGCCCACTTTCTGGAGGGTTTTTTATCAGAAATGTGTGTTCAAGTTTGTTACAAGCTTTTCTGCAACTACTGACGTGATCATACGTTTTTTCCTCTTCACTTTGTTAATAGGGTGTATCACATTGATTTGCGTATATTGAAGAATCCTTGCATCCCTGCGATCAATCCCACTTGATCATGAGGTATGATACTTTTAAGGTGGTATTGGATTCTCTTTGCTAGTATTTTGTTGGGCAGCTTTGCATCTATGTTCATCAGTGATATCAGTGTGTAACTTTAGTTCTTTGTATTGTATTTGTCTGGTTTTGGTATCAGGGTGATGGTGGCCTCATAGAAAGAGTTTGGGAGTGTTCCTTCTTTGCCAATTTTTTGGAAGAGTTTGAGAAGGATGGGTGTTAGGTCTTTTCTCCATGTTGGATAGAATTATCCTGTGAAACCACCTGTCCTGGACTTTTGTTTGTTGGACGATTTTTAATCACAGTTGCAAGTTCATTACTCGTATTGGGTCTGTTCATAGTTTCTATTTTTTCCTGGTTCAGTCTTGGAACGTTGTACCATTCTAAGAATTTGTGGATTTCTTCCAGATTGTCCATTTTATCAGCATAGAGTTGTTTATATTAATCTCTTACGAAGTTTTATATTTCTGTGTTGTCCGTGGTAACTTCTTTTTCATTTCTAATTTTATTGATTGCAGTCCTCTCCCTCTTTTTCTCGGTGAGTCTGGCTAAAGGTATATCAATATTGTTTACCCTCTCAAAGAACCAGCTTTTACTTTTTTTGATCCTTGCTATTGTTTTCTTTGTTGCTATTTCAGTTCTTTCTTTCTTTTTTTTCTGCCTTTTTATTGACAGCCCCAACTACCTTCCGAGTTTGTTGTCTATTTAGCAAATAATCGGTTCAAATGAACATATCTTCTTCCTTTTATCTTATTGTTTTTTGAATTTTCGAATATTATTTTATTTTTTTATACAGCAGGTTCTTATTAGTTATCCATTTTATACATATTAGTGGATATATGTCAATCCAAATTTCCGAATTCATCACACAACGACTACCACACTCCCACTTTCCCCCTTTGGTGGCCATACGTGGGTTCTCCACATCTGTGTATCAATTCAATCCTGCAAACCGGTTCATCTGTACCATCTTTCTAGGTTGCATATATATGCGTTTATATGCAGTATCTGTTTTTCTCTTTCTGACTGACTTCACTCTGTATGACAGTCTTTAGGTCCATCCACGCCTGTACCAGTGAACCAACTTAGTTCCTTTTTATGGCTGCTAATATTCCATGGTATATATGTACCTCATCTTTATCCATTCGTCTGTGGATTGGTATTTAGGTTGTTTCCATGACCTGGCTATAGTAAATACTACTACAATGAACACTGGGGTGCATGTGACTTTTAGAACTATGGTTTTCTCTTGGTATATGCCCTGTAGTGGGTTCGCTGGGTCGTATGGCAATTCTGTTTTTCGTTTTTTAAGGAACCTCTTTACTGTTCTCCATAGTGGCTGTATCAATTTACATTCCCAACAACAGTGCAAGAGTATTCTCTTTGCTCCACACCCTGTCCAGCAGTTATTGTTTGTTGATTTTCTGATGATGCCCGTTCTAAATGGTGTGAGGTGATACCTCAGTGTAGTTTTGATGTGCATCTCTCTAATAATTAGTGACGTTGAGCAGGTTTTGATGTGCTTGTTGGCCAGCTGTGTGTCTTCTTTCGAGAATTGTCTATTTAGGTCTTCTGCCCATGTTTCGATTGGGTTGTTTGTTTGTTTAATACCGAGCTGCATGAGCTCTTTATATATTTTGGAGATTAATCCTTAGTCCGTTGATCTGTACGCAAATATTTTTCCCAGTCTGAGGGCTGTCCTTTGGTCTTGTTTGTCGTTTCCTGTGTGTAGCAAAAGCTTTTAAGTTTCATTAGGTCCCACTTGTTTCTTTTTGTTTTTATTTCCATTACTCTAGGAGGTGGATTAAAAACGATACTACCGTGATTTATGTCAAAGCGTGTTATTGCTATGTTTTTCTCTAAGAGTTTTACAGTATCCTGTCTTACGTTTAGGTCTCTGTTGCATTTTGAGTTTATTTCTGTGTACGGTGTTTGGGAGTGTTCTAATTTCATTCTTTTACATGTGTCTGTCCAGTTTTCCCAGCACCACTTATTGTAGAGACTTTCTTTTCTCCATTGTGGATTCTTGCCTCCTTTGTCTTAGATTAGTTGACCATAGGTGCGTGGCTTTATCTCTGGGCCTTCTATCCTGTTGGATTGATCTATATTTCTGTTTTTGTGCCAGTCCCATCCTGTCTTGATTCCTGTAGCTTTGTAGTACTGTCTGAAGTCGGGCAGTCTGATTCCTCCATCTCTGTTTTTTGCCCTCAAAGTGCTTCGTCTCTTCCGGGTTTTATGTGTCTCCATACAAATTTTAAGATTTTTTTGTTCTAGTTCTGGAAAGAATGCCATTGGTAATTTGAGAGGGATTGCATTGAATATATCGATTGCTTTTGTAGTATAGTCATTTTCACAACATCGATTCTTCCAATCCAAGAACATGGTATCTCTCTCCATCTGTTTGTATCATCTTCAGTTTCGTTCTTCAGTGTCATAGTTTTCAGCATACAGATCTTTTGTCTCCCTACGTAGGTTGATTCCTAGGTATTTTATTCTTTCCGTTGTAATGGTTAATGGGAGTGTTTCCTTCATTTCTCTTTCAGAATTTTCTTCATTAATGTATAGGAATGCAAGGGATTTCTGTGCATTCATTTTGTATCGTGCAACGTTACCAAATCCATGGATTAGCTCTAGTAGTTTTCTGGTGGCATCTTTAGGATTCTCTAAGTATAGTGTCATGTCATCTGCAAAGAGTGAGAGTGTTACTTCTTTCCCAACTTGTGTTCCGTTTATTTCTTTTGCTGCTCTGACTGCTGTGGCTAGAACTTCCAAAACTATGTGGAATAATAGTGGTGAGAGTGGTCATCCTTGTCTTGTTCCTGATATTAGAGGACATGCTTTCAGTTTTTCACCATTGAGGATGTTTGCTGTGGGTTTGTCGTACATGGCCTTGATTAAGTGGAGTGAGGTTCCCTCTCTGCCCACTTTCTGGAGGGTTTTTATCAGAAATGTGTGTTGAAATTAGTTACAAGCTCTTCTGCATCTATTGACATGATCATACGTTTTTTCCTCTTTGCTTTGTTAATAGGGTGTATCACATTGATTTGCGTATATTGAAGAATCCTTGCATCCCTGGAATCAATCCCACTTGATCATGAGGTATGATACTTTTAATGTGGTATTGGATTCTGTTTGCTACTATTTTGTTGAGCAGCTTTGCATCTATGTTCATCAGTGAGATCGGTGTGTAACTTTAGTTTTTTGTACTACCTTTGTCTGGTTTTGGTATCAGGGTGATGTTGGCCTCATAGAAAGAGTTTGGGAATGTTCCCGCCTTGACCATTTTTTGGAAGAGCTTGAGAAGGATGGGTGTTAGGTCTTTTCTCCGTGTTGGATTGAATTATCCTGTGAAGCCATGTGTCCGGGAGTTTTGTTTGTTGGACGAATTTTAATCAGAGTTGCAAGTTCATTACTCGTACTGGGTCTGTTCATAGTTTCTATTTTTTCCTGGTTCAGTCTTGGAAGGTTGTACCTTTCTAAGAATTTGTGCATTTCTTCCAGATTGTCCATTTTATCAGCATAGAGTTGCTTGTAGTAGTCTCTTACGAAGTTTTATATTTCTCTGTTGTCCGTGGTAACTTCTTTTTCATTTCTAATTTTATTGATTGCAGTCCTCTCCCTCTGTTTCTCGGTGAGTCTGGCTAAAGGTATATCAATATTGTTTACCTTCTCAAAGAACCAGCTTTTACTTTTATTGATCCTTGCTATTGTTTTCTTTGTTGCTGTTTCAGTTCTTTCTTTTTTCTCTACCGTATTATTGACAGCCCCAACTACCTTCAGAGTTTGTTGTCTATTTAGGAAATGATTGGTTCAAATGAACACATCTTCTTCCTTTTATCTTATTCTTTTCTGAATTTTTGAATATTATTTTATTTTTTTATACAGCAGGTTCTTATTAGTTATCCATTTTATACATATCAGTGTATATATTTGAATCCCAATTTCCAAATTCATCACACAACGACTACCACACCCCCACTTCCCCCATTGGTGGCCGTACGTGGGTTCTCCACATCTGTGTATCAATTCAATCCTGCAAACCGGTTCATCTGTACCAACTTTCTAGGGTGCATATATATGCGTTTATATACGGTATCTGTTTTTCTCTTTCTGACTGACGTCACTCTGTATGACACTCTCTAGATCCATCCACGCCTGTACCACTGAACCAACTTAGTTCCTTTTTATGGCTGAGTAATATTCCATGGTATATATGTACCTCATCTTCTTTATCCATTCGCCTGTGGATGGGCATTTAGGTTGTTTTCATGACCTGGCTATTGTAAATACTGCTGCAAAGAACATTGGGGTGCATGTGGCTTTTAGAACTATGGTTTTCTCTTGGTATATGCCCTGTAGTGGGTTCGCTGGGTCGTATGGAAATTCTGTTTTTCGTTTTTTAAGGAACCTCTTTACTGTTCTCCATAGTGGCTGTATCAATTTACATTCCCAACAACAGTGCAAGAGTAATCTCTTTTCTCCACACCCTGTCCAGCAGTTGTTGTTTGTTGATTTTCTGATGATGCCCGTTCTAAATGGTGTGAGGTGATACCTCAGTGTACTTTTGATGTGCATCTCTCTAATAATTAGTGACGTTGAGTAGATTTTGATGTGTTTGTTGGCCAGCTGTATGTCTTCTTTGGAGAATTGTCTATTTAGGTCTTCTGCCCATTTTTCGATTGCGTTGTTCGTTTGTTTAATACCGAGCTGCATGAGCTCTTTATATATTTTTGAGATTAATCCTTAGTCCGTTGATCCGTATGCAAATATTTTTCCCATTCTGAGGGTTGTCCTTTGGTCTTGTTTGTCGTTTCCTGTGTGTAGCAAAAGCTTTTAAGTTTCATTAGGTCCCACTTGTTTCTTTTTGTTTTTATTTCCATTATTCTAGGAGGTGGATTAAAAAAGATCTTGCCGTGATTTATGTCAAAGCGTGTTATTGCTATGTTTTCCTCTAAGAGTTTTATAGTATCCCGTCTTATGTTTAGGTCTCTGTTCCATTTTGAGTTGATTTCTGTGTACGGTGTTTGGGAGTGCTCTAATTTCATTCTTTTACATGTGTCTCTGCAGTTTTCCCAGCATCACTTATTGTAGAGACTGTCTTTTCTCCATTATGGATTCTTGCCTCCTTTGTCATAGATTAGTTGACCATAGGTGCGTCGCTTTATCTCTGGGCTTTCTATCCTGTTGCATTCATTTATATTTCTGTTTTTGTGCCAGTCCCATCATTGTCTTGATTCCTGTAGCTTTGTAGTACAGTCTAAAGTTGGGCAGTCTGATTCCTCCTGCTCTGTTTTTTTCCCTCAAAGTGCTTTGGCTCTTCCGGGTTTTTTGTGTCTCCATAAAAATTTTAAGATTTTTTTCTTCTAGTTCTGGAAAGAATGCCATTGGTAATTTGAGAGGGATTGCATTGAATATGTAGATTGCTTTTCTACTATAGTCATTTTCACAACATTGATTCTTCCAATCCAAAACATGGTATCTCTCTCCATCCGTTTGTATCATCTTCAATTTCCTTCTTCAGTGTCATAGTTTTCAGCATACAGGTCTTTTGTCTCCCTACGTAGGTTTATTCCTAGGTATTTATTCTTTCTCTTGCAATGGTTAATGGGAGTGTTTCCTTCATTTCTGTTTCAGAATTTTCTTCATTAATGTATAGGAATGCAAGGGATTTCTGTGCATTCATTTTGTATCGTGCAACGTTACCAAATCCATGGATTAGCTCTAGTAGTTTTCTGGTGGCATCTATAGTATTCTCTAAGTATAGTGTCATGTCATCTGCAAAGAGTGACAGTGTTACTTCTTCTTTTCCAACTTGTGTTCCGTTTATTTCTTTTGCTGCTCTGACTGCTATGGCTAGAACTTCCAAAACTATGTGGAATAATAGTGGTGAGAGTGGTCATCCTTGTCTTGTTCCTGATATTAGAGGACATGCTTTCAGTTTTTCACCATTGAGGATGTTTGCTGTGGGTTTGTCGTATATGGCCTTGATTAAGTGGAGTGAGGTTCCTTCCCTCTCTGCCCACTTTCTGGAGGGTTTTTTATCAGAAATGTGTGTTCAAGTTTGTTACAAGCTTTTCTGCAACTATTGACGTGATCATACGTTTTTTCCTCTTCACTTTGTTAATAGGGTGTATCACATTGATTTGCGTATATTGAAGAATCCTTGCATCCCTGCGATCAATCCCACTTGATCATGAGGTATGATACTTTTAAGGTGGTATTGGATTCTCTTTGCTAGTATTTTGTTGGGCAGCTTTGCATCTATGTTCATCAGTGATATCAGTGTGTAACTTTAGTTCTTTGTATTGTATTTGTCTGGTTTTGGTATCAGGGTGATGGTGGCCTCATAGAAAGAGTTTGGGAGTGTTCCTTCTTTGCCAACTTTTTGGAAGAGTTTGAGAAGGATGGGTGTTAGGTCTTTTCTCCATGTTGGATAGAATTATCCTGTGAAACCACCTGTCCTGGACTTTTGTTTGTTGGACGATTTTTAATCACAGTTGCAAGTTCATTACTCGTATTGGGTCTGTTCATAGTTTCTATTTGTTCCTGGTTCAGTCTTGGAACGTTGTACCATTCTAAGAATTTGTGGATTTCTTCCAGATTGTCCATTTTATCAGCATAGAGTTGTTTATATTAATCTCTTACGAAGTTTTATATTTCTGTGTTGTCCGTGGTAACTTCTTTTTCATTTCTAATTTTATTGATTGCAGTCCTCTCCCTCTTTTTCTCGGTGAGTCTGGCTAAAGGTATATCAATATTGTTTACCCTCTCAAAGAACCAGCTTTTACTTTTTTTGATCCTTGCTATTGTTTTCTTTGTTGCTATTTCAGTTCTTTCTTTCTTTTTTTTCTGCCTTTTTATTGACAGCCCCAACTACCTTCCGAGTTTGTTGTCTATTTAGCAAATAATCGGTTCAAATGAACATATATTCTTCCTTTTATCTTATTGTTTTTTGAATTTTCGAATATTATTTTATTTTTTTATACAGCAGGTTCTTATTAGTTATCCATTTTATACATATTAGTGGATATATGTCAATCCAAATTTCCGAATTCATCACACAACGACTACCACACTCCCACTTTCCCCCTTTGGTGGCCATACGTGGGTTCTCCACATCTGTGTATCAATTCAATCCTGCAAACCGTTTCATCTGTACCATCTTTCTAGGTTGCATATATATGCGTTTATATGCGGTATCTGTTTTTCTCTTTCTGACTGACTTCACTCTGTATGACAGTCTCTAGGTCCATCCACGCCTGTACCAATGAACCAACTTAGTTCCTTTTTATGGCTGCTAATATTCCATGGTATATATGTACCTCATCTTTATCCATTCGTCTGTGGATTGGTATTTAGGTTGTTTCCAGGACCTGGCTATAGTAAATACTACTACAATGAACACTGGGGTGCATGTGACTTTTAGAACTATGGTTTTCTCTTGGTATATGCCCTGTAGTGGGTTCGCTGGGTCGTATGGCAATTCTGTTTTTCGTTTTTTAAGGAACCTCTTTACTGTTCTCCATAGTGGCTGTATCAATTTACATTCCCAACAACAGTGCAAGAGTATTCTCTTTGCTCCACACCCTGTCCAGCAGTTATTGTTTGTTGATTTTCTGATGATGCCCGTTCTAAATGGTGTGAGGTGGTACCTCAGTGTAGTTTTGATGTGCATCTCTCTAATAATTAGTGACGTTGAGCAGGTTTTGATGTGCTTGTTGGCCAGCTGTGTGTCTTCTTTCGAGAATTGTCTATTTAGGTCTTCTGCCCATGTTTCGATTGGGTTGTTTGTTTGTTTAATACCGAGCTGCATGAGCTCTTTATATATTTTGGAGATTAATCCTTAGTCCGTTGATCTGTACGCAAATATTTTTCCCAGTCTGAGGGCTGTCCTTTGGTCTTGTTTGTCGTTTCCTGTGTGTAGCAAAAGCTTTTAAGTTTCATTAGGTCCCACTTGTTTATTTTTGTTTTTATTTCCATTACTCTAGGAGGTGGATTAAAAACGATACTACCGTGATTTATGTCAAAGCGTGTTATTGCTATGTTTTTCTCTAAGAGTTTTACAGTATCCTGTCTTACGTTTAGGTCTCTGTTGCATTTTGAGTTTATTTCTGTGTACGGTGTTTGGGAGTGTTCTAATTTCATTCTTTTACATGTGTCTGTCCAGTTTTCCCAGCACCACTTATTGTAGAGACTTTCTTTTCTCCATTGTGGATTCTTGCCTCCTTTGTCTTAGATTAGTTGACCATAGGTGCGTGGCTTTATCTCTGGGCCTTCTATCCTGTTGGATTGATCTATATTTCTGTTTTTGTGCCAGTCCCATCCTGTCTTGATTCCTGTAGCTTTGTAGTACTGTCTGAAGTCGGGCAGTCTGATTCCTCCATCTCTGTTTTTTGCCCTCAAAGTGCTTCGTCTCTTCCGGGTTTTATGTGTCTCCATACAAATTTTAAGATTTTTTTGTTCTAGTTCTGGAAAGAATGCCATTGGTAATTTGAGAGGGATTGCATTGAATATATCGATTGCTTTTGTAGTATAGTCATTTTCACAACATCGATTCTTCCAATCCAAGAACATGGTATCTCTCTCCATCTGTTTGTATCATCTTCAGTTTCGTTCTTCAGTGTCATAGTTTTCAGCATACAGATCTTTTGTCTCCCTACGTAGGTTGATTCCTAGGTATTTTATTCTTTCCGTTGTAATGGTTAATGGGAGTGTTTCCTTCATTTCTCTTTCAGAATTTTCTTCATTAATGTATAGGAATGCAAGGGATTTCTGTGCATTCATTTTGTATCGTGCAACGTTACCAAATCCATGGATTAGCTCTAGTAGTTTTCTGGTGGCATCTTTAGGAGTCTCTATGTATAGTGTCATGTCATCTGCAAAGAGTGAGAGTGTTACTTCTTTCCCAACTTGTGTTCCGTTTATTTCTTTTGCTGCTCTGACTGCTGTGGCTAGAACTTCCAAAACTATGTGGAATAATAGTGGTGAGAGTGGTCATCCTTGTCTTGTTCCTGATATTAGAGGACATGCTTTCAGTTTTTCACCATTGAGGATGTTTGCTGTGGGATTGTCGTACATGGCCTTGATTAAGTGGAGTGAGGTTCCCTCTCTGCCCACTTTCTGGAGGGTTTTTATCAGAAATGTGTGTTGAAATTAGTTACAAGCTCTTCTGCATCTATTGACATGATCATACGTTTTTTCCTCTTTGCTTTGTTAATAGGGTGTATCACATTGATTTGCGTATATTGAAGAATCCTTGCATCCCTGGAATCAATCCCACTTGATCATGAGGTATGATACTTTTAATGTGGTATTGGATTCTGTTTGCTACTATTTTGTTGAGCAGCTTTGCATCTATGTTCATCAGTGAGATCGGTGTGTAACTTTAGTTTTTTGTACTACCTTTGTCTGGTTTTGGTATCAGGGTGATGTTGGCCTCATAGAAAGAGTTTGGGAATGTTCCCGCCTTGACCATTTTTTGGAAGAGCTTGAGAAGGATGGGTGTTAGGTCTTTTCTCCGTGTTGGATTGAATTATCCTGTGAAGCCATGTGTCCGGGAGTTTTGTTTGTTGGACGAATTTTAATCAGAGTTGCAAGTTCATTACTCGTACTGGGTCTGTTCATAGTTTCTATTTTTTCCTGGTTCAGTCTTGGAAGGTTGTACCTTTCTAAGAATTTGTGCATTTCTTCCAGATTGTCCATTTTATCAGCATAGAGTTGCTTGTAGTAGTCTCTTACGAAGTTTTATATTTCTCTGTTGTCCGTGGTAACTTCTTTTTCATTTCTAATTTTATTGATTGCAGTCCTCTCCCTCTGTTTCTCGGTGAGTCTGGCTAAAGGTATATCAATATTGTTTACCTTCTCAAAGAACCAGCTTTTACTTTTATTGATCCTTGCTATTGTTTTCTTTGTTGCTGTTTCAGTTCTTTCTTTTTTCTCTACCGTATTATTGACAGCCCCAACTACCTTCAGAGTTTGTTGTCTATTTAGGAAATGATTGGTTCAAATGAACACATCTTCTTCCTTTTATCTTATTCTTTTCTGAATTTTTGAATATTATTTTATTTTTTTATACAGCAGGTTCTTATTAGTTATCCATTTTATACATATCAGTGTATATATTTGAATCCCAATTTCCAAATTCATCACACAACGACTACCACACCCCCACTTCCCCCATTGGTGGCCGTACGTGGGTTCTCCACATCTGTGTATCAATTCAATCCTGCAAACCGGTTCATCTGTACCAACTTTCTAGGGTGCATATATATGCGTTTATATACGGTATCTGTTTTTCTCTTTCTGACTGACGTCACTCTGTATGACACTCTCTAGATCCATCCACGCCTGTACCACTGAACCAACTTAGTTCCTTTTTATGGCTGAGTAATATTCCATGGTATATATGTACCTCATCTTCTTTATCCATTCGCCTGTGGATGGGCATTTAGGTTGTTTTCATGACCTGGCTATTGTAAATACTGCTGCAAAGAACATTGGGGTGCATGTGGCTTTTAGAACTATGGTTTTCTCTTGGTATATGCCCTGTAGTGGGTTCGCTGGGTCGTATGGAAATTCTGTTTTTCGTTTTTTAAGGAACCTCTTTACTGTTCTCCATAGTGGCTGTATCAATTTACATTCCCAACAACAGTGCAAGAGTAATCTCTTTTCTCCACACCCTGTCCAGCAGTTGTTGTTTGTTGATTTTCTGATGATGCCCGTTCTAAATGGTGTGAGGTGATACCTCAGTGTACTTTTGATGTGCATCTCTCTAATAATTAGTGACGTTGAGTAGATTTTGATGTGTTTGTTGGCCAGCTGTATGTCTTCTTTGGAGAATTGTCTATTTAGGTCTTCTGCCCATTTTTCGATTGCGTTGTTCGTTTGTTTAATACCGAGCTGCATGAGCTCTTTATATATTTTGGAGATTAATCCTTAGTCCGTTGATCCGTATGCAAATATTTTTCCCATTCTGAGGGTTGTCCTTTGGTCTTGTTTGTCGTTTCCTGTGTGTAGCAAAAGCTTTTAAGTTTCATTAGGTCCCACTTGTTTCTTTTTGTTTTTATTTCCATTATTCTAGGAGGTGGATTAAAAAAGATCTTGCCGTGATTTATGTCAAAGCGTGTTATTGCTATGTTTTCCTCTAAGAGTTTTATAGTATCCCGTCTTATGTTTAGGTCTCTGTTCCATTTTGAGTTGATTTCTGTGTACGGTGTTTGGGAGTGCTCTAATTTCATTCTTTTACATGTGTCTCTGCAGTTTTCCCAGCATCACTTATTGTAGAGACTGTCTTTTCTCCATTATGGATTCTTGCCTCCTTTGTCATAGATTAGTTGACCATAGGTGCGTCGCTTTATCTCTGGGCTTTCTATCCTGTTGCATTCATTTATATTTCTGTTTTTGTGCCAGTCCCATCATTGTCTTGATTCCTGTAGCTTTGTAGTACAGTCTAAAGTTGGGCAGTCTGATTCCTCCTGCTCTGTTTTTTTCCCTCAAAGTGCTTTGGCTCTTCCGGGTTTTTTGTGTCTCCATAAAAATTTTAAGATTTTTTTCTTCTAGTTCTGGAAAGAATGCCATTGGTAATTTGAGAGGGATTGCATTGAATATGTAGATTGCTTTTCTACTATAGTCATTTTCACAACATTGATTCTTCCAATCCAAAACATGGTATCTCTCTCCATCCGTTTGTATCATCTTCAATTTCCTTCTTCAGTGTCATAGTTTTCAGCATACAGGTCTTTTGTCTCCCTACGTAGGTTTATTCCTAGGTATTTATTCTTTCTCTTGCAATGGTTAATGGGAGTGTTTCCTTCATTTCTGTTTCAGAATTTTCTTCATTAATGTATAGGAATGCAAGGGATTTCTGTGCATTCATTTTGTATCGTGCAACGTTACCAAATCCATGGATTAGCTCTAGTAGTTTTCTGGTGGCATCTATAGTATTCTCTAAGTATAGTGTCATGTCATCTGCAAAGAGTGACAGTGTTACTTCTTCTTTTCCAACTTGTGTTCCGTTTATTTCTTTTGCTGCTCTGACTGCTATGGCTAGAACTTCCAAAACTATGTGGAATAATAGTGGTGAGAGTGGTCATCCTTGTCTTGTTCCTGATATTAGAGGACATGCTTTCAGTTTTTCACCATTGAGGATGTTTGCTGTGGGTTTGTCGTATATGGCCTTGATTAAGTGGAGTGAGGTTCCCTCTCTGCCCACTTTCTGGAGGGTTTTTTATCAGAAATGTGTGTTCAAGTTTGTTACAAGCTTTTCTGCAACTACTGACGTGATCATACGTTTTTTCCTCTTCACTTTGTTAATAGGGTGTATCACATTGATTTGCGTATATTGAAGAATCCTTGCATCCCTGCGATCAATCCCACTTGATCATGAGGTATGATACTTTTAAGGTGGTATTGGATTCTCTTTGCTAGTATTTTGTTGGGCAGCTTTGCATCTATGTTCATCAGTGATATCAGTGTGTAACTTTAGTTCTTTGTATTGTATTTGTCTGGTTTTGGTATCAGGGTGATGGTGGCCTCATAGAAAGAGTTTGGGAGTGTTCCTTCTTTGCCAATTTTTTGGAAGAGTTTGAGAAGGATGGGTGTTAGGTCTTTTCTCCATGTTGGATAGAATTATCCTGTGAAACCACCTGTCCTGGACTTTTGTTTGTTGGACGATTTTTAATCACAGTTGCAAGTTCATTACTCGTATTGGGTCTGTTCATAGTTTCTATTTTTTCCTGGTTCAGTCTTGGAACGTTGTACCATTCTAAGAATTTGTGGATTTCTTCCAGATTGTCCATTTTATCAGCATAGAGTTGTTTATATTAATCTCTTACGAAGTTTTATATTTCTGTGTTGTCCGTGGTAACTTCTTTTTCATTTCTAATTTTATTGATTGCAGTCCTCTCCCTCTTTTTCTCGGTGAGTCTGGCTAAAGGTATATCAATATTGTTTACCCTCTCAAAGAACCAGCTTTTACTTTTTTTGATCCTTGCTATTGTTTTCTTTGTTGCTATTTCAGTTCTTTCTTTCTTTTTTTTCTGCCTTTTTATTGACAGCCCCAACTACCTTCCGAGTTTGTTGTCTATTTAGCAAATAATCGGTTCAAATGAACATATCTTCTTCCTTTTATCTTATTGTTTTTTGAATTTTCGAATATTATTTTATTTTTTTATACAGCAGGTTCTTATTAGTTATCCATTTTATACATATTAGTGGATATATGTCAATCCAAATTTCCGAATTCATCACACAACGACTACCACACTCCCACTTTCCCCCTTTGGTGGCCATACGTGGGTTCTCCACATCTGTGTATCAATTCAATCCTGCAAACCGGTTCATCTGTACCATCTTTCTAGGTTGCATATATATGCGTTTATATGCAGTATCTGTTTTTCTCTTTCTGACTGACTTCACTCTGTATGACAGTCTTTAGGTCCATCCACGCCTGTACCAGTGAACCAACTTAGTTCCTTTTTATGGCTGCTAATATTCCATGGTATATATGTACCTCATCTTTATCCATTCGTCTGTGGATTGGTATTTAGGTTGTTTCCATGACCTGGCTATAGTAAATACTACTACAATGAACACTGGGGTGCATGTGACTTTTAGAACTATGGTTTTCTCTTGGTATATGCCCTGTAGTGGGTTCGCTGGGTCGTATGGCAATTCTGTTTTTCGTTTTTTAAGGAACCTCTTTACTGTTCTCCATAGTGGCTGTATCAATTTACATTCCCAACAACAGTGCAAGAGTATTCTCTTTGCTCCACACCCTGTCCAGCAGTTATTGTTTGTTGATTTTCTGATGATGCCCGTTCTAAATGGTGTGAGGTGATACCTCAGTGTAGTTTTGATGTGCATCTCTCTAATAATTAGTGACGTTGAGCAGGTTTTGATGTGCTTGTTGGCCAGCTGTGTGTCTTCTTTCGAGAATTGTCTATTTAGGTCTTCTGCCCATGTTTCGATTGGGTTGTTTGTTTGTTTAATACCGAGCTGCATGAGCTCTTTATATATTTTGGAGATTAATCCTTAGTCCGTTGATCTGTACGCAAATATTTTTCCCAGTCTGAGGGCTGTCCTTTGGTCTTGTTTGTCGTTTCCTGTGTGTAGCAAAAGCTTTTAAGTTTCATTAGGTCCCACTTGTTTCTTTTTGTTTTTATTTCCATTACTCTAGGAGGTGGATTAAAAACGATACTACCGTGATTTATGTCAAAGCGTGTTATTGCTATGTTTTTCTCTAAGAGTTTTACAGTATCCTGTCTTACGTTTAGGTCTCTGTTGCATTTTGAGTTTATTTCTGTGTACGGTGTTTGGGAGTGTTCTAATTTCATTCTTTTACATGTGTCTGTCCAGTTTTCCCAGCACCACTTATTGTAGAGACTTTCTTTTCTCCATTGTGGATTCTTGCCTCCTTTGTCTTAGATTAGTTGACCATAGGTGCGTGGCTTTATCTCTGGGCCTTCTATCCTGTTGGATTGATCTATATTTCTGTTTTTGTGCCAGTCCCATCCTGTCTTGATTCCTGTAGCTTTGTAGTACTGTCTGAAGTCGGGCAGTCTGATTCCTCCATCTCTGTTTTTTGCCCTCAAAGTGCTTCGTCTCTTCCGGGTTTTATGTGTCTCCATACAAATTTTAAGATTTTTTTGTTCTAGTTCTGGAAAGAATGCCATTGGTAATTTGAGAGGGATTGCATTGAATATATCGATTGCTTTTGTAGTATAGTCATTTTCACAACATCGATTCTTCCAATCCAAGAACATGGTATCTCTCTCCATCTGTTTGTATCATCTTCAGTTTCGTTCTTCAGTGTCATAGTTTTCAGCATACAGATCTTTTGTCTCCCTACGTAGGTTGATTCCTAGGTATTTTATTCTTTCCGTTGTAATGGTTAATGGGAGTGTTTCCTTCATTTCTCTTTCAGAATTTTCTTCATTAATGTATAGGAATGCAAGGGATTTCTGTGCATTCATTTTGTATCGTGCAACGTTACCAAATCCATGGATTAGCTCTAGTAGTTTTCTGGTGGCATCTTTAGGATTCTCTAAGTATAGTGTCATGTCATCTGCAAAGAGTGAGAGTGTTACTTCTTTCCCAACTTGTGTTCCGTTTATTTCTTTTGCTGCTCTGACTGCTGTGGCTAGAACTTCCAAAACTATGTGGAATAATAGTGGTGAGAGTGGTCATCCTTGTCTTGTTCCTGATATTAGAGGACATGCTTTCAGTTTTTCACCATTGAGGATGTTTGCTGTGGGTTTGTCGTACATGGCCTTGATTAAGTGGAGTGAGGTTCCCTCTCTGCCCACTTTCTGGAGGGTTTTTATCAGAAATGTGTGTTGAAATTAGTTACAAGCTCTTCTGCATCTATTGACATGATCATACGTTTTTTCCTCTTTGCTTTGTTAATAGGGTGTATCACATTGATTTGCGTATATTGAAGAATCCTTGCATCCCTGGAATCAATCCCACTTGATCATGAGGTATGATACTTTTAATGTGGTATTGGATTCTGTTTGCTACTATTTTGTTGAGCAGCTTTGCATCTATGTTCATCAGTGAGATCGGTGTGTAACTTTAGTTTTTTGTACTACCTTTGTCTGGTTTTGGTATCAGGGTGATGTTGGCCTCATAGAAAGAGTTTGGGAATGTTCCCGCCTTGACCATTTTTTGGAAGAGCTTGAGAAGGATGGGTGTTAGGTCTTTTCTCCGTGTTGGATTGAATTATCCTGTGAAGCCATGTGTCCGGGAGTTTTGTTTGTTGGACGAATTTTAATCAGAGTTGCAAGTTCATTACTCGTACTGGGTCTGTTCATAGTTTCTATTTTTTCCTGGTTCAGTCTTGGAAGGTTGTACCTTTCTAAGAATTTGTGCATTTCTTCCAGATTGTCCATTTCATCAGCATAGAGTTGCTTGTAGTAGTCTCTTACGAAGTTTTATATTTCTCTGTTGTCCGTGGTAACTTCTTTTTCATTTCTAATTTTATTGATTGCAGTCCTCTCCCTCTGTTTCTCGGTGAGTCTGGCTAAAGGTATATCAATATTGTTTACCTTCTCAAAGAACCAGCTTTTACTTTTATTGATCCTTGCTATTGTTTTCTTTGTTGCTGTTTCAGTTCTTTCTTTTTTCTCTACCGTATTATTGACAGCCCCAACTACCTTCAGAGTTTGTTGTCTATTTAGGAAATGATTGGTTCAAATGAACACATCTTCTTCCTTTTATCTTATTCTTTTCTGAATTTTTGAATATTATTTTATTTTTTTATACAGCAGGTTCTTATTAGTTATCCATTTTATACATATCAGTGTATATATTTGAATCCCAATTTCCAAATTCATCACACAACGACTACCACACCCCCACTTCCCCCATTGGTGGCCGTACGTGGGTTCTCCACATCTGTGTATCAATTCAATCCTGCAAACCGGTTCATCTGTACCAACTTTCTAGGGTGCATATATATGCGTTTATATACGGTATCTGTTTTTCTCTTTCTGACTGACGTCACTCTGTATGACACTCTCTAGATCCATCCACGCCTGTACCACTGAACCAACTTAGTTCCTTTTTATGGCTGAGTAATATTCCATGGTATATATGTACCTCATCTTCTTTATCCATTCGCCTGTGGATGGGCATTTAGGTTGTTTTCATGACCTGGCTATTGTAAATACTGCTGCAAAGAACATTGGGGTGCATGTGGCTTTTAGAACTATGGTTTTCTCTTGGTATATGCCCTGTAGTGGGTTCGCTGGGTCGTATGGAAATTCTGTTTTTCGTTTTTTAAGGAACCTCTTTACTGTTCTCCATAGTGGCTGTATCAATTTACATTCCCAACAACAGTGCAAGAGTAATCTCTTTGCTCCACACCCTGTCCAGCAGTTGTTGTTTGTTGATTTTCTGATGATGCCCGTTCTAAATGGTGTGAGGTGATACCTCAGTGTACTTTTGATGTGCATCTCTCTAATAATTAGTGACGTTGAGTAGATTTTGATGTGTTTGTTGGCCAGCTGTATGTCTTCTTTGGAGAATTGTCTATTTAGGTCTTCTGCCCATTTTTCGATTGCGTTGTTCGTTTGTTTAATACCGAGCTGCATGAGCTCTTTATATATTTTTGAGATTAATCCTTAGTCCGTTGATCCGTATGCAAATATTTTTCCCATTCTGAGGGTTGTCCTTTGGTCTTGTTTGTCGTTTCCTGTGTGTAGCAAAAGCTTTTAAGTTTCATTAGGTCCCACTTGTTTCTTTTTGTTTTTATTTCCATTATTCTAGGAGGTGGATTAAAAAAGATCTTGCCGTGATTTATGTCAAAGCGTGTTATTGCTATGTTTTCCTCTAAGAGTTTTATAGTATCCCGTCTTATGTTTAGGTCTCTGTTCCATTTTGAGTTGATTTCTGTGTACGGTGTTTGGGAGTGCTCTAATTTCATTCTTTTACATGTGTCTCTGCAGTTTTCCCAGCATCACTTATTGTAGAGACTGTCTTTTCTCCATTATGGATTCTTGCCTCCTTTGTCATAGATTAGTTGACCATAGGTGCGTCGCTTTATCTCTGGGCTTTCTATCCTGTTGCATTCATTTATATTTCTGTTTTTGTGCCAGTCCCATCATTGTCTTGATTCCTGTAGCTTTGTAGTACAGTCTAAAGTTGGGCAGTCTGATTCCTCCTGCTCTGTTTTTTTCCCTCAAAGTGCTTTGGCTCTTCCGGGTTTTTTGTGTCTCCATAAAAATTTTAAGATTTTTTTCTTCTAGTTCTGGAAAGAATGCCATTGGTAATTTGAGAGGGATTGCATTGAATATGTAGATTGCTTTTCTACTATAGTCATTTTCACAACATTGATTCTTCCAATCCAAAACATGGTATCTCTCTCCATCCGTTTGTATCATCTTCAATTTCCTTCTTCAGTGTCATAGTTTTCAGCATACAGGTCTTTTGTCTCCCTACGTAGGTTTATTCCTAGGTATTTATTCTTTCTCTTGCAATGGTTAATGGGAGTGTTTCCTTCATTTCTGTTTCAGAATTTTCTTCATTAATGTATAGGAATGCAAGGGATTTCTGTGCATTCATTTTGTATCGTGCAACGTTACCAAATCCATGGATTAGCTCTAGTAGTTTTCTGGTGGCATCTATAGTATTCTCTAAGTATAGTGTCATGTCATCTGCAAAGAGTGACAGTGTTACTTCTTCTTTTCCAACTTGTGTTCCGTTTATTTCTTTTGCTGCTCTGACTGCTATGGCTAGAACTTCCAAAACTATGTGGAATAATAGTGGTGAGAGTGGTCATCCTTGTCTTGTTCCTGATATTAGAGGACATGCTTTCAGTTTTTCACCATTGAGGATGTTTGCTGTGGGTTTGTCGTATATGGCCTTGATTAAGTGGAGTGAGGTTCCTTCCCTCTCTGCCCACTTTCTGGAGGGTTTTTTATCAGAAATGTGTGTTCAAGTTTGTTACAAGCTTTTCTGCAACTATTGACGTGATCATACGTTTTTTCCTCTTCACTTTGTTAATAGGGTGTATCACATTGATTTGCGTATATTGAAGAATCCTTGCATCCCTGCGATCAATCCCACTTGATCATGAGGTATGATACTTTTAAGGTGGTATTGGATTCTCTTTGCTAGTATTTTGTTGGGCAGCTTTGCATCTATGTTCATCAGTGATATCAGTGTGTAACTTTAGTTCTTTGTATTGTATTTGTCTGGTTTTGGTATCAGGGTGATGGTGGCCTCATAGAAAGAGTTTGGGAGTGTTCCTTCTTTGCCAATTTTTTGGAAGAGTTTGAGAAGGATGGGTGTTAGGTCTTTTCTCCATGTTGGATAGAATTATCCTGTGAAACCACCTGTCCTGGACTTTTGTTTGTTGGACGATTTTAAATCACAGTTGCAAGTTCATTACTCGTATTGGGTCTGTTCATAGTTTCTATTTTTTCCTGGTTCAGTCTTGGAACGTTGTACCATTCTAAGAATTTGTGGATTTCTTCCAGATTGTCCATTTTATCAGCATAGAGTTGTTTATATTAATCTCTTACGAAGTTTTATATTTCTGTGTTGTCCGTGGTAACTTCTTTTTCATTTCTAATTTTATTGATTGCAGTCCTCTCCCTCTTTTTCTCGGTGAGTCTGGCTAAAGGTATATCAATATTGTTTACCCTCTCAAAGAACCAGCTTTTACTTTTTTTGATCCTTGCTATTGTTTTCTTTGTTGCTATTTCAGTTCTTTCTTTCTTTTTTTTTCTGCCTTTTTAATGACAGCCCCAACTACCTTCCGAGTTTGTTGTCTATTTAGCAAATAATCGGTTCAAATGAACATATCTTCTTCCTTTTATCTTATTGTTTTTTGAATTTTCGAATATTATTTTATTTTTTTATACAGCAGGTTCTTATTAGTTATCCATTTTATACATATTAGTGGATATATGTCAATCCAAATTTCCGAATTCATCACACAACGACTACCACACTCCCACTTTCCCCCTTTGGTGGCCATACGTGGGTTCTCCACATCTGTGTATCAATTCAATCCTGCAAACCGTTTCATCTGTACCATCTTTCTAGGTTGCATATATATGCGTTTATATGCGGTATCTGTTTTTCTCTTTCTGACTGACTTCACTCTGTATGACAGTCTCTAGGTCCATCCACGCCTGTACCAATGAACCAACTTAGTTCCTTTTTATGGCTGCTAATATTCCATGGTATATATGTATCTCATCTTTATCCATTCGTCTGTGGATTGGTATTTAGGTTGTTTCCATGACCTGGCTATAGTAAATACTGCTACAAAGAACATTGGGGTGCATGTGACTTTTAGAACTATGGTTTTCTCTTGGTATATGCCCTGTAGTGGGTTCGCTGGGTCGTATGGCAATTCTGTTTTTCGTTTTTTAAGGAACCTCTTTACTGTTCTCCATAGTGGCTGTATCAATTTACATTCCCAACAACAGTGCAAGAGTATTCTCTTTGCTCCACACCCTGTCCAGCAGTTATTGTTTGTTGATTTTCTGATGATGCCCGTTCTAAATGGTGTGAGGTGATACCTCAGTGTAGTTTTGATGTGCATCTCTCTAATAATTAGTGACGTTGAGCAGGTTTTGATGTGCTTGTTGGCCAGCTGTGTGTCTTCTTTCGAGAATTGTCTATTTAGGTCTTCTGCCCATGTTTCGATTGGGTTGTTTGTTTGTTTAATACCGAGCTGCATGAGCTCTTTATATATTTTGGAGATTAATCCTTAGTCCGTTGATCCGTACGCAAATATTTTTCCCAGTCTGAGGGCTGTCCTTTGGTCTTGTTTGTCGTTTCCTGTGTGTAGCAAAAGCTTTTAAGTTTCATTAGGTCCCACTTGTTTATTTTTGTTTTTATTTCCATTACTCTAGGAGGTGGATTAAAAAAGATACTGCCGTGATTTATGTCAAAGCGTGTTATTGCTATGTTTTTCTCTAAGAGTTTTATAGTATCCCGTCTTACGTTTAGGTCTCTGTTGCATTTTGAGTTCATTTCTGTGTACGGTGTTTGGGAGTGTTCTAATTTCATTCTTTTACATGTGTCTGTCCAGTTTTCCCAGCACCACTTATTGTAGAGACTTTCTTTTCTCCATTGTGGATTCTTGCCTCCTTTGTCTTAGATTAGTTGACCATAGGTGCGTGGCTTTATCTCTGGGCCTTCTATCCTGTTGGATTGATCTATATTTCTGTTTTTGTGCCAGTCCCATCCTGTCTTGATTCCTGTAGCTTTGTAGTACTGTCTGAAGTCGGGCAGTCTGATTCCTCCATCTCTGTTTTTTGCCCTCAAAGTGCTTCGTCTCTTCCGGGTTTTATGTGTCTCCATACAAATTTTAAGATTTTTTTGTTCTACTTCTGGAAAGACTGCCATTGGTAATTTGAGAGGGATTGCATTGAATATATCGATTGCTTTTGTAGTATAGTCATTTTCACAACATTGATTCTTCCCATCCAAGAACATGGTATCTCTCTCCATCTGTTTGTATCATCTTCAGTTTCGTTCTTCAGTGTCATAGTTTTCAGCATACAGATCTTTTGTCTCCCTACGTAGGTTGATTCCTAGGTATTTTATTCTTTCTGTTGTAATGGTTAATGGGAGTGTTTCCTTCATTTCTCTTTCAGAATTTTCTTCATTAATGTATAGGAATGCAAGGGATTTCTGTGCATTCATTTTGTATCGTGCAACGTTACCAAATCCATGGATTAGCTCTAGTAGTTTTCTGGTGGCATCTTTAGGATTCTCTAAGTATAGTGTCATGTCATCTGCAAAGAGTGAGAGTGTTACTTCTTTCCCAACTTGTGTTCCGTTTATTTCTTTTGCTGCTCTGACTGCTGTGGCTAGAACTTCCAAAACTATGTGGAATAATAGTGGTGAGAGTGGTCATCCTTGTCTTGTTCCTGATATTAGAGGACATGCTTTCAGTTTTTCACCATTGAGGATGTTTGCTGTGGGTTTGTCGTACATGGCCTTGATTAAGTGGAGTGAGGTTCCCTCTCTGCCCACTTTCTGGAGGGTTTTTATCAGAAATGTGTGTTGAAATTAGTTACAAGCTCTTCTGCATCTATTGACATGATCATACGTTTTTTCCTCTTTGCTTTGTTAATAGGGTGTATCACATTGATTTGCGTATATTGAAGAATCCTTGCATCCCTGGAATCAATCCCACTTGATCATGAGGTATGATACTTTTAATGTGGTATTGGATTCTGTTTGCTACTATTTTGTTGAGCAGCTTTGCATCTATGTTCATCAGTGAGATCGGTGTGTAACTTTAGTTTTTTGTACTACCTTTGTCTGGTTTTGGTATCAGGGTGATGTTGGCCTCATAGAAAGAGTTTGGGAATGTTCCCGCCTTGACCATTTTTTGGAAGAGCTTGAGAAGGATGGGTGTTAGGTCTTTTCTCCGTGTTGGATTGAATTATCCTGTGAAGCCATGTGTCCGGGAGTTTTGTTTGTTGGACGAATTTTAATCAGAGTTGCAAGTTCATTACTCGTACTGGGTCTGTTCATAGTTTCTATTTTTTCCTGGTTCAGTCTTGGAAGGTTGTACCTTTCTAAGAATTTGTGCATTTCTTCCAGATTGTCCATTTTATCAGCATAGAGTTGCTTGTAGTAGTCTCTTACGAAGTTTTATATTTCTCTGTTGTCCGTGGTAACTTCTTTTTCATTTCTAATTTTATTGATTGCAGTCCTCTCCCTCTGTTTCTCGGTGAGTCTGGCTAAAGGTATATCAGTATTGTTTACCTTCTCAAAGAACCAGCTTTTACTTTTATTGATCCTTGCTATTGTTTTCCTTGTTGCTCTTTCAATTCTTTCTTTCTTTTTTCTCTACCTTTTTATTGACAGCCCCAACTACCTTCAGAGTTTGTTGTCTATTTAGGAAATGATCGGTTCAAATGAACACATCTTCTTCCTTTTATCTTATTCTTTCCTGAATTTTTGAACATTATTTTATTTTTTTATACAGCAGGTTCTTATTAGTTATCCATTTTATACATATCAGTGTATATATTTGAATCCCAATTTCCAAATTCATCACACAACGACTACCACACCCCCACTTCCCCCATTGGTGGCCGTACGTGGGTTCTCCACATCTGTGTATCAATTCAATCCTGCAAACCGGTTCATCTGTACCATCTTTCTAGGGTGCATATATATGCGTTTATATACGGTATCTGTTTTTCTCTTTCTGACTGACGTCACTCTGTATGACACTCTCTAGATCCATCCACGCCTGTACCACTGAACCAACTTAGTTCCTTTTTATGGCTGAGAATATTCCATGGTATATATGTACCTCATCTTCTTTATCCATTCGCCTGTGGATGGGCATTTAGGTTGTTTTCATGACCTGGCTATTGTAAATACTGCTACAAAGAGCATTGGGGTGCATGTGACTTTTAGAACTATGGTTTTCTCTTGGTATATGCCCTGTAGTGGGTTCGCTGGGTCGTATGGAAATTCTGTTTTTCGTTTTTTAAGGAACCTCTTTACTGTTCTCCATAGTGGCTGTATCAATTTACATTCCCAACAACAGTGCAAGAGTAATCTCTTTGCTCCACACCCTGTCCAGCAGTTGTTGTTTGTTGATTTTCTGATGATGCCCGTTCTAAATGGTGTGAGGTGATACCTCAGTGTACTTTTGATGTGCATCTCTCTAATAATTAGTGACGTTGAGCAGATTTTGATGTGTTTGTTGGCCAGCTGTATGTCTTCTTTGGAGAATTGTCTATTTAGGTCTTCTGCCCATTTTTCGATTGCGTTGTTCGTTTGTTTAATACCGAGCTGCATGAGCTCTTTATATATCTTGGAGATTAATCCTTAGTCCGTTGATCCGTATGCAAATATTTTTCCCATTCTGAGCGTTGTCCTTTGGTCTTGTTTGTCGTTTCCTGTGTGTAGCAAAAGCTTTTAAGTTTCATTAGGTCCCACTTGTTTCTTTTTGTTTTTATTTCCATTATTCTAGGAGGTGGATTAAAAAAGATCTTGCCGTGATTTATGTCAAAGCGTGTTATTGCTATGTTTTCCTCTAAGAGTTTTATAGTATCCCGTCTTATGTTTAGGTCTCTGTTCCATTTTGAGTTGATTTCTGTGTACGGTGTTTGGGAGTGCTCTAATTTCATTCTTTTACATGTGTCTCTCCAGTTTTCCCAGCACCACTTATTGTAGAGACTGTCTTTTCTCCATTATGGATTCTTGCCTCCTTTGTCATAGATTAGTTGACCATAGGTGCGTCGCTTTATCTCTGGGCTTTCTATCCTGTTGCATTCATTTATACTTCTGTTTTTGTGCCAGTCCCATCATTGTCTTGATTCCTGTAGCTTTGTAGTACAGTCTGAAGTTGGGCAGTCTGATTCCTCCTGCTCTGTTTTTTTCCCTCAAAGCGCTTTGGCTCTTCCGGGTGTTTTGTGTCTCCATACAAATTTTAAGATTTTTTTCTTCTAGTTCTGGAAAGAATGCCATTGGTAATTTGAGAGGGATTGCATTGAATATGTAGATTGCTTTTCTACTATAGTCATTTTCACAACATTGATTCTTCCAATCCAAAACATGGTATCTCTCTCCATCCGTTTGTATCATCTTCAATTTCCTTCTTCAGTGTCATAGTTTTCAGCATACAGGTCTTTTGTCTCCCTACGTAGGTTTATTCCTAGGTATTTATTCTTTCTCTTGCAATGGTTAATGGGAGTGTTTCCTTCATTTCTGTTTCAGAATTTTCTTCATTAATGTATAGGAATGCAAGGGATTTCTGTGCATTCATTTTGTATCGTGCAACGTTACCAAATCCATGGATTAGCTCTAGTAGTTTTCTGGTGGCATCTATAGGATTCTCTAAGTATAGTGTCATGTCATCTGCAAAGAGTGACAGTGTTGCTTCTTCTTTTCCAACTTGTGTTCCGTTTATTTCTTTTGCTGCTCTGACTGCTGTGGCTAGCACTTCCAAAACTATGTGGAATAATAGTGGTGAGAGTGGTCATCCTTGTCCTGTTCCGGATATTAGAGGACATGCTTTCAGTTTTTCACCATTGAGAATGTTTGCTGTGGGTTTGTCGTATATGGCCTTGTTTTAGTGGAGTGAGGTTCCCTCTCTGCCCACTTTCTGGAGGGTTTTTTATCAGAAATGTGTGTTGAAATTTGTTACAAGCTCTTCTGCATCGATTGACATGATCATACGTTTTTTCCTGTTTGCTTTGTTCATAGGGTGTATCACATTGAATTGCGTATATTGAAGAATCCTTGCATCCCTGGGATAAATCCCACTTGATCATGAGGTATGATACTTTTAAGGTGGTATTGGATTCTCTTTGCTAGTATGTTGTTGGGCAGCTTTGCATCTATGTTCATCGGTGATATCGGTGTGTAACTTTAGTTTTTTGTACTACCTTTGTCTGGTTTGGGTATCAGGGTGATGGTGGCCTCATAGAAAGAGTTTGGGAGTGTTCCTTCCTTGCCCATTTTTTGGAAGAGTTTGAGAAGGATGGGTGTTAGGTCTCTTCTCCATGTTGGATAGAATTATCCTGTGAAACCATGTGTCCTGGACTTTTGTTTGTTGCACGATTTTCAATCAGAGTTGCAAGTTCATTACTCGTACTGGGTCTGTTCTCAGTTTCTCTTTTTTCCTGGTTCAGTCGTGGAAGGTTGTACCTTTCTAAGAATTTGTGCATTTCTTCCAGGTTGTCCATTTTATTGGCACAGAGTTACTTGTAGTAGTCTCTTACAAAGTTTTGTATTTCTGTGTTGTCCATTGTGACTTCTTTATCATTTCTAGTTTTATTGACTTTAGTCCTCTCCCTCTTTATCTTGATGAGTCTGGCTTAAGGTTTATCAATATTGTTTTTCTTCTATAAGAACCAGCTTTTAGTTTTATTGATCTTTGCTATTGTTTTCTTTGTTTCTATTTTAGTTATTTCTTTTTTGTTTTTGTACCCTTTTTTATTGACAGCCCCAACTACCTTCTGAGTTTGTTGTCTATTTGGTAAACGGTCAGGACAAATGAACACATCTTCTTCATTTTGTTTCTTTTTTTTTTAATTTGTTTTTAATTGAAGTATATAGTTGATTTACATTGTTGTGCCAATATCTGCTGTACAGCAAATTGACTCAGTTTTACACAGAGACATTCTTTTTTAATATTCTTTTCCTTTATGGTTTAATCACAGGATATTGAATATAGTCCCCTGTGCTATACAGTAGGATCTTGTTATTTATCCATTCTAAATGTAACAGTTTGTGTGTACCAACCTCGGACTCCCAGTCCATACCTCTCCCTCCCCCCTACCCCTTGGCAACCACAAGTCTGTTCTTTATGTCTATGAGTCTGTTTCTGTTTTGTAGATATGCTCATTTGTGCCATATTTTAGATTCTACATATAAGTGATATTATATGGTATTTGTCTTTCTTTTTCTTAGATACTTCACTCAGTATGGCAATCTATAGTTGCACTCATGTTGCTGCAAACCCGCCTGATTTTGTACTTTTTTATGGCTGAGTAGTATTCCATTGTATGTACGTACCACATCTTGTTTCTCCATTTATCTGTTGGTGGACATTTTAGGTTGTTTCCATGTTTTGGCTATTGTGAATAGTGCTGCTATGAACACAGTGGTGTGCGTATCTTTTTGAATTGTCGTTTTGTTGAGGTATATTCCCAGGAGTGGGATTGCTGGATTGTATAGTAATTCTATTTTTAGTTTTATCAGGTTGAGAATTGAAGGCAACTCTTAAAATGGGCTTATTTGACTTGAACTGTTGAAGTAGAACTAACCAATTATTGGCTTGTTCACATCATCACTAAAGAATTTAATCAGTAAAAAGTATATTTCAGAAAAATAATCTAAAAATGATCTAGAAAATAGCTTCTAAAACAAACAGTGTATTTTTCCTGTTGTGTTTAATACGGAGGCCTCAAGTTTTCAGTACATTTATTTGAATGATTCATCATAGTTTAATTCTATTCATTGCTGGTGTTACACTCGTGTGATGCCTTCAGTATAGGGACCCATTTGTTTAATGATAATTCCATTATGAATCTATTTTTCTACAGTCTGTTCTTTCTCTCGCTGCTCCAGTACATTCAGGCTATTTACAGTTGTTAGAGGATCAAAGAGAAGAGTGTTTGTTTGTTAGTTTGTAAATAACTACTTATTTTTGAAACAACAGTAAATTATTGGGCCTAGCAACTGTGGCTGTATATCAAACAAACATTTAACTCAAGAATTTATTATGAAAGGTTTCCTTGTAATATTTTACAGTGGTGTTTAATACTAGTCTACCATTTTGAATCAAGGTGCTGCTAAAAACATTATCTGAAGGAATGTGCTACTTTCATAAAATAATATCAAACTTATTGTTGCATATCTTTTAACTGTGTAAATTAGGCTTCCCAATCCTCCTTGACCTGGTATGTAACAAAATAACTTCAATAGGTATGAATTTCTCTTCAATTCTGAACACAATGATGAGCACAGGGAAATGTAGGCATTTACATAGTTGGCTCCAATTAGATGTTTCTAAAAAGATAGCAACAATCATAATTGCTCATTTATTTCCTAAATTAATTCCATTAAGAAGATTCGATCTAAAATTTTGATCTCTCTCCAGTGTTTGTTTAATAGTGGGGTAGTAGGGATGATCCGATACCAACCACTATATATATATATATATTCACCAAAAATTCAATAAAATTATTAGTTTGTTGTTTTTGGATTAACTATCCATGGGTAGTTTTTAATATTTAAAGAAGAAGAAGTCAAATATTTCAAAGGAACATTAAATGCTTTGTAAAATCTATCAATTACTAAGTGATTTCATTGTAGTAAATCATACTCATATATTCCTAGGAATCGAACTGTGAAGTTTTTGTATTAGGGAAATGAGATGGAATAATTGGCTAGTTCCATGCTTCACTGAATTGATAAAGGAGAGGAAAAACTAATTTTAATTTTTTTGTTCGAAATTTCAAAGTGTGAATACAACAATAGTATTATCTCTATTAGAATTAGAGACCTGGAATATGTAGTCAGGATACTGAAAACATATGTAATAGAAAAAAGTTTAGCTTTCTTTACATTTTAAAAAATATAGAGGGCTGTGGGAAGCCAGGAATTGGCTTGTGAGGAGCAACATGTGCTGGCTTATCCCTGAGGCAGGGCAGGGAGGACAAACTGAGGACTGCTCCAGTGGCTGTCAGTCAGGGTTCCCGTGGCTTCCTCAACAAGTGCTTCAGCCTGAGGCAAGTGAATCTTCCCTCTCTGCTTACTCCACGTTGCAGCACAGCACTGGCTCTAGGGCTGCCGTGACCAGGGAAAGAGTTCAACTGTGGGGCGCACGGGTGCTTTGGTGCCAGGGCAGAGTCTGGGTGGGGCGGCAGAGGCCACTGTTGGTGTTTACTCAAGTGGTGCCTCAGAAGCAGCCCAGAACTCTGACGGCAGCTGGTCAACCATAGCTCATACCCCCGATACAAGCCCAAAGCCCACGTGGGCTAAGGCCTGCCCTGCTGTGCCATGCCACAACAGGGTGGGGGCAGCAGGAGCTGAAGGGAGTGATCAGCTGTGAGGTACAAAGGAGACTTGCACCTGAGGCTCTGTCTGAGTAGAGCGAGGGAAATAATTGCTGGCTCCTCCAAAGGTGGCACATCAGAGGCAGCTCAGACTGCTGGCTTTGGCTGACAAGAAAAGAGATCCTGTGCTGCCCCCCTTGTTACAGCACTTCCTCCCTCTGGGGCTAGGGTTCTGGTGCTGGGAGAAGGGAAACACACACACATAAATGGAACAGAGGCAGCTCTCACACAACCCTCAGGGTTTCTGCTCCAGCAACTTGGGATCAGACCCTGCACCCGACAGAGCAGTGACAGCCACTGAGCAGAGGGAAAGTCCTCCCTCTAGCCCCTCAATTTGCAGTCCCCATCCCCTACCAAGGTGATAGCTGCCAGCACACCCTGAGGAAAGTTGTGACTTGTGTCCACATTAAATCCAGCTCTTCCACTAAAGGCACTGAGTACATGCAGTCTGTATAGGGGACACTCCCACATAGAACACCCACAAGACCACACTAGATAACTGTTTCCTAAATTCACAGAGGAAGAGAAAGTTAAGGAAAATGAAAAGGCAGAGGTGGTATTCTCAATTTAAAGAGCAAAACCCTGAAGAAACTAACGAAACAGAAATAAATTTACCAGATAAAGAATTCAAAGCATTGGTAATAAGAATGTTAACTGAATTAGGGAAAAGAATAGATGAACACAGTGAACAAGGAACTAGAAAATATAAAAAAGACCCAGTCAGAAATGAAGTATTCAATAGCTGAAATAAAAATACACTAGAAGTAATGAATATCAGACTAAGTGATACAACAGAACACATACAGGATCTGGAAGTTAGAATAATGGGAATCACCCAATCAGAACAGCAGAAACCAAAATTGATTTCATTTTTGAAAATTTGCTTTTAAGAGATCTCTGAGATAACACAACATTCACATTATAGGGCTCCCAGAAGGAGAAGACAGGGAGATGTGGATCAAGAATGTATTTGGGGAAATTAATTAGGGCTGAAACACTCCCAAACCTGATGAAGGAAACAGATATCCAGATACAGGAAGCACAGAGGGTCCCAAACAAGATAAACTGAAACAAGACATGTCATAATTAAAATGGCAAAAGAGAAGTCTAAAGGCAGCAAGAGGAAAAAGTCAAATACAAGGGAGTCTCCATAAGGCTATCTGCTCATTTTGCTGTGGAAACTTTGCAGGTCAGAAGGGAGTGGCATGATATTATAATTCAAAGTGCTGAAATGGAAAAACCTCACAGCAAGATTAGCATTTAGAATGGAAGGAGAGAGAAGTTATCTGACAAGCAAAAACTAAGAGAGTTTACCAATGCTAAACTTACCCTAAAGGAAATGTTGAAGGGTCTTCTCTAAGTGGAAAAGTAAGAAAGAATCTATAGAAAAGGGAAAATCCCACTAGGAAATGCAC
Organism: Eschrichtius robustus; assembly: GCF_028021215.1. Classification (NCBI taxonomy): domain Eukaryota; kingdom Metazoa; phylum Chordata; class Mammalia; order Artiodactyla; family Eschrichtiidae; genus Eschrichtius; species Eschrichtius robustus. The sequence continues at coordinate 24,751,157 of NC_090845.1, forward strand.
ATATGTAGTAAGGAGTGAGGCTCAACCACATAAATAAGCCAGTACGTAGATTAAAAGACAAAAAAATCAACCATTAAATAACAGTGAAGGGATAAGCATAAAAATGTAAAATATGACATCAAAAACACAAAATGGAGGGGAGTACAAAATGTAGATCTTTTAGAAAGAGTGTGAACTTAAATGACTACCAGTTTAAACCAAGTAGCTATAATTTATAAGTCAACATATATGAACCCCATGGAAACCACAACTCAAAAACCTACAACAAACACACAAAAACTAAAAAGAAAGGAACACAAGCATGCTACTAAAGAAAATCATCAAACCACAAGGGAAGAAACAAAAAGAAGAAATGAACAGAGAAGAGCTACAATATACTATATAAAATAGATAAGCAACAAGGGGATATTGCATAGCACAGGGAATTATAGCCATTATCTTGTAATACCTTTTAATGGAGTATAATCTGTAAAAATACTGAATCATTCTGTTGTACACCTGAAACGAATATAATATTGTAAATCTATATACTTCAGTAAAAAAGTTTAGAGCAGAAATAAACAAAATAGAAAAAACAATAGAAACACAACACCAGAACAGTTGGTTTTTTGAAAGATAAACAAAATTTATAAACCCTTAGCTAGACTAAGAAAAACAGAAGACTCAGATAAATCAGAAATAAAAGAGGAGATATTACAACTGATACCATGGAAATGCAAAGGATCATGAGGCTATTAACAATTATATACCAACATCTGGATAACCTAGAAGAAATGGGTAAATTCCTAGAAACAAAAAATTTTCCAAGACTGTCCATTGACAGATGAACGGATAAAGAAGATGTGGTGTATATATACAACGGAATATTACTCAGCCATAAAAAAAAAGAATGAAATAATGCCATTTGCAGCAACATGGATGGGCCTAGAGATTATCATACTAAGTGAAGTTAAGTCAGACAGAGAAAGACAAATACCATATGATATCATTTATATGTGGAATCTAAAATATGGCACAAATGAACATATCTATGAAACAGAATCACAGACATAGAGAACAGACTTGTGGTTCCCAAGGGGGAGGAGGGGTGAGGGAGGGAAGGATTGGGAGTTTGGAATTAGCAGAGGCAAGCTTTTATATATGGAATGGATAAACAAGGTCCCACTGTATAGCACAGAGAAGTATATTCAATATCCTGTGACAAACCATAATGGAAAAGAATATGCAAAAGAATGTATATATATATGTATAACCAAGTCACTTTGCTGTACAGCAGAAATTAACATGACACTGTAAATCAGCTACACCTCAATAAATTTTAAAAAACAAAAGAAAAAAAATATTTTACCTGATATGCTAGTTTCACAAAAAAGAGATTCAAAATTGTTACCAGCTTTAAGCGTCAAAATTAGTATAATTTGTGCTGGCTACTGTGCTGTATTCTTACTGGGGATGAACCATATACACGGAACTCTTTCTTCTGTGTCAGTATTGATCAAAACTTGTTACTGTTTGTAGTTATTTTTCACCACTTAATTGATTGTTATTGGAAACTTTCTGAAATTGGCAAATAGCATGGTTGTGTTCTACCATGTAGTATAAGTATAGTCATAAAGTAATAGCTGGAAAAAAATTTAAATATGATGAAATTGTAACTAGTATGTGTATGATTCCATATACATACTTTAAAAATATCAGCAACAAGATCTGTATGAGGAAAACTACAAAACACTAATAAAAGAAACCAAAACAGAACTAAATAAGTGTAGAGATATTTCATGTTCATCAATAGGAAGATTTGTTATTGCCAAGATGTCAGTTCAGCCCAACTTGATCTATAGATTCAACACAATCTCAATCAAAATCTCAGAAAGTTATTTTGTGGATATCAACAAGTTGATTCTAAAGTTTATATGGAGAAGCAAAAGACTCAAAATGGCCAACACAATGTTAAAGGAAAAGAACAAAGTCAGAGGACTGACACTATGAAAGAATAGATGAATAGATCAATGGAACAGAATAGAGAGCCCAGAAATAGACCCACATGAATATAGTCAGTTGATCTTTGACAAAAGAGTAAAGACAATACATTGCAGAAAAGATAATCTTTTTCAACAAATGATGCCAAACAGCTAGGCATCCACATGCAAGCAAAAAAAAAAAAAAAAAGAATCCAGACACAGAACTTAGACCCATCACAAAAAAATAAATCAAAATGGATCATAGAACTAAATGTAAAATGAGAAACTATAAAATTACTAGAAGGTAACATAGGAGAAAAGGTGGATAACCTTGGGCATGGTGCTGACTTTTTAGAAGCAACACCAAAGGCAAGATCCATGAAAGAAACAATTGATAAATTGGACCTTATTAAAATTAAAAACTTCTCTGTGGAAGAAACTGTGAAGAGAATGAGAAGACAAGCCACAGACTGGGAGAAACTACTTGCAAAACACACGTCTGATAAAGGACTGTTATGTAAAATATATAAAGAATTCTTAAACTCAACAATAAGAAAACAAACAACCTGATTTTAAAATGAGCAATAGATTTGAATAGAAAGCTCATCAGATACCTCACAGATGGCAAATAAACATATAAGAAGATGTTCCACATTGTATGTCATTAGGGAAATGAAAATTAAAACAACTCTGAGATAACTCTACACACCTAAAACCCAGAACACTGACAACACCAAATGTTGGCAAGGAAGTGGAGCAACATGAACAATCATTCATTGCTGGTGGGAATGCAAAATAGTACAGCCACTTTGGAAGACAGTCTGGTGATTTCTTACAAAAACTAAACATATATTCTTATCATATGATCCAGCCATTGTACTATTTGGTACTTACCCAAATGAACTGAAACGTATGTCTACACAAAAACCTGCACACAGATCTTCATAGCAGGTTTATTGCCAAAACCTGGAAGCAACCAAGAGGTCCTTCAGTAGGTAACTGCATAATAAACTATGGTGCATCCAGACAGTGGATAGTATTCACCACCAAAAAGAAATAAGCTATCAAGCTGTGAAGAGACATGGAGGAACTTTAAATGCATATTACCAAATGAAAGAAGCCAATTGGAAAGGCTACACACTGTATGATTCCAATATTCTGGAAAAGATGAAACAATGGAGATAGTATTAAAAAGATCAGTGGATACCAGGGGTTGGGGCAAGGGAGAGATGATAGTTTCACTGCCCTAAAAATACTGTGCGCTCTACGCTGTACCATACTACAATGGTGGATACATGTCATTATACATCTGACCAAACCCACAGAATGTTGAACACCAAGAGTAAATCCCAGGATAAACTATGGTGATAATGAGGTGTCTGTGTAGATTCATTGATGGTGACAAGTGTAGAACTCTGGTGGGGGATATTGATAGTAGGGGAGGCTGTGTGTATGTGGAGGCCAGGGGTATATGGGAAATCTCTGTATCTTGTACTCAATTTTGCTGTGAATCTAAAACTACTCTTAAAAAATCGTCTATTTAAAAGTGGGGAAAAAGCAGCAAAAAAAATTACCCAGACTGAATCATGATGAAATACAAAATCTGAACAGACCAATGATGTATAAAGAGATTGAATCAGTAATCAAAGCCCTCCCAACAAAAGTCCAGGACCAGATATCTTCCCAGGTGAATTCCACCAAACATTTAAGGAAGAAATAACACAAATCCTTTCTAAAACACTGAAGAGAAGGGAAGACTTTCAGACTCATTTTATGTGGCCAGCATACTACCCTGATGCAAAAGCCAGACAGAGACAGCATAAGAAAACTACAAGCCAATATACCTATTCAACATAGTTATAAAAATCCTCCACAAAATACTAGCAAGCCAAATTTGACAGTATGTTAAAAGAATAATACACCATGACCAAATGGGAGTTATCCCTGGGATGCAAGGATGGTTCAATGTATGTGAATCAATAAATGTGTGCATCCCATTAACACAATAAAGAGTAAAAGTCACATAATCATCTCAATAGATGCAAGCAAAGCATGTGACAAAATTCATCACCCTTTCTCATGATAGAAACTCTCAACAAACTAGGCATAGAAGGCACTTACCTCAACATAACAAAGGCCTTACATGACCAGCCCACAAGTAATATTATACTCAATGGTGAAAAACTTAAGTTTTCCTCTAAGATCAGGAATAAGACTAGGATGTCCACTAATAGCCACATCAATTCAACAGAGTATTGGAAGTTCCAGCCAGTGCAATTAGGCAAGTAAAAGATTTAAAAGGCATCCAAATTGGAAAAGAAGTAAATTACCTGTTTGCAGATGACATGATTTTATACATAGAGAAGCCTATATAGACTCCACACATACACCAAAAATCCTGTTGAAACTAATAAATGAATTCAGTAAAGTGGAAGGATACAAACTCAACATATAAAAATCAACTGTGTTTCTGAACACTAACAACAAACTATCCCCAAAAGAAAGTATTAAAAATTCTCATTTACAATAACATGAAAAAGAATAAAATACTTAGAAATAAACCTAACCAAGGAGGTAAAAGCCTCTTATACTGAAAACTTAAAACATTGCTGAAAGAAATTAAAGACACAAATAAATCAAAGGATATCCATGTTCATGAATTAGAAGACTTAAAATTGTTAAAATGCCCACACTACCCAAAGTGGTCTATAGATTCAATTTAAACCCTATCAAAATCCCATGACAATTTTTTTTTTTCTACTGAAAAAGTAATCCTAAAATTCATATGGAACCACAAAAGATCCAACTAGCCAAAGAAATCTGCAGGAAGAACAAAGCTAGAGGCATCATATTTCCTGATTTCAAAATATACTACAAAAATACAGTAATTAAAACAGTATGTTATTGGTATAAAAACAGGCAGATCAATGGAACAGAACTCAGAAATAAACCGACATATATATATATATATATATATATATATATACACACACATATATATATATGATCAACTAATCTTCAAAAAGGGCACCAAGAATACACCATGGTTTTGGGAAAACTGAGCATCTACATGCCAAAGAATGAAACTGGACACTTGCACTTTATACAAAAATCAACTCAAAATGGATTCATGATTTAAACATAAAATTTCAAACTGTAAACTCCTAAAGTAATACATAGGGGAAAAGCTTTATGACATTGGTCTTGTCAATGAGTTTTTGGATTTGAAAACAAAAACACAACAACAGCAAAAACAGACAAGTGACTACATCAAAGGAAATAAAAGAGTAAAAAGACAAACTATTGAATGGGAGAAAATATTTGGAAGCCATATCTTCAATAAGGGCTTAATACCCAAAATATTCAAGTAACTCCTACATCTCAACAGCAAAAAAACAAATAACCTGATTAAAAAATGATTAAAGAACTTGAATAGACATTTTCCAAAGAACACATACAAAATGGCCATTAGCTAGCTAGCTAATGCCGGCTTTGCAACTCCCAACCCGTGAGCTGGGGGACTGAATCACCTGTCCAAAACTCCCCAGCTAGCAGTGGCTGACTTAACAGTTTGGTTTGGAGATGGGCTAAAATGAAGTACTTTTTGCTTAACAGTTAAAGCCCACATCCTCTAGTTCTTAATCCAGAGGTCTTTTCAAGGTAACATTTACTTTATCGCCAGGGGGGTGGGGTGGGGGGTTAGTTGGGTTTGAAAAATCAATGGAAAAAATTTGCTCTAGCTGATATAAAAGGGCCTAACCATATTTTTGAGCATAAATTAAGATTTTGATTGTATTTGAGTTTAAAAATACAAGTTTCAATTGAAAATATGTTTTGTTGTTTTAGCCTAGAAGACTAAAAGAAACCAACAAAACAATAACAGTTTTCAAAAATCAAGATAAAACATGTTTTTTTAATTGAAGTATAATTGATGTACAATATTATGTGTTACAGGTGTACAATATAATGATTCACAATTTTTAAAGGTTATACTCCATTCATAGTTATTTTAAAATATTGGCTCTACTCCCTGTGTTGTACAATATATCCTTATAGCTTATTTTATATATAATAGTTTGTACCTTTTAATCCCCTACCCCTATATTGCCCCTCCCCACTTCCGCACTTCCCACTGGTAACCACTAGTGTGTTCTTTCTGTGAGCCTGTTTTTGTTATATTCACTAGTTAAGTGATAACATACCATATTTGTCTTTCTCTAACCCATTTCACTTAGCATAATGCCCTCCAAGGCCATCCATGTTGTTGCAAATGGCAAAATTTCATTCTTTTTAAGATAAAACATGTTTTGAGGCACCTTTTATGAACTAAAATTTATGTTTGCATTTGCTTCCAAGACCCTCAACTACTATATAAAAAGTGGATATTAGTAATATCAATAATCATTCATACTTAGCATATATTTTTTCAAGAATTTTAGTCTCAACATAACTCTTTGTAGTAGGCTCAGATATATTCCGATTATACAGATGAGAAACCCAAAGAAAGCAAAGATGGTTCAAATAACTTTCCTAAGCTCACAGCTGATAAATGTCACCCCCTATATTCAAATAGCGTGTAACTATAGAAGTCTCCTGGGCTTTGGTGCTACATAAACTCTGACATAGGATGTATACTTTATAGTGAAAGAATTGCACAAATCTTTCATTCATTAATACTCATCATTACGTTTTTATATAATACTAGAGAAAAAAAGATGAGTAAAGAAGTTTATCATTGCAAAGTGGTCTGTAAGCCTAAAATTACAACTTTCAATATTTATTTAATAGAACAGGCAATTTTCCAGTCACTTTTAAGGAAGAAAACATTTAAGGTATTTTTCTTTGTAACTACTGTAGCAAGTTACTCTAGTTACTACAATTAATTTTGACACTACCATGATTTTGAGTATTACTCCATTAAAATAAGAATAAGTGGCAGAACTATCATATGGCAACATGAAATGAAATAAAAATCCAATTTTGAAAAATATATATGACTTTTGACTTTGAGGAGACACTTCACTCATATTTATGAAACACTTCTAAGGGTTTGAGAACTTAAAAGTTTTTGTCAAAGAGCTGTAAACTTCTGGAAAATAATACATAAACATTTATAGGCAGGACTACAACCGCGGAATTTGTTCATAGCATAAATAATTTTCACATGAACCTTAAAGTCATAAAGCTCATATTCTGGAAGCCTAATTTTAAAAAAGCTCTATTTAAATATTCTTGGCTTCCCTTGCTTGATTTAGGACTGCAGGGCAGCTCTGCTACAAGTCAATAAAATAACAACATAAAGTAGCTCAGTTTTGTATTGTGCAAACCAGGTGCATAATTAAGTCTGTGCCTTGGTTGAGTTGTTTTGATCTCTCCCCACTGTCTTGTATGGACCCTGTGTGCCAACATCTGCCCATTAGTCCCTGAAATCTGTCCTGCCATTTAATGAACCTTCTCATCTTTTTAGCGTTTTTCTGTATTTGACCAAAACATTCTTGATGCTTAAGTAAACATCGTCTTATTCTGAACCACCACTACCACCTCCACTCCCAAATACACTGATACATACATATAATGGAACAAGAAAAAAAAGACTGAGGGTTTCTTGAGGACTGGGTTCTACTAATCTCTTCCTAATTTGGGGTTGGAGGAAATTTTGCAAAAAGAAAAGCTTCTTTTAACGTACTTCATTTTAGCCCATCTCCAAACCAACTGGCATTCACTCTCAGAAGCTCACAGTTATTAAGAATAATACTTGTAGCTGATTATGTTAATTATGCTTAAAGGAAAATTTAAACAGAGTTTGATAGGAGTGGTCATTGACTTAAAGAGGAAGAGCTCTTTGTCCTTGTGTAAGGAAGGAGAAAGCAGTTGCAGTTTAATTAAAATGAACAAGTCATCAGTTGGAGATAAGTAACAGAGAGGCTCACACTAAAATGAATTGAAGGTATTAGATATATATTAAGCAAAATGGTATTAAAATATTCAGCCCAGCAGCTAGGTATACAGTCATATTTACTGTATCCCAGCAGCGGACCCTCAACTGGCCAGAACCTCTTCCAGAGCCTCCCTGAGGGCCAGGGCAGCTAAGCAGGATCCCAACCCCACTCCTGGCTCTTTTGGTCACCAGGAGGCAGTCTCCCTTCAGGGATGGGTCTGGAATTAGGGTGTGGAAGGACCGAGCCCTGGGCCTGCCTGCAGCTGGGCCCGTGCCTTGCCCTGTGCTCTCAACCCAACATGTACAGTTGGCCCTTGGCCATGAGACCCACATCTCTGCTTCTCTTCAGGGTTAAGCATTTAAAAAAAAAAAAAAAACAACTCAGCAGGAGGGATATAGTTATGTTTACTATATCCAACGTATGGAAGATTTGTATAAACATATGGTAGACCAATTTACATTTATGGAAACTTTCCCCTCCATCCTTTCCTATGGGATAGAGTTTTTCTGGGGTTAACAAAGCAATAGGAATCTGACATAGAATATAAGAGACTTGTATGTTCAAAGCAAACTAGCAAGTGTACGTTCAGACGTGGTTCTAGGACCCACAGGAAAGATCAAGTGGCTATAGTGTTTGGAGGCTAGAGCATTATATATTCAAGAAAATCCTAATATTTTACCTTTAGTAAATAGCATTCATTACGCTTCTATTGGATTTTCAGCATTCTAGGAATAGTTTCATCTTTAAACCTGGGTTAATCTGGCAGCCACAGAAGCATAAGGGCTCTATGGATAGAATTCAAGTGACCCCTGAACTTGGAAGGAAAAACTGTTTTCATTAGGTTTAACTGAAATTGATCTTTCTCTTTTATCATGACTAAGTAATAAATCACAGTACTAGTAGTAACTATGATTTTGTAACCAGCAGAAGTCACAGATAGTATATCATATTGTATTTGTCACTGATCTCCTAAAATGTGTTTTACGGTTATAATGACTTAAAAATTACTAGTTAGTAAACCTGCCAATAGATATTGTTATTAAAAGCATTAATACAGAAATGTACATGCCCTTATATCACAAATTTAATATTTTGATGATTGCATTCCAAATGGTTCCATTATAGTCCGATGCATTTAATTTTATGCACTCGCTGATGTTATTCTGAGATAGCATATATACACATCACCAGAAGTCCAAGGAGTTTGTGACTTTTAAAAGGTTAAGGACCCCTACCTTTAAATACCTCAAAAATTTCTAAGTTTCCAAAAAGAGTTGTAGGCAACCATATCTGACCACAGGCTAGATATGGCCCTTAATGCAAGAATTTGCTTAGTTTGAAATGCAAAACTGACAATGATTTGAAACCAAAATACAGTTAATGATGTATCAGAGATCTAAGCTTTAGCTACTTTGTCACCATCTGTGGAATTTACATGTTTCCAGGCATGTCAGAGAATTGGAAAGTGCTTATAAGCAGCATTCGAAATGTATACGGGATTAAGAAAGGAGTAAAGTTACAGGTGGTGCTGGGAACTTAAAAAGTGTCAGCACATATCCAATGGACCTACACATACTTCCAAAAACGTATATAACACACGTCTAAGAATTTTAATCCCCCACTGATCTAAATGTGAATATCTGGCCATGTGCACAGGAACCATTCCTGGGTCAATCCCTAAAGCAATGTTTCATCTGCATCTAATTTTCACATATCTTTGACAGTTTAAGCCATAAAATTGACATTTTAATCTTAAACTTCTATACATAAAATTGACACTACAATCTTAAAATTGACATTCTGTTCTGCTGAACTGGCAGTTTAAGTTGTCATGAAAATGCTAAATGGCTTTAAGTTTGGTTGGGTTTTTTTTGTTTTTTTAATTAGTACATAGGTCATTTGAGGAAGTTTTTCTTACCAAAGGGTTTTAGCAAATTGTTTTCCAGTAAATTTGTTTCAATCTCAGTGACCGGTGGATATGACAGCACTCAGAGGGAATGATAGCAGTGCCCTGCAGGGGCAATAGTACCCAGAAGAATTTTCCAAAGTTTGAGAACAAAGCCACAGAGAAACTGGCTAAATATGATCATATTTGTCTTAGCCTAGGTTCACTGGAGAACAGAGCCCGTGCTGAAACTTTTTTGGGGAGTATGAAAAGCAAGAGCACCAGAAAAGTGAGATAGGGAAGAGGGAGGAGCAAATACTGAGGGTATCAAATGCCAATTCTAAAGAAGGCAAAGACGAAGAGACCAAGCAGAAAGCTGTGGCTCAGAGATTTCAGCAGGCAACAAGGCTTCACACATTAAAATTGCTGTCAAAACTATCAAGAACATGAGCCAGAACAAGAGGGGCCAAGGTCCAGAGATGAGAGAATCTAGAAAAGTATGTATAACACAGCCTCGACAAATTCTAAAACCTAAAGCACGATAATTATAAATACAATCTTAAATAAGTATATTATAGTTCAACTGATGAAAATCAAATATAAAGAGGAAATCTTGAAGGAGGCAGATGAAAAGGCTCCCAAAATGAACATGAAATTTAGATTTTGATATATAAAACAAGTGAGAGAGCTCATGAAAAGCAGAACTGCCTTATAATATATGCAAAGGGACTTCTTCAGGCAGAAAAAACATCATCCTAGGTAGAAGCCTTTGTTCCTGGAAATTCAGGAAAAAAGGAAGAAAATGGCAAAGGATTAAGAGATATTTTTTAACATAAATTACTATAGAATATTATAAACAATGCTCATTATATCTTATGGCATTAAATATGTGTAAAATTAAAATATATAACAATACTACAAAAGGTGAGAAGGCAATAAATATAGATAAACTGTTCAAACTTTCTAATATTGTCTGGAAAGTTAAAAAATACTAAATTATAGTCAACTGTAATAAGCCACCAAAAAGATAATAGTAATAAAAGGATAACCTAACAAGCTGAAAGGAAGGGGCAATTGAATTAAAAAAGAAAAACTTGATCATTCCAAATGTGGGCAAAAAGGAGAGAAAAATGGACTAAATAAAATCACTAATGAAAAACATTGTAAGAATGATTTCTTAAGTCAAAATCCAACCATATCAGGAGAATGAGAAGACGAGCCACAGACTGGGGGGAAATATTTGCTAAAGACATACCTGATGAAAGACTTTTCCAAAATATATTTGAAATGCATATTCCAAAATATACAAAGAACTCCTAAAACTCAACAATAAGACAACACACACAATTAAAACTTGGGCGAAAGACCTTAACAGATCCCCTCACCAAAGAAGATACACAGGTGACATATAAAAAGATGCCACACATCATATGTCATCAGGGAAATGCAAATTAAAACAACAATGAACTACCATTACACATCTATTAGAATGCCCAAAATCTGGAACACTGACAAAACCAAATGCTGGGGAGGATATGGAACAATAGGGAACACTCATTCATTGATGGCTGGTATATAAAATGGTACAGCCACTTTGGAAGTCAGTTTGGCAGTTTCTTACAAAACCTAAACATAGTCTTACCATAAGATCCAGCAATTGCACACCTTGGAATTTACCCAAAGGAATTAAAAGCTTATGTCCATACAAAAACCTGCACATGGATGTTTACAGCAGCTGTATTCACAATTGTCAAAACTTAGAAGCAATCAAGATGTCCTTCAGTAGGTGAATGGATAAATAAATTGTGGTACATCCAGACAATAATATTACTCAGTGCTAAAAAGAAGTGACTTATTAAGCCATGACAAGACATGGAGGAACAATACATTTATATTACTAAGTGGAAGAAACCAATCTGAAAAGTCTACATAGTTTATGACTGCGAGTATATGACATTCTGGAAAAAGCAAAACTGTAGAGACAGTAAAAAGATCAGTAGTTGCCAGGGGCTGGGGTAAGGGAAGGATGAATAGGTATAGAGCACAGAGGATTTTTAGAGCAATGAAAATATGCTTTATGATACCATAATGATGGATACATGTCATTATACATTTGCTCAAACTCATATAATGTACAATACCAAGAGTGAACTATAATGTAAACTATGGACTTGTGTGATTATGATGTGTCATCATAGGTTCATCCTTGGTAAAAACTGTGTCATTCTGGTGAGTGACGTTGATAATAAAGGAGGTTGTGCATGTTTGGGGGCAGGAGTTGTAAAGAAAATCTCTGTACCTTCTCCTCAGTTTTGCTGTGTACCTAAAATTGCTGTGAAAAATAAAGCCTTAATTTAAATAAACAATTATACAAAAATTCAAGGTGAAAAGATTCAAGAAGATTGACTACTTAAACACTATCTAAAAGAAAATTGATGTAACAATATTTTGGTCAAAATAGACTTCAAGGCAAAACTCAAGACTAGAGGCAAAGAGGGACTTCTCATAATGATAAGAGAGCCAGTCTATCAGGAGATATGATTCTAAATTTAGATGAATCTAATAACAGTTTCAAAATAGGTAAAGCAAAACAGACAAAGAGAAATAAACCAATCAACAAACATAGTGAGAGATTTCAATACACCTTTTGTAATAACTGATTATGTAGACAAAAAATCAGTAAAGATGCAGAACAAGATTAATAGTTCTGACTTAGTAGACACATAAAATGCTGTAAACAACAACTTCTAGAATATATATTGTTTGAAGTGCTTTTGGAAAATATACTCAAATTGACCATGGATCATAAAGCAAACCTCAAAAATGTTGAAAGGACTGACAGGGTTTGAGTATTCTCTCTGACCACAGTGGAATCAAATCAACAACAAAAGCAATGATAAGGCCAAGATATCCCTAAGTGTTTGTAAATTAGGCAATATACTACTAAATAATCCATTGGTGACAGAAGAATCATAATCATGCTTAGAAAATATTTTAACTGAATAACAAAAACATGACATAGAAAAATCATGAGGAACGCAGCGAAAGCTGTGCTCAGAGAGTAGCAATAGCCTCCTAAAATTCATATATTTCAAATGCAAAAAATGCGGAAATTCATTGATTTAATCTTATGTCCACCAATGAACCCAAACAAACCACAGACTAAACCCAGAGTAAGAAAACAGGTAATGTACATAAGAAATTAATGGAGATCAATATACAATAGAATCAACAAAGTCAAAATTTGGTTCTTTAGAATCTCAAAAGTATGATGATTCAAAAAAGAAAAGGCACAAATTACCATTATCAGAAATCACTGGCATATCACACATACCCAATAGAGGTATTTCAAAATAAGAGAATGTTGTGAACAACTGTATATGATTAAATTTGAAATTTTAGATGTAATGAAATGTATAAATTCACTGAAAAACACAACTTGCCCAACTTGGCACAGGAAAAACCCCCAACATTCTGAAAAAAAAAGTTGTATATACATATATAATCATTTATTTCTGTTAAAATGAACCCATAATTTAAAATACTTTAAGAAAATATCAGGATGAGATAGCCTCTTCACTGCATTCTTCTAAATATTTCAGTAAGCAGTAACAAAAATCATACACAAACTTTTCCAAGGTCGGGGGGAGAATATGAATGAATCTCTTGTTTCATGAGGCCAGAATAACTATGATACGAAAATCTGACCAGAACATTACAAGAAAGAAATTTACAGGCCAATCTGAACATAGAAACAGAAATCCTCAACAAGACATTAGCAAATTAAATCCAGTAATATTTTAAAAGAATTATACATCACAAGTTGGTTTTATTTCAAAGAAGCAACATTGTCTTAACATAAGATCTGTCAATATAATAATTCACCACATTAACAGAATATAAGAGAAAAATATCTTTTCAGATACAGGAATTTTATAAAATTCAGCACCTAATAAAAATCTCTGAGCAAACCAAGAATAGAAGGAGATTTGTTTAATCTGATGAAAAGTATCTATCAAAAACAGCAACATCTGGGGACTTCCCTGGTGGTCCAGTGGTAAAGAATCTGCCTCCCAATGAGGGGACGTGGGTTCGATCCCTGGTGGGTTCGATCCCTGGTCCGGGAACTAAGATCCCACATGCCGAGGGGCAACTAAGCCTGTGGGCCTCAACTAGAGAGCCCGCCTGACTCAAACTACAGAGCCCACGTGCTCTGGAGCCCTCACACCACAACTAGAGAGAAGCCAGTGCGCTGCAATGAAAGATCCTGCATGCCGCAATGAAAGATCCACACAGCCACAACTAAGACCCGACGCAGCCAAAAATAAAATAAAATAATAAAATAATAATTTAAAAAATAGCCACATCTGTAATCTCATGCTTGCTTAAAAATAAATGCTTGCTTAAAATGCAGAGCCTGGAAGAGCTGCCCCACTATTTAAGCTGGTAACTCATACCCCAGATGGAGATTAAGGAGGGTAACTGGGCTGATCACTTAGGGTAGAAAAAAATTACCCTGGAGAAACTAGAAACCTAAGCCTTTGTTATGCATAGGAGTGGGTTTGCACTTGGTCTCTGAGGGTAGGAAATCACAGTCAAGGAATTACCATGATAATTGGTCCAGCATTGTGGGCTTATACAGATATAACCAAAAAATCCTGCATTGGAATGCCTCCACAGTCAACAACAAGGAGAAATTACAGAGAAAAATAAAAATCCAACTCAAGTACATAGTTAAAAATTATAAATCTTTCAAGGAAACTAAGCCATCATAAAAACTGAAAGAATGAATACTTTGAAGAAGTAGAGATAATAGATCTGAAAGGCAGTTTAAGATAAGTGTTTATTGTTAATGCATCACAAGTATAATAAATTATAATAAATGTAATAAAATGAAAACAGAGTGTTTAAATTCAAAGAACCTAATTGCATATTAATAAATGACCGGAGATATAAATTGTGGTACATTTGTGCAATGGGATTTTACACTGTGTTTAAATGAGGCAGCTCCATATATTATGAAATGAAACATTCTTTGAGATATAGTTTGGGGAATTAAAAAACGGTACAGAGCAGTGTTTACAGTATGCCATCTTTTCTGAGAAAGAAATATGACTACACACACACACACACACACACACACACACACACACACAAACATGAAAATTCAGTCGTATCTTTGGAAGAAAACATAAGACACTCGGAACATTGTTTGCCACTATAGAAAAGAACTGAGTGGGCAGGCAATAGGAGTGGGAGGAAAACCATTTGGACAGCTATTATGTCCTTTGAAGTTTACTTCTTATTTGTGTATCACCAAGTACCAAAACTTTAAAAATTCTTAAAAATTAAAATACAGTGTAAAATATTGAGAGAAACGATGGTTACAAAACCAAGCAATGGCAGAGAAACATGATAAAATACTAGTCAGCTTGTTAAAAATTTATTTATTTAATTTATTTTTGGCTGCGTTGGGTCTTCATTGCTGCGTGCCAGCTTTCTCTAGTTGCGGAGAGCGGGGGCTACTCTTCATTGCAGTGCACGGGCTTCTCATTGCAGTGGCTTCTTTTGCTGCGGAGCACGGGCAGTGGGCTCTAGGCACACTGGCTTCAGTAGTTGTAGCACTCGGGCTCAGTAGTTGTGGCGCACGGGCTTAGCTGTTCCACGGCATGTGGGATCTTCCCAGACCAGGGCTTGAACCCGTGTCCCCTGCATTGGCAGGTGGATTCTTAACCACTGCGCCACCAGGGAAGCCCTACTGGTCAGCTTTTAATTTGTGTGTGCACGTGTGCTCAAATGGATTTCCTAGAATCATCCTTTAATAGTTGGTCTGAAAGGCTCTGAGGAGTGGTGTTTTGAGCTAGCTACTGCTCTTCCCTACTGGGAACTCTGAGAGCAAGGATAAGTACTGTCTCATACAAAACCGTAGCTAACCCTAGAGACAATGTATGCGGAATGCAGCAGTTTTTAAGCCTAACTCTCCCATTCCTCTCTTCATTAAAAAGGTAGCTGATAAACCGTGTCTTTTCTCGTCAATTCTTCTACGTTTCCAGGGACCTCGAGTCATCCGCAAAATTAATGTTAACAATTTGAGTTATTGCAGACATAATTTCCAAACTCCTGCAAGTTTATACTGAGGTGGCAGACTGAAAGATATCAGGATTTCACATAGCATTTCTCCACGTTCCATGCACATTCCCCCACCTTTCTCTTTTTATTTTGTTAGCTGAAGCTGGTCTGGTTTCTTTCTTGTTGCCAGTTCCTTTCCCTATTCCTTCGTAACTGCTGTCCAAAAGTCTAAGGATAATTACAAAATAGCTATAAAGAGAAAAATCATTAATGGGCCATTCTCAGGAATGAGTTTGAATGATGATGAATTTTGGTAGATGGAAGAAAGAAAGTTCAGATATTAGAACTGCTGCCCATGAATTCTATGACACCTTAGTTTTCATTTTTGAAACTGCTTAATGAGGCAACAGATACAAAGTTTCAAGACATCAAACAGAGAAAGGTTGCGTGCTGTTGGTGGGAATGTAAACTGGGACAGCCACAATGGAAAACACTATGGCGTTTCCTCCAAAAGTTAAAAATGGAACTACCACATGCTCCAGGAATCCCACTTCTGGGTATATATCCAAAAGAATTTTGATCAAATTCATTGCACCGTTATTCACAATACCCAAGAGGCGGGAACAACCTAAATGTCCATCAGTAGATCAACGGACAAAGAAAATGGGGTGTATGCATACAATGGAATATTATTCAACATTTCAAAAAGAAGAAAATGCTACCATTTGTGATAACATGGATGGACCTGGAAGACATTACGATAAGTGAAGCACTGAATAGGACAGACACAGAAGGACAAATACTGCATGATTCCACTTATATGAGGAATCTAAAGTCCATAGTCAAACTTACAGAAACAGAGAGTAGACTGATGGGTTGTGTAACCGAGCAGGGCCCTATGAGACCTTCCCAGAATAGACCCCCTCCCATGTCCTCCGCCTGCCTCTTGTTTGGAGAAAAACTTTAGTCGCCGAATAAAATTTAATCAGAGAAGTGAGAAAATGCAGAAAGAAAGAAAAACAGTCAAGCAAGACAAAATAATAATTCTTTAGCCATGAAACAAAGTCAAGGACCTTTAGTTCTTCCCCAAGGACTATAGGTAATATTGTGAGCCATGTCCTCTGAGCTGTTTTGCAGATACTGAACCCCGCCCCCAGGTGAAAGAAGTTAACCATATGCTGCCCACAAGCACGGAGACCCCAGACCGGTTGGAACCAGAAGGCTGATGAAGCTGAGTCCCCATTACCTCACCATCAACCAGTCAGAAGAATGTCCACGAGCTGACCACGCCCTGCTCCTTGAGCACTATAAGACTCCTCACTACCCCCTCCAGGGCGGGACACACAGTCTTGAGCGCATTAGCCTGCTGTGGCCCCCTTTGCCTGGCAAAGCAGTAAAGCTATTTCTTTCTACTTCACCCAAAACTGCCTCTGAGATTTAATCCTGCACCGGTGTACAGAGGCCAAATTTCAGTAACAGTTGCCAGGGGCTGGGAGGAGAGGGGAAAGGGGGAGCTACTGTTTAACAGGTATAACCTTTCAGATAGATATACAGAGAAATAAGTTCTAGCGATCTGCTGTCCAACACAGTGCATATAGTTAACAGTATTGTATTGTGGACTTGAAATTTTGTTAAAAGGGTAGATCTCATGGTTAGTGTTTGCAAGAACACTTTCTCTGGTAACGGAGCCAACGGCTGTCAGATTAAAAAAGCAACTAAAAAGACACTACGGATATCAAAAGCTGCATTTCAAATTGCTAAAATCAGGGAAAATAGCTCCCCCTCCAAACTGGTGTATTTTCAAATGTGAAAGTCCATTATGTTTGGCGATCAGGAATTTCAAAGTCAGAGTAAAGGTTGATGTGCCACTGCATTATAAACCACAATTCCCTTGAACATAGTTTTTTGGTAGGATTATGCCTACAGACTGCAATTCAGGTGTTAGCAGGGGGCTGACTCCTGTCAAGAAAAAAAGAGCTTGAGCAGAAAGTCCGCCACTGTCACTGCAGTCTGTGCTAGTCGATGTCACCTTCACTTGAGGCACTGCAGTCACTGACGAAAAAAGTTTTGACCTCAAATTATTCTATTCCTAAATATAATTATTACCATAGGAGAAAAAAGTGTTGGTAGTTATTTAATATCTACCTTTTCTTGTGAAGTTTTTCGAGGTAAGGATGTTTTACTTGTAAATTTAAGCTACAACAAAAAATAGCTAAATTTTACTAAGTGCTTGCTCTGTGACAGACACTTTTCTGAATAGTCTATATGTACATTACTTCATTAACTGTTATTTTTTTATTTTTATTTTTCTTCCAGTTTTACTGAGATGTAACTGACATATGGTACTATATAAGTTCAATGTGTACAGCATAATGATTTGACTTCCATTTGTAACCACAGAACCAGCCCGAAACTGGCCCTATCCTGTTTCTAACAAGATACTGAACTATTTCTCTGAGACAGAAGAACAACCGCAAGTTGTGCAGCCGAAGCAGGCACAGAGGAGAAAATTTTGACCTCAAACAACACACGGAACCCTTTCAGAAGGGAAGGGTCCATTGTCCAAGAAGATCCCATGCTGAAGCCCCTTCCCCATACTTTACCATACATGGCCAGGTTCCAAAGCCTTCCAATCGACACTTGCCCCCCCAGCGCTTCCAAATACCTATCCTCCCCTAACTCATAGAAGTTTGATGGAACCCCCCCATCAGAGAAGCTCATTAGAGCCATGCCCTCCTGTCTCCTTGCTGGTTGACCTTGCAATAGAGCTTTTTCTTTTCTCAAAAGCAGATGCTATAGTATTGGCTTCTACGCACGTTGGGCAGCAAGCCCTTTGCTCGGTAACACGTACATCATGAAATGATTATCACAATAAGTTTACTGAACGTCTATTATATAGGTACAAAAATATTTTTCCTTGTGATGAGAATTCTTAGGATTTACTCTACTGACAACTTTCATATATAACATGCAACAGTGCTAATTATATTATGTGGTGCTTCATTAACTCTTCATAACCCACAGGAGGTACTATTATTAGCATCATTTTACAGGGGACAAAACTGATCATAGGAGAAGTGAAGTAACTTGCCCAAAGTTACACAATTAGTAGTAAACCAGGAACTGAATACCCATTACACAATCCCAAAATTGTAATTTTTCTAGAACAGCACACCACTTTGCCAAATACTTTTTCACCACTGTATATTGTTGATTTCATGTAATTAGGTGAATTTCTTTTGACAGTGGGATGAAAATAAGATTAGAAGGATCAAGAAACACTATCTAAAATATTGAGACTACTTTATGAAACATATCCTAATCTTTAATTATATATATTGGCTTGAGCTTTATTTGTATATTTATTTGTTGATTTTCCATCTTCTTCTCAAATATATAAGCCTTATAAAGAGAAAAACTCTGTTCTCCAAAATATCTCCATCACTTAGAACACAGACTAGTACGTGGTAAATGTAAACTATTTGACGAATGAATGACTTAATGATGAGACAACATATTTACTACTATTT
Source organism: Eschrichtius robustus (assembly GCF_028021215.1). Classification (NCBI taxonomy): domain Eukaryota; kingdom Metazoa; phylum Chordata; class Mammalia; order Artiodactyla; family Eschrichtiidae; genus Eschrichtius; species Eschrichtius robustus. The sequence continues at coordinate 24,770,541 of NC_090845.1, forward strand.
CCTTAATTTTTTTTCTTCAGAAGTGTCTCTATTTATAGTTTTAAATTAATTTTTATTGAAATATAGTTGATGTACCTTAATTTGTATTTTAATTCACATTGTATGTAACATTTAATACTTTTTTCCCTATCTCTACCAGATATTAGTATGCTATGAAAGTGCTTTAAATTTCATAAGCATTTCCTGAATCATAATAAAATGTTCAAAAACAGCACATGTTTCTCAAAATTGCGAACTCTTCCCTCATCTGTCTGTTCCTGCTCTTATGTGCCCTTCCAGGAGCTCCACTTAGCAATTTTCAGAGTGAAGATCTGGAAATGGCGAAATTAATGAAAGGTAAGGGAGAACAAGAGACACTTGACATGATACTTGTTCTTAAGAAACTGTGGAAACATGTAGTAAAAGCACAGAGTAGAAGCCTGTAGTAGTAAGTGGAGAAGTTTCTAGTGAGGGTCAAGTTTAGGCTATCCAGGAAACTATGAACAGATTTGAGGAGACCACTAGAAGAGCTCCTTGAAAATGGACTTCCCATCTTTGGCTACATATATTGGTCAATCGGACAGGCAATGCTATTTAGGCAGAAGCAGCCCAGGTCCATCTGACACTCAACAGCTATTGTGAGAGAATGGCGATTCTTACCTTGTGCCCTCTGAAGTTTTCCAGTCGGTGTATTTGTCATTATTTTTCTGTTACCAAACAGCTAGGAGGTTGGGAGGGTAAAGGAACGGCTCTCCCAGGCATTCAGCTGGGAGGCATGAGGGAATATCTCCCAGGCTGCCAGCCCTGGTAACACAGGTGTTCAGAATTCATTTCTGGTGCCTGTAAAGCCTACATTCTGGGGAGGATGGTGGGGGGGGGGGGGGGGGGGCACTTGTCAAGTGTCAGTAATTAGGGAAAGCCATTGCTGCAGAGGTTCGTGATGGCCATCTGGAATTTCTCTGACCTTTCTCTTCAAGTTAAGAGTCAGCAGAGGCACAGCTATTAGGCACTTAAAAAACATATTTTCACTATACCTTGTTGACCACACACCTGCACTGTTATTAGGCTGTTAAAAAAATGATAAGGAGTGTAAAATGTTCTCCTACCTTGCCTAGCGGAACAGAACTGTAAACAAAAATGCCTGATGGGTTTCAAGGTGACATGCCGTTTCCCAATCATCTCTTTCATGGCGCACTATTTGCACTTAAGTACACCAAAGCAATGTAATTAAAGCATTAAAGTGTCATTTCATTGCTTCACCTTTTAGGATCCAATCTATCTAGCAGGGTTTTTTTTAAACCAGTAGTTTGAAGCTCAGATCTTTGCAACTCTCAGAACAGATGGCACAGCCATATTAGCAGTGACACTATATATACACACCAAGTGAACTAGTGATATTATCTGGTTAAGTGGCTGTCAGCATTTCCATTACAAACCCAGCTTTCAAGGGTCTATAATTCAGATACTTTAAATAACATCTGGCTGAAACTTGGTGTATAGAAGTGATGAGTGTTGAGTAAAAATTAGTATAATTTTGTGAATGCCTGAATTCTTCTGAAAGCTTGATCAATCGGGTCTTTTTTTAGCGACGACTTCCACTTATCAGTATATTTGGGGATTTTTAGCACATGACATTCATTTATTCAGTCATTCATTCAGCAGATATTTATTTCCCATTTCCCATGTGCCAGGCCCTTTTCTAAGTGGTGGAGATCCTCTGGAGAATAAGCGGACAGAGTTCCTTCTCCCCATAGGGCTTTTATATTCGTGAAGAAATTGAAAATCAGCAAGTAAAATATACAAACAAATAAATCTCAAGCCAATGTGTACAGCTAAGGATTAGAGTATGTTTCATAAAGTATTCTCAGTATTTTAAATAGTATATCTTGATCCTTCTAATCTTATTTTCATTCCACTGTCAAAAAAAGCGGCAATATTTCCTTTGATATTTATATTGTCTCTGTCAATCATAGTTAACAAAAACAAATGCAAAGCACACTTCAAAAGAATTTTAGCTGCCATGGTAGAAGAGAATTTTTCTTATCTGACATCACAGATTTTAAATGGACCAAAAGATCCAAAAAACATAGAAACTGGGCTTTTCAAATAAATCACGTTAGTTTTATGAGTAACTACTGTATAACAGCTGGAGGAGGAAGGGGAACCCAGGTTTTGTAGGGCTAGAGGCTTATACAATTTGGGGAGTCCCCTTTTATGAAAATGGATCTCCAGTAACAAATACAAACTTAAGTTAAAAAGTTAATATTTAGAATGAGAAAGGGAATAAAAAGTTACAAATTGAAGAAAGCTCCCACATATCCCAACATCAAAAAACCCAAGGCCTGTAGAGAAACCCCGGTAAGTGACAGTCTCCGAAGCCTTAGCTTTTCGTCCTTCACGGTAAGTTAGTCACAGAGTAGAGGAATTGCCCTTAGCCAATATGGTGATTTGACACCAATCTTATAACCAAAGAATCTCAAAACAGCTGCAAGAGATGTAGAGAACAAACGTATGGACACCAAGGGGGGAAAGCCGCGGGGGGGGGTGGGGAAGGTGGTGTGCTGAATTGGGAGATTGGGATTGACGTGTATACACTGATGTGTATAAAATTGATGACTAATAAGAACCTGCTGTATAAAAAAATAAATAAAATTAAATTTTAAAAAAAGCTGCAAGTTTGAAAGAAAATAGAAGACATGCTGAATACTGACTGAATTATAATAAATGAGAAGCAATCATTTAAGTAACATAAAAGAAACCAGAAGAAATTACACTTTTAAACTTCTACGTGGTGCCTAAGATTTTTTTTCCTTTAAACCGCATAGCGCTGTCTGAAAAGTTCTATTTTCAAGGCTAGAGTACTGCTTTCTCTCTACTTGATAAATTAATGTCATGTAGCAAAAATTGTCAATTCCAGCAACTGTGACTGTTGGGCACCTAAGAGAGGGATCCTATGGCCATGTTTCATCTTGGTGAAAAAGAGCATTATAATAAGATAAAGGTCACCTGCATGTGACAGGTGAGTGATCATGGGTGGCCCCCAAATTTTACTTGTTAAGGGAAAACTATGTAGAGGAAAGAGGGCAGGCTTGGGAGACAGACAGTTTTGAGTCAAACCCAAGTTTTCATACATATTAGGTGAGAGTCCTGAGGTAAATTAATTTCTCTCTCAATCTCAGCTGTAATAATAATATCTCCATTGTAAGGATATTTTAAGGCTTAAATGAGATGCCTACGCCTAGAGAACCAAGCACAGAGTGGATAGTCAACAAATACTATCTTCGCCCCCATCCACACTTGTAAGTAGCACTGAATGACGAACATGTGTGGTGAAGCCAACATATGGTGTCTATAACCCCGTCTCCTTCCTGGTAAACTCACAAGCTTCTTTCTCTTCACAATCTTCTTTCTGGTAGTGTCCAGTCACCATCAGGTGGTGTCTGCTATGACACTATCTCTCAGCACTGAATGATAATGTCTTCTATTATTATAAGAGCTTGCAGGGACTTACTCTATTCTCTTCTAGAAAAAAGGAACAGCCACCTCTGTGCATTACAAAGTTATTTATCATGCATACTATCCTACAGGTATAATGATCACAGTTCCTTTGTTCAAAGATATCCCATTAGCCAGCCAATTATGTTGGTGATCTGTTATTCTCCTTTACAGCCCAAATGCTCCCTGCTCTCCAATTCACATGAACCTTTAAGAATGCCATATGTTCAAATTTCTTCACTCTGTACTTAGTCCCTTTCCTCCCATTATCCCCATCTGTGTAACTGCATGCTTTGGGGAATGCATACTTGACTTTTCGTTGGTTTTAAATCCAAGTTACTGCCCGGTTTATTTACATGTGCTTTCTTTAATTGCTTTCTTCGGGTATTTGTTTCGTGTTTACTTGACTAAAAATCTTGGTTAAAACAGTCTGTTCTGAGAAAATGTGGAAAGTTTCCAAGTTGACCATCTTACTCCTAGTTTGCACTTCTAAGGACAAGACCATTTAATTCTCAACATGGTTGATGAAACAGATCCTGTCTTTGTTCCTGCATCGCCGCAAAAATAGTTCTAAGTCTACATTTCCTACAGTTATCTCATCTTCCTTTTATTCATGCCATTTAGCTTAGGTGAGCAAAAGACCTAAGGTCTTTTAATTAATTAAAATTTAATTAATTAACTTTAATTAATTAAATGTCATTAATAATGACATCATTTAAAGTCAAATAATAGCTATATGACTGGTGGTGGGGTGTTACCAAAATGATGCAGTCATTAATCTTATCATTTGAAAGGTTTCAATAAACCTTGAGAATATCTGATCGACTTTTCATTAATATCAGCACTGTTTCAGTATTTGCTTTAAGATTGATTTTGACTGTTTTTTTAAATTTATTTTTATTAATTTATTTATTTTTATTTTTGGCTGCGTTGGGTCTTTATTGCTGCGTGCGGGCTTTCGCTGGTTGCAGCAAGCTGGGGCTACTCTTCATTGCGGTGCGTGGGCTTCTCATTGCAGTGGCTTCTCTTGTTGCAGAGCATGGGCTCTAGGCACGTGCCACAACTAGGCTTCAGTAGTTGTGGCACATGGGCTCAGTGGTTGTGACACGCAGGCTCTAGAGCGCAGGCTCAGTAGTTGAGGCACATGGGCTTAGTTGCTCCACGACATGTGGGATCCTCCTCGACCAGGGCTCAAACCCGTGTCCCCTGCATTGGCAGGTGGATTCTTAACCAATGCGCCACCAGGGAAGCCCCTTGACTGTCTCTTTAAATGGAAACATCCACATCATATTTCTATATCCCTGAAGAACTGGCTGGTGTACATGGTAAAGACAGAATTATTTAAATGGTTACATTTCTTTGGATCAAAATTGTATTTTTGGTAAAGGGTTTTCTGAAGTCTGACAGGAGAACTTTTTGCCATTGTTCTGCAATGGAGGCAGTTTAATAGAAGACTTTTGTCCCCTGTCCCTACATTATGAAAGGAGTAAATGATTTCATGAATGATATTGGATTATCCTTCTGCAGTATATAGCATGTAATAAGAAAATATGGAAACATATTGTAAAGCTATCTGGGCCAAGTTTCTTCCTATTTAGAGGCAAAGGTTTTGCTTTGTATGTCAGAATGCAGTGTTTCTAAGAGCAGAATATGGTGCACTTCAGAAAGGCATTCTAAAAGCCCAACACAAATTTTAACCTAATTTATGAGTCCCCTTACTAGTGGCTAGATGTGAGGTTCATAGAAGAAGTATTATTTTGCCCATGCTTCTGAAATTGGAGCTCCATAGACACATCTCAGGAACTGCCAAGTGAACACAAAGCCCAAGATTAAGTATAATGCATCTTCTGTGAATGTTGATTCTACATGAAATCTTGGGGGGAAGAAAATCAAACAATTTACTCGTAAATAATTTCTTTTTAAATCAACACCTACGGATATATTATTGAATAGAATGTAAAGTCTTTCTGACTAGACATGAGACTTCAAAAATATTCCAGTCTGGTGGTGAGCTCCTATGTGCAATGACCTGTTTTGCTGCAGGGGGAACATGGCCATTCTCTGCTGCCCCTAGCGTTACCTTAACAGAAATGCTTTATAAAGTATACCCTTACATAATTTGAAGTATCATTCCATTGTCTCTCTTAGCAAAGCCTATCCAGAAGGGTATTCCAAAGGTTAATATGTTTGTCCATAAAGAAATATTTGTTACTTCCTATCTATACACAATACACAATTAAGAAGACAAGTTGGGAAAACCACAGATACTATACACTGCCTTTCCATATCTTGTTTCCACCGTAGATGTTTGCCAGTAAAGGGCAGTGATCATAACACAGACATATTAAGGAAAAGTAATATCAATTCAGACATATATAATTTTTATACCAATTTTATTTGAACCACATACTCAAACTGAGGTAGGACCAACTCATCATCACTGTACTTATTATGATAATGAAACAGTGAGTAATTGGTACCTGAACTGAGGTAATTCTGGAACAATATCCTGTATAGGTACTCATAAGGCAGTTGGACTAGGTTAAGAGGCTGAATACAAAATTCAGGTTATTAGTACTTTTTTTTATATAAAATGTTTTGTTTTTCTGGTAAAGTAAAATTAGTTTGAGGAACACAAGATAATATTATTATGTAAACGAGCAGGACCCTATGGGGCCTTCCTGGGGCAGGCCCTTCCCCCATATCCTCTGCTCTGAGGTAGCCAGATAACAGTATCTCATGCATACTTCCTGAGTTTTTCAGATGCTAAAAACCACCACCAAATGGGAGAAATTAACTACTTTTTGATCATGAGCACATAGCCCCAGACCTACTGGCACCTAAGGATTGATAAGTCAACTGCCCTGTTACTTCACCATCAAACAATCAGAATTGTGCATGACCTGATGACATACCCTGTGAGCCCCACCTCCCTCATCTGGCCTTTAAAAATGCTTTCCCGATACCCTTTGGGGAGTTGGGGGGAGGGTTTGGGCATAAGCCACAAGTCTCCGGCTTGGCCCTGCAATAAGCCTTTCTCTGCTCCAAACGCCAACGTTTCGGTATTGTTTGGCCTCACTGTACGTCGGGCACACCAACTTGTGTACGCTAGCAATTACACAATAATCCTCATTCATTACAACCTCAGTCAATGGAAATTAATGATAATTTGACTATGCTGTACTGAACTGAGCTTTTACACTATTTACCCAGATAGTAAAATTACCATGCAAGATTTCACAATGATTGACTCATATGAGGGAAGAAATGTCATTGATATTTCACTGCCATAATGTCAACTAAGAAGCACATGCTAATTACACGATTAATTTGGTCCAATGAAATTATTATTTAGCAGAAACCTCAAATTTTTCGTCTGATGTGCGTAAGCTAGAGATGTAAGATTGCATTCCTAAAGGTGGTTATTTGTGTTAAGCTTTTCTCTAATTCACAATTCCATTTTCTAATTGGTCTAAAATATAGAAATCACATATATCAAAATACTCTGATATCTAAATCCAATCATAAGAGATTTGTTCTAATTTGTATCTAGTATTACTATATTTATAGCCTCTTAGACTGACCACGAAATTGTAGCTTCCCATTGTCCGGGTAACACTTAAATATAATTTTGACTAATAAAAGAAAACTAGACAGAAACAGGCAAAAAAGAATATATTTCATAGATATTACTTTTTATTTAGATTTCTCTTATTATGGACTACATATATAAAATTCTTTCTTTTTTTTTTTAACATCTTTATTGGAGTATAACTGCTTTACAATGGTGTGTTAGTTTCTGCTTTATAACAAAGTGAATCAGTTATACATATACATACGTCCCCACATCTCTTCCCTCTTGCGCCTCCCTCCCACCCTCCCTATCCCACCCCTCCAGGTGGTCACAAAGCACCGAGCTGATCTCCCTGTGCTATGTGGCTGCTTCCCACTAGCTATCTATTTTACGTTTGGTAGTGTATGTATGTCTCAACCCATATTCTAATGGGGTTTTTATGAAACTTAAACGACTAATTCTAAAGTCTGTCTAAAGAGTAAATTCAAGAATAAGAAATAAATCATAAGAAAAAGTAAAATAAGCTTGAAAACCTGCTCTGCAAAACATCAAAATATATTATGAGGCTTTACCATTTCAAACAGTTGATTTTGGTAGAAGAATAGGCGAGTGGATGTATGGATGGCACTCAAGAGTCCAGATATATACCTGGGTATAAATGAGAATTGGGGAAGTGATAAGCCTGGCATTTTATATCAGCAGGGAAAGATGGACCATTTTAAAAAAAAACAGAAAGGCAATAATGAGCTGTCCATATGGAAAAAAGCAAAGGTACCAAGCCAGGATAGTCTATGCTGTGCCGCGGTGATAAACAGCCCCCAAATCTCAGTGACTTAACACACTGAAGGCTGATTTCTGGCTCGGGGCACACGTCTGTTTGCAGGTTGGTAGGGTGGCTCTGCTCATTAAAATCACATAGGAACCAGCTGACGGAGCAGTCACCATCTCAAACGTTGCCATGGAGGGTGTAGGCATGGGCTGGAAGGTCTTGCATTAGCAATTAAATGCTTGGTCCTGAGGTGACCCCATCAATTCTGCTCACAAGTCAAGCTAGAGCTAGTCACACCGCCCCACCCGACCACAAGGAGTGCAAGAAGTGAAATCCTACCATATGCTGTGAAGTGAAGAGGACCAAAAGGGCACTCTGGTGAAGAGCACAATGACTACACACTACCTTCCCCGGTTCATGCCCCACCGCCCCCCGCAAAAAAGTATTTTTAAAATTCTTTCTTAAAAGCTGTTGGCATCAGTCCACTCACAGTACTCTCATTCTCCCTCCTCCTCCTCCTGCGCCTCCTCTTCCTCCTCTCTCCCTCCCTCCTTCTATCGACTTTAAAAGGAAAATAACTTTAAAGATACACATTGCTAAAAAATAAATCAATGAGTAACTGAATAAAATGATCAAACACTTAAGGTGCTTAGGAAAAAACAAAACAAAACAAAACTGCTTTGCCTTTTCTGGATTAGCGGGTCAACACATAATTCCAAGCCTCCTATAGGGGGAGCTGCCGCACTATTGAACTAGACCCCGGCCTTCAGTTAGGTATCTATAATTTTAAGCCTACCTTACATAAACAGAAAAGAAATACTAACGACTTATTAACATGTAATTGCAGAACACTGTTTTTTTCTTTCTTCACAATGTCACAGATGTCAACTGAATGTGTCTAAGGAAGTTGATACTACAATATGTTGGTAAAACACAGTATTTTTTTGTTTTGTTTAGTATTTGGAAGAACATAGACCAGGTGACAAGGCAATGTATTAAATGTGGGCTGCATAATACACAAAAGGATAAGTCTACAAAAGAATAAAATGATACAATTTCAGAAAAGTGAGGGCCAAAGAAGTGACCCCTTCCGCCCCCCCAATTCTTCTGCACTAATAGCAAGGGGAAATATCACAATACAATACAAATTTTAATAAATTTATGTCAGAACTTAATGACTGATACTTGGAAATGTGGCTTTGTAGCAAAGGGTTGAGTCAACATGGAGCGGAGGGAGGAAATAATTAAGATGAGATTTGTCAACTCTTTTTTTTATATGTGCACCAAGCTGTAACTCACTAAATTTAATTAAATTCTGATGGAAACCTCCGTGTCTTTATTTACTCTTAGCTAAGGGTTATGAATACTAATTATTTTCAGTTACTGTTTTCAAGAGAATCTAACAATCTAAGTTAAAGTATAAATCAGCTATTGGTAAAGAAATACTTTAAAATATTAGATGACTATGGGGCAAGACGAGAATAAAGACACAGACCTACTAGAGAATGGACTTGAGGATATGGGGAGGGGGAAGGGTAAACTGGGACAAAGTGAGAGAGTGGCATGGACATAAATACACTACCAAACGTAAAATAGATAGCTAGTGGGAAGCAGCCGCATAGCACAGGGAGATCAGCTGGGTGCTTTGTGACCACCTAGAGGGGTGGGATAGGGAGGGTGGGAGGGAGGGAGACGCAAGAGGGAAGAGATATGGGAACATAGGTATAACTGATTCACTTTGTTATAAAGCAGAGACTAACACACCATTGTAAAGCAATTATACTCCAAAAAAGATGTTAAAAAATATATATATTAGATGACTATAATGTTATTGATGAGCTGAAATAATATGAAGATTTGAGGTGAAGTTCCTAAGGTCATAAAAAATATTAGTCAATAAAGACATTTAAAATCCAGCAAAGTTGTGCTTAAGCAATAAAATTATATCTTTTGTCAAATTAAGCACGTAAATGAAAAATATGGTATCTTTTAACGGTGAAATTTATGGAAATTGCTTTGTTATGTGCTTTCCCAATTTACCCAAAGAATTGTAAATTTCTTAGTAGATTTCTTATTTGAATTCAAGAAAAGTATTCAATGTTATGACTGTTTTTAGATAATAGAGCTGGTTATATTACAAAAGTTTATTTATAATGCTTTATACCTGGTTGATTTATACAGACGATGAACAAACCATTTACAATATTTCTCTGAAGCTTTACTTTCCCTTTTATAGTCACTAAATTCAATGCCTAAATCAAGCTCATAAATTACATAAATTATTGGTTAGTACAGTTACTATAGGTCTTTCCACATGCTCAAATCTTAATCATAACTTTTATAGTGTATAAACTGACAAAGTGAAAGGGCTATGAGTTTTTTTTAACCTCAACTAGTTTTTAGCAATTAATTATTCTGAAATTTACTAATATGATAGAGAACAATAAACTTGCAAATTTTTAGCAATGGCGCAGCATGATTCTTATTGAGAATCTGAAATAATATGATATATACACAAAGAAAACTGAGTTTTTGACAAAAATATTGTCACAAAAATGAAAAAAATACATTTTTATATTTTTCACAGGCCCAGAGTTTTACTGATATCAAAAAAATCTCACTGATTATTTCTCTGAAACTGGGATGTATCAGAAGACCTAGTGAAAGTTTGTAGGATAAAATGGTTATTTTCATCTACAAGGCTGCTTTATACTTCCTTTCATCTTAGGAATTTCAAAGTCTTTTAGCATGTGAACTGACTTATTGAATAAATCATGTATGCACTCAACCTGATTTGAAACAAAAGAAGAAAGTGAAATCTGGGGATAATCGATTAGTTAATTTGAAAAGTAATATTATTAATTAATTTAACATTCACTGAGCATTATGCCTGGCACTGTAATAATCCGTGGAAATAAATAGTCCAGTGAGATACATGCTTGTCCTCCAGTGCATAAGTCCAAATACATATAAAACCTAAATATCTGTATGGGAAGAGAAGGATCTGGATAGGGAGAGAAGAGAGATATAAACTTTGTGGATCTGTATTTAAACAGATACGTAAAACTCAGAGGTCCTGGCAGAGAGACAAGGAAAAGGAAAGAGAGGAGTTCAGAGAGAACTTCTCAAAGGTAGTGAATATTGAAGTATACTATAAAAATGCAAACATGAATTAATCCCCCCGTGATTCCAGTGAGACACACACACGCACATGCATACATTCATATATGAATATTTTGGTCAATTTAAATATAAAACCTCAGGGTGATATAGAGGAAAACGTCAAATATCTCTTTATAATCTCTGATTTTATTAATTCAATTACATATATTTAAATCTCATATATAAATGTTATTTTCAAATATTTCTTTATTCTACTCACATTTAATGAAATAATTTTCTTAAGATGCTTCAAAGCCAACTCCAACATCAATATCCTCCCATTACCTTGATCCCTTTTCTGCGTCCCCTAACACAGTGTTCTAGAACACATACCACTTCAGTCTAAGTTATTGGAGACACAGCCCGTTTTTGATTGTGTGTTTGGTATTCTTACTGGAAATGTTAACTGAAGCCATGAGTACCTGTTTGCATATCATAGAGACTTAAATAAATTATCCTTCTGGCGTAATTTGTGATCTCCACAAAATAACTCCTTCTGATAATTCTTTTTAAAGTAATCTTGAAATGACTTGTTTTCAGTGACATTTAACATTTTAGATATTGATGTATGAGATACCATTTTCTATTTTTGGGGGGGGGGGGGGTGGGGGGAAGCACTGCTAAATTAGTATTTCCTAGACTTAAGTAGTTGTTAAAAGTGCTCAGAGTGTGAAAGTTTGGGGGTAATATTAATTTCAGCTTTTTGGAAACTTTATTTGCTAATATGCAGCGTGAACTTATAGGAAAAAATGTAATAGGTGACATTTCTCTTTTTTAAAAGAATATAACCATTTTTTAAAATTTTATTTTATTTTATTTTTGTGGAGCATTTTATGAGAGTGAGGCTCTGTGGCACATGTTACAAAAAAGAAAGCTGTGCTTTACTACTAGAGATACAAATTAGGGACTCCAAGTATTGTAAAGTGTGTAGTGACAGGACATAAAATTGGAAAGGGCCTTGGAGCTCTTGCTAAGAATTCGGGACTGTGTGGAGCTGGTATTTAGGTACAGGGGGCAGTAGGGGTGAGGTTAGGAAGAGTTAGATGATATATTCCAGAAATCACTGCATATGGTCATAGTCAAGCAATATATAGGAGTTATATTAAATACGATTAGGTTGAATAATGCACTAGAAACATATGTCTAAACCTATCAAGTCTGAATCCTATCCTGAAACAATTTATGTATTTTGGCACCTGCTAGCAGAATGCCTTACTTTTAAATATTCACACAATGCAATTGCCATTCTGGAATCGCAGATGAAGCCATTAGCTACACAATGGCATTCTGTGATTTTTTTTTTTTTGAGTATATATACATTTTAATATAGATTGCTGGCTTTTAAAAAACTCCACTTCCTTGAATTTTGGAAGGACTAACATGAATTTCAAAGGAGTTCTCCCAACTAAATTTGCTTAAGAAGATGAAATAAATGCTCCGCCCATGAATGCAGAGTTGCAGTATGGAATATTTAAGTGCTTGAATGGGGAGAAAGAGTAATTAGGAGAGTGGCTTTTCATCTGCTCAAGTTCTGAGAATGTGTAAACCTTTAGCAGTACCTTATCCTTTCCCAGTTACTCCCATTTTTTCCCTCACATATTCTTAATTTCTTTTCCGATTCATTTTTCAAATCCAAAGTAGTGGTGTGGAGGAAAAAAGACATCACATCTAACTACCCCAGAACTCAAAGGGATTTCTTTGCTAGGTTGTCTACATTACAGCCTCCAATTTTGTGCCATTACAGGTATACCCTGGAGATATTGTGGGTTTGGTTCTAGACCATCGCAATAAAGCCAATATCGCAATAAAAGAAGTTACACAATTGTTTTGGCTTCCCAGTGCACATAAAGTAATGTTTACACCATACTGTAGTCTATAAGTGTGCAATAGTATTATGTCTAAAAAACACATGTACATACTTTATAATCAAAAATATTTTATTGCTAAAAAATGCTAACCATCATCTGAGCCTTCATCAAGTCATAATCTTTATGTTGGTGGAGAGTTTGAAATATTGTGAGAATTACCAAAATATGACACAGAGACATGAAGTAAGCAAACAGTGTTGGGAAAATGGTGCCGATACACTTGCTCAATGCAGGGTTGCCACAAACTTTCAATTTGTAAAAAACAAAATATCTGCAAAGAGCAATAAAGCGAAGCGCGATAAAAATGAGGTATGCCTGTAATTCCGTTCTTGCTTATACTCCCATCACTCTTAAAATTGCTCTTGTAAAGGTCAAGTTGACAAAATCCAGTGGACACTTCTATGACCGCAGTATTAAGTTGATCACATCTACTGCTTTTCCTTGAACCTATCTGGTCACTCCATCTCAATTTCTTTGGCTGGTTCCACCTTCTATGAACAACCCTCAAAATCTTTCTAAGTCCTAGTAGCTTTACCTTGCAAGATTTACAGTGTCAGAAAAGAAGAAATTTTCCTCTACCCTTCTAGGTTCTTCTGGCTGGCCTAAGAATTAAATTGACATAAGACAGATTAACAGGAGAAAAATCACAGAAAAGTTTAGTAACATGTATACATGGGAGAGACCCAGGAAAACTGAGTAACTCGCCATTCTGAAGCCCTCACCTTAAATACTATCTTCAGCTAAAGACAAAAGAGGTGTGAGCGGGGGCAGGAGGTAGTGGTTTGGGACTTGAAAGGGGAGGAAGGCAATTTGCCTGGGGATAAAAAGGCAAATGCTTGCTGGGCCCTGCAGAAACAAAGGGACACAGAGAGGAATTTTAACAGACAGACTTTGCTAGGTTGTTCCCTGTCTACACACCTATTGGGTTGGCGTTTTGTAAGATGTTATGGACAAACCTGAACGAACTTTTTGGCCAACCCAATACTTATGCTATATTATCTTATCTTATACCTATTATACTATAGTTATCTATGGCAATAGCTCCCTTCCTGGAACAGGTCCTCTATCTACATTCTTTATGCAGTTAGGGAGAAGGTCAAAGATTCTTCCTGAGTCTTTTGGGCCTTGATTGTTTTCAACTTGAAATAATTCACACCCCAAAAAGGCACTTCGGGGTGGCAAATTTTGCTCCCCTACAACAGTTATGAATCTCCTTTGACTAATCTCTCTCTTTAATGGGTCCTTAACACTCCTGAGCTGCAGCTGAGTTTTGAGTCCCTTACCTGAGTGGCCTCCTGCCCACTGACATATTCCTATTTTCATGTTTAGTGCAGTTATCTACCCAGTTTGTACATTTATACTTTTAGGGAGAAAAAAACTCTCATTATGTGTTTTTATCCACATTGCCATGGTTTACATGTATAGACTGAAACAAACTTTTTGACATAGTATGGAACATACGTGGGACACATTTTGAGTGGGAATTAGTGAAAAATGATTTGTAAGAAGACATATTCCAGTTCCTTTCTCTTCACTTCCCTGTAAGTTTCCCACATAATGAGTGGAGAGGCCTTCTTTCTGAATCTGTGTATCTCATGGGGGTCATTGGCTTCACAAAGAGGTCTTATGGCTTCTTCTTTGAGAGACAAACAATAAATGAATATAGCTGAAGTTCAACAGTTTTGTCCAGTTTTACTCACCAAAACTGGTATAACTCTCACCGTAAATACGATCTTCAGCTAAAGAGTAAAGAGGATGTTGGGGGTAGAAATTTGGCACTTGAAAGAGGAGGAAGGCAATTCACATGGAAAAGCAAATGTTAGGTAAACACGTGTTTGCTGGGCCAGGCAGAGACAATGGGACACAGAGCGGACTCTGATCTTCAGGCGTTTTCCCCACCACACCTCCCCCGTTATTCTTTGCAGATATCTCTGATGACAGCTCTATTCCTGTAACAGGCCCTCTAAATTCTCCAGGCAGTTAGCAGGGAAGGTCAAAGTTTCTTCCTGAGTCTTTTGGGCCTCGATTGTTTTCAGCTCGAAATAATCCCCATACCAGAGAGACATTTTTGGGGGTGGCAAATTTTTTCCCCTACAACCCCAAAATAAATAACTTGGAAGCATGGTCATCTAAAGCAATCCAAAAGATATGAAACGGATGTTAACTGAGTTTCAGAAAAATACATTTGAAAAGGCTGCCTACCCTATTAAGCCCTAAATGGACATATCCTTCTCAGCAATTACAAAAGTAGCCAGAACACTAAAAGCTCTCTTCAAATATAAAGTATAGGATCTAGAAAATGCATCACTTTTATGTCATTTATATTTCATTTTTAATTTAAACCTCAATCAGTCTTCCTTTCCTAATTTGATCCATCCATTTCCCCCTCTCTACATTACA
Source organism: Eschrichtius robustus (assembly GCF_028021215.1). Lineage (NCBI taxonomy): Eukaryota > Metazoa > Chordata > Mammalia > Artiodactyla > Eschrichtiidae > Eschrichtius > Eschrichtius robustus. The sequence continues at coordinate 24,785,788 of NC_090845.1, forward strand.
GTTCTCATTTAAAATATAATCCCTTTTTTATAATAGGTTTTCTACGAGTAAAATAACTTCAATTATAAGACTGAAGGAGGGAAGGTTGAAGTTAAATGCTTCGAATAATTCCGTATTAAGTATCTAAGAACAGGAAATCGAGGGTACTGACATGGCAGAGCAGAGGAAAGAAATATCAAAGGAGGAGAATTTTCTTTAAAAATTACTGACTCCCTGATGATTCCTGCAATAAGTTGTAACTTATGGGCTAGGAGTCTACACTATCAGAACAACCAACTGAAAAATGAGTCATTTTATTATTTGCCTCATCTTAGGAGAATCATTCCTAGAAAGTTACCCAAAAAACTGCCTTGAATTATCTTCTTCGAAAAATTTACTCAAATAAAAGTGGCAGAAGTCCTTTCCCTTTCTCTTCACTGATCAGACACTCATATGCACATATGTTTCTCACTTCTCACTGGCTTGCTTCCTCTACTGCTCATATTGCTAAAAGCATTTGGGCTTCTTTCTCTATAATGTCTGATTTCATGCTGAGAGAGCCCCTATTGGTATCTAATAAAACATAGAAAGGAATGTATATGGTATCATGATCCCTTAAAATCATATTCTCTTAGAGGCTTATTTCTACTGGAAAGCACAAAGGAGAGAAATGTTTTAAAAAAAAAAAAAAAAAAAAGACATACATGAGAAGACATAAAATTACTCCCTTTTATAACTTGACCAATAAAACGAGACTATAGTCTCTAATGTTTTAGAATGAGCATTTTCTCATTCTTTAACGCTGTGTCAACTACAAATTGGCACTTGCCATCTACCTCTACAAGGATTTAATCAGGTGCCTCTGCAGCTGCTGACCTTCAACATCCCCTGAAAGGAATTCAGGGTGGAGATCAGGAATGAGGCACTGGTGCTCTGAGAAAAACTGGCAGAACAGGTCTTCAGATAGTTAGTTAGACGTTTTCAGGAGCTGATTTTATGAGCCCAATTCTTGCATCTCCTCATATCTAGAAAAGCACTAAATTCCTTCATGGTGATGTCTGCTCCTCGTGACTAGCAGTAATCCTCATGAGATCATCTGCAAAAATACGTGCTTGACTGCATGTACTCCCCCTTCACCAAAATCAGATATATATTGACCTTCCCCCCCCTACTTATTTGGAGCAGTTTCTCAGAGCTCTCTGAAATGCTGTCTCCCGGGCTGCGGTCCTCATTTTGCCCCCAATAAAACTTAACTCGCAACTCTCACGTTGTGCTTTTTTTTTTTAAGTTAAGAGCTGTCTGCACTAACTAACCCAAGTTGGAGGCAAACCTTGCTTCTCCAGGAACAGGTTAGTTAAGTGTGTGCGCAGAAGACCCGTCTCATCTCCTTGTCTGGGTTCAAAGGGGAACGGTAGACTTTTAGGAGGAAAGGGTATGAGGAAGTCTACTCCGGCCTCAGAATTTTTGAGAATTTAGTTCTAGTGGATATCAAAAAGTATCACGCAGTATCTTAATTTTAATTTCCCTGCTACAGTTGAGCACGACACACCTGTTTTCACCTGTTAAAAATAACTTTTAATCCGTATTGCAGATTTACGGATTTACTTATAATATATTCTGATAAAAAGAAGTTCTTAATATCAACATATTGATATTATCTATTCTTGTATAATTAATTTTTTAATGTATGGTTTAAAAAACTCTTCCTTGGGCTTCCCTGGTGGCGCAGTGGTTGAGAATCCGCCTGCCAATGCAGGGGACACGGGTTCGAGCCCTGGTCTGGGAAGATCCCACATGCCGCGGAGCAACTGGGCCCGTGAGCCACAACTACTGAGCCTGCGCGTCTGGAGCCTGTGCTCCGCAACAAGAGAGGCCGCGCTAGTGAGAGGCCCGCGCACCGCGATGAAGAGTGGCCCCCGCTCGCCGCAACTGGAGAAAGCCCTCGCACAGAAACGAAGACCCAGCACAGCCAAAAATAAATAAATTAATTAAAAAAAAAAAAAACTCTTCCTTACCCTTGAATCATAAAGGTAATTCTCCTATATTTTCGTCTAAGTATTTAAAATTTTCCTTTAACATTTAAGAAATTCATCCATCTAAATAGATTTGTGTGTGTGTGTGTGTGTGTGTGTGTGTGTGTGTGTGTGTGTGTATAATGTAGAGAATGTTTTTATTTCTTAGATGGAGCATCAATTGTCCCACTAATTTAAAAGACCATCTGTTCTCCACAGATCTTCCTTGGTACCTGTGCTATTCATTTACACACACACACAGACACACACACACAAACTCTCTAGTATCTTTGGCTTCTACATTCTGTTTTAAACAACAGTTTGCCCATAAATTTGCAAATCCACGTGGTCTTTGTTGCTAAAAGCATATACTAGTGATTTGTTTGTTTTCAAGAATAAGTTGCCAACTCTTTGGTCTTTGCTCCTTGCTTATAAATTTGTCAAACTCCTTCATGAAACATACTACAAATTTTATAAGCCTCTCTTTGAACATATAAAACAATATGGAGGAGAACTGGCATCTGTATAACACATGGATTGTATCCATTTACTTGCCCTCTATTTTGTTTTTGAAACCAAAAAAAATCCTCACAGAATTCAGCCATCTTTTGATAGACTTATTACTAGGTAACTTACATTTGGGAATGTAATAGTACCTTTTAAAAACATATTTTTGAGCTGTTGATCACACATGACGTTTTGATTGTTAATCATGTATCTAGTCAGCTTGCTATATTCTCTTACTTAATTAAAAATATATATTCTCTGATTTTTGAGGTGTTTTATGTGGCTCTCTTGCTACAATTAATAGTATTCTTTCATTTCTAAATCACAAGCTCTTATTTCATTTTACTTGTGTTACCGTACTACCTAGGCCCCACTTGAAGTTTTAGGTTAAAGCAGTTATTGTGGGCATCTGTATCTTTTTTTTTTTTTTTTTTTTCCTAAGTGAAAGTTAAGTGCTTCCACTATTTTATCATTAAGAACAATGGTGGCTTGTTATATTTGTCCAGATATTCTTTGTGGTACAAAATGGTTTGATCCTCCCTAATCCTATTTCTTATACTGTGGCACAAAGGAAAAGTACATTTCTCAACCCTCCTTATGGTCGTGATGGGGTCCTATTATGGAGTTTTGACCACTGGGATATGGAAAAAAGTCAAGTACACAACTTCCAGAAACAAGTCATCATGACTTCCATGGGATATCACCACAGTGCTTCTCTCTGTCTGTAAGACTGGAAGCAGGGGACATCAGGATGTTAGAGCCACAAGATAGAATGGGCACAGCACCGTATGTCACTGTGTTTCAGGCTAGGTTCATCATCAAGCAGTCTCTGAGACTGAGATTAATGTGTAGAAGGTTTCTTAGACTATTCTTTTAAAAAAAAATTTTATTGAAGTATAGTTGATTTACAATGTTGTGTTAGTTTCTGGTGTACAGCAAAGTGATTCAGTTATATATATACATGTATGTATATATATATATATATATATATATATATATATATATATCTCCTTTTTCATATTCTTTTCCATTATTGTTTATTACAGGATATTGAATATATAGTTCCCTGTGCTATATAGTAGGACCTTATTGTTTATCTATTTTATATATAGTAGTTCATATCTGCTAATTCCAAAACTCCTAATTTATCCCTCCTCCACCCCCTTTCCCCTTTGGTAACCATAAGTTAGTTTTCTATGTATTACACTATTCTTGAGGAAACATCTGTGGCCGGGAAAAAAGGACTGGGCAGGAAAAGTTGAGAACAGTACAGTCTCCCCAGGGACTTCAGCTGTCTCTGAACTGTACTGGCATGAGGAGTCAGAGTCCAAGCACCTTGAGAAGGGTGTCCGAGGGAGGGGAAGTGGCCTGGCAGGGGTGGTGGCAGGTCCTGAGCTGGGTGAGAGTGGCGTGTGTGCTCGTGAGCCATCTAGAGCAGGGGATCAGAGCCTGTGTGAAGTGGGAAGTGCTTCCAGGTGGAGGAAGGTGTCCAGTGTGGGCTTTCCATGTTTGGAAGTGGTCCAGCACCGGGGCCAGGGCCCAGGCAGAGTGAGGAGGCAACCCACATGGGGGGAGAGTCCTGGGAGGGGTTTGGGAACGAGAGAAGGATGTCCACATGGAAGGAAGGTTTGGCATGGGGTTCCGACTCCAAGTGGGGTGAAGAGGACATTCGTGTGTATGTGCTCAGCATGGGAAGTCAGAGACTGAGTGGGGTGAGGAAGGTGTCAGTATGCTGAGAAGGCTGGTGTGTCAGGGTCTGACTACAGTGAAGAGGGCGTCCACGGGGTTAAGGCCCAGTGAGGTACATCAAAGCAGGAGTAGAATGAGGAGGGCAACAATGTTAGAAGGGGGAACAGAGGCAGTGGTAGCAGACTGGTTATATCCAGGGGATTTTAGCTCATAATAAATATATTAAGACTAATGGGAGCCAGGATTATTCTCACTGGTGAAGAAGGAATTTATCAATATGGAAAGGGAGAAAACTAGAAAGGGTCCTAGGATTTTATACACACACGCCTTGCAATGCATATGCCTTGGAGCAGCAGCCCACACAATAGCCTCGAGCCATTGGCGCTCACATCTTGGCTTCTACAATACATACCAATCTCCAGGCTTTTGAAGATGGATGATTCTAGAGCTGGGGTAGAAAAGTACAATATGTACCTGAATATCCTCTTATGTCAGGAAACAAGGAAGTACTCAAAAAACAGGAACATGTCAAAAAGAGACTAGCTGAAAAGGCTCCTGTTGACCAAGCCTGAGATTAGGATAAATAATGACAATAGTGGATGGTAGTCCATTTAATAAAATAGGAAACCTGACTGCACACTGATATAAATGAATAAATAATTAAACTCAGAGTTTGAGGCCAAACAAGGTATTTACGTAGTTTGGCAGTACCTTCTCCACGAGATACTTACTAATGAAAAAGAGGAAAGTGTAACTTTACAGAGCCTGAAAGATGACATTTTACTCAGGAGAACAAAGTGAACATCATCAGTTATGAATCAAAGCAATATTGTTCAGCAGGAAGCTTTGAGAATAACAGGGCATCACTTGATCACGAATATAATTGTAAGGAAACGCCAGACAAACCCAAATTAAAGAAAATTCTATAAAGTAACTGACCTGTAATCCTCAGAACTGTCAAGGTCATGATAGTCATAAAGAACTCTTTCAGACTGATGGAAACTAAGGAAATATAAGAAATTAATATAATATCTTATTCTGAGTTGGACCCTTTTGTTATAAAGAACATCACTGGGACAATTATAACATGAATGGGATACTTCCCTACAACACTTACGTAGAAATAGAAAATAAACCTTTGGAAGAGTTAGTGCATCAGGTTACCACCCACTCTCTCATAGGTTCAGGAATAAAAACATTATTTGTTCTTTTAGCTTTTCTGCAAGTTTGAGATTATTTAAGAATATTTATACAAGATCAATATATCATTGGCAGATGTGGCATGTGCCTGAAATGTAGTATGTAAGCAAGAAACATGAAGTGATTTAATAAACGAATTGAAATAGAATGAAAAATAAAGGATTTTTTATTAAAATGAATTTATATGCCTAGAAAACAAATTGGAAGATGTGCACTGCACTTTTGAAAAGAATGAAAATAACATATTCAATATATAACAGGTTATAGCAAACTTTTCAAAAATGCATTTGTTAGGTATATTTCAAACTATTTATATATGTAACCTGTATTTTTGAGATTACAAAGCCCTGAAAAGAAGAATATGATCAAAATAACAGGCATGAATCAGTGTTTATCACCCTCTATCCCCATTCATTTCTGGAAAATCCTAACATCGGTAAGTGTTTCAAAATGGTTCCAGAAGTACCTAGAGGGTGACTCATGTGTCTCTTTGGCCAAAAGGTGGCAGCAACGATTATCTTACTATGATGCTTTAATTCTCTATCCCTAGCTTTCCTCTTTCTGTTGACGCTAATAGGCAGCAACAATTTTGTCACTTTCCCCAGAAGTCACTGCTGTTGTTCACGCCTGCCAAAGGCAGTGTTTCAGTGGTTGGGGCCTGCTGATGCTTCCATCGTGTTGGCTAATACCTGGTATTGAGAGTGATTATGTCTGAGATGAGAGTATTATCTCCTGTCATTGGCAAAGCCACTAACATGCCAATACCAGACTTTGGAAGACGTCACTCACTTCATTTATTCAGGAGAATCAAAAACTGCTATAACAACACATCTGCTTCTTGTGTTAATTCCATTTTAGTTTTTCATTTGTTCTCTGATTACTAGGACTTATGCAAGGCCTCAAGAGTTCAAGAGGCTGGAAAGGAGCATGATCGAAGTGTCATGTTAATTTCTCTTTGTAATGTCTCTCCTTGCCTTGAGTTCATTATGTATGCCTTTTTCCTCTCTTGTTGTATTGCCTCCCCAAGAGCTGATTGATAAGCCTACCTATCCTTTAGATATGCACAGATATGAGTAGACCTAAGAGTGATTAAATCTTTGACTCAGGCCTCACCCTAAGTACACATGAATGCCCTTCTAGTTCATATACAAATGCTAGCACGTGTGCAGTATATTACACGGTTTTTCAGAAAGGCAGACCAAACCCCCCATTAGTCTGCATTGCACTGCAAGTTCATTACCCTCGTTTATACTGTTGTTAAAGGTATTAGTAGTGTTAAATAAAACCTGTACTGAATTCCAAGGACATCTTGGAAATTCCATGAAATATGTGGCCTGTTATCTCAAAACTTTCTTCTAAAATCTCATTTCCATTTTCTAAAATTACCATGAATACATATACAGAAAACATCATACCATGTAACATTATATCATATAATTATGATGTGAGTTGTATATATATACAGTCTATAAAGTAGTAAAACCAGATTATCTATGTTAAAAATTATGAACAATTAAAAACTTTTAATCTTTTTAAATTAAATCAATTTAATAGCTCTTAAAAATTATTTTGTTTGTTGAGAAAAATAAATTTAGCTCCTTTATGTTAAAGAAAATAAGCATCACATATATGTACGAAACAACTGAAAATTAGGATATTGAAATCACAAATTTTAGTATCCTTCAACATATTGAACTCATGTGGATTTGACAAAGAATGGTTTGTACTGCTTCAATATTGAACTCATGTGGATTTGACAAAGAATGGTTTGTACTGCTTCAGTAAACAGCACGATCACGGAAGAAGTTTTATCTTTTAAGGAAGCAAGTTAGTAGTAATTAAAAATGTACATTAGATGAATAATACAGTTCCTTTTAAGAGAGGGTCTTCATTTGTAAGACTTGCTTAGATACTAATGTATAATTTAAATTACTTTGGGATTTTCAAATAAGGCAGGATAAATAGTATATGCATATATACTCTTATCCTGAAATAAAAAGCAAAACTCATACAGCTTCAGGAAGGGAAACTATTCCAGAGAGAAAGATTAACATTAAATATGGGGAAAGACGAATGATAATTTCAAGGTTTCCAACAGAATACATACAATAGCAGCTACTCAACAAGATGACAAGGGCATTAAAGCAGTAATTATTTTTGTGACATCATCTTTTTTAAATGAGAATTTCATTTTGTTAATTTTAGCTTCTTTTGAAATGTCCTTTGCCCCTTTGGTTTACATTCTTATTAAATGATTTATTTTTTATCTTAATGGAGTAGTGGATTATAAATAATAATCTACATACATATATGTTATTCTTAAAATTAATAATGTTAATCTAAGGAGGGCAAATCCAAAGACAATAAAAATATATTAAAATCAGGAGAATGAAGTTTTTAAAAAGGAGCTCTTAAATTTCTGCTGTATTATATGACACCAGACTATGGGCTGCCCCTGGGAATAGAGGGTAGATGGACATTCAGTAAGCTCTTAGCTATTTCTTAAGCATTTCCGCTTTGTCCATTAAGGCATTTATATCCTCATCCATTCTGTTCCCAAATTGGTTTTATGCTCCATTGCATTATATATTAATAATCATGCAGTTAGGACCTTCTCATGTGTAGATTATTTTCTCTTTCCCTTTAAAGTTTAAGTAGGTTTTCAATGTTCAGGCATCTGCATAAAAGTTTTTTTCCTCTCATTCCCAGCAAATTGAGTTAACATTCCTGTTTTAAGATGTAAGAAGATTAGCTAAGAACTCTCTACACCTCTCCTTGTAAATACAAAAAAATTGGAGGGTCCGTGGAATGTATTTTGGGTTATTGAAACTCTGCCTGGCATACCAGTTAGTTTGATTATAGCATATAAAGAACTGCAAAGAATGAAACAAATACACTGGACTAGTTAATATCACAAAACTTCTCTGGGCAAAAGGTAGGTGGTTACAACAATGAGATCATTTTTTTTCTTGTCACACCTCCTGCAACTGGGAATGCTGTGGTGGAAGGGAAATAAATTGGTGGAAGAGAAAAGGTCAGGTCCGGAATAAAAAATCATTTTGAAATCTTTTTCTCTGCGATTTACTTGATCTGGGAACTAGCTTCTTCTATGTACAATGGAGGCCACCTGTCAATAAGATATCCTAATATCCTGTTTACCAAATGGTCTTCATCCTTAACATACCTGATTTCTGGAGTCTAGGATTTATGACTAGGTGTGGGGCCCAATGGAGGTGCAGCAGGAGGGGTTCCAGATCCTAATCACAAAGTTCCTCCCTGGCCATGATTTCTACATGAGTTTTACTGGGGTTAATAGGTGGAGAGAAGAAGCTGCTCTTAATATGTTATTATTATAACTCTGTGGTAAGAAGGCTTGTCTCTTAAATGCCTAACGTTTACTCTCAGAAGCGCTGGGAATGGGAGAATATGCTAATCTGCAAAATATTCTCTGAAAATGATCCCCTGGCTTTACTGAAGTGTCACGTGAGGATGTACATTCATTTCTGTGCACATAATTTTTCCTCCTGCCTTATTTCCTTTACCATAGTAAAATACACATAACATAAAATTTACCATTTCAACCATTTTTAAGCGTATAATTCAGTGGCATTAAGTTCATCCACAATGTTGTGCAACCATCACCAATATCCATTCCCAGAACTCTTTTGTCCTCCTGAACAGAAACTCCATATCCATTCAACAATCCCCATTCCCTCTTCCTAGCAGCCCCTGGCAACCATCTTCTGTCTCTATGAATTTGCCTACCCTAGATACCTCATATAGGTAGAATCATACAATAATTGTTCTTTTGTGTCTAGCTTATTTCACTTAGCATAATGTTTTTAACTTTCATCCATGTTGTAGCATATATCAGAATTGTATTCCTTTTTTAGGCTGAATATTACATTGCATATATATATTGAACATGTGTGTGTGTGTATATATATATATATATATATATATATATACACACACATACATATATGCATATATATACACACACACACACATATACATATATATACACACACACACACACACAACATTTTGTTTATCCATTCACATGTTGATGGACATTTGGGTTGTTTTCACCTTTTGGCTATTGTGTATAATGCTGCTATGAACATTGGTGTACAAATATCTGTTGGAGTTCCTGCTTTCAGTACTTTTGGTTATATGCCTAAAAGTGCAGTTGCTGGATCATATGGTAATTCTATGTTTCACTTTTTGAGCAACTAACATACTGTTTTCGCTGGTGGCTGCACCATTTTATATTTCCATCAGCAATGGCCAAGGGTTCCAAATTCTCCACATCCTGAATAACACTTGTTAAACTTTCATTTTTTTGATAAACAGCCATCTTAATGTATATGAAATGATGCGTATACAGTTTTTGACCTTTCTCACAGTTTATAGGGTTTATAGAGTTCTAATGCTGAGGAATGCATTCCTTTTTTTTTTTCTTTCTCATAAATGGCTTCATGAAACATCTATTGGCTTGGCCAAAAAGTTCATTCGGGTTTTCCCAAACTTTTTGGCCAACCCAATACTATTTCTTGAATACCCACTTTACTAATATTTGATAATTGACCATTACCTTATTTGGGGTATTACCTTGAGGATAGTGACATAACTCAAGATAATTATCAAACATTTATTTAAATAGGAAAGTTTGTTCTATTCAAGTCATGTAAGAGTGAATTTAAGAACTATGAGGGAAATCATGGAAAGGCAGATAAATAAGAAGCCTAGGAAAAATATCTAACTAACACTATGACTTTATACCTAATACTTTAATGTCAGAATTACTAAAAGAATAAATGTGATATTAAATTTATGCTTGGTACTATAATAATAAAAATAGTTTAGATTTTTCCTTTTCCACTAGATTAACACAAAAATCTCCATTTTACTTGTATTTCAATTTCTATTCATTGTGTTGAGGACTAAGCTGAAGCCAAAATAGAGGTTTTAGAAACAGGCTAAAAAGGAAGCTCAAAGATTAGGAGGAATGAGGGCTACATTGCCCCATGGTGGAAGGAAATGCAAGGGGGTAACATCAATGGAAACGGGGAGATCTGGAAGTTCTATTTCTAAATAAATGATCTCAAGGGTAAGTATTTCTACTCATTGCTTCCCACTGCCCCTTCTGAGGGTAGATAGAGGGAAAAGGGAACCAGGCGGGATGTGGGGCATATATTCACATACAAAAATCAGGGAATAGACTATAATCATGGAATGCAACCATTAGAGCATCTTCTTCCCAACTCTCCCCCAAACTTGTGTTCTTCCTAAGAGCCACAATATTAGCAACTGTGATTAAAAGCCTTCTCCTTATGTATAAAAATAAGTGATATATTTAAAAGCACATTGTAAATGTTAAAGTTCTGTGCAAATATAAGGTATTATTAGTATATTTTAAAAGCTAATATTTTATATGTAAGGTAGTCTTAGAAAAAATATAGAGCTTTTTATGTGTGACAGAAGTTATAAGAAGAAGGAATGATCATATTTGTGAGGAAAGTGAGCAATCTGCTTCAGGATTAGTGCTCAGATTTCAAAACAAGGGAGTATATAATTGAAAAAAATGGATATATAGCATTAATGGATTTAATGAGCTTTTCTAACTTCAGAAATTAATTTATATGAACATACATTAACTATGATCATACATTTTAATGATAAGAGATTAATTTCTAATGTTAAAATGATGTTTTACCTTAATATTTAAATCACTTAGTTATGTATACAATAATATCTAGTTTGCTAAAACTGAAACAAAGCTCACTAGATTGATTAGGCATCCTCTCCCAAATCTACTTTAATTTTCCAAGTAATTTAAGCTAAAGTCAGTTTGGAAGTAGTATGTTGCCATAAAATGCTGATTGCAATTGGCTACTGGTGACTGTTTCTCAAACTGTGTCTCCCTGTGGGATAGGAAAAGGCAGGAATTGATTTTCTGTTGGCTTTGCTACTTGGTAGCAATTGGAAAATAGGCGGGGAGCTAATGAAGTTACAGATGCTTTAAACTTGTCATTCTGAGCATTCACTGAGGAGACCAAACAGCTCAGAGGAGGAAATCTTGCTTTTATAATGGCTGGTCTCTTGAAAAGTATACACATAAACAATTGATTAGTTAAGAGCCACCAGTTGACCTTTCTTTGTACTACTTGAACTATAGAAACATTAATTATAAAACTTCCGGAAAGAATCCATTTTGTATATTTCATCTTCTCATCATATCTCAAGGAACTATGATAACTGGGTCCGATAAAATAGCTAGAGAAATAAATGCATAATATTAGCAGAAGAGTGTAGAAAATAGATCAGTGGAACAGAGTTAAGAGGTAAGACCAGACACATTATTTGTGTGACAGTTAAGTGTGTGATAGAGATGTTATTTGAAACCAGGAGGGAAAAAACAGAAGGTTGCTTCAAAGGTGAGTCACTATGATATCCATTTGCAGAAAAGAAAAGTAAATTAAACAAAGTGGATCTGTAACACTACTCATAAAAATAAAATTTGAGATGCATTATTAAAGACTTAATATAAAGAAAAAATAAAACAAACTGTTTAAGTGTTAGAAGAAAAAGACAATGTTTAGGATCTTGGGCTAGGAATGACTTCCTTAGCAGGAAAGAAAAATAATTTTTAAAAGCAAGTCATACAGATTTGACTATACTAAATTTGTCTATTTGTATGGCAAACGACAGCACAAAGTTCAGTATCCAGTGTAGAATTATAGGATAATATTTGCAAAATATACGACAGACATAGGATTAGTATAATGATATGTCAATTTATTACTATAACTCATCAAAAATAAAACAACCAAACTGAAAAGTGGACAGGGACTTCCCCGGTGGTCCAGTGGTTAACACTCCGAGCTTCCACTGCAGGGGCATGGGTTTGAACCCTGGTGGGGGAACTAAGATCCTGCATGCCGCATGGTGCAGCCAAAGGAGAAAAAAAAAAAAAAAGAAGAAAAGTGGAGAAAATTTACAAGAAGCAATTCACAGAATTGTGGTTGTAGCTGATGCCAGATGTGAGGGAAATTTTATGCAGATGGAAATGAGCCAATAGATGGAAAGATTATTGATTCAGGAGAGAAAGAGGAGTCTTGCCGAGGTGAAGTGCTCGACTCAGTGGAGAAGGGATAGGGTTCATTAGTGGAGAAGTTGGCCTTATATAGGTACACTGACAGTCCCTCCAGAGATTCTAGAGCAAATAGACACAGATAAAGGTTAAGTGGGTAGATGTGGTGGTGGAAACTTGTATTTTCTTCTGATTGCTTTATTTTTTTCAGTGAAATGGAATACATCAGCAGGTGAGGGTGACCATGGAAAAGAGGTGTTGGCATTGTGAGGAGAAAGAAAAGAATTAGAAACTAGTCTCCTAGGAGAGAGTGGACAGGGAAGTGTAGTGTGATTGCTGAACAGCAGTAAGATCCCATAAAGTGAGCGACAATGAATTTAAGTGGGTCTAAATACCATGGTACGTGCTTTGCTCCAGCTATATTTAACTATGTGTGTGCCATCAAGGACGAGCTAGAAAAGGGGATTTAATTAGCTGTAGGATGTTCAAGAAGGTATGACTTAGAAAAGGGCAAGACATTTGAGGATCTACACAAGGAAGGAATAATAATGATTGAGTATGGAATTTAAGTTGAATTAAAAAAAGGAAGTGAGGGGCTTCCCTGGTGGCACAGTGGTTGAGAATCTGCCTGCCAATGCAGGGGACACGGGTTCGGGCCCTGGTCTGGGAGAATCCCACATGCCGCGGAGCAACTGGGCCCGTGAGCCACAATTACTGAGCCTGCGCGTCTGGAGCCCATGCTCCGCAACAAGAGAGGCCGCGATAGTGAGAGGCCCGCGCACCGCGATGAAGAGTGGCCCCTGCTTGCCACAACTAGAGAAAGCCCTCGCACAGAAACGAAGACCCAGCACAGCCAAAAATAAATAAATAAATAAATTAATTTAAAAAAAAAAAAAAAAAAGGAAGTGAGAACAAGAGAGACATGAGAGACATAAAAAAGATTATAGAATCAACCAATTGAAGGCACAGTGGTGGTTGGCTTGAGGGAGTAAGCTGAAAGAGATGGCAGGTGGTAATTGAAGGGTGGGAGGCTTGAACTGGGATTCCAAAGAGGTTGTATTTACCGGCAGTAACGAATTCTATGGCCATTAGTTTATGGTTACGGTATGATGGAAGACAAAATTATTGGATAAAAGAAAAGTCAGGGGCTAATAGTTAAACAAAATGTATATTGGAATCAGCTATCAGCTGTATAACAGGAGTAGTATACCAGAAAATGTCAATGAACCAGGAGCAAAATAACATATTAGTAAAATAATGGGTATGAGCCTAAGGAACTGTGGATGGCTGCAATGAGGAGTAATGGGTATTATACTCTCATGACGTGAGATTCAAATATTGGGATACTTTATGGAAGAGGGAAGGAGACTGGCATGGAAGCAGCAATGAAGAGCAAGCCTACCTGTAGACAACAGGAGTGTAAGAAAGAAGAAAACAGCCACCACTTATGAGGGTTCCAGGGAAAGCAGTATTTTGAGGATGAATTCCTAGTTATAGTTTGAGAAAGAAGAAGGAAACTTTGATTAAAGTTTGAGAATATAGGGGATTTTCCGATAATTGATCTTGGGGCGCACTGGGTAAGATGAAATAATTTCAGTAGGTGGGGAGGAACATGTTTTGCCACCACCCCCCTGAAATTCATTCTTCACTCTTCTTTTCTCTGTTGTATACCCCAGGAATCTGACTCTTATGGACTCCATCACCTTTCTGGTCAACATTTGTTTGGGTTTGGACAACAGGTGGCACCGTTAGACCTTACGGGACATTTGGTCCTTTCCAAAACTTCCAACAGACACTTGGTCCATGACAAAAGGTCCCTGAAATTTGGTCCTTGCCAAAATTTCCATGAATTTATTTGGTCCATGTCAAATGGTTTTGGACAGGACCAAATATCAAGGACCTTTTGGTGTGGACCAAATGTCTTATGGATGTTTTGGACAGGACCGAATGGTCCTGCAACTATCAAGGACATTTTGGCATGGATCAAGTGTCTTATGAATGACATGTCTTGTGCATCAAACGTCTTATGGATATTTTGGACAGACCCAAACATCTGCTAACCCTGTTAGGAGACTGGATGGTGGGAGGAAAGAGGATAGGGATATCCATATTTTTCTTCCCCACTCTCTCCCTGTTTCAGGCCATTATTCTGATAATGTCTGCTCCTCTTCATCACTATTGCCTCTTATCCTCCTTCACTGCTTCAGCTTTCACTAAGCTCCTTAAACATTCTTTTCTCCCATTATCCTTATGGTAATGATTTCTTTTTGTTGTTTGTCTCTGGGTATATCAACTTCTTGTTGGTTGCTTTAACTCTTCTCAGGCCTCTGTAAATTGCTCTTTCATCACATCTCTTCAGGTGAACCATCTGAGTGGCATTCTATTTCATGATAGGACACTGACTAATTCAGGGTGTGATGTAGGGTCACAACAGAGCTGTGTGTAGATTCCAGTTACCAGGATGACCAGACATTGCTATGGGGACTTCCAAGAAACAGATAAAGTGTATGCAGAGATCATTGCTGACTTTCCCAAGGCAGAAAAAGCTGTGATTTGTTAAGGGGAATAAGAAGTGGGGGATTAGTGCCAAGAGCATGCAGAATTCCAGGTCTCTAACTGACTCCTGCTGATGGAAACATACAGTCCTGCAGGGGATGGTCTTGATGCCAAGTGTGTGGGTTCTTTATTGACTTGTTGATTAACATCCAGAAGATGAAAAATTAAAATAGTACACAGCCTAAGACAACAAAAATAAAATGCATGAAAACAGAAGGCAAATATTAAGTCATTAAATGAAAAGACGTTAAGGGACTTAATGTGTATTACACACATACGAATGGAGACAAATATTTTTGAGTCTGGAGGTAAGAACAGAGCTTCACTGGAGAAAAAGTATAGTTATGTAACATATTTTAGTGCAATAGCACTTTCTAAATAGCTTTTCTGATATTATGAAATGTAAAGTCCTAATCTGGACCTATATTTTCAAGCAATATTTGTAAAAGTAAAATTCTGAATGAAAAGCTATTCAACGATTCATTAAAAACCTGCCATAGTGGTATATGAATTACAGATCAGGGAGCATAGACACAGAAGTTACAAATCCAAAGTAGAGAAGATAAGGGTAGGGCCCTGACTCTAGTCTGTCTATCTGTTTCAACCCATAGGCTAGGGGTAATTTATTCTTTGGGACGAGTTCTGAGTCTGGGAAGAAACTCTAATGTTAATGAGATGAATTTCCACTTGAAATGTATGAAGATTTATCTTTTTTCTTAAATAGCTACAAAGTCAAGTGTATTTCTTGCAGCTTGTGTGTAAGAATTGTTACTCAGATCTAGTTTCTAGATTCTGCCCATTCAGAGTTTCCATTTTTACCTTTGCTACACGACAATGTACCTGAGTTGCAGCTCATTGGTCATTATTCCCTTAGCCTAATGTCTCTAGACTCTGCTACTCCATCCCTTAGATCCTGGATTTAATGACCCTAGACTGTTTCCTCATGGCTGTAGTAACATTTTTATCTGTCCTCTGATCCTCCTCATGTACAGTACTTCTGAGAAATATTCTCTCTCTCTCCTCTTTTTTCTTTCCACATATTTAACCCAACTTAGACTCTAGCTCTCCTGGTGAGTAGTGACCTCTGTTATCTTACTAGTCAAGCCTCCAAATAACGTAAAGCAATAAAGTTTTCTATGGTTTTCAAAGATATATTGATATCTCCCAATTGGGCACATATAGAATTGAGTTTTCCAAAGTGAGGTTATTTAATCTAATAAATATACGTTGTTTATGGACATATTGACCACCATGAAGAACAAAGAAGTTTCATGTGGATAATTGTTGGCATGGAATCAGCTACAGGAAGAAATGTACCTGATACTGACAATGATTATTTGGATAACTGAATAAAATCTTATTCCATCCTCCCTATATTCTTCTAGGAATATAATACATGTGTCTGAGAGCAGAAGCATACGCCAGAGGTTTATTTCTAAAGGTATTATATATTGTGCTTCAAGTTCTGCCTAGTAGAGGCACATATAATTTTGATTAGAAATCATATTGAATTCCCTTGAAGAGGGTAAACAATGAGTACAAGGGGAAAATGTAATACAACTTAACAAAGAGGTAAAGTTGATACAAGAAAAATCAGAACTTTTGGAGGAGAAAATCACTCTAAGTTGAATATGGAAAAACTTACACAGTAGCAAAATTGCAGGAGAGAAATTGCACATGAGTTAAAAATGAAATGTTCTGGAAAATGTCAGTCAGGATTTATCTGCAGGGAACAGAAGCCACTCGAGATAAAGTGAGAAAGGAATTTTTTTACAGGAAATGCAATGCCTCATAGTATCCTTGATTTTAGAAACAGAATGTAATCTGAGTGTGGTAGACTGGATTACTGTTGGCATCTCTGCTCCATGCTATAGGATTGTACACCCAAGCGCTCTGTCATGTGACACTGAAGTGTCTACCAGTAGAGCAGGCAGAGTATATGTCCCCGTCCCATCCACTTTGCAACTATGCCAGTTCTGAGTAGATGTTTTAAGAATAATCTTTTATTTCCACTAACTCTCTCATGCTCCTGCTGTCCACTGTGAGAAGAGCATGACCTAAGAAACTGCTGCTACTTCAGCCTGGATCTCAGAATGATAGACCTATGAAGCATAATTGAGCCTGAGCTGCAGCCTGAAATAGAGCTGCCACAGCCAATTCACAAACCCATGAGAAAGGAATGTTGTAGACAATTGAAATTTTGAGCAAAAGTTGACTACTAAATTGTAGTTTACAGAATGGATCTGAAAGTCACACCACAGAACTGAGTCACCAAGGGAAAGCTCCCAGAATCTACCACATAACATTTCACTAAACCCTGCTGACCACAATTTATTTATGTGTCAACGATAAGCTGCAATGGATCATTCTGGGAGGTCATTTGCCCTGTTAATTTCATAAGGCTGTAAAAGAAGAGAATGATCCTAAACATCAATTAGTTATAATTCAATAAAAAGAGTTTATTTTTAAAATCAGTTAAGAAAAGATAGATGCATTTTTTTTAAAGGCAAAGCATATGAATGAGAAATTGAAAAGAAGAATTATAGTCAACAAATTTTAATAGTGATGAAAGAAATATAATGTAAGTAACAGGATATCATTTGTTTGCAAATCCTGGGAAAATACATATCTAGATCTAGATATGGAGATAACATCTCCATATCAACAGATTAGAGATAATAAAAGTTATGAATGATCACCTGTATAAATATAGATGACCTTAAAAAAAGATGAAACGGACATTTGCCAAGAAATCTTTAAAATGAAACAGTGCCAGTGGAATGGTATTTAACTAAAAAAAATAAATTTCTTTAGTGCAGTTCAGCAATATATGTCACAAGCTTTAAAACTATTCAGAGCCTTAACCAAGTAGTTACATTTCTAGGAATTTGTCTTAAAGAAATAATGAGAATTATGAATATTAGTTCTTATAAAAGAATGCTCAGTACAAAACAAATTGTAACACTGGCTATTTTCCAACACCACTAAATATCCAACAAGAGAAGACTGGTAGAACAAATTATTCTTTATCCATTCAATTGAATACTATCAGGAGTTTGCAAAATAAAGTTATAAAAAAAATGCATGTTTTGTAAACCACAATACCAGTATTTGAATCAGTGCTCTAGTACTTATTATCAGTATGTTCAGGAGTAAGTTACTTATTCTTTTAAAGATTTAGTTTTCTTGTATCTAAAATAAAGGTAATATCACCCACCTCAAATTTTTACTGTGCAGATTACTGAGATGCACCTGAAAATTACTTAGACTAGAACCTGGCCTTCAGTGTATTGTGGTTATTATTAACACTATGAAACTATTAACATCATAATATAGGAAAATATTTTGTGACATATAAAGTGTGCAAAACCCATGTTATGAATCAGTACATGTCGTATGATTCCAATTTTGTGGGAAATATACGGGAAAAAAATGCAAGGAAGAAAAAAGATGGAAATGAAATATTTCTATGTTATTACTTTATTCTTTCTCTCTCTCTCTCTCTCTCTCTCTCTCTCTCTCTCTCTCTCTCTCCCACATTGGATGTGTCAATGTGGAAGACACTTTCTTTGACTCATGGTTCTAAACCAGGTTTATATAAACCTACCAAATATGAACCTTACAAACTTTTCCATTTTTATCCCTCTCACAAGTTTAATGGGCTTTGTTAGTTTTCCAAGATGACTATTGATTTATTTCACTGTCAGAAAAAAGTTATAATTTATTAGTGCCAACAAACAGGTTATATAGCTAGTGACCTAGGCAATAATTTTGCTACTGTATATATACAAATACATGTTGTCATCAAACAGATCAAAATAATATATAAGAATCTTTCAAACAATAGGGTAAACATCTTATTCATGAAGAGGAGATTCAAGGAGCAAGGACTTTCATGTCTGTTCATAAAGATTCTACATTTACAACTCCACATACCCTGTTAACACTGAAAAAACAATGGACAAAGCAAAAAGCAATATTCCAAAGGGACTTGAGAAAGACAAGGCAAAATTTGCAGAAGGGAAATTCAAATCAGAAAAGAGGAAAATGTACCTCGGTACACCATGATGCCAGACTTATTTGGAGAGAGTTAGCTGATCACTGTGGTTAATCTACTGAAACTAAGCAAGGTGACAAATGCCACAATCACATTGAGGTTGTCCTGAGATATAAGGCAAACTCTGCTCAATATTCATGGCAACACATCAGTTCACGATGCCACCCAGCTCAGGAAGGTGGTAGAAACCTCCCTGCCCTTGACAAACACACACTTACCCATGCATACATACTCACATTCTTATTCTTTAACTCATGGTTCTAAACCAGGTTTATATAAACCTACCATATATGAACCTTACACCTTTTCCATTTTTATTCCTCTCACAAGTTTAATGGGCATACTCTCCTTAATGTGGAAGACACTTAGCACATCCTGAGTGTTTCTGCTATTTCCTGGAATTTCTGGTTCCAGGAAAACTGGGTAAAGATCAGACAATTAACCACTTTATTCTTTTAGGGAACTCCAAATCCAAGGAATGGGAGATAGAATTATATAATAACCCATTAAGTCTATCATGTTTCTTCCTCTAAAAATAGCCAATATGAATTTGCTTTCCCATATTAATGTTATATTCACTTTTATTGTTCTCTAATTTTTCTTATTCTTTTCTCTTTTCCCCCCAGAATCCACTTAACTGGCAGAATTAGTCCCTTTTTATTTTCTGGCTTTCAGGTCATATTCTATGAGCAAGTTGAACACATATAATCACTAGGCTAGCATTGTGAATGTAGTGAAATATTTCTTCCAGAAGGCAGATTTTAATTATGATTCTATTTAAAGGATATCAGTAACATGGTAAAATTTACATTCACTATTCTTCTCTAAAATAATAGGGACTTCATGATTTTTTTTTTTTGCTTAAATCTATTATTTCCTTTGAAAGATGTGTTTAAAATATTCAAATGCTACTGATAACCCCTACCCAAAATAATTATATTACTTTGTTGAAAATTACTATTAATATTTAATCCAGAGTAGATGAGTTACTATGATCATGACTAAATCTCACTTTTTAAAATTCATAACTTCCACTCATCAGGCACGCAAGAACAAGCAGTGCCATACGCACTCTCCAAGATAGGCTTATCAAGCATTGAATCAAAGCCTTCCCTCCTCCTTCTAAATTAACTGAATTTAATACTACCAGAGATCAGAAATAATAGATTTCGACTAAAGCTAAAATGTCACAGTTTCTCTGTTAATAATCATTTGCAGGCTGTGTTATTGAAAGCAGTACCCATAGTATTGAAAGCAATGTCATCTTTACACGTACCCACTCTTTATCAATACAGAGACCAAGAATTAATAGTAATTTTGACAATAGTTAACTGATGTAGAACCAAGAACTCTTCTGAGCATCCCCCAACTCATTTAATTCCCTCCACAGTCCTGTGAGTAGGTAATACCGTTATCTTCATTACACAGACAAGGAAACTGAGACTCTAAGTTTAACTGAATTTCCTAAGATCACCTAGGTGATGATCGAGGGGGTATATCAAATGCTTTCTCCTATGTAATATCTATATACAAGCTTCTATGTATTTTACATGCAACAGACAAGCTTGAAGTCATAAGGAAACAGAGAGAAGGCTAAATATAGTGACCAACTGTCCCGTTTGCCCAGGTCTGAGGGGTTTCCTGGGATGTGCAACCTTCAGTGCTAAAACCAGGCAGGTCCAGAGCACACTGGGGAAAAGTGGTCACCCTAAAATAAGCTAATAAATGTGAGGTCAGCAAAATGATGCTTGACTCATAGTAAGTACTATACTTAATTAACTCATAGTAAGTACTATACTTAATTAACTAATAATCCATCTGGAAAACAAATCTCAAAACTTGAAAGCAACATTTTTTAGTTCACAGTTGTGTGGATCAGTAATTTAGGTTGGGCTCAGCAGGACAGTCCTGCTGGTCTCATCAGTGCTCACTCATGTGACTGAAGGTATCTGGGCTTGCACACATGTCTGGTGGTAGGTTCTGTCTGTTTGTCTGTGCTGCCTATTGCCCGGGATGATAGGGGTAACAGGGAGTATATATCCAGCAAGCTAGCTTGAGCCAGTTCATGTGAATAGTCACAAGATTCCCCAAAGTAGTACGATAATACTCTCAATATTGTCTCACAATTCTCTCATAAAGCCTTAGTTCATTCTCCCACTCCCTAAAGATCTTTTCACACCGTCTTATCCGTCATGAAATATCACACTCCTTGTTCTCTCTCTCAGGTTACTAATCTATGTGAGAAAAATGGAAGCGATCAGAATAAAATCTCTCCTTCTTCTATCAAACTTCTCACTGCAATACTGGTAGAATATTGGCCTTAATATTGCTAGAATGGTTGGACTGTCTATGCATCTAATGCCAATCCCTTCTCTTGTGGTATTGAACGTACTCAACTCTTTCCTACCAAAAATGTTTACTCTAGCCATGGATTGGAAAACTCAGTACCATTACTGGTAGGGAGGAAGAAATTTTCCTCTACCCTTCTAGATTCTTCTGGCTCGTCTAAGAATTCAATTGACATGAGACAGATTAACAGCAGAAAAGCGAACAAAAATTTAATAACATGTCTACATGGGAAAGACCCAGGAGAACTGAGTAACTCACTAAAATGGTTGAAACCCTCACCTTAAATACCAACTTCAGCTAAAGACAAAAAAAGATGTTGGGGGTAATGGTTTGGGGCTTCAAAGGGGAGGAAGGCAAATCACATGGAGATGGAAAAACAAATGTTTAGCAAACAAATTTTTACTGCGCCAGGCAGAGACAGTAGGACACTGAGTAGACTGTTTTCTACACCCTGCAGGTTTCCTTCACCCACACCTCGTGCAGATTCTTTACAGATATCTCTGGTGATAACTCTATTCTAGGAATAGGCCCTTTATCTAAAATCTTTTAGGCAGTTAAGGAAGACTAGAAGTGCACTGTGCTTTGCCAAATTAACATCAGAACAATTCAGGGTGATTCTCCTAAAAGAGATTAATTTCTTATCTTATAAAATGGAGCAGACACAATGGTGTAGTACCAAAGACTTAAGGTTCACATAGACCTGTGTCTAAATCTCAGCTCTGTTATTGGTTCGCTGTACATCTTTGGAAAAGTACCTTTAATCTTGTTGAAGCTCATTTTACCTATATGCAAAAATGGGGATAATTACATCGAATTCATAAGGAGCTATGAGGCTCAAATTAAAAGATACATATCACAGCATATTGCATATAGTGGACAAATGGATTTATAGAGATAATTTTATTATTTGTAATCACGCCATTCACCAATTTTCCCTATTGGCGTAGTCAACATACATGATTTAAAAATCAGTTTCCCTCCTTAGGGATTTTCAGCAGCCCTTTATTCCAGTGAGAAATGTTTATCTATCTATCTATCTATCTATCTATCTATCTATCTATCTCCTATCTATTAATTGACTCTCTAGCTAAACATAATTTAAAAAGTGATCTTTAATATAATTAAAATATGTGTATTTCTACTGAATATTGCAATGCACACAGAGATTCCTCATATGAGGTGTCACTATCAAGTAACAAGATAGATTTCAAATAATAAAACAGATTTCTGCATGTAGTTGGAGAATTAATCTTATCATTTTAGGAACATGGTTTGTATAACATGGAGAGATAATTCTGCTACCCTAAATCCTACTGGGGAACAATAAATTCTAATGTATTTTTTATAGTCTAAATATATGAAATTCTACATTTATAGACGACTCAGTTTTTGATTCTCTCATTTATGCAAGGGATTTGTGTGATAAAATTTTATCAGGCTATATTTCATAAACCAAAGCATTATAGGTTTAGAATTTATTTCAACAATTATCTATTCTACATTGAGGAATCTTTGGGGAGTGAGTCAGTTTACAAGTTGTACATGTTGTGGAAATAAGCTGGCAAATTTGTTTGCTGCCTTAAGACTCACTGACAGGCTCCATTTTACAAATAATGAGCTATTCACATGCTTTCTCCCAAGGCTTCTCTATCCCAAAGTCCTCTGTTCTGGGATTTCCAAAGAGTTCAGTAGCTGTCCAATAGCCAACGTTCCTGCATTAGGCTGGGTATTCCAGAAGCAGACCCTGACGCAACGACACATGTAAAAATGATTTGTAAAAAGAATTTCTGTGAAATTAGTTAGGGGAGTGGGAAAGAAGCACTGGGCTGGGGAGAGGCCTAAGCTGGGACACAGTATCAAGCGAAGCCCCGTGGAAGGTAACTTTGCCTAAATCCTACAGAGGAGCCTGAGCGACAGTGTTCATCACACTTGAGAGTAAGGGAGCTGCAGCATTTCTACTCCACAGACCAGTCAGTTGTGGGTTACATATCTCCTGGCAGGGAAGGGGAAGGGGGATGGTAAATTTCCAGGCAGTTCTGGCCCTCCATACACCCAAGCAAAGAAGGTTTGGCAGCTTGAGGACAGTCCTCAAAACAAAGAGATACAGGTGCTGATGGTTGGGAGTGAAAGCATGTGGTAGACATAACAAGGGTAAAGGGTGCAAAAATGATAAAATCATCCTAGGGGACATGTGCAAAGCACTGACACCATCTGCTACTATACCTCAATTATTTGCTTAAAAAAATTCTGATCTATTTTGGAGAGTGCCAATGTATATAGCCCCAGTTAATCAGGGGCTGGATCACAACTGGTCTATGTTTATGGTACTTCTGTTTCCTTTGCCTTTGATTGATCAAAGTGTGAGCATGAGTCCCTTTTCTGGTAAATGGAAAATCTACTCTCAGCCTCTGGGAGCGTGGTTTCTTCCTGAAAATGTATAATGTTTCCTTCCTTGTTTTCTGCTTTTGATGCTGCCACTTGAGACTGTGATGCTTGGAGCTACTGCAGTCATCAAATTTCTATCAGTGAGGGATGGAAGGAGTGTGGGTAGCAAAAGACACTGTGGAACCACAGAATCAACTGAGAGACTGCCAACCTCTGGACTTCTGGTCAAATAAATAATAAATGCTTTTTTGACTTAAGTCAGATGTGTTCAGTCTAGAGTATGTGTACCTCTGGCTCAGGCAAAGACTTCCGCACAATAGAAAGCATGAATTATACAAAGATACTGATTTCCAGGTCTTCAACTTCCATAGTCTTTCCAAAAATGGATCGAAAAAAAAAAGCACAACTTCGTTTCCTCTTCCCCTTTCACAACCTCCTTTGGCCCTTGTAAAAGAAAGAAAACCTCCACTCTATCCCCATTGTCCCAGGTGGTAAAAACATCCAGGATACTAAACAAAGGGACAATTTGCTGTAATATTGGTTTGGGAAAGTGAGGGACTCTAATTACTAGACAGCAAATCATTTTGTGAGGCAAGTGGTTTTCCCTTTGTTGGTATCCAAGGCATTGAAGGGGAATCTAATCAACTTGTCAGCTAATAGATCATTAAAATACTCTTTGACGGTGGATCATTCAGTTATTTTTGCATATAACTTAGGAGTTCAAAGAACTGAATTGCTAAAACAAAACTTCTATTTCTCTCCTTTTTTTTTTTAGGAAGGTAAAATATTTTTCTTTTTTAATTGAAGTATACTTAATTTACAATGTTGTGTTAGTTTCAAGTTGTACAGCAATGTGATTCAGTTATATATATATATGTAATATAGATACATATATTTTTTCAGATTCTTTTCCATTATAGGTTATTACAAGATATTGAGTATAGTTCCCTGTGCTATAAAGTAGATCCCTGCTGTTGAAAATTTCTATTTCTTTACTTATTCTTGTGAACAAGTTCTGTCGACACTCTCTATTACAAAATTTTTAAAGTGAGGATAAAGTCTATGTTCAACCCTGACTCACTGCAGCAATAAGTAAGAGCCATTCAGGATTACATAAATTATGAAAAAGAAAAGAAAATTCCCATCCATCTCATTAATAGACAAAAATTTCAATAAATTATTTTTCATATTTAATAATTATTTCTCAAAATTCTGTCAGATCAAAAAATTAATATAGAGCTTTTTATCATAGCAAGTTAAAAATATAATACTTCAAAATATAAACATATTAGTCATTGGAATATGACAGTGTAATAAATAAAGGAATTATAAGTAGAAGGTATATCTCATTAGGATAAATTTTGTGGAAGAAATGGAATGGAAATGCTAAGTCAAATTAAAAAAGGAATGGGGTAACATTTCCAACTATTAAGAAAGAACTATTTGTTTATGTTTAAGCAGATCATAATGGACATCAAGATAATACGTTATTTACACTTCATTGGAAATATTAATACCTAAAATGTGACATAGCAATTTCATTTTAAAATGTCACTATTTACAATTCACATAAATTATTTCCTTTGAAATTCTTTTAATATTGCAACTTGGACATGATACTTAGAAAGAAACGTGAGTGGAAGTACCTAATTTTACAAAACACTTTTCTGAGGTATGAGGTCAAAGGTATTTAGAAACCAATGGTTTAAGACAAATATTGTATGTTCTCACTTATTTGCAGAATGTAAAAAAAAGCCAAATTCATAGAAATAGAGTAGAATGGAGAGTAGAAACACAGAGTAAAATTGTTCTCCATGCACAGATGTTAAATATAAATGGGAACAAACTCTTCAGGAATTTGTTTCAAGACACCTTTCTCTGTCAACATAATTTTTCTGCATTTACTTAATTCTTTATAATAGCTGCATATCAACTATGTAGTCTTATTTAATCAAAATGAACCTAGAAACTTCTGGAGTGATGCACATTTACTTTATTTCAAATTTGAAATCAATGCAAATTATAATGTAATAAATATTCTTGTATTTTTCCATAAATATATCTATAGGATAGCTTATTAAATATATGATCACAGGGTTGATCCATCAGCATTTCAAAATCTTGGTAGATCTTGCCAACTGTCTCAGCAGAGTTCACTTCAATCAATGTGGTGTGAGAGAGCTAGTCTCTATTTCTTTACATCATTTGAAATGATCAAACAAATCTATGGTGATCTGAGGGTCAAAATAATCTTGTTTTTGCATTAACTTGTATTTTACTCATTTCTAGTGAGGGGAGCACTAGTGACTGTTTATTGGCTATTTGCATTTGTCATTTTACAATTTGCATTGTATTAACCTTTTTCCACAAATGTATTTCCTTTTCCTTACTGATTTAAAGACATTTTGAGACTTTTGTCAATTGTGACCATGTCTTTCTTGTATATTTTACAAGTGTTTTCTTCCAATCATTTTCTTGTCCTTTAATTTCATTAATTTTATTTTTTTTGGGCAAACACTTATTTATATTATTTTCATAAAGTTAAATCTGTTTAGCTCCATGAACTCTTTCTTTTTCTTTACTTCTGGGTTGTGATTTTTTTAAGTAGGCCAAGTATTTGTACAATGTTATAAAAATACATATTTTCTTGGGCAGAAGAACTGAATCGACATTTTTCCAAAGAAGAAATGCGGATGGCTAACAGACACGTGAAAAGATGCTCAACATCACTAACCATCAGGGAAATGCAGAAGAAAACCCAATGAGATATTATCTCACATGTGTCGGAATGGCTATTATCAAAAAGTCGACAATTAACAAATGTTGGTGAGGATGTGGAGAAAAGGGAACCCTTGTACACTATTGGTGGGAATGTAAATTAGTGCAGCCACCATGGAAAATGGTATGGAGGGTTCTCAAAAAACTAATAATAGAACTACCACATGACCCAGCAATTCCACTCGAGTATATATCCGAAACAAAAAACAAAAACACTAATTCAAAAAGATACATGCACCTCAATGTTCACAGCAGCATTATTTACAATTGCCAAAACATGGAAACAACCTAAGTGTCCACCAACAGATGAATGGATAAAGAAGCTGTGGTATATATATATACAACAGAATACTACTCTGCCATAAAAGCAATTATACTCCAAGAAAGATGTTAAAAAAAAAAAAAAAAAGAATGAAATTTTGCCATTTGCAGCAACATGGATGGACTTGGAGGGCATTATGCTAAGTGAAGTAAGCCAGACAAAGATAAATACTGTACATCACTTAACGTGTGGAATCTAAAAAATACAACAAACTAGTGAATATAACAAAAAAGAAGCAGACTCACAGATACAGAGAATAAACGTGCTTACAAGTAGGGAGCGGGGAGGGGCAATGTAGGGGTGAACCAGTGAGCGGTACAAACGACTGGGTGTAAGATAGGCTCAAGGATGTATTGTATGACACCGGGAATATAGCCAATATTTTGAAATAACTATAAATGGAAAGCAATCTTTAAAAATTGTATAAAAATTTTAAAAATTAAAAAATAAAATAAGAATTCAACAAAATACGTTTTCTTTAACCTTTGTATTACTTATTGATTTTTTTAAAAAGTTCAGTTAAACGATGTTTTTTTCTTCAAACATCACTTAATCTATTTTAATATAACATTTCCCTTTTTGCTTGAAATGCATCTTCATCATAAATGTAATTCTTATCTATACATGAGTCTTTTTTGGAATTCTCTCTTCTGCTTTATCAACTTTTGCTTCTTCCTCCACTAATTCTACCTTGTTTCAATTACTTCAGTTTTATTTCACATTTTGGTTTAAAATAAGGCTAGTTTCTTTATTGTTCTTTTAGACGCATTTCTCGACACACCTCATGTTTTTTCTCTACTGTCATATGAGCTTTGAAGTCACTTGCTGGATTAGAATAGAATCACCTTGATATGTTATATTGAGATTACACTAAAATCATAGGTGAACTTAGAGAAAATGGATATCTTTATAAAACTGATAACTTTTATTGAAACAATTATAAATTTCAAAAATATGAACAAGATGAAAAAATATAGGACAGATGAGTTAATCTTTCACACTTTCCCCAATTATGTACATTGCTAATTTCTCCCTCCTGTCATGGCCGCTGGATAGTTTGGAATAAGCTTACCTCAGGACGGGCCTTATTTCAGTGTAACTATGAAGAAACAAAAACAAAAATGAGAAACCCATAGGCACGTGCCTGAAGGTATAAGGATGTAAGCTGTTGACTCCAGCTGGGTTAACTTCAAGCCAGAGTAAATAAAATGTTGCAGAATCATCTAAACTGTCTACTTTGAGTGTCTACAGCCCTCTTGGCTCTTGAGTGCAGCTCCAGTATGTCAGTGATTTAAAGTCCTCGTATCTTAATTCTCCTCAACTCCCACTTTCCAAAGCTCACTCTCTTCTTTGTCAAAGTAAATATTTTCTTGTATATATTAAGTGACCTTTTTATTTTGAGGTAATTGTAGAGTCACATGCAGTTGTAGGAAACCATACAGAAAGAGCCTGTGCATCCTTCACCCAGTTTCCCCCAATGGTAATATCCTGCAAAATGATAGCGCAATATCACAGCCAGAAAATTGACAGTGAAACAATACACTGATCTTGTTCAAATTTCCCCAGTTTTACTTAAATGCGTGTGTGTGTGTGTGTATCCCTTTTTTCTACTTCAGATGTAATTAACTACAGTACAGCAAGCATATGAGTATTTTTTCTTAATTATAGAATCACAATTTAACAGTTTTGCTGTGGATGTGATGTACTGCATGGCCCAGGATGATTTGTAACAGAGTTTAAATGTATTTAATGTATTAATAATATTAATGTATTGTGGAAATTAAACCATAGACCATGAATTCATGACATGTGAACTCTAATGGATCAAGAAAGATATTTCTATTTGTGCGAAAGAGGTTGGTTTCTCATCCGTTGATTTTAATTTATTAGTTAGTATGCAATCTGGGTGATCGGCTTTCCAAATGAGTTTCTGCCTTCACATTGTTCCAGTGAGACATTTATAATTAATGCTACAGAAAAATTACACTGGGGCAATATTTAGTCAATCTTTGTCAATAGGAAACAAAAGCATAAATCTAACACTAGATGGAAAATACAAGATTGCATTAGAATAAATAGGGTAAATGTTGATTAATTTACTTACAACTGCATTTTTCTTTGATGAAATTCCATTTGGGTGGCATGTCTATCTTTGTTTAAATTCATTGTTTCATCTTGTCATAACTGTTCGTTATTTATACACTGCCATTTGTGCTTAAAAATAAAGTGCTTAAAAGGGTAAGCTCTAATGTGTATTCCTTATTTTAAAATCATTCTGTGGGCTTTCCCTTTCCTAATTATGCTTGGCTCATCACAATAGGGAAGAATGTTCGGTCGCAAAAATATTCAAACAGAATTCAAAGAGGGTCCTCTTCAAGACCAAATAGAAATGGAATCAACGAGCACTTCATAACTAGGAAAGACATGTTCTTCCTTTGCTTCTTTATCTTTTATTGTTTACCGTTGCTATTGTTGTTGTTATTATTATCTGGAACAGCTGTCAATTTCTGTTTATTTGGGATATTTTTTCCCCTGGGCTATATGCAAGGCTTGGGTTCTCTTAAATTGTGGCGCATAGCTGGGCACAGCTTATTCTGATTTTTAGCAGCTATTTGACTGACAAAATCGAGCAAAGATCAAACAATCATATAGGTCGATGGGTTAGCTTGGTTGCCAAGCTGAAAGTGAAACAGAGGAGCCCGTGCCATCTGGGGGTTCAGAGTATCTTGTCTGGATTGACTTTTGCCAGGCCCGACAGGGCTGTTTATGTTTTGCTGCTGTTAAATTTGGAAGATAACCGGTAGAGAAATAACCACCAGCATCCTCATCATTCTTATCATTTTGTTCACCACAAAGTCTGATGTGGAACAAAGCAAAGTGAAAGAGGAAGCCATAAAGAAATTATGATTAACATTGTCTTGAACATAGCTTCTCTATCCAGAAATATGTCTGTTAAGTCAAACATTTTATTTTATGCCATTGAAGATTTAGTGTTAAGTACTATTACATTGGTATGAGAACACTTCAACTTTATAAACTTTAGTTTTCACACCTATAAATAAAGGATAAGAATGACATATACTTCATATAAGCTGAAAATATGAAGATGATCTTACTAGATTGAGAAAGTAGACTGAGAAAAGAATTCCAGGTAGAGGGAACAATATTAGCAAAGGCACACAAGCATAAACATGCATATTAAGCATGATCCAAAGTCTATCTGAGCAGAGTACAGTGTTATGAAATCATCATGAAAAATAATTTGATGTTAGATAATGAAAGGCTTTGGATGCTCTGAAAAATGATTTAGGTATTAACATCTTCAAAGACATTTTCAGGACTTCCTTTACCTACTCTTTTTTGTGCCTTTGACTTTATCCTCTTCCTAGCTTTTGTGACACAATCTTGTGCTCGCTTTGCCCTTAATGTTCCCTTCTATCAAGGACCCTAATGCTCCTTATGCAGTGAGAATTTTAGATCTGCTTCTTTAGAAATCTTAAGTTAGGAAATTGAATTCACAAAGGCAAATGAGGTTAGTCACGAGACTCAAGTTGAGCAAATGCCTGGCTAGGTGTTAGCCTAAGTGAGGCAGAGTTGGACATCAGAAGAGCTCTTTCTTGATGATTCTGTAGGGTAAAATTAAGGGTTCTGAGTCTAGAGGTGTTTCCATAGCCTACCTCTGAGTACTGAACTTCTGGAGGGGGTTTTCCCTCTTGTTACAATGCTGTATCTCTCTCTGTAGCTCACATCCAGGGGCCATACCTACTATTGCTGACTAATATGACCAAGTTGCTGGGCTGAATTGACTGCTAGTGAGGAAGAGAGGGACAACAGCAGACATAAATAGTAATGACCAGGTTGAGGGCTACAATGAAGGAAATACAATCAGTTCTATACACACCTCTCAGTTGGATAGACAGCAGAAAAAATGAAAATGCCTTCATCAATTGGCCTATAGAAATGACTGGCATTTCTCAAGGAGTAAGTCATCTGTTGCTCTGAGTCAATTCTGAGAAAATCCACTGCCCTCTTGTCCCACATACATTCAGAAGAGCAAAAATAATAATGGAGAAGAGAACTGGTATATTCCAGTTCACATACAATATTAAAAAGTTTGAGGCTGAGAGGATAGAGCAAAGGCTCAGAATAAAGGTAGAGACTTCAACGACCAGAGCAAAGATCTCACTTTACGCCCAGTGCATCCTGCATCTTTACAAGGGTGTCTCAAACAAAGTTTCATTTATTTTTGGCATGGGGAGAGCATTGTTCTCTGCTTCAGATAAATGGGTGGAATAAAGACTAGGCCAGAAACTATATGCTCCTAAGCCCACATAATCATGTAAGCATCAGAGTTCACTCAACAATAAATGTTTATTAAGCATGTACTCTGAGCCATGTTACTTTTTCTGGTGTTGGTGACATAGTTGTAAACACAGCATGGTCCTTGCCCTCATGAAACTTATATTCTAATAGAAGATAAGATCAATAATTAAATGACCAGATGAATATGCAGT
Source organism: Eschrichtius robustus (assembly GCF_028021215.1). Taxonomy (NCBI): domain Eukaryota; kingdom Metazoa; phylum Chordata; class Mammalia; order Artiodactyla; family Eschrichtiidae; genus Eschrichtius; species Eschrichtius robustus. The sequence goes on from NC_090845.1 coordinate 24,817,232, forward strand.
GTTTCAACGTAATTAATAATGTCAGGTAGTGACCAGTACCATGAAGTAATTTAGGAAATAAGATGCAATAGCTATAAATAGACATTGCTCTTAAATTAAAGTGAACCCTTATTCAGAAAACCACTTGCAGGACTTAGGTCAGGAAGAAACACACTTAATGTGAGTTGCCAACTTCTTTAAGAGAAAGAAGACGGGGAACAGCAAACATTTCTGTGGAGCATAGCTTTTCCCTCTCCTTCTCTACAAGGGCATCTGGGATACTTCCGGAACAAGTACGGTCTTATTAGAGTTGAGAAAGGAGACTAATTCTCTTAAGGTGTTTTTAAAATATTTTTACATAAAGGATTTACTCATTATTTTGGAAGAACTGACATTAATAATTCAAATGCTTCTGTTCAGGAGAATGATTATAAATTTTAGGCTTTCTGAATTCCTAGACTGAACTCAGAGTCAGCAGAGATGCATCTTCAGCCAAGGACAGAAAACTGACTCAGTGCAGAAGTGTTCCTGAATAATACCTTTTTTCGGCTTCAGCGCTTCAATATTTCATAAGGGCTATTTCCCCACAGTCAAACAGCTCCCCCCCCCCACCAACTCTGAATTGATATATTTAATCTGATTATGACACTCTCGGTTAGACGCTCACAATGATGAGTTATTTCTCACTTAGCCTGTATTCTGATGTTTTTCCTTTTTCCTACGGCTGAGGTTCTTGTCTGATTTTTTCCACATCTCCTACCCCATCTGCTGGGTTGTCTATTTTAGCGTAGCTAGAGCCAGGCTTTGCAAGAGAGAGATGAGGGATTGAGGCCCAGAAGGTCAGCCAAGAACATAAGGTGCACCTTTATTAGAAACCATCACACTCTGCTGTGCATTTCTCTCTTAAATTCTTCATGTAATTCCTTATAAAAATATTTAATGAATATCTATGAGTGCCACATAGGGTGCTAGAACTGTGAAGGTCATTTATTTCCTTGTGAAAGTCATTCTCGGTTGGCAAAATAATTTCATGTAGTTAAGCCCAAAGGGTAAACATTCATTGCAAATAATTATACAAAATACCAGGAAACAAACACTCAAAATGATGAACATTTGCTCTCTACCTAGAAGTGATAAAATACCAAACTTCAAGAGTCACAGAAAATCAAAGATTAAACAAACACTACAGGTATGCAGGAGCAATTTGAAAACAAACTTCACACCTGATAGACGGTGTGGCCTGTTTCTCAGCTATAGATGATAGGGCCGATTAAAAAATAATATACTTGATATCAGTGATAACAAATTGTCAAGACTTTACTGAGAATTGCTTTATCAGCAACTAGGTACAGTGATAAATCATCATTACCCATCACTAATACTACTCAAGAACACTAGTAAGCTTCCTGAGAACTCTGAAATTTTTGCTCCATAATTAACCCTCATTAAAAGGTTGCAGGGGTTTTTTTTTCCTCAGAACGATCAGCGATGACACAAATGCAGCTGAGAACAGCTGTGATACAGGTGTTTTATGTTCAGTTTCTTGGGTGTAGTTCATCACTCATGAAGTGATTCAATAATTTTTTTCACTCCATTCTGTTGCAAAAAATGGAGAAATAGGCTTAAAATGATCATTTCTAACGTATTAGAGGAAATATCAAAGGAACAGACAAGTTTTTGTCACTAGTATAATAAAATGTATATTTTAGTATTTTAAAACAAAGTTTTACATTAAAATTTTAAACACTCCATTATGTCACACCAAAAGGGACAAGAGATGCCTTGACAGGGCTCCTACTGGTCAACTTGGGATCTGAACATCAAAAAAAAAAAAAAAATGCATATTAATGATAATGGTTTATATTATATTGAATAAAAAAAAATCAGAGTCCACAGTAATACTCAAAAACAAAAAGGACATAAGGGAAAGCTGTTTGTTGTAGAAAAACACTAGCTAATACATTTGTATGTAACAATACAATTAGAAATCCACCAATGACCTTTGCAACCACTAATACAACTATTGATTAGGTGAGAATCATCCACAGATGCTAAAACCATTAGGTGAAATGTTTTAGGAGGACAGGACATTAATATGGTCTCATAGTATGAAGCCACAGTTGCTATTACTTACAATGGATAAAAATACCTCTACAACAAAGAGAGCTAGAAAACACCATCTTAATTCAGTCTTCAAACTAGGATACCCATCATGGGACAAACTGGCATTACGTGTTTTCTGAAACACTCTAAGAAGTGCACATTTATAGAATTCTTATAAAACAATATTTAACATACATTTAATCATGAGGAAACATTTGGATAAATCAAAATGTGGGGCATTCTACAAGACAATTGACCTGGTCTCTTCAAAATATCACTGTCATAAAAGACAAAAAGTGTTGGTGGGAATTTTCTAGATTAAAAGAAGTTAAAGACTCATGACAATCAAATGTAGTAAATGATCCTTGATTGGATCCTGGGCCAGAAACAAAGATCTGTAAAAGAGTATTTGGGGAAGTTTAGGGAAATTTGAATAGCAACTCTATGTTGACTAAATTACTCTATCATTGTTAAACTGCTTGGGAGGGATACTAGTTTGGGCATTATGTAGGAGAATGTCCATATTCTTAAGAGACACAGGATAAAGTATTTCTGATGTAATGTCATCATATTTACGACTTCATTTCAAATGGTTCAGTAAAGATGATGATATAGATATAGGACTAGTTATAGCAAATGTGGGAAAATGTTTTTAAATAGTCACCTTTTGATGAAAGATGTTTATTATTATGTTACTCTCAGATTTTCTTAGCTGCGTGGTTACAAAATGCAGTCTTAAGATAGATCTGCCATTTTCCATACCATAAGTAGATTATACAGTGAAAAAGACAGTTTCATTTTGTCTTTAAATGTCAATGAAGGGACTTCCCTGGTAGCGCAGTGGCTAAGAATCCACCTGCCAGTGCAGGGGACATGGGTTCGAGCCCTGGTCCAGGAAGATCCCACATGCCGCGGAGCAACTAAGCCCGTGAGCCACAACTACTGAGCCTGCGCTCTAGAACCCGCAAGCCACAGCTACTGAAGCCTGAGAGCCACTACTGAAGCCCACGCTCTGCAACAAGAGAAGCCCCCGCAATGAGAAGCCTGTGCACCGCAAGGAAGAGTAGCCCCCGCTCGCCGCAACAAAGACCCAACGCAGCCAAAAATAAATTAATTAATTTTAAAAAAATGTCAGTGAAAAAATTGGCCATGCACAGCACTCCATACTATTAAAAAAAGAGGGGTGTGGAAAGGGTTTTAGAAAGAAAAGGAGAGATAGTATAGCAGATTTTCAGAAGTGAAAGGAACACTGGAGAAAAGAAAAAGAAAGAAATTTGTACTGACTGTCCTCATGTTTTTATGTTCCATGAAGACAGGCATTTTGTATGTTTTATTCACTGCTTTATCCCAACTGTCTAGAACGGTGCTACCACAAATTAGGTGTTAAATAATAGATGTGTGAAAGGATGTGGGGTTGTACCAGCTACCTTTATACATTTAAAGTTATACAATGGTGGGGGGCGGGGAGAAGAGGGATGGACTGGGAGTTTGGGGTTATTAGATGCAAACTATTACATTTAGAATGGATAAACAACAAGGTCCTACTGTATAGCACAGGGAACTGTATCTAACCTTCTGGGATAAACCATAATGGAAAAGAATATTAAAAAAAAAGAACGTATATATGGGTATAACTGCGTCACTTTGCAGTACAGCAGAAATGAGCACAACACTGTAAATCAACTATACTTCAATTTCAAAAATAGAGAACAAAAAAAGTCATACAACAAATCTGAGAGACGGAGACAGTGAGAGTGAGTGAGAGAGAGAGAGAGAGAGAAAGAGAGAGAGAGAGCGCCAGAGAGCAAGAACCCCTATTTTGCATAGGACAGAATGGAGAGTCATCTTACTTGCTGGGAAAAGACAGGTGCAATGGCATGAGTCTAGCTCTATTCAACCCCACAGCCCATACATAAAGTCCACAGCCCCTCGTAACATCATCTAGTCCTTTCCTTTCAGTCTATAAGAAAGGAAGGACAGAAGTAGGACCCTATCTGTACTAAGGCAGTAGAGCTCATTCATTGCAGAACCAAGACAATGCCCTATATTCTTTACCCTAGTCTACACAGGAGATACAATTCCACTTGTCTTTGCTAATAAGGGAAATGCCATATCATCGAGAAAACTGTTCTGGCTTTAGAGTTAGATGTTCCTGGGTTCAAATATTAATTCTGCTCCTACTGCCACATCATTGTCAGTAAGTATGTGTTAAGTAATTACTTTATACTTTTCCTGCTTTTACTCAAGAACCCAAGCTAAAGGAGGGGTCTTCCGAAGTGTTTTCATGATCACCAAGGCAGAGGCTGAGGTGAGTCAAAGTGCCTCACACTGATACACACCACCTTGGCTCACTCTCATTAAGCAGAACTTAAACAGTGATGTGGTCATCCATCTTAAAGGAGATGTGGAAGGATCGTTTCCACAGGGGCCTCAGAAGAGAGGGAACCAGACACCGACAATCATTTGCCATATGTGACACAACGGTCACCTGATGAGAATTTGCAGAGGATTTATGCAGAAAATCTAACGAAAATCCAGAGGAATATTACTTTACAGTAAGAATATTTTGTACTTTGTAACTTTCTGAAGTGCCTTTATTCAGATAATTTGAAGAATACGAGTAGACAAACATTGATTGGTTGGTTCTTCCTTTACCTCAAAGGATTTAGCCCAACACTAATAGACATGATTTTGAAATAAATGATCGTTTAGGAAATACAAAGTAGTATAATAGTCATAAGTCTTTCAATCCTCACAACACAGCTGTAAAGTTGGGATGCCCATCTGAACAAGTAAGAGCTGGAGGAATGCAATAACCTTCCCTCTTATCTGCCTCCACTCTGCCACACCTGCTGTCTACCATCCACACATTGGAGAGAAATCCTGTAAAAACGCCAGTCCAATCAAGTCTCTGCTCGATATACTGCACAGGCTGCCCAACTCTGAATAAAAACCAAGGTCACAGCATCTACAAGTCACAATACATTCTATTTCCCTCATCTCCACACTAACCTCTACTTTCATCTCCCAATTATTACTGCTCTCTCCTCTTCACTCACTCCGCGGCAGCCACCTTTGACCTCCTTGCTGTTCCTCAAACAAAATAACTCCTTTTTCTGTTCCTTTGCATTTACTATTATTTCCACATGAAACGACAGTCCCCTACACCAAGGGTTCTCAAACTTTAGCTGCATTAGCAGCACAGGGAGGGCCTGTTAAAATACATACTGCTGGATCCCACTCCCAGAGTTTCTGATTCATTAGGTCTAACATGGGATGCAATGATTTGCATTCCCAGCAAGTTGCCAAGTCATGCTGATGTTGCTGGTTCAGGGATTTTGATAACTACCTCTCTATACAGCCACCTGTGTCACACTTTATTGATATTCCCTAGTTTATCCTTATCAGGAGACATTCTCTGACATCCTATATTAAAAAAAGAACACACAGTCCTCATCAGTTTTTATCATCTTGTTCTCTTTTGTTCTTCTTCATAGAATTTATCATCTGACGTCATATAATTTATTAACTTTCCTATACTTTTCCTCTTTCTCATTTACACCCATCAGAATTCAAGCTCCATGAAAGGAGGGACTTTGTACATTTTGTACACCACTATAACCCAAAGCCTAAGTCAACATCTGACATACAGAAGGTGCTCAATAACTATTGGTTGAGTCAGTGACTCAGCAGAAAATTTGGGAGACAATTCCCAAAGAAATCTAGAAGAAACTTTTGCTCCAAAAAGAAAATATAAAGACAAGGTAAAGCTCATGATGATGAGCTTGAAATGAAAATGAAATGAAATTTAAAATGAAAGATGACTATCATCTATGAAATTTTTAAAATGCCTTTGAGTACAATTATTTTAAGGGAACAGGGAAGATAAATTGTGATCTCCGTTGTATACAGATTTTGAAGAGGGTTATACAGGGAGCCCATTTAATTATGGGGATAAGGAAAATGGTTGTAATAATTGTTAAAGAGACTGAATAAAAGAAGCTCCTATATTTCTAAATAATCTAAGTGTCAACTGCATTCACTGAGTTGGGGGAGGCATTACAGCAGGGGAGGAGGAAAAGGATTTTCCACTTTCCTCATCAGCCACTGAGTTGTTTAAATCTATATTTTAATCATAAAGTGTGTTAATACAGTGCACGCCTATCATACTTGCAAAACATGTACGAGCTACGATCACCACCTTGATACATAACAAAACTTCCCAAATGTAACACACTTCCCACAAGACAAGAATGATCACAGAATTCTTAACATGTTCCATCTAGTCCAACTACATGAAAAAGTCACATTTTATTTTTTAATGAAAATTTTTAGTTTAGAATAATTTCAGGTTTTCAGAAAAGTTGCAAAGACAGTACAGAGAATTCTCATACACTCCACACCTAGTTTCCCCTATTATTAACTTCCCTGTTATTAACTGAAGTCCACACTTTACTCAGATTTCTTTAGTTTTTACCAGGTGTCCTTTTGATGTTCCAGGATCCCATTCAAGTTACAATATTACATTTAGTCTTTATATCTCCTTAGGCTCTTTCAGCCTGTGCCAGTTTATGAGACTTTGCTTTTGATGACCTTGGCAGTTTTGAGGAGTTCTGATCAGGTATTTTGCAGAATATAACTCAATTCGGTTTTGTCTCATGTGTTTCTCATGATTAGCTGGAGTTATGGGTTTTAGGAGGAAGACCACAGAGGTAAATTACCATTCTAGCCACATCATATCAAGGGGTCATGCTATCATCATGCCTTATCATTGTTGATGTTAACCTTGATTAACTGGCTGAGATAGTGTTTATCAGGTGTCCCCATTATAAAGTCACTTTTTCCCCCCATGCATACTCTACTTTTTGGAAGGAAGTCACTATGTACAGCCCATAGTTAAGGGGTTGGAAGTTGCGTGCCACCTCCTTAAGAGAGAAAAAAATCTATAAAAATTATTTGGAATTTTTCTACATGGGATATTTGTCTATTCTCTCCCATTAATTTATTTCAGTATGGTCTCATGGATTTTTGTAATACTTTGAGTTACAATGCAATACTACATTGTTTATTTTGTTGTTCAAACTGTTTCTGCTTTGGCCATTGGGAGCTCTTTCAGTACTTTGACGTTACCACAGTGTTGTGGTTTTTGGTTTTTTGTTTTTTTGTTTTTTTTTTTTTAGCATTTCCTTATTTTCTGGTACTACAAGATGCTCTAGGCTCATCTATTATTTTTCCTGCTCCATTCCTAGAATCAGCCATTTCTCTAAGAAGCCCTGGTTCCTTTTCTTGGGAGATGATATTAGAAATCAAGATTTGGGCATTGAGTGTGCTCATTGCTCCAGAAGAGCTGTCATTTCCAGGCCCTCTCAGCTGACAAAGCAAGAAAATATGTGTGTGTACTAAAACATGTATAATACATGTCCATATCTATAAATATTTCCACATGTACCATTTGTATCTCTAACAAATTAAACATGAGTTCATACTAATGTCTCCAACTCTAATCTACTGTCAAATGGATTATTCTAGTCTTCCCATCTTGCTTATCTGTCACCTCTCTCTCCAACAGTGAAAAGTCAGGGTGCCCTAGTCCACCAACCATTTGCTTAATTGTTCAATTCTACAAGACATGTATAGCAGTTTCAGAATTGTTAATCCTTACCCCAGGGGAAACAACTTTATCAACTAGAATAAAGTGCTGATGTACAGTTCCTTTTGCCTTTAGTCTTAACAGTCTCCACTAATTTGCAAAGCTACTTAGGTTAGCACCTTATACTCCCCTACTTCATCGAAGGAATTATCTCATTTATTAGTAATACAGATTCTTTTCTCATAGTATGCATTTTTTTCTGGGTTTCCCCTGGCCTCTTAAATGATTTTTTTTTTAATTTCCATATATTAAGGTTCACTCTTTGTGCTATAAAATTCTACGGGATTTGTCAAATGCACAGTTTCATATGTCCACCACTACAGTATCATATAGAAGAGTTTCATTATCCTAAAACATGCCCTGTGCTTCACCTCTTCAACTGTGTTCCCTTCCCAAACTCCTGGGGGCAAGTACTATACTGTTTACCATTACTACAGCTTTGCATTTTCCAGAGTATAATATAAATGGAATCATCCAGTATGCAGCTTTTCCAACTGATTTATTTTCTACTTAGTAATATGACTTTATGCTTGCATTGCTAGCTCATGCCATTTCATCACTAAATAGTATTCTACTATATGGATGTACCACATTTCATTTATCCATTCTCTTTTTGAAGGACATCTTGGTTGCTTCAAGTTTTTGGTGATTATGAATAAAGCTACTATAAACATATGAGTACAGGTATCTGCGTGGAAATAAGTTTTCCAAATTGGTTAGGTAAATACCTAGGGAATGTGCTTGCTGGATCATAGGGTAAGACTACTCTGAGTTTTGTAAGAAAATGCTGAACTGTCTTCCAAAGTGGCTATATCCACATTACATTTTATTACAAAGACAAAAAAAAAAAAAAACCCGACAAAAAAACCCCTGCTCTTAAGCTGATGTATAGCATTTACAGGTGGATAGCAGATTCATGCAAGTGGATTCATTAATAACAATGGATTGAATAAGGCATATTTCAGGCTCACCTCATGGGGCATTCATTACAGAGCAATGCTAACACACTCAATTCTAATGAATCAGCTTAGAATCTAAGCTTAGATTCAATTCAATTCTAATTCATTCAATTCTAATTCATTCTAATCTAATCTAAGCTTAGATTCAATTCAATCTAATTCAATTCAATCTAATCTAATCTAATCTAATTCAATCTAATCTTAATTCAATTCAATCTAATCTAATCTAATCTAATCTAATCTAAGCTTAGATTCAATTCAATTCTAATTCATTCAATTCTAATGAATCAGCTTAGAATCTAATGAAATCAGAATCAGCTTCTGAGGTTGAGACAATTTGGCCTGCAGACAGATGGTGTGAAATGGCTTTGTGTATTAGTACAGCAAAAAGTTCTACAGAAAGCTGGAGTAGCAATTCTCATAGCAGACAAAATAGACTTTAAAACAAAGACTATTACAAGAGACAAAGAAGGACACTACATAATGATCAAGGCATCAATCCAAGAAGAAGATGTAACAATTGTAAATATATATGCACCCAACATAGAAGCACCTCAATACATAAGGCAAATACTAACAGCCATAAAAGGGGAAAGCAACAGTAACACAATCATAGTAGGGGACTTTAACACCTCACTTTCACCAATGGACAGATCATCCAAAATGAAAATAAATAAGGAAACACAAGCTTTAAATGATACATTAAACAAGATGGACTTGATATTTATAGGACATTCCATCCAAAAACAACAGAATACACATTCTTCTCAAGTGCTCATGGAACATTCTCCAGGATAGACCATATCGTGGGTCACAACTCAAGCCTTGGTAAATTTAAGAAAACTGAAATCATATCAAGTAAGTTTTCCAACCACAACACTATGAGACTAGATATCAATTAGAGGAAAAAATCTGTAAGAAATACAAACACATGGAGGCTAAACAACACATTACTTAATAACCAAGAGATCACTGAAGAAATCAAAGAGGAAATCAAAAAATACCTAGACACAAATGACAATGAAAACACAACGACCCAAAATCTATGGGATGCAGCAAAAGCAGTTCTAAGAGGGAAGTTTATAGCTATACAAGCCTACCTTAAGAAACAAGAAACACCTCAAATAAACAACCTAACCTTACACCTAAAGCAATTAGAGAAAGAAGAACAAAAAAACCCCAAAGTTAGCAGAAGGAAAGAAATCATAAAGATCAGAGCAGAAATAAATGAAAAAGAAATGAAGGAAACGATAGCAAAGATCAATAAAAATAAAAGCTGGTTCTTTGAGAAGATAAACAAAATTGATAAACCATTAGCCAGACTCATCAAGAAAAAAAGGGAGAAGACTCAAATCAATAGAATTAGAAATGAAAGAGGAGAAGTAACAACTGACACTGCAGAAATACAAAGGATCATGAGAGATTACTACAAGCAACTATATGCCAATAAAATGGACAACCTGGAAGAAATGGACAAATTCTTAGAAATGCACAGCCTTCCGAGACTGAACCAGGAAGAAATAGAAAATATGAACAGACCAATCACAAGCACTGAAATTGAAACTGTGATTAAAAACCTTCCAACAAAAAAAAAGCCCAGGACCAGAAGGCTTCACAGGCGAATTCTATCAAACATTTAGAGAAGAGCTAACGCCTATCCTTCTCAAACTCTTCCAAAATATAGCAGAGGGAGGAACACTCCCAAACTCATTCTACAAGGCCACCATCACCCTGATACCAAAACCAGACAAAGATGTCACAAAGAAAGAAAACTACAGGTCAGTATCACTGATGAACATAGATGCAAAAATCCTCAACAAAATACTAGCAGAGTCCAACAGCACATTAAAAGGATCATACACTATGATCAAGTGGGGTTTATCCCAGGAATGCAAGGATTCTTCAATATACACAAATCAATCAATGTGATACACCATATTAACAAATTGAAGGAGAAAAACCAGATGATTATCTCAATAGATGCAGAGAAAGCTTTTGACAAAATTCAACACCCATTTATGATAAAAACCCTGCAGAAAGTAGGCATAGAGGGAACTTTCCTCAACATAATCAAGGCCATAAATGACAAACCCACAGCCAACATCGTCCTCAATGGTGAAAAACTGAAACCATTTCCACTAAGATCAGGAACAAGCCAAGGTTGCCCACTCTCACCACTATTATTCAACATAGTTTTGGAAGTTTTAGCCACAGCAATCAGAGAAGAAAAAGAAATAAAAGGAATTCAAATTGGAAAAGAAGAAGTAAAGCTGTCACTGTTTGCATGATACTATACACAGAGAATCCTAAAGATGCTACGAGAAAACTACTAGAGCTAATCAATAAATTTGGTAAAGTAGCAGGATACAAAATTAATGCACAGAAATCTCTTGCATTCCTAAACACTAATGATGAAAAATCTGAAAGTGAAATTAAGAAAACACTCCCATTTACCACTGCAACAAAAAGAATAAAATATCTAGGAAAAAACCTACCTAAGGAGACAAAAGACCTGTATGCAGAAAATTATAAGACACTGATGAAGGAAATTAAAGATGATACAAATAGATGGAGATATATACCATGTTCTTGGATTGGAAGAATCAACATTGTGGAAATGACTCTACTACCCAAAGCAATCTACAGATTCAATGCAATCCCTATCAAACTACCACTGGCATTTTTCACAGAACTAGAACAAAAAAATTTCACAATTTGTATGGAAACACAAAAGATCTCGAATAGCCAAAGCAATCTTGAGAAAGAAAAACGGAGCTGGAGGAATCAGGCTCCCTGACTTCAGACTATACTACAAAGCTACAGTAATCAAGACAGTATGGTACTGGCACAAAAACAGAAATATAGATCAATGGAACAGGATAGAAAGCCCAGAGATAAACCCACACACATATGGTCACCTTATCTTTGATAAAGGAGACAAGAATATACAGTGGAGAAAAGACAGCCTCTTCAATAAGTGGTGCTGGGAAAGCTGGACAGCTACACGTAAAAGAATGAAATTAGAACACTCCCTAACACCATACACAAAAATAAACTCAGAATGGATTAAAGACCTAAATGTAAGGCCAGACACCATCAAACTCTTAGAGGAAAACATAGGTAGAACACTCTCTGACATACATCACAGCAAGATCCTTTTTGACCCACCTCCTAGAGAAATGGAAATAAAAACAAAAATAAACAAATGAGACCTAGTGAAACTTAAAAGCTTTTGCACAGCAAAGGAAATCATAAACAAGATGAAAAGACAACCCTCAGAATGGGAGAAAATATTTGCAAATGAAGCAACTGACAAAGGATTAATCTCCAAAACATACAAGGAACTCATGCAGCTCAATATCAAAAAAACAAACAACTCAATCCAAAAACGGGCAGAAGACCTAAATAGACATTTCTCCAAAGAAGATATACAGATTGCCAACAAACACATGAAAGAATGCTCAACATCATTAATCATTAGAGAAATGCAAATCAAAACTACAATGAGATATCATCTCAACCGGTCAGAATGGCCATCATCAAAAAATCTACAAACAATAAATGCTGGAGAGGGTGTGGAGAAAAGGGAATCCTCTTGCACTGTTGGTGGGAATGTAAATTGATACAGCCACTATGGAGAAAAGTATGGAGGTTCCTTAAAAAACTAAAAATAGAACTACCATATGACCCAGGAATCCCACTCCTGGGCATATACCCTGAGAAAACCATAATTCCAAAAGAGTCACGTACCAAAATGTTCATTGCAGCTCTATTTACAATAGCCAGGACATGGAAGCAACCTAAGTGTCCATCGACAGATGAATGGATAAAGAAGATGTGGCACATATATACAATGGAATATTACTCAGCCATAAAATGGAACGAAACTGAGTTATTTGTAGTGAGGTGGATGGACCTAGAGACTGTCATACAGAGTGAAGTAAGTCAGAAAGAGAAAAACAAATACCGTATGCTAACACATATATATGGAATCTAAAAAAAGAAAAAAAAGGTCAGAAGAACCTAGGGGCAAGATAGGAATAAAGATGCAGACCTACTAGAGAATGGACTTGAGGATACGGGGAGGGGGAAGGGTAAGCTGGGACAAAGTGAGAGAGTGGCATGGACATATATACACTACCAAACGTAAAATAGATAGCTAGTGGGAAGCAGCTGCATAGCACAGGGAGATCAGCTCGGTGCTTTGTGACCACCTAGAGAGGTGGGATAGGGAGGGTGGGAGGGAGGGAGATGCAAGAGGGAGGAGATATGGGGACATATGTATATGTATAACTGATTCACTTTGTTATAAAGCAGAAACTAACACACCATTGTAAAGCAATTATACTCTAAGAAAGATGTTAAAAAAAAAAAAAAAGTTCTAGAACCCAGTGCTCATTAATTGACAGCTTCTATGGAAGCTGTGTGTTTTAAAGGAGGGCCTTGAAACTCCCTACTCTGCATTGCAGCAGTGATAACAGAAGATATCAGTCTTTTTCACACAGAATTAGCTCTGCCAGCACTCCGCTCAATCAGGGGAGAAATGAAAATCGGCACTTATCAACTTTGAGTAAAATCTAAGGGATGTTAAGCCTGTATCTGAATTATAAAACCTCAGATAATTCAGAAAGACATGCTAGATCCATGTCTTCACTTGTTCCTTTTCCTGTCCTTTGCCCATTATTTGGATGCTTATGGATTAAAGCCACATTATTGAAACAGTAGCATGCAACAGAATCATCTGGAAGGCCAATTAAAACACAAATTGCTGGGATCCAACCCCATAGTTTCTGATTCAGTAGGTCTCAGGTAGACACTAAGAATCTTCTTTTCTACAGTGTTTCCAGATGATGCTAATGTGCTGATCCAGGGTTAACACATTGACTAGTACTGTATTAAGGTACCACATTCCTAAGTTTTCAAAGTGTTTTGATATTTTAATACAAAATTGTCTTTACAAAATTTGAAATGTCACCAAACAACCAAGTAGCCATTTTTGCCATGCAAGAAAAAAGGAAAGTATCTGAATTCACTGGATGGCAATTACATAAAGGGAAGGAAAGAGAGAAATTATCTCAGTCATTCATTTTTCATACAACCAGTATTATTAAATAATCCCATCTGCCATGGATGGTGCTTATTAGAGTGGACTAGCTACTTGCTACAACGTTGATTATAATCTCACACAGTTTCCCAATTCAGGAGAACACAGTCACAGCCCAGGTGTTAGGTTACATTTAGAGAAGAAAGTTGATTATATATTTCGACCACTCTTTTTCTAAGTTCCTCTCTTCTGACATTAAGAGGCATCTCCACCCCACACATTTCCTCTAGAGCTTTGACAAAGTGGTCTTTTCTTTGCATCCATCTCGACATAGGCACTGAGATTTTTTTCATATTGTCTTACATAAATTTAGTAATGCTATCTTTTCATCTGTGAATGCATGATTTGCGTCTTTCTTTACCCTTTAAGATTTCCACTTTACCCCTGCTGTCCAAAGCCAAAATTTCTCCTTTTCTTAAAATTTTATCTTATTTTCCTCTTAAAGGCTGAATATATATTGTACAAAACTGAGGTTATAGTATTTAAATCCTTCTCTGACTAGATCTTTTTAAAAAGTCACTATATCTTGGAAATCCTTACACATCAGTAAAATTAGATTTTATTAATTTTGATGGATGCATATAATTTCATTTTCTTTATACAAAAGTTAAACTTTGGTCAACCTCACCATGGCAATGGCTGGGGTGGCGCAGTGAGGATCCGCTACAGTAGCAACCACATGGGGAATCCGAAAGATTCCCACCATCCCCACTCCCCCTTCCCCCCCACCATCCCTCACTCCTGACCTCACCTCTCCACCTCTGCCAACAACCAATCTGTTCTCTGTATGTATGAGCTTAGTTTTTTTTGTGAGTTTTTTGGTTGGTTTTTGTTTTCTTCTTTTGTTTCTTTTATTTTAGATTTCACATATAATAAAGAATCAATACTGTTGAAATGACCATACTACCCAAGGCAATCTACAGATTCAATGCAATCCCTATCAAATTACCAATGGCATTTTTCACAGAACTAGGACAAAAAATTTTAAAATTTGTATGGAGACACAGAAGACCCAGAATAGTCAAAACAATCTTCAGAAAGAACGGAGCTGGAGGAATCAGACTCCCTGATTTCAGACTATACTACAAAGCTACAGTGATCAAAACAGTATGGTACTGGCACAAAAACAGACACATACATCAATGGAACAGGATAGAAAGTCCAAAAATAAACCCACGCACTTACAGTCAATTAATCTATGACAAATGAGGCAAGAATATACAATGGAGAAAAGACAGTCTCTTCAATAATTGGTGCTGGGAAAACTGGACAGCTATATGTAAAAGAATGAAATTAGAACATCTCTAACACCATATACAAAAATAAACACCAAATGGATTAAAGACCTAAATGTAAGACTGGATACTATAAAACTCCTAGAGGAAAATATAGGCAGAACACTCTTTGACATAAATCAGAGCAATTTTTTTTTTTGGATCCATCTCCTGGAGTAATGTAAATAAAAACAAAAATAAACAAATGGGACCTAATTAAACTTAAAAGCTTTTGCACAGCAAAGGAAACCATAAAGCAAAATGAAAAGACAACCCATGGACTGGGAGAAAACATTTGCAAATGATGCTACTGACAAGGGATTAATTTCCAAAACATACAAACAATCCATACAGCTTAATATGAAAAAAAATCCCAATCAAAAAAATGGACAGAAGACCTAAATAGACATTTCTTCAAAGAAGACATACAGATGGCCAAAAGACACATGAAAAGATGCCCAACACCCCTAATTATTAGAGAAACTCAAATCAAAACTACAGTGAGGTATCACCTCACACCAATCAGAATGGCCATCTTTTAAAAGTCTACAAACAATAAATGCTGGAGAGGGTGTGAAGAAAAGGGAACCCTCCTACACTGTTGGTGGGAATGTAAATTGGTACAGCCACTATGGAGAACAGTATGGAGGTTCCTTAAAAAACTAAAACTAGAGCTACCATATGACTCAGCAATCCCACTCCTAGGCATATATCTGGAGAAAACTCTAATTTGAAAAGATACATGCACCCCTATGTTCATAGCAGCTCTATTTACAATAGCCAAGACAAGCAAGCAACCTAAATGTCCATCGACAGAAGAATGGTTAAAGAAGATATGGTACATATATACAATGGAATGTTACTCAGGCATAAAAAGGAATGAAACAATGCCATTTACAGCAACATGGCTGGACCTAGAGATTATCATATTAAGTGAAGTAAGTCAGAAGGAGAAAGACAAATATCATATGATATCACATATGTGGAATCTAAAAAAATGATACAAATGAATTTCTTTACAAAACAGAAATAGATTCACAAAGAAAACAAGCTTATGGTTACCAAAGGGGATGGGGGTGTGGGAGGAGATAAATTAGGAGTTTGGGATTAACAGGTATACACTACTATATATAAAATATATCAACAACAAGGACCTACTGTATAGCATAGGGAACTATATTCAATATCTTGTAATAACCTATAATGGAAAAGAATATGAAAAAGAATAGATATATATATATGTATAACTGAATCACTTTGCTGTACACCTGAAACTAACACAACATTGTAAAATAACTATACTTCAATTTAAAAAATGGTTTTAAAAAAAGAGATTATACAGCATACAGTCTTTCTGTGACTTATTTCACTTAGCCTAACGCCCTCAAGGTCCATCCATGTTGTCAAAAATGGCAGGATTTCATTTGTTATGGCTGAATAATATTCCATTGTGTGTATATATATGCATATTTACTACAATTTCTTTATCCGTTCATCCATCAATGGACACTTAGATTGTTTCCATTATCTTGGCTACTGTAAATAATGCTGCAATAAACATGGGGTGCAGATATCTTTCCAAATTAGTGTTTTTGTTTTCTTTGAATAAATACCCAGGAGTGGAATTGATGGATCATATAGTAGTTTTATTTTTAGTTTTTTAAGGAACTTCCACACTGTTTTCCACAGTGGCTGCACCAACTTATATTCTCACCAACAGTACACAAGGGTTCCCTTTTCTTCACATCCTTGTCAACACTTGTTATGGCTTCTTGATGATAGTCGTTCTAACAGGTGTGAGGTGATATCTCATTGTTGGTTTGATTTGCATTTCCCTGTATCAAATTTTTTTTTTTTTTTTCCTGATTCAAGATGTTTGATGTAGGAAGATCCTGAACTCCTTTCCTTCCTGAACTCCCTTTCCTTCCACGGACACACTGAATCTACAGCTACATATGGAACAATTTCTTCTTAAAAAAACTAAAAGACTGGCTGAGCGATGACTACATGCCAAGCAAATGAGAAGAAAACCAAATTGAAGCAAGCAGGAGAGTCTGGGACCCAATCTTACAATAAACCCCACCCTTGGCACAGTGTCCCACAAGCTGGAGGGAACTCGGAACCTGGAGCTTCTCTATGAGGAGGGAGGGGTTCAGACCCCATGACAGGCATCCCAACTTTGGGGATGTCAACTTGAGAGATCAGCCCCCAAAGCATCTGACTTTGAAAAGCAACAGGGTTCACATCCTGACACCCACTATGCTATAGCAATCTGAGAAGCCGCCCTTAAAGGACTCGTGTGCTTGGACTCACCCAGGACCCAGCTCGGTGGCAGCTGATCGTACCCAGACCTAAAATGAAGGAGGCTCACCTGATTATATAAAAGCGTCGGCCTGAGAGGCAGGCATCTAGTTTAACACACACATCTAAGAGCCTGCTGGAACATTCTCTGGAGACAGAGACTGGGGGGCCCCAACCTTTCACTCTCCCTTTGCTATGCTCCAAAGCACCAGAATCTGCTATGGGGGAGCCTTTGTTACGTGTCTGTTGCCTCAATTTTTATGCTGCTGCCAGAGGATGCCGCTCGATCACCTGGCTCTGGATGTCAAGGGAGCTTGCATTCCTGGTCCCATGGGACTATAATAATTGGTGTCACCCAAAAGGGAGCTCATACCCCTGTCTTGTGCCCCAATTTTTATGACTGCTGCCAAGGGATACCTCTGCATCACCTAGCTCTGGCGGCTTATGCTCGCGGATCCCATAGGACTGTAACCAAGGGAGCGAGAGCTGTTAAACAGCCACCACCCCCAGGGCACTGCACAGACAGTGGGCTGGGGCATATTCCTAGGCTTTCTGTGAAGGAATTTGCTTGCGCTGGAGCTTCAGCCTGAGGGGCAGGTGAGGTTTGACACACAGTGGCCTACAGAGCTGCTTTCAAAGAACATAGGCAGCAGACACCATCTTGGTGCTCTCCCTCTGCCCTGCTGCGGTTTGCCAGTATCACCCAGAAGACAGCTTATACACTCATCGGGAGCCTTGATTTCTGTGACTGCTGCTCAGGGGGCACCTCCAGATCGCCTGGCTCTGGTGGCGAGCAGGGCTTAAGTTTGTGGTACCACAGGACTGTATATATTTGCATAGATTTAAAAGCTTATACCTTGTGGGTCTGGCTTCTAGTCAGCCTGACTCTAGGTGCTGAGATCCTCCCATGGGGCACTGACAGGTTTTGACACATCCTCAACTACTGGGAACAATTAAATCTATCATAGGCTGCTAGGACAAGCAGAGGGGTTTAAGAGACAACAAGGAGCTGAGGGAGGGTTGGATAACAAGGCTCATCTCTTACATGAGCCCACTCCTTCAAGACTGGGAGAGGTGGTTGTTTCATCTACTATATAGAAACCAACACAGAGAGTCAGGTAAAATGAAGAAACAGAGTATTTTCCAAATGAAAGCACAAAATAAAACCTCAGAAAAAAAGCCTTAATGAAATAAAGATAAGTAACACTCATAAAGCTGCTCACCAAACTGGGAAGAAGAATGAACACACTGAGAACTTCAACAAAGAGACGGAAAATGTAAGAAAGTATCAAACAGAAGTCACAGAGCTGAAAGATACAATAACTGAACTGAAAAATACACCAGAGGGGTTCAATAGCACACTAGCTGGAGCTGGAGAAAAAAATCAGTCAACTCAAAGACAAGGCAGTGGAACTCAACTAGAGTAGTAAAAAGAAAAAAAGAATTTTAAAAAGTGAAGATAGCTTAAGGGACTTATGGAACAATATTAATTGAACTAAGATTTGCATCGTAGGGCTCCCAGAAGGAGGAGAAAGAGACAAAGGAGCAGAAATCTTATGTGAAGAAATAATGACTGAAAACTTCTTAAACCTGGGGAAAGAAACAGACATCCAGATCCAGGAAGCCCAGACAGTTCCACATAAGAGGAACCCAAAGAGACCCACACCAAGACACATTAGAATTAAAATGTCAAAAGATAAAGACAAGGAGAGAACATTAAAAGCAGGAAGAGAAAAATAACTTGTTATATACAAGAGAACCCCTTTAAGACTAGCAGCAGATTCTTCAGCAGAAACTTTGCAGGCCAGAAGGAGTGGCCTGATATATTAAAAGTGATGAAAGGAAAAAACTTCCAATCAAGAATACTCTACCTAGTAAGGTTATCACTCAGTAGAGAAGAGGAGATGAAAAGTTTTCCAGACAAGCAAAAGCTAAAGGATTTCATCACCTCTTAACTGGTCTTACAAGAAATGTTAAACAGATTCTCTGAGTTGACAAGAAAGGGTGCCAACTAGTAACCTATGAAAGAATAAATCTCACTGGAAAGGCAAATATATAGTTAAGGTAGTGAATTAATCACTTTTAAAGCTAGTATGAAGGATAAAAGACAAAAGTAGTAAAAATAGCTATGTTTACAATAATTAGTTAAGGAATACACAAGGTAAAAAGATATAAAATGTGACATCGCTTGTTTGCATACAAGTATGTATGCTTACTTTAGCCTTAAATTTAATTGTTTAAATTTAGACATTTGAAAGTGTGGTTTAAATGGGCTAAAGGATACAGAAATGTTATTTAACCGCAAAGTCTAGATTAAGATCCTGACCTATAAGTGTGGTGGTACTGGATTGCACTGAATACTTTTCATTACATGCCGCTCTCTGACATGCTGTTTTTTCTTCTAATCCAATCAGTTTCTTAAGTCAGGGCTTTGAAATAAACTTATTTCTTAACATAATTCACTTAAGTTGGGGGCTTTGAAATAAGTGAATTATGATCAAGTAGTGATTCTCCCCACTCTCATACAGAAGGCCTTAATAATTTAAATCTAATAAATTTTATATTTTTCAGAAAATATGAGCATTGTTAATCTTACTTAAAATTAGCCCATATTTTATTCTAAAAGTAAGACTGAGCTCCAAAGCACTAACACAAATATATTACAAATAACATTCTAATCTAATGAACAGAACCATTTTGTGGTTTTATTACTTTCAAACATAAAGATTTAAATTTTTTGTATGGTTAAATATAGACCCTTAGAGTGTTCCTTGGATAATTCCTTATATTCTAATTCATTATCAAACTGTCACAACTGACTGTGTTGTGGAACTTACAAGTTTAAAACTGTACTTTTAATCTCTACTGTATTTAATAAGCATTTATTGAGCAATTATTATGTTCAGAGTGTTACAGATCATCTTTGCCTTTAAGGGCTCACACTGTATTTGGATAACACCATACTTGCAAGTACAGAGAAAAATAAAGAACAACACGGGGAGAAGGTGCCAAAAGCCAAATGAGTACATCAGGTCATATGTTCTAAAGCAACTCAGAGGAAGGAGATAACTATGCTTCATAGAAGAAGAAAGCAGCTTCCTATTTTGCCCTTCAATACAGTTAACTTTACCAGTGCTTTCTATGTAATGAACATTGTGCAAAGCTATCCACCACTTTTTATTACCTTGATAGAAATACAGAAAAACAGAGATTGGACATGACTCTTATAGCCAAATGTGAGGTAAGTAGCAGACTAAAAAAGCAGTCTATCAAGAGCATGATTTTCAAGTAACAGACCAGTAAAAATAAAGATCAAACAAACTTGTATACAAGAAAGCTCAGTATGGTACGCAAACACTGATCTAGTTGTCAGGGACATCGGGGTTCGATCTGAACATCCATTTGTTGCTCAGATATACCACAAGGGAAAACTGTTTCACCTTACGTTTCTCATTGTCCTCGTGTGTTACGTTTTCAGCTCTAAAATACCACGGTTCAACAGTAAATCACTAGAGGTTTTGATTGGGGAGAGGGACGTGAGAAAGAAATGGCAAGCATATAGTCTGTATGGTGGAGGAGGGAGTCTGGAGGAAAAGAGAACAATTAGTAGAACATTGTAATACGTCATGCTTAAAGAACAGTTTCGCTTATGATGGTGTGCTTTATTTAATATCACGTTAATGTACGTTTTCTTCAATGGATATTTTCTGATGCTATTTACGATTTGAGATATATAAAGTTCATATTTTAGTTTGTCTCTTCAGTTTCACAACTCTGTATTTTTAAACAAGTTAACCTTAATTTTAATTGTGAAATATCTTTGTTCTCCTTTATAATGGCCTAGCCTACTTTCCATCCAACGGATACTTCCAGTTGAATTTTAGATCACTGTAATTTTATTATTTTGCCTACTTCTTTGCAGCCACCCTATACTTTTAAGTACAATCCCATTTTTTTCTATTTCTTTTTTTTTATTGTTTCTAGGTTTTCACGATAACGTGAATAAAGAATTACATATGAATTACATACAAAACAGACACTGATTAACAAATGTGTATCAATGTGTGCCCGAATTTTGGTTTTGCTTCATAAACTGTTTAAAATGGTTATAATTTATACTTCACTACTAATTCTTAATTTTTTTTGAATTTTTATTTATTTTTTATACAGTAGGTTCTTATTAGTTACCCATTTTATACATATTAGTGTATATATGTCAATCCCAATCTTCTTAATTTCCCTAGTGAATTCCATTTCTTTGAACTGATTTCTTTGTTTTAACTTTATTCATTCCAGATAATAAAATACCATCTGTTTCTTATCATTTTATTAAAGATGCTTTGTATTTAAAATCACCAAACAATCCTTCCCTGTTTATCATGATTCTGTGCAGAAAAAAAAAAAAATTATTCCAGTTATTCCCTAGAAGGTAGAGCATTTTGTGAATTCATAACCCAGAAAACATATAGAAAATTAAGCCCCACTTAAGTCACTTATGTTTTCTATCTAGTGTTTAGGCTGTTAAGTTGGTAAATAATGTGTCCTCTATTTCTACAACAGGGGTAAGTAACTTCTTTTTTTTCTGGGAAGGAATAAAGAGGAAGCATTTTAGGTTTTGTGAGCTATATGGTCTCTGTTGCAACTACTCGATCCTGCCATTGTAGAATGAAAGCCACAGACAATACACAGAATGGGTGTGGGTGTAGGTCCAATAAAACTTCAGTCTGTCACCTTTTTAAAATAGATTTGGTCCACAATTTGCCGATCCCTATTCTATAATATCTAATATTTCATAATTTTTTCTGTAAATATTATTTCCTGTTTCGAAATAAAATGAGAAAATGTTTACCCATGAAATTATTTTTATATTATAAACGTGAAAATTGTATTACTAGTATAATTTAGCACTCTCATATATCAGACATCCTTGCAAAACATGAAGTCACTGCATGATTTGAAAAAGATTTATTTAATCTTTTACACGATGACAGTTTTACTGTCCAAATGATCAAACTGATAAATATTACTCCTTAGTTTTAGGAGTGAACAAGAAAAAATAAATTTTTTCAGGAGTTGTAAGGCTGAAATTTCACAACTGATTGTGATTGCTTTTCCTTCTAGCATAAAGGGGAATGGGAAAGGCTCTGGATCACTTACATGTATATTTCACAAGCCTGGGTGTAGTGGTAGAAACAAACAGAGGTAGTATCTGTACTGGTTATTTTGAGGAAAATGCAGAAGTACAGTCAAGCAAGTTCAAATAAACAAAGAGTTCATCATAAAAATATAGGAGAATCACACTGAACAGAAAATTGCAGAAACTATAACTGAGCCTCATGGGGAATATAAAATCATCAAAGATGTAGTCTCTCAATTTCTCTCTCTTTCTGACCACAGTTTTCCATCTGTGCTTCTTTATTACATCTGTTCCACTGCCCTCTCTGAAGACTGCTCATGTCTGAAAAGTTTTTAATGTTTGCTCCTTCATACATTTGACATGTGCACATTTTCTGGCTTGTCAGATTCTGGATCTTACTTTACCAGATCTTTCAGTTTGGGTGTTCACTGTCTCCCAGCTACAATGACTATCCCTTAATCAGAGATTCTGATTGCCCGCTGGCTGGCAACGGATTGCCTGGCTTTGAGTTAGTTTCTCCCCATTCAAAACAGTCATAATCAGAAAGGGTAGCGTCATGTGACCTGATGCCAAAATCAAAGCCATTCTAGTTTAAATAAATTTCCTGAGTAGAAGCTGAGGGCAATGAAGGAAAATATACTGACACCTCTACTATAACCTGAGAAATAAGATTCCCACAGTTGGGGGAGTTACTATTCTTGAAATTAAAAGAACTCTTTTAATAGAAGGGTTCATAAGAAAGAAAGATTCTTGAACATTAGTCGATAGCTGAGAGGCCTGTGTGCTGGGTGGGTAAGCACATGATCATTAAACTTTCCCAGAATGATCACAGACCTAGGGGATGAGAGGGAAGTTGTGATCCAGGGTCAAAATCTTGATTTGAGAGGATGGCGAGGTGCTTAGTAGGTGAGAACAAGGAGCAGGCTTTCTTCTGAGAAGATGACATAATAATGGTGGGGAAGCGACATCGAGGAGAGTGTTGGGGACTGTGAAAAAATAAGTAGCCTACACTTCAGTTTTAAGAGGAAGAGTACCTTAGAGGAGACCTAATTAATTACATCCAAAGAATCTTCTAGTCATAATAAAGTGGTTTCAGTCCTCTGTAGCTCTTTCTTTTTCTTGGACAATCTCATTTCCTGCAAATGCTTTTCCCAACTTACTCATCCTCACTACTACACACACAATGTATAAAATAAACAACAAGGACCTACTGTATAGCACAGGGAACTATGTTCAATATCCTGTAATAACCTTTAATGGAAAAGAGTCTGAAAAAAACATATATGTATAAATAAAACCAACACAACATTGTAAGTCAACTCTACTTCAATTTTTAAAAATCCTCAAATTTGGACAGAAATAGACAGAAATAGAGATTACAGAGAATTTGTGTAAATCAAAGAAATATCCAAACTGGTAACAGGAATAATGTTAAATTCTTGAACGCTGTACCCCCCAAATCAAGTTATTAAAATAGATCATCAGAATCTGTGTTTTCAAATTCTAGCTACAATTACAGCAATTGAGAGGAAGACATATGGACTGAAGCTGATAAGACTGTTGAAGCTATTACTAACACTGAATTAACAGAATATTTTGGATGCTGACAAAAATCCTCAGAACCAGAATAAGGTCAAGAATGAAGTGCTAATTTTTTAATCCAAAGACCAGGTCTTATTTTCCATGACTTCTCCTTTGCCAAAAAACAATGTTCAGTTTCCCTTATTCTTGATGTTCTCTCCCACAAATTTCATAGACCACAGTCTTTGAAGTTTCCCCCATCTCTCTGACTTAGCTCTTTAATGGCTTCTGCTGCCTCGTTCTTTTTTAGAATACAGTCATCTCTTGGTATCTACGGGGGATTGATTCCAGGGCAGCCATAGATAGCAAAATCTGCAGATGGTCAAGTCCCTTATATAAAATGGTGTAGTATTCCATATAACCTACGCACATCATCCCGTATAGTTTAAATCATCTCTAGATTACTTATAATACTTAACGTAATGTAAATGTTATATAAATAGTTGCTGGCACATGGAAAATTCAAGTTTTGCTCTTTAGAAATTTCTGGATTTTTTTTCCCAAATATTTTCAATCCATGGTTGGCTGAATCTGCAGATACAGGGGGCTGACTGTATTTGCTTTCCCCAGATCCCATGCTTTGTATTTCTTTCCCTCCATCCTTGTTTTCTGAAACAATATCATTGATGATTATGATTTCCTTTCTCTTCTATAGGCTAATAACTCATAAGTCTTTATTTCTAGGCACAATCTTGGTTCTCAATGCCAGAAATATTTAAGTTGTTATTTATTTGCCACTTTTTACCCATTAGAAACCAGAATACTACACTCGATACATTGAATACTAAACTCATTTTTTTGCTCCTATTCTTCTTAGGTTCTGTATCCTGCTTATTGAACTCAGCTTGGTCTCTGTCAATCAAGTCAGAACTCTCAGAGCAATTCTAGACCTCTCCAGCTCTTCCAATGCCACTTGTATCCTTGCCAGTTGCCCCTCCTTTAATAGCTGTCAAATCTTCTCCCGGTCTTTATGCTCCAGTCACAGCCTAGATCATCAGTCTTGTATCACCTAGAGCAGGGATGTCCAATAGAAATACAATGCAAGTCACATTCATAATTTTAAAAAACTTTGGTAGCCACATTAAACAAGTTAAAAGGAAGCAGATGAAATTACTTTTAATAGTACATTTTGTTTAACTCAATATATTCAAAATATTATCATTTTCAAAATACAGTCAGTATCAAAGATTATTAATAGGATATTTTACATTCTCTATTTAAATTGTTTCATTGACATCCAGTGTATATTTTACACTGGTCGGCACATATATCTCAATTCTGACTGAGGCATTTCAGGTACTCAGTATCCAAATGTGGCTGGGGGCTACCATATGGACAGCATATATCTAAACTATTGGAATTGCTTCTCCACCTCCAGGCCCATCCTCCACAATACTACTACTGGAGGGACATTTCTAACATGCAAATCTGATCTTTATACTTCTATGTTTCATATATTTATCCACGGCTTATAGGATAAAGTCAAACCTTCTTTTCCTGTCTCCCATAATCCTCTATATTCCCATACCTTTCTGTTCTTTCCTCATTTGTTAAGTCCTGACTCATGTTGCCAGCGAGTTTACTGATCTTCAATCTAGTGACGTTGTATCTCTCTGCAGTTCTTCAAATATTCTTGCTGTTCCCTTTCTCTAGGAGGTTTTATCTCCTTCCTCCTCTCTTCTAAGAACTTCTACTTAACCTACTCATTTATAAAATTATATTCTGTGAAGCCTTCCATGAGCTCTGACTATACTCCTCCTGTGCCTAACGACTCTCACTGTGTTTCTCCATAGTACCTTAATCATTGCTGAAAACACTATAAATACTAGAATACTATAAAAAAAATACTTTTTTGTGTGTGCCTTTCGTCTAGGCTTTGAAACTCTTGAGGGCTGAGAGGGTGCCTTAGTTATCTTTGTACCCCCAGGGTACACAACAGAAGATCGATAAATCTGGGCAGAATAACGAAAAACTTCAAGGACATTCTGAGAAATACCTCACCAATTATGAAATCATAGGATTCACAAGTAGCCCGCGATATACCAGTCTCTCAATTTGTGTATTGCATATGGCTTCCACATTTCCAGGACACAATTCACAACCACAGAACTTATTCTGAATTAAATGAGAATGAAGACATGGAGATTCATGGTCTCCCACCAGAATTCTGGAGCCTACTCTAATCCTCACAGGGTACTACGCACCCTCTAGAAAGCACACACATAGTTACCAACTAAAATATACACATGTACACACAGTCACATTCTATCCAGGTCCTGCTCTGAAGATTCCCTACAAACTTTCTCTTGTCTGCCAGCAGCTGCTAAAGACATAAGGCCTCCAACCACCTGTCTCAGAATTGCACAGTCATGTTAACTGGGGTTAGAGAGGGCAGTGTGGGTGAGCTTAGAATATGAATGTCATTTGTGCAATATGCAGATCATCTTTCCAGGGATGGGTGATCAGGCAAGAGTAAAGCCTCCAGTGAGATATTCATCCAGGTATGTCTACACATTTAAAAAATTCATACAGAGCCCACATAAAGACTAGTAGCCAGATGGAGGATTCAGCATGCAGGAAGTCTTCTGGGCATGATCCACACTGTCTCCACTGCTACAATAATATAACAAACAGCCACAAAACTTCAGTGTCAAACAAATATAAACATGAGTTCAGCTCAGGCGTCTGCAGGGATAATCTGATCTGGACTCAACATATCTTGACCGAACTTGTCCCTCTGTCTGTGATAAGCTGCGAGTTGGCTAGGAAGATCTGCTGACCTTGGTTGGGATGATGAGCATTGCTGGAGGTTGGCTGGCTGTTCAATCATCTTAGGAGAGCCTTGGCTGGGATGACAGGACAACTCGGGTTAGCTTCCCGTGTCTCATCCCGCAACAAGCTACCCCAGGCAAGACCTTCTCATGATGATGACAGAGGACAGAAAACAGCAAGCAGAAAAACACGAATGCCTTCCAAAAATCTTCTTGCAACGTACTTGCGAACATACTTTTGACTAAAGCAAAACACGTGGCCAAGCCCAGTGCCAGAGTTGGAGAATACTACAGGGCATGGGTAGGTAGGAGGAGGAGTGAATGAATGCAGCCATTAATGCACTAATTCCAACACACAGGAAAGTATATATAACCAGACCAACTTGATGGTTGGAAGACAGTTTACTGAAAGTGTACCTGAATTTTTTTGTGTGGAATATGTATTTTAATTTTGATGTTTAAACTTAAAAAATTGTTGGTCCTTCAAGAGGTAACATGGTTCCGCTTTGAGTTGTATCAGCAATGCCCAGACAGAGTAAATGGTCTTGTAAATCTTGGAATAGTGAGGAAGTTTAGGCCCAAGCACTACAGTGGAGAAGCCAGGGAAGGAGGTAAGCTGATGAAGCCCTCATTGTGAACTGAGGCTAAATTGTGACATCGGTGGTGGTGAGATGTCCCACTCAACCCCTGACTACCTACTCTTATGCCTTTCACCTCTACTTTAGTAAGCTATGGAATCTTTATTTTGACAGCTCTGAAAAACACCAGCTATTTCCAAGATGAGGAAACATTCATATTTTCTGGATTTTGGTGTATCAATGGAATGTGCATCTGCTGAACGAAAACATAACCCAAATAGCATTTCTGCAATTTTCAGAGTAGTATATCTGGAGAAAACGCATCCAGACTCAATAGTAATTTATCCTGAACTTAACTTTGCATGTTTTCCTTTGTAATAGTGTAGATTCTGTGACTGAACATTAATCGAACTTTCACTGAAAGGATTATAACTGAAAATTGGGAAAACTAATGACTTGGTGGGTTTTTTTCTCCTCATGGTTATCAGCAGGCAAACCACTCTTGTGGTCTCCTTGACTGCTGTATTGGTGGAGATGTTAATGATCTAAATCCAACAGATGCTCAGAAGCACAGCGCAAGTTAAAATGTGCAACCAGCAGAAATGAAAAAAATCGTGGGCTGTTTGACACACGCAAAGAGAACTCTTCCTATGATTAATTACCAATGTTAGGAGATCAAAAGCAGCTCTTTTTGGTCCTCGAAAAGCTAAATATAAACTGCAAACAGACACCAGCAGGTACACTAAATTTACAAGATGCATAATTTCTTGAGAAGGGGCTAAGACACTTCATAGCTATTTGCCTCCTTAGCATTTCGTGTACATTTTTCAAAGTATACCTTAAATAAATCATTTGCTGCATACAGTTTATAGCAGCATAATTTATTTTTCCTGGATATAGACATTCATTCCCTGTAGTAAAAAAAAAAAAGAACAGAAAAGAACCACAGTGAACATCTAGAAAATGAAAACAACTTTTCTCTATAAATATGTCCCTATTGGATTGCTTCACATGAGGGTCTAACTTTTAAAATA
Source organism: Eschrichtius robustus (assembly GCF_028021215.1). Taxonomy (NCBI): domain Eukaryota; kingdom Metazoa; phylum Chordata; class Mammalia; order Artiodactyla; family Eschrichtiidae; genus Eschrichtius; species Eschrichtius robustus. The sequence goes on from NC_090845.1 coordinate 24,845,703, forward strand.
AAATTTACATTTTAGCATTATAGTAGAAACATGAAACTATCAAACAGGGATACAGCACAACCTCTATTTTGCGCTCCTATTTAAGCCCTGTCTTAGTTTAACTGGGTTATTTAATTTCCACAGATATTTTAAATGTTTTAAATCTACTTCCCAATTTTATATCTAGTACAAAACTCATACAGTTCTTTTTGAATTTTATTTTATTTATTTTTGTATACAGCAGGTTCTTATTAGTTATCCATTTTATACATATTAGTGTATACATGTCAATCCCAATCTCCCAATTCATCACACAACCACCACCCCCCCCGCCACTTTCCCCCCTTGGTGTCCTTACGTTTGTTCTCTACATCTGTATCTCTATACTAATAAAATACTTAATAACTTGGGCTTTAGGTGTCATAGAAACTATCTGCAAATGGAGAGTTTTGCAAACTAAATATATATATATCTTCATTTTCCTTTCTCATAGAATAAAGCATCTTTATTTGTTTTGTACCCATAGTAAGGCAGAGGAGATTATTCTTAGAACATTCAGGATTACTCCTGGAACTGTTCTCCTCAAAGTATGTGGTCTGCATGGGAAGAGATTCATATTTTTTTTTCTCTTTTTTTTTTTTAACATCTTTATTGGAGTATAATTGCTTTACAATGGTGTGTTAGTTTCTGCTTTATAACAAAGTGAATCAGTTATACATATAGATATGTCCCTATATCTCTTCCCTCTTTCATCTCCCTCCCTCCCACCCTCCCTATCCCACCCCTTTAGGTGGTCACAAAGCACCGAGCTGATCTCCCTGTGCTATGTGGCTGCTTCCCACTAGCTATCTATTTTACAGTTGGTAGTGTATATATGTCCACGCCACTCTCTCACTTTGTAAGAGATTCATATTTAAAAGAGAATTGGAGTACTCAAGGAAAGGGAGAAATAAGTACCAGGCAGGTAATCAAGAATACCTTGAAGGTAACTTGGATTTTGCTTGTTTGTAATGAGACTCAAAGGAGCTTTGTAAGCAACTATATATTCTCCTCAAATATAATTTATGGCCTCCCCATTTCCTATAGGATAATTGCTCAACTTCCTAGTATAAAATCCAGTCTTTTTCCAATAACACCCTGGCTTGCATTTTAAAATTCATCCTCTTTCCACACGTCCTCTGGTGACACTGGATTATTCACTGCCCGTCAAGCGTATTCAGTTTTCTGACTCCAAAAACTTTCCTGTGAATCTGTCCTTTTCTCCTTACCCCCTCTATTTGGAGACCACCTTAGGGCCAAATCAGAGGTCAACTATTTGGGGAAAACCTACCTAAACCCCACAGGTATATTTAAAGGCAGTCTTATCTGTCTTCCCAGAACACTGTAAATTGAACTTCATCAATTTTAACCTTGACTTGTATCCCATTATCTGCATATCCATTCTTCCAGCTAGATGTTAAGATGTTTATGCTACTTCCAGCTTGTATAGGCCCCAACACAAGGTCTTGTTCACAAGTGTTCCATAAGCCATGATGATATTAAGAATTTAAATGCTTGTTTAGAGCAGAGGGTAAGTAAACTGTAGCCCAAGGGAAGATCACGTATTTCTATAACTAAAGTTTTATTGGAACACACTCATTCATTTATGTACTTTTGTTATGACGGAAACCATATGGTCTGCAAACCTAAAATATCTATTCTCTATCTCTTTATGGGAAAATTTTGCTGACACCTGGGGTTTGGAACAATCTAGACTAGTACAGTCATGGGAATAAATAGTATATACTTGGGTGTACAGCGTGTTAACTTAGTCTAGGCACTATTTAATACACCGAGTGCCAAATTAATAAGTAATACATTGTGATGGCCAGTTTTATGTGTCAACTTGACTAGGATACAGTCGCTTGGCATTCATTCAAACACTTATAAATATTTCTGCAAAGTTATTTTCTAGTAGTAATTAAAGTCCATAATAAGGTGATGTTAAGTAAAGGAGATTATGCTTGACCTCTCGGTAGCCCTAATTCAATTTGTTGAAAAGCCTTAAGAAAAGAGCCAAAATTTAAGAAAAAATTTCCAGGCAACCTTTTTCAGGTGGCCTGTCAGACAGATTTCAGACTGAACTAGCCAGCACCACAACTGCATAAGCCAATTGCTTGCAATGAATCCCTTAATATGTATCTCTTATTGGTTATATTTCTTTGGTTGAATTTTGACAGATAACGTGTATCTTTGCGACATAAAGAAGTTAAACTCCTTTATTGGAGTGAGCTTTATTTTTAGTAACAGGAAAGATGTATTGAAACATGTTTAAACCTTTATATAGGAGGCTTGAGTAGTATTATTATCAATATTGCCTTGACCTGATAGAAAGACATTAAGATCTTTTTTCACTTGGCCACCTATTTCAATCCATTATGCAAGTCTCATTTCTTTTATTTGAATGTGGGCAATGTTAACTTATTACTAATGAAAAATTATTTAAGTCTTAAAATCCTATATATTTCTCCTAACTGTGACATCCAAAAGATATACTACTTTTCATTGGTGACAAAGGTTACTTCCTATTTTATTAGTACTGCCTGAATGTTCAGGTGTGTGTGTGGGGGGAGGGGGGGAGTCAAGCCAAATCAAAAGAGGGAAAAAATACAAAAACTCATTTTTATTTCTGTAATCTTTTGTTTGGATACATCAGTACTGTATTTCCTTTTATGTGTAAAGAAAGACAGCTCCTTTGACTTTGCTTATCAAATAACCTTCCTTTATCATTGAGAGCAAAGAGCTGAAATATTGTTCTTTCAGGACTTCTACTTTGCAAATAAGTTCCCCTCATCCTCCGACTCTCCACAGAATTCAATATTCACAGTATTCATAGAGCACTATTCTCCCCTGCAGAATCCAAAATATAACATGGCAGGGATATGGGCTATGGTATTAGACCAAAGATCTATTTGACAAATAAAGTGACAGTTTCTAAACATAGAAATTTTGTATTTATTTTGCAGACAAAGTAAATTTGAATCTATGGTTTTATTTTTAAAGAAGTGTATCCAATGTGTTTGAAATTAACTGCATCATTCTTCATCTTATACGAAATATCATTGAATTAGCCGTCAAATTTCCTGGGACCTCAGCTTGATTTCTAAAATTACTGCCTGTAAGATTGGGCCAGTTACTTAACATTCACGCATCTCATTCTCCTATGTGTAAATAAGGATGATACATTTTTTTGTTTTTCCCCACAGTGTTATTTTCAGAATCAAAATAAATAATCAAGGTAAAGTTGCTTTGAGAACTGTAATGCAAAGGCGATGTTATTTTGAGGGGCACTGTCAAAGAACCCTTTGAGAATGTGATAAAAACTATGGGCATTTTTCAAAATGCCCATATTACGATACACATGAAATTTTGCTAATGAGCATAGTATGTTCACAATCCACTGGAACCCCATCCTACAGCCAGTCCATGGAACCTTATTTAGAACTCCTCCTTAAAAGTGCCAGATGGCTTCACAGGCAAATTCTATCAAACATTTAGAGAAGAGGTAACACCCATCCTTCTCAAACTCTCCCAAAATATTGCAGAGGAAGGAACACTCCCAAACTCATTCCATGAGGCCACCATCACCCTGATACCAAAACCAGACAAAGATACTACAAAAGAAGAAACTTACAGACCAATATCACTGATGAATATAGATGCAAAAATCCTCAACAAAATACTAGCAAACAGAATCCAACAACACATTAAAAGGATCATACACCACGATCAAGTGGGATTTATCCCAGGGATGCAAGGATTCTTCAATGTATGCAAATCAATCAAAGTAATACACCATATTAACAAATTGAAGAATAAAAACCATATGATCATCTCAACAGATGCAGAAAAAGCTTTTGACAAAATTCAATACCCATTTATGATAAAAACTCTCCAGAAAGTGGGCATAGAGGGAACCTACCTCAACATAATAAAGGCCATATACGACAAACCCACAGCAAACATCATTCTCAATGGTGAAAAACTGAAAGCATTTCCTCTAAGATCAGGAACAAGACAAGGATGTCCACTCTCACCACTATTATTCAACATAGTTTTGGAAGTCCTAGCCATGGCAATCAGAGAAGAAAAAGAAATAAAAGGAATACAACTTGGAAAAGAAGAAGTAAAACTGTCACTGTTTGCGGATGACATGATACTATACCTAGAGAATCCTAAAAATGCCACCAGAAAACTACTAGAGCTAATCAATGAATTTGGTAATGTTGCAGGATACAAAATTAATGCACAGAAATGTCTTGCATTCCTATATGGTAATGATGAAAAATCTGAAAGAGAAATTAAGGAAACACTCCCATTTACCATTGAAACAAAAAGAATAAAATACCTAGGAATAAACCTACCTAGGGAGACAAAAGACCTGTATGCAGAAAACTATAAGACACTGATGAAAGAAATTAAAGATGATACCAACAGATGGAGAGATATACCATGTTCTTGGATTGGAAGAAGCAATATTGTGAAAATGACTATACTACCCAAAGCAATCTACAGATTCAATGCAATCCCTATCAAATTACCAATGGCATTTTTTACAGAACTAGAACAAAAAATCTTAAAATTTGTATGGAGACACAAAAGACCCCGAATAGCCAAAGCAGTCTTGAGGGAAAAAAACGGAGCTGGAGAAATCAGACTCCCTGACTTCAGACTATACTACAAAGCTACGGCAATCAAGACAGGATGGGACTGGCACAAAAACAGAAACATAGATCAATGGAACAAGATAGAAAGCCCAGAGATAAACCCACGCACGTATGGTCAACTAATCTATGACAAAGGAGGCAAGGATATACAATGGAGAAAAGACAGCCTCTTCAATAAGTGGTGCTGGGAAAACTGGACAGCTACATGTAAAAGAATGAAATTAGAACACTCCCTAACACCATACAGAAAAATAAACTCCAAATGGATTCGAGACCTAAATGTAAGACTGGACACTATAAAACTCTTAGAGGAAAACATAGGAAGAACACGCTTTGACATAAATCACAGCAAGATCTTTTTTAATCCACCTCCTAGAGTAATGGAAATAAAAACGAAAATAAATAAACGGGACTTAATGAAACTTCAAAGCTTTTGCACAGCAAAGGAAACCTTAAACAAGATGAAAAGACAACCCTCAGAATGGGAGAAAATATTTGCAAACGAGTCAACGGACAAAGGATTAATCTCCAAAATATAAACAGCTCATGCAGCTCAATATTAAAGAAACAAACAACGCAATCCAAAAATGGGCAGAAGACCTAAATAGACATTTCTCCAAAGAAGACATACAGATGGCCAAGAAGCACATGAAAAGCTGCTCAACATTGCTAATTATTAGAGAAATGCAAATCAAAACTACAATGAGGTATCACCTCACACCAGTCAGAATGGCCATTATCAAAATATGTACGAACAACAAATGCTGGAGAGGGTGTGGAGAAAAGGGAACCCTCCTGCACTGTTGGTGAGAATGTAAATTGATACAGCCACTATGGAGAACAGTATGGAGGTTCCTTAAAAAACTAAAAATAGAATTACCATATGATCCAGCAATCCCACTACTGGGCATATACCCAGAGAAAACCGTAATTCAAAAAGACACATGCACCCCAATATTCATTGCAGCACTATTTACAATGGCCAGGTCATGGAAGCAACCTAAATGCCCATCGACAGTCGTATGGATAAAGAAGATGTGGTACATATATACAATGGAATATTACTCAGCCATAAAAAGGAACGAAATTGAGTAATTTGTTGAGACGTGGATGGATCTAGAGACTGTCATACAGAGTGAAGTAAGTCAGAAACAGAAAAACAGATATCGTATATTAACGCATGTATGTGGAACCTAGAAAAATGGTACAGATGAACTGGTTTGCAGGGCAGAAGTTGAGACACAGATGTAGAGAACAAACGTATGGACACCAAGGGGGGAAAACTGCGGGGGGGGGGGTGGGGATGGTGGTGTGATGGGGGTGATTGGGTTTGACATGTATACACTGGTGTGTATAAAATTGATGACTAATAAGAACCTGCTGTATAAAAAAAAATTAAAATTAAAAATTAAAAAACAAGAACAAAAAACAAAAAATAAAAAACAAAACAAAAAAAACAACAAAAAAAGAATAAAACCTGAATATTAGAAGTATTAATAAAAGAAAACTTTCCCAGAGTTAAGATTTATAAAAGACTTATTGTGATGTAAAGTACCCTAATTTTATTTCTTAAAATAAACTCATTTAATTATCATTTACCAACAATTTCCTCAAATCGTTTAAAAATTTTTCATAGCTATTCTCTATAGATCAGCTCTTCCTTAATTCATTCAATTTCTCTATAACCTTCACTTAAAAACTGGTAAAATGGGGAACTTTCTTATATTCCAAGCTTCTTAAGCATTTTAACAATAGTACAATTATTAGTAAAATCTGTAAATATAAAGGCCATATGTAATAAAGAGTTGACTGATCCAATTTCATGCAATTTGAGCAAAATGACTGAATTTTGACTTGACAACTTATGCAGTCTAATATATTTAATTCTTCTTTATGATGGTTCTGTAGATGTTGCCTTTACAAATGAGATCAACATTTTCTTTAAATATTTTACAAATAAGGGAAAGATATAAGCATAGTGACTTCACACTCTGTAACTGTGCTATTTTTTCTCATTTAAAACATATTCCTTCCACAGAATGGATAAGAAACTACCCGCATGGTAAGGTTTAAGTAGCTCTTCTACTCTTCAAAAGATCTCATTGACCAGTCCCCCACTCCTGAAATTTCATTATTAGAATCAGGTACTAGTAATTCTTCTTCTTGTTTAAAGTAAAGTTAATCCACAGACATTATGACCTTAAGTATAAAATGATTTGGTAGACAGGTATTTTATTGGAGTAGATTTTGTTAGAGGTAAAAGAGAAAAAAAGGTGGCTTCAGAGATCAGAGAAATCAAGAAAAAATAATAAAGGGGGAAATAAGTCACTGAAAGACATATTCACCAGGTTCACAAGCTTGCCTGCAGCTAGCTATTTTTGATACTTAAAAAACTATATATACATATACGTGTGTGTGTGTATGTATATATAGACTATGAGTGGTCTACGTTAATAGGGATAAAGCTAGGAAGTTGAAGACTGTCAAACAACAACAAATATAAAGGTAGGTCAGATGTTTTTTGTAGCTATTGCAGGAAAGATATTTTCCATTAAATACGAATGATAAAGATAAAGATTTAGGGCATTAATAGAGAAACAGCATTTTTGATGGCCAATATCTGGCCACACTTGACCTTTTTGTAGGAATTAATTGCAGTAGCCCAGGATTCACACACATTCAAAAAAAAAGTAGTTGATAAAAAGTAGTTAATATGATAATTCAATTGGACATACATGTCTTAAAAACGGTTACCCTCAATTTAGCTGTCAGCACTCTCCACAAAGAGACTCTGCAATTTTCCATAATTTCCATAATTTCCAGATATTTCCAATTTTCCAGAAATGAATTAAATGATTAAAAAATAAGTGCTGAAATGAGTTCAGGACAGAAATAATAACCTTGATTCTTATTTTCTTTAGAAATGTTATTTATATACAAAGTGAAAAATAGATGCTATATAAGATTTATTAATTAGGTGCTTGAGCAACTTTTCCAGTTTTCTTGCCTTGTTTGTCTTTAATTTACAAAATACTTTTCATTAACATATTTATTTTTTCTTGAATAGAGTCAAGTAGTTTAATAAAGACATCATTACCTCTGCATACTCTCCAACTCCCACAGAGACAGAAAATGTAAAATGTAAAATAAATTCTATGGCTATGAAACAAGTAGCTTAATTGAAGTACATTAATTTTGGTCTGCTTTCAAAAGTAAAAGTTATTTCAGTTAACAGATGGGGAAAAGTCTGGAGGTCTTAAACCTAATACTACCCTAATAAACTCAGGATAAAGTTCTTATTTCTCTAACATAAAGCAACTTAATGCAAATGAGGATACACAGTAAATATTACTTAGCGCTCATTATGAAGTGTTAAATCCGTCATCACAGCATGTGGCTCAGGACCTATGAGTTTAATCTACCAAGTAACATAACATTGGTGTATAAATATGTGCTCTCTACGAATCTAAAGTGTATTTCATTTGTTAAAACCTGTAATTTTTAAGTACTTTCTAACTAGCATCCTGTAAACAGAATGATTAAGATTAATTACAATTCTCTGACTTTTAAATAAGGATATTTTATTGTGTCTTGGTACCAGCACTGAAAGACCAGATTAACTTAATGTCCATTGTTAGCAAGGACAATAAGAAACTTTATGAAACATGCTTATGTTTGTAATTTTATTTACCTTTCCACTTAATAATTATCAACTGATAAAACTCTTGTATATTTTTGTCCCAACTTGAAAAATGTAAAGTTATAAATCACACAGATCCATTAATCAATTATTAAAATGAATAAATGATAAACTAATATTTTTTAAACTTTCATATAATAATTAAAATAATTTGAAATATTAATATTCAAATAATGTTATTTATTAATTGGTAATTACATTTGTCTGGTATGTGTACCTGTACACACACCCCTATATCTATTTATGTCTCTCTCTATATATATATAGAGAGAGAGATACTCTCTTCCCTCTCTCTCTCTCTCTATATATATAGAGAGAGAGGGAGAATGAATGAATTAGAACAAACCTGTTCCCAATGACTGTAAAATAAGAGAATCTAGCATATAACATATCAGTTTTCCTTTCATTAACTGTCCACAGAAATGGAAACTATTTCAAATAAATTTTTATATATCATTTTCAGAATGACTTCTATCTTGATCTATGTTACCTGCACAGATAGTGTTTCAGTTCTCCTTTGCTTATATCAACGAAATTAGCCATCTTTTAACAATAGGTGTGAAAAAAAAGTATTATGTAGCTGTAGACATAAAAGAAAGGAAAAATGTAGTAGTCATTTTTGGCTGAATGATGATCCTATTCGTATGAGGAATGTCATTAGGTGTTGAAGACTGTTGCAACTCCTCATATGAAAAACAAGGATGTGCCCAGACTCATTTTTAAAACCTAAGAGGGGCAATCAACCTTCTCATGCTTCCCCTATCCTCACCCATCACAGCCTTGTGAGCAAAGTTCTTCTCTCTCTCCCAATGTTGTTACATCACAGGTGGTAACTCCTCTCTCAGTAGTTAATTTCCTGCTTCCCCACTCAAATCAGAACCATACTCTGTAGGACAATTCTGAAACAGAACTTTCCTCCTGCTTTGCTTTAATTCACCTCAATTAAGGTTAGTCAGAAACATAACCTTAAAACAGTCCTATAAATGGCTAATGCCATTAGAATGAAATTGGAATTACATGATTTTAAAGTATATTTGAAAGTAAGAATTTGTGTAATCTAACATCACTACTTTTCACATAAACACAATGAGGCTCTGAGAGTCTAAATGACATGCCAGACTGGTGCCCATTCCAAGTGTCCAGTTAGCTCTCACCAATATCGCACCATATTAATAACTAATTTTGTCACTATTAGTTGGGTATTCTGTTACATGTGTCCAAAAGCGTGCTAATTGATACAACCACTACTTGAGTATGAAGTATATAGGGCTTGCCATAGCTACCTGGAATATGAAGTCAACTATCCTGTCAAGACTCAACCAAAATACCTAAATGTTAAAGATTATTTTAACTTTGGTTTCCATATTATCATCAGGATCTTATGTATTTATGCAAAAGCTGTCCTATCAAAACTTAAATTACTGATTTATCTAATAGCCAACATGTGATGCATAGTCCCTATAAAGTGCTAGGTTTTCCAATATAAAGAATACTTTAGGGCTTCCCTGGTGGCGCAGTGGTTGAGAATCTGCCTGCCAATGCAGGGGACACAGGTTCGAGCCCTGGTCCGGGAAGATCCCACATGCCGCGGAGCAACTAAGCCCGTGCACCACAACTACTGAGGCTACGCTCTAGAGCCTTCGAGCTACTGAAGCCCGCACACCTAGAGCCCGTGCTCCGCAACAAGAGAAGCCACCGCAGGGAGAGGCCTGCGCACGGCAATGAAGAGTAGCCCCCGCTCGCCGCAACTAGGGAAAGCCCGCATGCAGCAACGAAGACACAACACAGCCAAAAATAAATAATAAGTAAAATAAATAAATTTTTTAAAAAAGAATACTTTATCACCTTCGTTTGCATGAATATTCTTAAGTTCTAAGAGAAAGCAAAGCGTGATAGAAAGCAAAAAAGTTCAATAATACATATTTCATCTATTGGCACTATGAAATGAACAATGGCAGCGTGGAAAAGTAAAACTTAAAACATCAGTGACATAATTAATAGTGATGTAATTAATCACACCATAAAAATGTTGAAAATAAATCTTCAGAATACAACCAGATATTCTCACTGAAGATTTAGCAACTGTTCCAAATTTTCAGGATGTTAAATTATCTGGGTCCTATAAAATTTCTTAAAAGTTTTTTATAGCATAATGTCAGTCAAAGGGTACAAACTTTCCGTTTCAAGGTGAGTAAGTTCCAGGGATCTAATGTATAGCGTGATGACTGTAATTAACAATACTACATTGTACGCCTGAAATTTGCAGTAAAGATCTTAAATGTTCTCACCATAACAACAACAAAATGGTAATTATGTGACAAGGAGGATGTGTTAAAGAACTTTACTGTGGTAAACATTTCTCAATATACATGTGTATCAAATATCGTCACTTTGTACACCTTAAACTTATACCATCTTATATGTTGATTATATCTCAATAAACATAGAAAACGTTGGGTTTTTTTTTATAAAATCATTCTTCTAAATGTCATGACATTCCAAAGTTTTTCTTCTATTTATGAATTGTGTAGGATTGTATTAATCACCCATACTTGTAAGTTACCTTTTAAGAAATAACTCCATTATAATAGAGATTATCAACAAATTTTTTAAAATATATTTATTTATTTTTGGCTGTTGGGTCTTCGTTGCGCTGCGCAGGCTTCTCATTGCGGTGGCTTCTCTTGTTGCGGAGCACGGGCTCTAGGCGCGCAGGCTCAGTAGTTGTGGCTCATGGGCTTAGTTGCTCTGCGGCATGTGGGATCTTCCCCGACCAGGGCTCAAACCCGTGTCCCCTGCATTGGCAGGCGGAGTCTTAACCACTGTGCCACCAGGGAAGTCCCTCAACAAATTTTTTTTTAATTTACTTTTTGAACTTTAGGTTCAGGGAATTCTGTTAATCCTATTTATCAGATTAGCAGGCTGTGCAAGGTCCCCACTCTTGGCTTATTTCACTTTTTTAATATGACTTGATGTTTGTCCATTTATCCTAATTCCCCCTCTCACTTCCTCCCTCCATATAGCACCACCAAGAGTACTCACTAGAATGAGTTATATCCTAACATATGTACACTTGAATAATATATTATTGTTTATGCATTTTAATAATCATATTATAATATTATTTTGTATTTCTTACTGTGTGTCACATTTTCTTAATACGCCCAATTTTATTATTTATTCTTGGGCTCTATGTATAGCTAATTAATTGTTCCTTAATTCTGCATAGTATTCACAGAGTTTATTAGAGTTTTAAAAATAGTCCACTTTTACTCATCTTACTTTTCTAGAATACCTACTATTTACTCACTGACTGCAACATACAAATTTTCTAAAAGAATAAATATAGGCCTTCACCAGTCATTTTTATAAAGATTTTATAAGAAAATCATTAGGAAACAAAAGCCAGCAATGTAACATAATGAAAACAGAGTCTTGATGGTGATTCTTCAATGTTCCTTTTAAGCCCCTCCAGTCCAAATAGCACAGGATTGGGTGTTAGTGCCTGTGGATTTAATCCAAAAACTGCCCTTACAGAAGCTCTGATCTTTCATTAGTCACTTAATGTCTCTAGACTTTTTTTTTCTCCCCACTAATAAGATTTGTAGTTAGATTATATCATGTTAAACTTTTAGGTTCTGAAATTCTAAGCTACTCTCAATTGTTTAGAATACCTAGAAAACAGAAATTTTGTCTAATGAGGGTTTAAACATGAAGGGCACGGGATTTGCATTGTGCTCAAGATGTTGGCACTGGTATTCTTCCTCACAGGAATATGCAAAACATAATCCTTTTGGATTTCAGGAATAATCAAACCTGTATCTATACACTCAATTGTATTAACCTTGTTGAAAATGTTAAATAGTAACACATACAGAGTTAATCTTAGAAGAACAACATCTGTTAGCAATTGATAAATTTGTGAAACAATTATTTCTGAGAATGATACAGGTAATCTTCTCTTGCTGAAAGTAAACTTTGGAGCAAAGTAAGTCTAAGTTCAAACCCCAATGTTGTCACTTAAAAATTATTTGACTTCTGACAGATTATTAAATAGCTAAGTATTCTAGAACATGTGAAGTGACGGTAACGGAACTGTTTTGTGTAAATTGTTATTTGTTTGTTGTTAAACAATATACCATGAATCACTGGTAGGCAGGACTGACATTTACTTTTCATCCTTTCATTTGAGAACAATGTCTACTAAGATACTTAGTCCATTTTCTCCAAAAATTGAGTAAATTATTGAATCTTAATCTTAATGAATCTATTTCATGTCTTTATAAATGTACATTTTTAAAATACAAGGAATCTTACTCTATTGAGAATAAGAACTGTTTGGTAGCTAGACACTCAATAAACATTATTTCCACTTTCCCACTGCATATAGAAATGAATCATGAACAATGATCAAGCCATACTGTGAATAAAGTGTGGCATTACCTGTTCATTCTCTTGAACTTTTATTAAAAGAACATTTTACATCAGATACTGATCCAGTAAATGATCTAGTATTTTGTTTGAACATTTGGAAATTTCTGTTTATCTTCAGGCAGATAAAGCATCTTGGTGGTTAAATATTTTTTTCACTTGGACATTTTTAAAACCTGTAGAAAAGACCTATAGCTTTTGCCCAGAAATAAATAAAACCCATTATAGGTTAATAAAATAAACTAACTTGACCTGTAAGATTGGTATTGTTAAATTCTTTATTTTATCAAAGAGCACACATAGTGTAACAAATTAAATGTGACTACAGTTTAAAATAAAATACAACAATGATTTCACTTATATGTGAAATCTAAAAAATAAAACAAATGGACCAATAAAACAAAACAGAAAAAGACGCAGATACAGAGAAGAAACTGATGGTTGCCAAAGTGGAGAGGGGCAGGGGTAAAATAGGTGAAGGGGATTAAGAGGCACAAACTTCCAGGTATAAAATAAGTAAGTCACAGAGATGTAATATACAGAGTAGGGAAAATAGTCAATAACGTTGTAATAACTTTGTATGGTGACAGATGGTTACTAGACTTAGCATGGCAATTTGTAATGTATATAAATGTCAAATCACTATGTTGTACACTTGGAACTGATATAATATTGTATGTCAACTATACTTCAATTTAAAATAAATTAGAATAACAGTGTCCCATCCCTCACCAATCTCCCAATTCCTCTGTTCTAAAGGCAAATACTTTTGCATCTTTCGGCTGCTTAATCTGGAATTTTATATCTCCATATTTCCACGTGATGTGCATACGGCTATTTTAATTCAAATATTGTTGCCAAACTTCAAGTTTCAGCATAAATACAGTTGCCACTTAGTTCTAAATCTTCCCTGAAAACCATACAGATGAATTCGAAGAAAACATACACATGTGCATGTACACATACATATAACACGAGGGAGGCTGCTATTGTTTTCATCTTCTGTGATAGAACAGCTCTTCACATTGTCATTCATGTGTTTTCCTTCTTTCAAACACCCATTATCGCTACAGCACAAATTTTAGTTACATTGCTATTTAGAGTAAATATTATCAGGCTTTAATCTGGACGGGTGCTCTTTATGCCTCCTGCACACTTGCAACCCTGTAACTTCCCTTCCTGACCAATCTGGAAATTCCCTTTGAGTCCTTCCTGTGTTGTGGCTCCTGTTTTCTGAAGGCCATTTCTTCCCCTTTCCTTACTTACTGGCTTGTGTTGCTGGAGGTCATCCTTTGCTAAGTTACTTTTTTAAAAGGTATATGAGGTATATTTTTGAGATTTTTGATTGTCTGCAAAATATTTTTATTTTCCTCTCACGTTCTTGATTAATTATATTTTTTAACATATTGCTCCAATGTCTCTTTGTTCTTGTGTCACTGTTGAGGTGTCCAAAGCTATTCTGATTACAGATCCTTTGCATGTGACATTCATTTTTCTTCTCGGAAATCTTATGGGAACTTCTTTTTGGCTCTAGTGTTCTGAAATTTCACCATCATGTTATTTGGAGGGAGTCTGTTTTCATCTACTGTGCTAGGCACTCAGTGGATTCTTGTGATCTGGAAATTCACATACTTGAGTTCTGGGAAATTTTCTTGAAATGTGTGCTTATTTCCTGCCATGGATTTTTGTTTTCTCTTTCTAGGATGCTTATTATTCAACCATTAGGCTTCCTGGAACAATCTGCTAATTTCCTAATTTCTCTCCTTTTGAAGATTTGCAGAATTTTATCTTCCAACCTATTCACTGAGATTTTCATTTCTCCTATTATGTAGTGTCAGTCAGAGTCCTTTGAGGAGAAAGAAATTCTCTCCTTTTTTGAAAGGAGAGAATTTAGTAGAAAAAAAAATCACCTAGCCAATAAACTTATAGCCAATTTGTTGTTTGTTGACTAGGTAACTGAAAGGTTAATCCCACTACTGGGCATATATCCAGACAAAACTATAATTTAAAAAGATATATGCACCCCTATGTTCATAGCAGCACTATTCACAATAGCCAAGACATGGAAACAACCTAAATGTCCATCAACAGATGAATGGATAAAGAAGATGTGGTACATACAATGGAATATTACTCAGCCCTAAAAAAAAAAATATTAATGGCATTTGCAGCAACATGGATGCAACTAGAGATTTTCATGCTGAGTAAGTCAGAAAGACAAATACCATATGATATCACTTATATGTGCAATCTAAAACATGACACAAATGAACCTATCTGTGAAACAGAAACAGAATCACAGAAATAGAGAACAGACTAGTGGTTGCCAAGGGTAGGGGGGTGGGAGAAGGATGGATTGGAAGTTTGGGATTAGCAGAGGCAAACTGGTATGTATAGAATGGGTAAACAACAAGGTCTTACGGTATAGCACAGGGAACTATATTCAATATCCTGTGATATTGGAACCATAATGGAAAAGAATGTGGAAAAGAATGTATATATAACCGAGTCACTTTGCTGTACAGCAGTAATTAACACAACACTGTAAGTCAACTATACTTCAATTAAAATTAATTAATTTAACTAAATTTAAAAAAGAAAACTCGCAAAATTAGTGATGGCAGGAAGTGGCCACCACCCTAGTGCCAAAGGAACAAAGGTAAGAGGTTGAAATAATTAAAACCTAGAAATATACAAGAGGGGTCTCCTGGAACTGATACTCTGATTTCTGAGAAGATACTAATACATTGGTGCTGGTGTCTCTGAATTCAGAGGAAGGGCCTTCTGGGCCTGTGACCTTGACATCTGAGGAGGGGCTCCAGTAGACCAGCACTGATACCTCTGATGTGGGAGGGCATGATGAAGCTAGTTTTGCCAATGTTGGAAAAAAAGCTGCCAACCGTACTTATCTAGCTGTTGCTATCAGAAGAAAGAGATGCTGCTGGGGTGAAGCATTTTGGGGAAGCAAATGGGAATAAGTCCTCTGTCCTTGCCCCAGCCTCACAGCCTCCCTCTCACCCCCCCCCACCCTAGTGACAAAGTCTAACCTTGAACAGCTGGTAAAGCCGAAATAGAGTTTACAGGGTCCCTGTTCCACCATCACAAAGCAGAGTATAGAAGGATGGGTTTGGAAGTGAGAAACAGTAACTCTTTTATTGTTTTTGAAGATTTCATTTTTTATAACATTCTGACCAAATATCATGAATGTGGCATTTTCTGTCTCTGTAGATACTGAAATTTTCTTCTCCCTATATAGTGTCTGTTCCTCTAAGTTATAGTTCCTGTTTTTTTTCTTTGTTGTTTTTGTTTTATTTTTTGTCTTCCTCCGCTTCTCATTTTTTTCTTTCCAGTTATCATATTCTATGTGTGAAACTTGCCAGGAATACTTGGGCATCTGCCTATACTTATAATTGAGAGACTAAAACTCAAGTATGTGGAAGAAACTTAGCAAATTTAAGCTTTATCTTAGATCCTTATGAATAGGGATTTCTTAGGGAAATCCTGGTGGCAGTATCTCTCCTTTTGAGCAGGTCAGCTTCCCAGAGGACTCTCTCAGTCTCTGGCCTGAACGTTAACACTCTGCCACTGAACCCAGAAAGGAAGATTTCTGTAATCTAATTATTCCGATAAATCAATTACTGCCCATCCACCTGCTTTACAGATTTTTCTTTTTTCTGTTTTGCTCTCATTTTTTCAAGCTATGGCCATGAGTGCTTATGGCCATGAAAATATACTCAATGTATTAATATTGTAATAATCATAGTAGTTCAGTGAAACACTCCATGCTAACATAGATGATGGGTTGTTATATTTGAGCTGTTTATTAACAATATCCACAAAAATGATTTTTAAATGAAGTGCTAATTAATGGAGGCTAGAAAATTTACGCTAATAGAATCACTGGAAGTTTTCCTTACCATCCTTCTTCAGACACATTGCACTCCTCAATGGTCTTTACAAAATAAACTCTGAAAACATTTTTAAACTTTTAGGATAACAAAGTATATAACCCCACTTAATTCTCTTCAACTTTAAGCACAGGTTGCCTGAAACAGTCATTTCTTATGAATGAGGGTTTCGTAAAATGCTCAGCACGGAATCCTGCAATGTGTAATGCTAGAGGATTTATCCTATCTACAACTTTATTTAAAAGGAAGGAAAGAAAGAATAACACCCTCTACAATCACTTCACTCTCCAATTCTATACTGCTGTAAAGAGACGGTTTTATCAGAGTTTCTGTGTGTACTGCGAAAATCTCTGTGCATCACGCAGATTAGAAAAATAAATGGTCAGATCTTATCTCAAGGAAATTGTCATTAACCAAGACTGATACCTTAATAATACTAGAGATGTAATTATAGTTTAATTTGGAATTGAATTTCAGTCGGTTCTTCTGTAAAGAATGAGTTATCATCAAGCAATACTAGAACCTCAAAATCTTATTTGTATTTGTTTTCAAATCAATAAAATGTGATTTCAGCTTATCAAGACTTTAATATTAGATATTTTTTGAGATTAGCTAGAGACGAATGTAATTGGAAAGTAATATTTATAGTATTAAATGAGCATGCATCTGGATTTGATGACTCAGATTAATGTAGATTCAGTGTGAAAATATTATGAGCTTCATTTTTTGGCTTGTATGTTCTTCATATACAGCCAGATTGCATAATTTGAAATTTCCCTGCCACATCAAAGAAACAACCTAGTTATTTTAAGTAGACATAATACCTAAACTATAGTCATATACAAGGCACACAAATATTTTAGTATAATAATACACATAATAGATACTGTTTATTAGTCAATGTATATCAGACACCTGCTATGACCTTTATGCATATTATTGCATTTAATCCTCACAACAAAGTAATGATGTAGATTATCCATTATCCCCAATTATACAGATGAGAAAATTAAAGCTTATAAACCTTGGATATCTTGCCTAAAATGTGAGTGTGCGTATATGTGTGTCTACAAAACAGTATCTTGGGGGACTTCCGTGGTGGTCCAGTGGGTAGGACTCCACGCTCCCAATGCGGGGGGGGCCTGGGTTCGATCCCTGGTCGGGGAACTAGATCCCGCATGCATGCCGCAACGAAAGAGTTTGCATGCTGCAACTAAGAAGGCTGAATGCTGCAACTAAAGATCCCGTATGCCACAACTAAAGACTCGGCGTGAGCCAAAAATAAATAAATAAATAATAAATAAATAAATATTTAAAACAGTATCTTAACCTAACGTCATTATTAGCACTATCAACTTTCAATATCATCTGTTGTAGGCAAAAAATGAATTGCCAACGATGTCCACAGCCTAATCCCCAGAACCTATGAATCTGTTAGGTTACAGGGTAAAGGGGAACTAAATTTGAAAATGAAATTAAGATTGTTTATCGAGTGACCTTGAGGTGAGAGATTATCCTGGATTATTTTAATGAGCTTGCTGTAGTCACATGGATCCTTTAAAGTGGAAGAGGAAGGCAGAATAGGGAGAACCAGAGGGATGACAGTGTGAGATAGACTTGGCCCAACATTTCTGTCTTTAAAAGTAGAGTAAGAGGACCATGAGTCAAGGAATGTGGATGACATTCAGACACTGGTAAGGACAAGGAAATGGATCTCCCCTAGAACCTGCAGAATCGAATGCAGCCCTGCTGACACCTTGACTTTAGCTCAGTAAGACATATCTTAAGATTTCTGAATTACCTAATGGTGAGATTGTAAATCTGTGTTGCTTTAAGCCAATAAATTTGTGGGAATTTGTTATGGCAGCAGGAAAAAACCAATACACTATCTCAAAAGGGAACAATAAGGAGCTGAAAAGTACTCAAGGAAAAGTGTTCAAATTTCATTTCAGTGCTATCTTTTAAAGAAGTAGAACACTTTATACTAGTAAATGTGTTTTGCTTTTTTACATAGTTGGCATAATATTTACATACATAGAATCTAACACTTTGCCACAGCTGTAACTGAGAAATAAGACATACAAACAAATGTTCTGTTTTTTGCTTTTCATCTAGCAATTTCGTGACACTTGGGTATTTTTATTACCCAATCTATAGTAGAATTTTATTAAACCATTCTGAATTGTAAGGAACAATTATGAATTTCTTTTTTTTTTTGGCCAGAGATTTCTATAATTCTCTATAACAAAATACCCCCAAAGTCAGTGGTTTGCCGCAAAACTTTCTCATTTTTCTACCTAAGGATTGGCGTATGCAGTTCCGTTTCAAGCTAGAGGTCATCTGTGGTTCATCTGAATAACTCTGCTTCAGGCTCCAAGTGGAGTTCAGGGTTTTTTCTATGGGTCTCATTATGAGCCCAGGATGAAGGGACAGTGGCTACCAGGGAATATTTTTCTCATGCTTGTAGTTAAGCTCCCAGATGGCTAAGCATAAACTTCTGAAGTCTCTGTGGTTTTTGATTTGGAATTCATACAGTTACTCCTGCCTACTTTCCATTGTTCAAATCACGTCAATTTTCCATGCCTAAAAATCAATGGGCAGGGAAGTCTACTCCTTCCTTGGAGGTAGGGGCAGGGTAGGTAATGACTATTAGCTAAACGATGATATAATGTGCAATACCCAACACTAATAAAAATGAATCTTGGCTAAAGTACAAATTATTTTTATGCTTCCCCAAGTATTGATATTAATTATACCATCACGTAATTATTCAGGGGCAAACGTCTATTTAACCATAAAGAGCCCTAATATTATAGTAAGTTAAGCCAAATTTTTATTTTCTGTAAATTGTATTCAAAATTATACTTAGGGACCTCAAAAAAACACCCCATGTAGTTTATTACATGGGAGAGAACTATTATAAATGAAAATGAAAGTGACCATTTAGTCTAGTCTTGGAGATGAAATATACTTTTTCAAGAAATCTCTTTATAAAACATAGTCCTGAGTATTTAGTATAATGGCCAATTGTAGTCTTTGATAGAATAGGAAGGTCTTAATTGTATCTTTGAACTATAGGGAGTTTTGTTGGAATTCAACAAATAGTTTCTTTTCTATCTAGGTACCAAAGAGGTCTATTTTTTTAATAAATTTATTTTATTTATTTTTGGCTGCATTGGGTCTTCGTTGCTGCACGCAGGCTTTCTCCAGTTGCGGCGAGCGGGGGCTACTCTTTGTTGCGGTGAGCAGGGTTCTCATTGCAGTGGTTTCTCTTGTTGCAGAGCACAGGCTCTAGGCACGCAGCCTTCAGTAGTTGTGGCACACGGGCTCAGTAGTTGTGGCTCGTGGGCTCTAGAGCGCAGGCTCGGTAACTGTGGCGTACAGGCTTACTTGCTCCGCGGCATGTGGGATCTTCCCGGAACAGGGCTCAAACCTGTGTCCCCTGCATTGGCAGGCGGATTCTTAACCCCTGCGCCACCAGGGAAGCCCCAAAGTGATCTATTTTAAGAAGTTATATTTAGTGCTTTTAAATGTATGTTAGATTGGTCAGAAATGTCCTTTGTAGTCTAAAATTAGCCAGTTAACTGTTTCATAATGCTGTCCAGCTAATTGGAAAAAATGATAGTGTTACTCATCAGTAATAATAAGCCTTAAATATCACTCTCTGGGATCTAGTCTAATGGCACTCTCAATATACAATAATACTTGTGTGTTTAAGTTTTCATTCTATCCTAGGCATAGGCCAAAACAATAGCATTTTATTATTTATCTTGTCTTTCATCAAATAAGTTCAAAGCTAATATCCTTAGAAAGTGTACCTATTTTAAGTTCACCTGTTACATCATGTTTAAACATGGTAGTCCCGTTTAATCAATAGAATATTAAATACTATGTAATAAGACATATACTCTCATAAGTTAATAGGTAAGTTATAGTTTAAACTCTAATTCATCTGCCTATTCTACTATTTATCCATTAAGAAGGAAAAATAAGTCAAAAGAATATACACTGTCCACTATACAAATGGACATTATATATTTAAGGAATTTTCCAAATTATCTTCACATTATACAGCTTTCCTTATTTATTCTATTCTATGTGGATACCCTTTTCTTACAAATCCTGACCACAGCCTACCCCTAGACTTTTACCTTCAGTGCCCTTCCTTGGTTTGTCTCAACCATAATGTGACAAGTCCGCTTGTCCGTCTGTCATATTTGGCCCCTGCATTCACCTCCCTGGTTGATCTAAACTTTCCTTCCCACTGTTACGGTAGCAGGACCAAAGAGCATGAAAGTTCCAATTAAGTGTTTGTATTAGACGCATGTGCATTATTTTAACTAATTCTGTTTACTGCAGACATTTCTACATTTTTCTAGAATTAGAAGGAAAGTGAACCATCATCACTCAATAAGTCTCTCCTCCTTTCTTTCTTGCAATACTATTTTATCCTGTTTATTTATTTATTCAAAATTATACAGTAGGACCCTGATTTTTAGTGGATCCTCTCCCTTAATGTGCCCCCTAAGAATCAGTGCAGCCTAGTTTTCCTGTCTTGGTTCTCTTCTTTCTATATATTTATCACAGGCAACTGCAATCAAATCCCAAACCTCAACCGCCAAAACTTTATGCTAATAACTTCCTCATTCAAAACTATCTCCAAAATTTTCTCAAACTCTCTCTTCTACCTACCCATCTATCCACTAGGCTACAAAATCCATAGACACTACAACTGAACATTCCCTAAATTGAACTTTTGTCTCTTCTTCCATTTGGCCTTATTTCACTTAACACCATCACTACCTTCCCAAACACTCAAGTCAAAGGCTTTGACTCACTCTAGATTCCTTCTTTTTCTCATCCCCTACACATTTCTGCAGATTGCTGCTCAATTAGTTTTTCCATTTGCTCCATCCTCACGATCTCACTGCCACTATTTTACTTTAGACCACCGAGCAATATATTGAATTGTGCTTTTTATCATGAGTTCAATTCAATACCTGGGGCTCCACGATAATGCTAGATAACCTCTGTTTCCCAATCCCCTCCAAGACCACCCTCATCTTATCTACTTTGCTCTCTGCCCTCTGAGATGGATCTGTATGGACTATATCCATGGGCTTCATTGCCCTCTGACTTCTGGTTGGTTTCCTCCAATAGGAAGCTCAGGGGGAGACGGGAGTTGTGTGGAGAATCATCTTGGGGGTATTACTTAGCTTTTTTCTGTCCTTACTGAGTCTCCACAGACTGGTTTCACATCTTTACCAAAGGCCACAGTTCCTGTCAGGTAATCCTTTACATACACAAGTTACTTCTCTGGGTAACACTTACCCTGCTTGCCCTTTTAGGCTTGCAGTGGTAACAGCTGGTGGTTGGTGCTATCCTGGATTACAGCACTGGCCCTTTTGGTTTCCCTAAACTGTGTCAATGCCTTTATACACAGTACCTGTATTAATATTTCTTTACATTATTCTGTCTGAATGCACCACCTGTTCCCTCTTGGGACTTGACTGATAAACCCTCTTACTAGCCATGTGCCTCTGGGCAAATTACTTAATTTCGATAAGCCTGTTTTCTCCTTGCAAAATATGAACAAGAATCTCTTCCTTATACGGTTTGCATGAATATTAAATGAGACTGTGCGTTAAAATGCTTAGTGTAATATCTGGTATATAGGCTGAACCACACGAAATTGCCATTTTGGTAGGTTAGATAGGTGTATATTAGCAATTGTATGTGAGTCAAACCAAGTACGTGCTCAAGAAATGTTAACTTTCTTTATCACTATCTTCATTATTCTTTCTCACATGAATTATTATAAAAACTTCCTAACTTGTTTCTAACTCTGCTCCTAGCTTCTATATGTTCCTTAAATATACCGAATTATTTTCTTCATTAGAAGTTCATGGAGTTCTCTCTGCCTGTCATGCAGAGTCACCAAAGACTGGTTTCCTGTCTTCTTTCATGTATCATTTTTAATGCGACTTCCACAGAGAGGCCTTCACTGACAAACTCTCCTGGATAGCTCCCACCTGGTCTTTTTATTCTCAGAGATCCCTGTCTGTGCTTGTCACAAATGTCATATTTTATAATAATGAGTATTTGTTACTTTTCAATTGTTTTTCCTTATCCACTTATCTGTAAAATCAAAGACTGTCTCATTCATTCATCCTTGTAAAATCAGCTCTATGACAGTGCTTGGCTCCCAATAAATATTTGCTGAAAGTATAAATGAATAGTTGAATAGAAAATAACGAAAGAGTAAATGGAAATATAGGTATAATATGTCCCTTCTGACCTTAAAATTTTTCTTTGGTTACCCCTAGGTTCCAAAATGAAAATAAAAACCTTAGATCCAGGTCCTAGTTCCTTCATTGGTTTCTTCTTTAACACACTCTCACAAACTCTTTCTGCTCTCATCATAACAAACTATTTACACCATAAATCACTTGGCTTATCACACATTCTTTCCTTTACCTTTACTATTTTCTGAGTATGGAATGACTATCCTCTCTTTTCTTAGCCAAGTCATTATTATCTTTCAAGACTCCGTTTCAAGTACCCTCTCTTCCAGGTTGTGCTATGAATTTCTCAGTGTGATTTGGGTATCCCTCATCTTTGTTAACTTAATAACTTGGTACCAATTTTAGCCCTCATTGCAAATGTATTGTATTGTTTACTTATGTATTGTTTCCACTAGACTATGAGTTCTGTAAAGACAAGGGGCCATCCTTCAGCTGTAAGTGAGCCTCTATTTATGGCATAGTGCACAGTAAAAAGTTGGTACTACATATGTAATATTGTTATCCATCCCATATATCATCTAGGCTTTATGTTAGGTGCTTAGGCACTCAGAGCTAGTCATAAACTGGTCATCTATAGTATGAGTGTGTTTCGTGTTTGGTAATTGCAATCATTGTTGCTTTTGTTGTGGTCATCTATTTACAATGCTTGGTGTCAGTTTATTTATCTCTTGTAAAAATAAAATACAGTGTGTGTGTGTGTGTGTGTGTGTGTGTGTGTGTGTGTGTGTGTGTGTGTGTGAAAAATAAATAAATAAATAAACAAACTGGTCATCTATTCCCTTCCCACCTGGAACAAGAGGAGATGGGTGATGACTAGGTTGTCTTATAAACATACTTATGATCTATATTGCTTATTGTAAATAAACAACAAGCATGGTTGGCTGGAGAGTACGGGGTAAAGTGGGCATTTTTCTCCTTGTGAAATTAACAGTGTATAAAATGGAGGAGTCAAAAACTCTCAAAATCTCATCTGTTAATCCAAAAGCAAAATTTATCACAACTCACTAGAAAATGGACACCTGACAACTTTGGGCTCCTCCAAAGAAACAAAATTCCATCTCTTCTTGATGCTTATCTGTATCCTTTGAATTGTTAGTATAGTTGGTGCTGGATAAGATCTATTATTAGTGTGAGCCTGATTTAATAATTAAACCCTTTGTAGTAATTCACATACTACACCTGAGAAAGGAAACTGTAGATGGAAGTATTACTTTGTTATATTAAACAAAAGAATGTGAAAGATAGTATGTTCACTGAGGGGAGAAAATAGCTTCTAAACCTTGGGTATTATTATTATTATTATACTCTAAGACCTTTTTCCTCAGCTTAAATCAATGATCTATATATGAGTTTTGTTGGCTGTGACACTTGAATCTGCAAATGACAAAGATTTAATTCAAATGATATTAAGCAATAAAGATAATAATTGGCTTATGTATCTAGAAAGTCTAATTGCATTAGTTTAAGTTTCTATTACTGCTTTCAGTCTTCCATCCTAACAGAGATGGCCTAATTCCATTCTGCAAATGGAAACACAAGAACCAGAAGCTGCTGTAGGCTTTCCTCATTCTTCTTGTCTGCAATACAAGTTCTACTGAAAGTCTCACAGAAGGCTCTGGCTGGCTAGCTTTGAGTCGTGACTTTATTTCCAAATCAATCTTTTTACTTGGGGGGTTGGGATGTTCTAAATGGCTTGGACTAGATTATGTGATCTCTCCTGGCTTTTGGGGGTCAGCTGGGCAACTACAGAATCATCTGGACCGAGAATAGGGGATTCATGCCCCCCCAAAGAATTTCTGAACAGATGAAAGATCTCTTTCAGCTAATCTGCCAAGGCCAGATGTCTCCATGCTTTTTAAAAGTCTTATAAAAGATACATTTCAGAAACAAAGAGGAGAAGCCTAGTATTTACATGTATAACTTGAATATAGAGGAATAGTTTTTTCTCTTCCCCTTTAACTTTTATTCTTTAAAAGTTATAAAGTCGGGAGGACTGTGTACTTTTCTATCTCCTTTCCCTCCTCTTTCCTCCCCTTCCCTTCCTTTCAAGTAATATCTTGTTTGAGAAAATTCGATATGAATTTCAAAGACTCTTATGCTATGCCTACATGAAAAAAGAAAATGAGAAAAGAGATGAGAAAAAAATAAAGATAAATTACAATGGGAAATAAGATAAATAAGATAAAGGTAAATAGTAAGATTAGTTTTTTTTAAATGTCTTAATATCCTAAACATTTCCTAATGAAGATAATATATTCTGGGTTCTAAGCATTCCATTAGACCAGTCAAAGAGGTAAACTATTAGTTACATGATCGAGAATGTATGTAAGAGGAGGAAGTCAAACAGTTCCTCTAAAGAAACACAACCATTTCTAACTCTGAGACCAGAGAGATATTTCTTTCAAAAGTCCTCATAGAAAGAATCCCATACAATGTAATGTACAATATTGTCAACATTCCACTAGTAAATACAGCTGTTGGGTTCATAGAAATATTTGCGTTCAACGTTTCTACAATAAATGCAGCTATTGGGTTTAAAGAAATATTTCTTATAAGTCTGTAGATGTAAGTTAATGTCACTAAATGAAATTTCAAGTCTGTAAAAGCTGTCTACAAAAGGTGCTAATAGAACATGGGTCAAAGTCGTAACAGGACTTATAAAGACTGCATTTTCTCCTAATGTCTATAGTGAGCAATTGCAAATGTGGACCCATGGTAGTAATATCAGATTTGATTTTTGAAAAGTTATCCCATTAGCTTTTGGGAAAATGGATGTATTTTGATATTAGAGATATTAGGTTTGATATTAGAGATAAAGTCATAATTGTATTAATCCAATAAGAAATGGAAAGGGAGGACCTCTTGTCAAAGGTATCTTTGTACACTCAATTTTATTCCTTCTAGAATACTAATCTACTTCAAACTCCCTCTGGTTCTTCATGCTTTGCTCTGTGTCATCTCAGAATCCATTTTCGATTTCTTGTACTTTCTCTCAAAAGTTAGGTGTTACTCCTCTGTAACCCCTCCTCACCTTGTACACACACTTATCTTATATGAATATGTTTGGGTTTATCTATCTTTCTTCCCACAGAGATTCTGTCTACAGTCTCTATATATTAGCCTAAGGAAATAATACACAATTATGAATAAAGGGATAAATATACAAATGCATAATATCATGAGGATAGACTGTGTTAGCCATGTGGAGACCTATCAAGCCTATCAGCTTCATGGGACTTCCCTGGTGGTGCAGTGGTTAAGACTCCGTGCTCCAAATGCAGGGGACACGGGTTCGATCCCTGGTCAGGGAAATAAGATACTGCATGCCGCACGGTGCGGCCTAAAAAAAAAAAAAAAAAAAAAGCCTATCACCTTCATATATTGATGAATATTTTTTTTAAAGTAGCAAATCCTTTAAACGTTGTATATGGGTATTCAATTTGGATAAATATAAAACCATGGGAATATTTGTAATAAACTATACATTCTCTTCCTATTTCTTTTGAACATATCTTATTGAAAAAATTACAGATTCAAAAAATTACTAGAAGGATAAAAATAACTTCATTGTACTTTAAGAGACCAGGTCATTTTTCTAAAAAAAGAGAGAATATCTAGTGAACAATATCAGAGATAGCAGAATGTTTCCTAGCAGTGTAAAAAAAAAAAAAAAAAAAAAAAAAAAATCAACAACAGTATACCCATGCCGTGATGCCCAAATCAAGCCTGTAGGCTTTTTTCCCCTACCACCTCAACTAACAACCTCTCTAAACCAAGAGAACTTTCTCTTATCATTCTGCATATCTGAAAACATAAACCTTCATCTGGCAGGATCATTCTTACAACTGAGTGAATCGAAGTATAATAGAAAGAAGCAGAGTTTACTGCAAACTCTTATTTTTCTAAAGTTTCTTTCATGTTTCCTTTTGTTAGGTCCTGCTCTTCTGGAACCCCTCTTGTTGGTAGTGGCATTTAAGGACATTTGGAAATACACATGTAAATATAAATTCACGTAAATGATGTATGTGGATCAGCTCATTTGTACCTTCTCAAATGCCCATGGCTGCAACACTTACAAAGACTATTGATTTTAATGGTGAATGGAAGGAAGTGTTGTACACTTCAGAAGTGAAAAAATGACTTTGAGCAAGAGAGCCATCTACTTCTTAGAGCCCACATTGATTAATCTCTGTCAACATCTATAGATTTCACCTTCATCTCTGCTGGTTCTCCAAGGCTATTTGGTGCTAGGTCTCAAGCAGACAGAGCAAAGAGTGGGGAGAATGACACTGTCTTAAATATTGGTGACTCAGTTTGGATCCTAAAGATCATGTAGGAATAGGAAAAAAGGGTGGATAAAAATAAATGCCAGTAGACATGGAGAATTTATTTTATTACCATTTCATCACTGTAGTAGATATCTCAAGATGTTCTAATATTTGAGAATTGTATGAAATGGTATTTAAATACTGCTATTGACATTGCCATCTACAAATTAGGAGGTGAGCGATAAGGGCTTTATACCAAAGGTATTAGCCATCTCTGTAAAAATAGATTTTATTTTACATGTTATAGTAAAAAGTTACTTTTTGCAAAACTAAATGTGTCTTATTTTTTGCTTATTTAATTATTGCTATCTTTTCATTTTAGAAATTAGATATTTGGTTCTAGTTATTTCATTTTGTTTTCTCTTCAGTAAAGAGAAACCAACGGCTGAAAAACTGTTGAAGCAATTGTTTACTTGATATTGTTAAGTCCATAAACATTGCTAGGAAAAATCTTGTCCCTTTCTATGGGTTAAACCCTCTCTAGGTTAAATTCTGGGAGCAGATAAAATGACTTTCCCTTCAGGGACATGCTCTTGTTAGGGGCATTAATTTTCACCAAAGAATGTCCAGCCTAGGCTCAGCTGTGTGGGTTCCTAAAGGGCATGGTTCCACACCTCAGTGACAAAACGGAGTGGCTGCGCTCCCAGACCTCATCTGTAACTTCAAACTCACTGCAGGGAGACTTTTCTTTGTGAGAAACATAGTTGGGGACATTTTGTGTACAGAAGTGGGCAGAGGAAAGATGAGCCAACAGAGGATGAAAAAAAAAAAAAAAACAAAAAACCCCAACAGGGAACTGGAAGAATTCCTGAAAAGAGTGAGGTAATGGAAGAACAAATTTCAAAGGAGGATATTTTCAGTGGCTAAGTTTTATCCTTGTTTTTTCTTGACATCTGAAATGTTGACACTGTTCCTTCCTGCCACCTGGGAGACTGAGAACAGGGACCCTACCCACCAGCGCTGTGGTGTTCATCTTTAATGAAAAATTCCAATTGGAAAAACAGTCTAATTTATGCCCATAATCTGTAGTGATTCTTCTGAACGATGGACTTATCTGAATTTGAGTCTGACTCATTCATGGAGGGAGAAACAGGGGTAGCCATAGCAAAAAAAACAAAACAAAACCCAAAACGGAGTTCCCGTCAGAAGCCAACAATAAAAACAACTTCATTATTGTATACCATTGATTGCTAATAGTGATTCCAGGTATTTTACTAAATATTTTACACGTTATCTCATTTAGTCCTCAAAACAACTACAGGAGGGAGGTATTATAACTATTTTATAATGTTATAAGACTACTTGGAATAATAAGGCTGGTAATAAAGTAATAAAGGGGGAGAGACACCATCCAAACAGAAGGTATCTGACTTTATAACGTGTGGTCATCACATTGTCTTCTTTCTGCCATATTATGTCTGGCTGTACCAAGGGTTTTCAGACTTGATAAGAAAATTCCTGTGTGTGTGCACGCCCGTGTGTGTATATGTGAGCGTGTGTGTGTACACCTGCCTGACAAAAAGTTCTGTCTGAAAGAAGAGCCATGGATTACAGTAAGTCACATGCTCTCCAGCTGGAGGATAGTCCCCTTCCAGTGCTGCAAGGCAGGGATGGGCCACTCTTTCCAGCCCATGGTCCTGGAATGACTTTTGCAGTCAAATGCTGTACCACTGAGCATACCCCCTTGGAATGCCTTTTGAACTAGCTTGCGTAATTGACTGAAAATCCTTTTGGAAATTACTCATGTGCCCTCACTCCAGGATTAAACTGAATTAAATATTCAACAACAAGCACTTTTTTTAAAAGCACTCTTTTAACTCAATAGACTGTGGATGCAGACAAAACAAAACCCAAAAAGCGATGTGGTAAGGTTTGCCCATCTTTCTTATTCCCTTGTGGCAATCATCTTTGAAAACAGCGACAATCACAACAGCAATGGCGGCAAGAACAACAACAAAAATACAGTTACAAATTTTGAGTTTTATATGCCAGGCCCAATTCAAGGCTCAAAATCCCAAGGAAAGACATTCTTTCATCCTAACATTCTTTCTCAGGTTAAAGCTGACTGGTAACATGTGTGATGTAACAATTACCCTTGGACCAGCTCAGGACTTCGCTTTTTCTACATCCGCCACCTCTGTTTTGTTTGTTTTGCTTTGATTTCTCCTCATAGGCTATGCCATCTGAGACAAGTTTTATGAGAAATTCTTCACCTGAATAAAAATAAACCTTCAGTCCTCTTGTCTTGTAGGGATGTGCTTTGTTTATAAAACCAATCAATGACTCTTCTCCCTCATCTGTATGTAGAATGTCGCTTTACCAATACTACTAATGGCAATGAGTCAAGTGGGTCTGAGTTTGAATCTTGCCTTTGTCAATGACTTCACTTTAATCCTCTGTTTTGGTATCCATAAAATTGCGTGGATAATGCTAGCAGACACTAAATGCACAATAGATATTATTTATCATAGGCCACTCGTTTGTTTTAATCTCTTAAATTCACAAATAAAACTTGAATTGATAAGATGATTTCTTTGTCAGAGATTTACAATTACATTTTAAGTAATTTTTTATCAAAATTTCATACTAGTTTACATAAAGACTTTAGCATTTGGGTTATAACTTTATTTCTAATTTAGTTTATAACCCTAAATTCCTAAACAAAACCTCAACTAAATCGCATCATCTCTGTTGCATCACATTTCCCTCAATATTGTTAAATTTGTTTGTCATGAATTAGAATGCCCAAAGTAAAATATATGTGTAAAACTTACGTATCCATGTAGCTGTTTTCTATTTACAAACTGATTATGATACAAAGTGGGTTTTTATTTTCTGATTTTTTTTTGCTCTTCTTTTTTTTTTTTGTAGTTTTCTATCGTTAATTTTAATTTAGTTTGTTACGGTATTCAGAACTACCCATCCTATGAAAAGTCATAAATGGAGGATAAATTTATTCACAAAACTGTCTCCATGAGGAATCCTGGGGACTAGTTTTCTCAGCCAGGGCACTTGTCCTCCGACCTCTGAAGACTCTAGGTTGGACCCTAAATGGTGGCAGAGCCTTGTCCTCCACAAAACCACAGTTATTTGGGCAAAGGGGAGAGTGGCAGAAGTTTGGTCACTTTCTGCAGTAGCAGTGCAGATGGTAGGTATTCTGAATCAGTTATCAGTTAGTATCCCAAGTGGGAAACTTGGGATAGTTCTCTTGGATGACTAAGCCTCCAGAGAAGCCTCCTGCCATTATCATGCTGTAGTTTATTAAGTTTTGGATTGAGTCCTTGAGGCTGTCCCTATTCATTAAAGCCCAACACCAGGAATTACAGACTGTCATACTCTCAGTGATAATCACTGATCCACTTTGAGTAATAGTAGATTATGCATGTCTAAATGAGGAAGAATTAAGGATTCTGTAGAATAATAATAATTGAGGAATCCACCCAGAGATATTATAGTCATGCTGCATGCACAACCACCTGGTCATACCTGGGCTAACTCTGAAGTCTATAACTCTCCATCAACCAGATGAGTGCCTCTGGAGAAACAGCACAGTTTAGAGATTAAGAGCAGGAAGTCAAGTGCATAAACCAAAATTCAAGCTTCACGTCAATTATCTGTGTGCCCTTAGAAAAGCTACCTAACCTCTTTGTGTTTCAATTTGCTAACCTGTAAAACCGAGATAATAATAACTATTTTGCAAGGTGTTTTGAGTATTAGAAATGAAAATACTTAGCACTTGGAAAAGCACCAAGCCCAGGATAAGCATTCAATAAATGTTTGTGGTGGTTCTTGTTGCTGCTGGTACCCAAAACCAATGGAATAATCTGAGACAGTATCAGGTAAGACTCAGTACTTTTCATGGCCATTTACATTTAACTGGTAATAATGGAATCAAAATAGTTCACACTGTTCTACTATTTTAGGGGGGTTTTACTGTGTTCAAGATTTTATATTTTATTTATATTTTCTCAATATTGCTTAGCAGAAAACACTTGCCACTTGGAATCCCTTCCACTTTTTTCTCCATTGTTTCTCTTTATTGCTTGTTGAGTGACTGTCCCTTTGAGTCACGGCCACTTTCTGACCCCACTAACCCACCATACAAAAATATCCACGTGGCAACCACGTTAAAGGTTCTCTTAGTTTTTAGTCTCATGGGAGAGAGCATACCAATGACGTATGCTCACTGAGGGATTCATGGCACTCAGAGGTGAAGAATATGTGACCTTAGGGTTGCCAGATCTTTGGGGTCACGAGCAATCTTCACATGCACATAAAGTATTAATGGACTTTAATACTTTGAGTTTCCTTAAACCACAAGTGTTAATATGAATGTATTTTGAAAACATTTAAAATATTATGGCAAAAAAAATGTATTGACATGTACTAGACATAACATTTTCACAAAAATACATACATTTTCATATATCTTTTACGTTCCTATGCTTACAACTTCCCCCTATTCAGTCACAGGCATTCATTTGACTTGGGAAAGATTAGAACTGTTGGAACAGAACTACAAAGAGAAACAAAGATCAACAGTCATCTTTTGGAATCCAAAATTGACTTGCTTTGAGTTAAAACCATGCTAAGAATCTTAAAAGCCAAGTTACATCGAGAAAGACAAGGATTTTTACAGTCTTTTAGGTTCCATTAACATATTAAGAGATGGACTTGGAAGACTAGATTATAGAGAAATCTCATCTTTTTTAGAGCTGTGAATTTTAGTGTCTACAGGGAAGAAGAAAGATACAATCTAGGGCAATTTATTAATATAATATAAAACCAGTGGTAAGTCTGCTCTTCTTCCACAGTGGTTTGTGGGAAGTGGGAGAGAGATGGTAGTGGGAAAAGGTGTCTTCAATCCACTCACGACTGCGACGAAACCAGGGAAGGGAGTGCTTTAGAAACACCAAGGTAAGTATGGAGATCTTGAGAACATCAGGGAGATAATAGGTATTTCCTCCTGAGTAAAGCTTGGGGGAATCTGAAAGCCTGGGCATACCTGAAAAGCCTTTCTCTAGACCAAACGCCAACAATTTTCAAGTGATAGCAGAGTGGTGTTAAAGAGAGATGGCTAGAGAGAAGAGCCTGAGGCCTGGGCGTAAGATAAGTGCCCTAGCAGGAAGACTCAGAGGTGCTAAGAGGCCCAGTGGACGCAAAGGTAGATGAAGTGACTGTTAGAGAACAAATGATTGTTATCATAGATTCTGAATGTCAGATCTGGGATCTCTTTATTAAACAGGATCACCAGTCCACAAACGAGATCAGCTGCTGCTCATCTGAGACCAGAAAGAACCCACAGGACAATAATTGAAACTGAATCCCTACTCCCTTCTGCTGCCAGGAGAACAAATCATCCACGTTCCCATACTCTCTGTGAATGTAAGGTTCCCTTTTTTCCCATGACAGTAAATAAAACCCAACCAAACCCCCAGGCTCCTTATTGCGGAAAATGAAGGAAATGGGAGAGAAATTAGAAGACAGAAACGTTGGTCGAATTACATTGATTTATAACAAACATAAAATTTAAACTGAAAATGCAACATTTTAATTTTTATTGCCAATTTAGAATTTGTTCTTGAGCCCTAGTGAGTGAGTCGGTATGTGTGTGCGTGTGCGAGCATGCACCCACCTACCTATCAGCAGGGCTCTGTTCCTTCTGGACGCTCTAGGAGATAATCCATTTCCTTACCATTTCCATCTTCTAGAGGCCACTCTTACTATTGGCTCATGGTTCCCTTCCTCCGTCTTCAAAGCCAGTAGCATAGCACCTCCGTGGCCCTTTTTCCATCATCACTTCTCTTTCTCTGCCTCTCTTCTGTCTCCCTCTTTCACTTTTAAGGATCCCTGTGACTACACTGGGCACACTTGGATAATCCAGAATAATCTCCCTATTTTAAAGTCACCTGATAAATTCCATCTGCCAACCTAATGCCTCTTTGCCACATAACCAAATATATTCACAGGTTTGGGGGATTAGGTCATAGACATCTTTTTTATTCTACCTACTATACCTTTTTGCTAACAAAGGCCACCTTGGTCACTATCAGACAGGTGAGCAAAAGGCAACGGAGTGAACTTAAGCCAATCATCAGATATTCGTTACCTGGTACATGAACCATTCCTAGAGTAGGGAGGCCTGTGACCTAAGTAGGAACCCACATAGGGGCATTTAAAACCTTCCATGGGATTTTCATATTGAAGACTCATCATGAAACTATTAGAATGTAATCTAGGGAGATATTGTTCTTTTAATAAATTCTCAGAAGGAACCAAGATGGTGGAGTAGAAGGATGTGCTCTCACTCCCTCTTGTGAGAACGCCAGAGTCAGGGCTAGCAGCTGGACAATCATCGACAGGAGGATACTGGAGCTCACGAGAAAGGGTACCCCACATCCAAAGACAAAGGAGAAGCCACAATGAGACAGTAGGAGGGGTGCAATCACAGTAAAATCAAATCCCATAACTGCTGGGTGGGTGACTCACACACAGACTGGAGAACACTTAAACCAGAGAAGTCCACCCACTGGAGTGAAGGTTCTGAGCCCCACGTCAGGCTTCCCAACCTGGGGGTCCGGCAACGGGAGGAGGAATTCCTAGAGAATCAGACTTTGAAGCCTACTGGGATTTGATTGCAGGACTTCGACAGGACTGGGGGAAACAGAGATGCCATGCTTGGAGGGCACACACAAAGTAGTGTGCGCATCAGGACCCAGGGGAAGGAGCAGTGACCCCAGCGGAGACTGAGCCAGTCCTACCTGCTAGTGTTGGAGGGTCTCCTGCGTAGGCGGGGGCTAGCTGTGGCTCACAGTGGGGACGAGGACACTGGCGGCAGAGGTTCTGGGGGGTGCTCCTTAGCGTGAGCCCTCCTGGAGTCTGTCATTGGCCTCACCAAAGAGCCCAGGTAGGCTCCAGTGTTGGGTTCCCTCAGGCCAAACGACAAGAAGGGAGGGAACTCAGCCCCACCCATCAGCACTCGACCAGAATAAAGTTTTACTAAGCTCTGCCAACCAGAGCAACAGTCAGCTCTACCCACCAGGAGTCCCTACCATCAGGAAACTTACACAAGCCACTTAGATAGCCTCATCCACCAGAGAACAGACAGCAGAAGCAAGAAGAATTACAATCCTGCAGCCTGTGGAACAAAAACCACATTCACAGAAAGATAGACAAGATGAAAAGGCAGAGGGCTATGTACCAGATGAAGGAACAAGATAAAACCCCAGAAAAACAACTAATTGAAGTGGAGATAGGCAACCTTCCAGAAAAAGAATTCAGAATAATGACAGTGAAGATGAACCAGGGCCTTGGAAAAAGAATGGAGGCAAAGATCGAGAAGATGCAAGACATCTTTAACAAAGACCTAGAAGAATTAAAGAACAAACAAACAGAGATGAACAATACAATAACTGAAATGAAAACTACACTAGAAGGAATCAATAGCAGAATAACTGAGGCAGAAGAACGGATAAGTGACCTGGAAGACAGAATGGTGGAATTCACTGCTGTGGAACAAAATAAAGAAAAAAGAATGAAAAGAAATGAAGACAGCCTAAGAGACTTCTGGGACAACATTAAACGCAACAACATTCACATTATAGGGGTCCCAGAAGGAGAAGAGAGAGAAAAAGGAGAAGAGAGAGAGAATGGACCAGAGAAAATACTTGAAGAGATCATAGTCGAAAACTTCCCTAACATGGGAAAGGAAATAGCCACCCAAGACCAGGAACTGCAGAGAGTGCCATACAGGATAAACCCAAGGAGAAACACGCCGAGACACATAATAATCAAGTTGGCAAAAATTAAAGACAAAGAAAAATTATTGAAAGCAGCAAGGGAAAAATGACAGATAACATACAAGGGAACTCCCATAAGGTTAACTGCTGATTTCTCAGCAGAAGCTCTACAAGCCAGAAAGGAGTGGCATGATATACTTAAAGTGATGAAAGGGAAGAACCTACAACCAAGATTACTCTACCCAGCAAGGATCTCATTCAGATTCGATGGAGAAATCAAAAGCTTTACAGACAAGCAAAAGCTAAGAGAATTCAGCACCACCAAACCAGCTCTACAACAAATGCTAAAGGAACTTCTCTAAGTGAGAAACACAACAGAAATAAAGGACCTACAAAAACAAACCCAAAGCAATTAAGAAAATGGTCATAGGAATATACATACTGATAATTACATTAAACGTGAATGGATTAAATGCTGCAATCAAAAGACACAGGCTTGCTGAATGGATACAAAAACAAGACCCATATATATGATGTCTACAAGAGACCCACTTCAGACCTAGGGACACATACAGACTGAAAGTGAGGGGATGGAAAAAGATATTCCATGCAAATGGAAATCAAAAGAAAGCTGGAGTAGCTATACTCATATCAGATAAAATAGACTTTAAAATAAAGAATGTTACAAGAGACAAAGAAGGACACTACATAATGATCAAGGGATCAATCCAAGAAGAAGATATAACAATTATAAATATATATGCACCCAACATAGGAGCACCTTAATACATAAGGCGACTGCTAACAGCTATAAAAGAGGAAATCGACAGTAACACAATAATAGTGGGGGACTTTAACACCTCACTTACACCAATGGACAGATCATCCAAAATGAAAATAAATAAGGAAACAGAAGCTTTAAATGACACAATAGACCAGATAGATTTAATTCATATTTATAGGAAATTCCATTTTAAAACTGCAGATTACACTTTCTTCGCAAGTGTGCACAGAACATTCTCCAGGATAGATCACATCTTGGGTCACAAATCAAGTCTCAGTAAATTTAAGAAAACTGAAATCATATCAAGCATCTTTTCTGACCACAATGCTATGAGATTAGAAATGAATTACAGGGAAAAAAACGTAAAAAACACAAACACATGGAGGCTAAACAATACGTTACTAAATAACCAAGAGATCACTGAAGAAATCAAAGAGGAAATCAAAAAATGCCTAGAGACAAATGACAATGAAGACACGAAGGTCCAAAACCTATGGGATACAGCAAAAGCAGTTCTAAGAGGGAAGTTTATAGCTATACAAGCCTACCTCAAGAAACAAGAAAAATCTCAAATAAACAATCTAACCTTACACCTAAAGGAACTAGAGAAAGAAGAACAAACAAAACCCAAAGTTAGCAGAAGGAAAGAAATCATAAAGATCAGAGCAGAAATAAATGAACCAGAAACAAAGAAAACAATAGCAAAGATCAATAAAACTAAAAGCTGGTTCTTTGAGAAGATAAACAAAAGTCATAAACCATTAGCCAGACTCATCAAGAAAAAGAGGGAGAGGACTCAAATCAATAAAATTAGAAATGAAAGAGGAGAAGTTACAACAGACACCACAGAAATACAAAGCATCCTAAGAGACTACTACAAGCAACTCTATGCCAAAAAAATGGACAACCTGGAAGAAATGGACAAATTCTTAGAAAGGTATAACCTTCCAAGGCAGAACCAGGAAGAAATAGAAAATACAAACAGACCAATCACAAGCACTGACATTGAAACTGTGATTAAAAATCTTCCAACAAACAGAAGTCCAGGACCAGATGGCTTCACAGGGGAATTCTATCAAACATTTAGAGAAGAGCTAACACCCATCCTTCTCAAACTCTTCCAAAAAATTGCAGAGGAAGGAACACAACCAAACTCATTCTAAGAGGCCACCATCACCCTGATACCAAAACCAGACACAGATACTACAAAAAAAGAAAATTACAGACCAATATCACTGATGAATATAGATGCAAAAATCCTCAACAAAATACTAGCAAACAGAATCCAACAACACATTAAAAGGATCATACACCACGATCAAGTGGGATTTATCCCAGGGATGCAAGGAGGATTCTTCAATGTACACAAATCAATCAATGTGATACACCATATTAACAAATTGAAGACTAAAAACCATATGATCATCACAATAGATGCAGAAAAAGCTTTTGACAAAATTCAACACCCATTTATGATAAAAACTCTCCAAAAAGTGGGCAGAGAGGGAACCTACCTCAACATAATAAAGGCCACATACGACAAGCCCACAGCAAACATCATTCTCAATGGTGAAATACTGAAAGCATTTCCTCTAAGATCAGGGACAAGACAAGGATGTCCACTCTCACCACTATTATTAAACACAGTTTTGGAAGTCCTAGGCATGGCAATCAGAGAAGAAAAAGAAATAAAAGGAATACAACTTGGAAAAGAAGAAGTAAAACTGTCACTGTTTGCAGATGACATGATACTATACATAGAGAATCCTAAAAATGCCACCAGAAAACTACTAGAGCTAATCAATGAATTTGGTAACGTTGCAGGATACAAAATTAATGCACAGGAATCTCTTGCATTCCTATACGCTAATGATGAAAAATCTGAAAGAGAAATTAAGGAAACGCTCCCATTTACCACTGCAATGAAAAGAATAAAATACCTAGGAATAAACGCACCTAGGGAGACAAAAGACCTGTATGCAGAAAACTATAAGACACTGATGAAAGAAATTAAAGATGATACCAGCAGATGGAGAGATATACCATGTTCTTGGATTGGAAGGATCAAAATTATGAAAATGACTATACTACCCAAAGCAACCTACAGATTCAAAGCAATCCCTATCAAATTACTAAGGGCATTTTTTCCAGAACTAGAACAAAAAATCTTAAAATTTGTATGGAGACACAAAAGACCCCGAATAGCCAAAGCAGTCTTGAGGGAAAAAAACGGAGCTGGAGGAATCAGACTCCCTGACTTCAGACTATACTACAAAGCTACAGTAATCAAGACAATATGGTACTGGCACAAAAAAAGAAATATAGATCAATGGAGCAAGATAGAAAGCCCAGAGATGAACCCATGCACCTATGGTCAACTAATCTGTGACAAAGGTGGCAAGGATATACAATGGAGAAAAGACAGTCTCTTCAATAAGTGGTGCTGGGAAAACTGGACAGCTACATGTAAAAGAATGAAATTAGAACTCTCCCTAACACCAAACACAAAAATAAATTCAAAATGGATTCGAGACCTAAATGTAAGACAGGACACTATAAAACTCTTAGAGGAAAACATAGGAAGAACACTTTTTGACATAAATCACAGCAAGATCTTTTTTGATCCACCTCCTAGAGTAATGGAAATAAAAACAAAAATAAACAAATGGGACCTAATGAAACTTCAAAAGGCTTTTGCACAGCAAAGGAAACCATAAACAAGACGAAAAGACAACCCTCAGAGTGGGAGAAAATATTTGCAAATGAATCAACGGACAAAGGATTAATCTCTAAAATATATAAACAGCTCATGCAGCTCAATATTAAAGAAACAAACATCCCAA
The DNA here is from genome assembly GCF_028021215.1 of Eschrichtius robustus. Classification (NCBI taxonomy): domain Eukaryota; kingdom Metazoa; phylum Chordata; class Mammalia; order Artiodactyla; family Eschrichtiidae; genus Eschrichtius; species Eschrichtius robustus. The sequence continues at coordinate 24,884,426 of NC_090845.1, forward strand.
TCCAAAAATGGGAAGAAGACCTAAATAGACATTTCTCCAAAGAAGACATACAGATGGCCAAGAAGCACATGAAAAGCTGCTCAACATCACTAATTATTAGAGAAATGCAAATCAAAACTACAGTGAGGTATCACCTCACACCAGTTAGAATGGGCATCTTCTGAAAGTCTACAAACAATAAATGCTGGAGAGGGTGTGGAGAAAAGGGAACCCTCTTGCACTGTTGGTGGGAATGTAACTTGATACAGCCACTATGGAGAACAGTATGGAGGTTCCTTAAAAAACTAAAAATAGAATTACCATATGATCCAGCAATCCCACTGCTGGGCATATACCCAGAGAAAACCATAATTCAAAAAGACACATGCACCCCAATGTTCATTGCAGCACTATTTACAATAGCCAGGTCATGGAAGCAACCTAAATGCCCATCGACAGACGAATGGATAAAGAAGATGTGGTACCTACATACAATGGAAAATTACTCAGCCATAAAAAGGAACAAAACTGGGTCATTTGTTGAGACGTGGATGGATCTAGAGACTGTCATACAGAGTGAAGTAAGTTAGAAAGAGAGAAACAAATATCGTATATTAACGCATGTATGTGGAACCTAGAAAAATGGTACAGATGAACCGGTTTGCAGGGCAGAAGTTGAGACACAGATGTTGAGAACAAATGTATGGACACCAAGGCGGGAAAGCCGCGGAGGGGTGGGGATGGTGGTGTGATGAATTGGGCGATTGGGATTGACATGTATACACTGATGTGTATAAAATTGATGACTAATAAGAACCTACTGTAAAAAAAAAGTAAATAAAATAAAATTTAAAAATTAAAAAATAATTTTTTTTTCTTTTGTTCTTTAATCTAGCTCAAATGGGGTGTTCTTCCTTGCAATCAAGGAGTCTTTTGCATCATTTGCCTGAAAGTGACTGTACAGGATTTTGATACAGGGAAAGGGAAACATTTTTCAGCTTGAATATCAACCTCTTAAATTGGTAGTAGTTGAGAAGTAATATGAACAATGATTTATTGTCTAATTTACTTTATTTTCTGAAAAAAATAGCGTGTGAAAACCTCAAGAAACGAGTCATAACCTTATTTCTTAACTGGATCCCCATCAGCAGCTAAAAGGCTGTGACACTAGAGGGTAATGTCAGCTTAATATGTATTGACTAATGGCTTTGTAATTTTCAAAGTGCCTGTATTGTTCCAAATCTTGTTAGGATTTTACACTGCATTGATATGACTTCTTTCTGTAAAAAAGAATATGCTCAGAACTTATTGGTGACCTTCCAATTTCTTCATTTTTCTTTTTTTTTTTTTTTGCTAAACTGAAACCATGGCAACCTGTGGATGCAGCATGTCATTTTTTCTCTCCTGAGTTAAAGGAATTTCAATCTTCTTAGACTAACCTTTCAGATAAAAGTTGTTTTACTACAGATATATAGCAGGAGCGTATTTTCCTAAAACTTGAAATAGCTCCAAATATATTATTTTGCATACTTTAATAGTATCTAAACTAATTAAATATGTATAAAAAAGTGACTCTTCTCAATTCACTTTTTTCAACAGTTTTCAAAATGTTTTCCAAAACAAAACTGCAATTTCTTTAACACGGCATGTTTTCTCTTTCCTTGGTAAACTATGAGAAGTAAAAATAGGACTAACTGACTAAATTCTCTAGCATGGGTCATGATCCACTTTAACTACAATCTGAACCTAAGAATACTTGATGCAGATCACATGTGAGCATGCAGCACCTTCTTAGTTGTGCTAAAGCTGAGAAGGCATTTTATTTAGTTTACGTATAGAATCAATCTATGGGAACTGGGTTTCCCTGGTGGCGCAGGGGTTAAGAATCCGCCTGCCAATTCAGGAGTCACGGGTTCGAGCCCTGGTCCGCGAAGATCCCACATGCCGCGGAGCAACTAAGCCCATGCGCCACAACTACTGAGCCCACGTGCAGCAACTACCGAGAGCCTCTGCTCCACAACAAGAGAAGGGACTGCAATGAAAAGCCCGCGCACCGCAATGAAGAGAGGCCTCCGCTCGCCGCAACTAGAGAAAAGCCCGGGTGCGGCAACGAAGACCCAACGCGGCCAAAAATAATTAAAAATCTATGGGAGGGCTTCCCTGGTGGCGCAGTGGTTAAGAATCCGCCTGCCAATGCAGGTGATACGGGTTCGAGCCCTGGTCCGGGAAGATCCCACATGCCGCGGAGCAACTAGGCCCGTGCGCCACAACTACTGAGCCTGCGCTCTAGAGCCCGCGAGCCACAACTACTGAAGCCCACGCGCCTAGAACCCGTGCTCAGCAAGAAGAGAAGCCACCGCAATGAGAAGCCCGCGCACCACAACGAAGACCCAATGCGGCCAAAAATAAGTAATAAAATAAAATAGATAACTTTATAAAAAAAAAAACTATGGGAACTACTTTCAGAATAATATTAGTACAATAATAATACTAATCAAAAAAGCAGCATTATGATGTTTTAGATAGAGCCTCTGGCTGGGAATCAAGACATCTGCGATTTGGATATATTTTGGCTGTCCATTCAAGATGGATTTCAGAGTGCTTGCTGTATGGCAGCCACTGCACCACACACTGGGGTAATAAAAGGGTGAACTAACCCCAAAAGTCCTCAACCCTCATAGAGTCTAACGCGAAAGATAGAAAGTGATGATGGCTACGAGGGATGATATTTGGGTACAATGAGAGAATAAAAGGGGTATAAGATATTGTGGGATATATGATGCCCCCACAGCCGCCGCCCCACCCCCGCCACATGCCAAAAAGAAAAAAAAAAGATGCCCACATCCTAGTTGCTGGACTCTGCGTCTACGTTAACTTATAGGCAAAAGAGACTCTGCAAATGTGATTAAGGATCTTGAGACGAGGAGATTATCCTGGATTATCTAGGTGGGCCCAGTATAATCATAAGGGTCCCTTTAAGACAGATAAAGAAGGGTCTGGAGGGCTTCCCTGGTGGCGCAGTGGTTAAGAATCCACCTGCCAATGCAGGGGACAGGGGTTCGAGCCCTGGTCCGGGAAGATCCCACATGCCGCGGAGCAACTAAGCCCGTGCGCCACAACTACTGAGCCTGCGCTCTAGAGGCCAAAAGCCACAGCTACTTAAGTCCGTGTGCCACAACTACTGAAGCCTGCACACTTAGAGCCTGTGCTCCACAACAAGAGAAGCCACCGCAATGAGAAGCCCTCGCACTACAACGAAGAGTAGCCCCCGTTTGCTGCAACTAGAGAAAGCCCGCGCACAGCAATGAAGACCCAACGCAGCCAAAAATAAATCCATTAAAAAAAAAAAGAAGACTCCGAGCCACAGAAAGATGTGATGATGGGAGGAGAGGTCAGGAAAGGAGAATAACTGCTACAAAGATGGCTTTGAAAGTGGTGAAGGAGCCATGAACCAATGAATCTAAGCGGCCTCTAGGAACTAGAAAAGGTAAGGAAACATTCTCCCCTAGATCCTCCAGAAGGAATATGGGCCTACTGACACCGCATTTTTAGCCCAGTGAGAGCCCCTCTTGGACTTTTGACCCACAGAACTGGAAGAAAATAGTGTTATTTTCTTCCAAATTACTTGCAGTAATTTGTTACAGCAGCAATAGGAAACTACCACTGGAAAGCTCTTCCTGAACTAAAAATTAATCTTAGATATGATTCTGTGAGTAATTCTAAATGTAGACAATTGATTTTAAGTCAATATTTTCCCTAATTGCAACATTAACAAAGACACAAAGAGTGAAAGTACATATACATAATAACATTCTAAATATTCCCTTCCTGCTTCTCAGTGATTCACTTTGATGTGTTCCCTTGGTTTTTCATTTTTCCTCCACATGTGGCCATCTTGTTGATGTCTGTTCAGATTCAGTGTAACTTCCAATATTCATAGTTCTTGAAATCTATGTGATTTCTCTTTCACCCTCTCCTGCCCCCATCCCAAGCCTCTAAATATACATGCATGCATACACACACGCTCCCAAACACATAAGGCTTTTCAATTCAGAAAAATTATAGCAAGAACCCCCAGCATTGTATTGGTAAGGATTTGTACTTTGTTCTAGAATTTAAACAGATTTTTCTTCCCTTTTCTCCTTCCTATTCGCTGACCGGAATAAGATCCAACAATGTAAAAAGAAAAATGGAAATATCATACATAGTGCTTAAGTACTATGTATCTGGGGACACTCAATGTATTTTTAAAATTATATTCTATAATTACTGCACAGTAAATGCCAGACTTCAGAAGTGAACCCTTGGTAAATTGCCTTGACTGTTATCTACTTAAATTTTTTAAAATTTTATTTTAGGTACTGATAAATCTCTTGGCCCTGACAAGATTTCAATCACATGCTCAGGACCTGAATGTGAAAAATCTCAAAAATGATTTATGTAATGTGGCCCATTCACAAACAAACAAGAATTAGTAACACTGTCCATCAGATAAGTCCATTCATAGAACTGCTCATGTGTGTGAAGCAGAATGTTAAAATCACCATTTCCCCCCAAAAAGCAACTTTACAATGTATTATGTATAAAATCCACATGGCCTTAGAGAAATCTTCTACATAGAGATCATTCTGGAGTATCTCATTCAGACAAAAAATTTCCTTCAGACACATGGATTTAAAAGAATTTATGTCTGAAAGTAAGTAAATAAGTTATGTGATTCTTTCCTCTTTAGCAATACAAGCAATCTGAGTTGAGTATTGTTTTTCTTTCAATTTACTAAAATGCTAACAAAAGTTTCAATGATCCCTTAAAAGTAGGAGATACAGGTTTCGCAATTTAAGAAAAAATAACTGAGGGCTCTTGAATCCTTCCAATATAATTGTCTCCTCCTCTTTTTTTTTTTATTTATTTTATTTTTGGCTAGATTCTTTGCCCATTTATTGTTGTCCCATTCTCTTGAGACAAACCAGAACAAAATACTATTCAACATCTTAAAGTTTGGGGAAGCCTGTTTGGTGTTCATAATACAGATTTAACTCCTTATCTGTGGTGAAACCTTCTGTTAATTTGCAACACGGAGAGAAATCAAGAGTTTATTATGCCATATTGCAAATATCGGTTACAAAAAGACAAAATAATCATTAAGACAAAAATTATTTTTGGTGTTTGAGATGATTAGGGATTTGCTGTCACTTAGATCACTTTGATTTTTCCTGATGGGATATTTTAGACAACTGAAGTTTAATCGTTTTTTTTGAGGAAACTAATATACACATTTACAAACCCAGATCATTGGTAAAATCTGTGATTTGTTGAAAATACTGCTGACTCTGGAGCAACACAAGTTTGAACTGTGTGGGTCCACTTATAAATGGGTTTTTTTTAATCCAATAAATATTGGAAAACGTTTTGGAGATAGGTGACAATTTGAAAAAATTCACAGACAAACCGTGTAGCCTAGAAATATCTCAAGTTAGGTAAGTCAAGAATGCATACAGTATGTGTAGATACTAGTCTATTTTATCATTTACTACCATAAAATATACGCAAATCATTAAAGGTTAAAATTCATCAAAACTTATGTACACACACACTTACAGAACATGCATAGCACCATTCGCAGTCGAGAGAAATGTGAACAAACGTAAAGATGCAGTATTACATCATAACTGCGATCATAACTGCGTAGTACATATTGTTCTACTGTAGTAACTCCCTATCTGTCTCCTGTTGCTATTACACTGAGTTCAAGGGTCCAGAGTACCTGCTTAAAACGACATGTGACACTCATTATGTCCTGGGATGATGTGTGTTTATCCCTCCTAAACTGTGTATTTCAGTAAACAGTGATCCCCTGTGGTTCTTGGGTATTTCTCATCGTGTTTAGTATGATACCATAAACGCTGAGTAACACCATGGGACCCATACAAAGTGCCACTAGTGCTGCGGGAAGTGCTCCCAAGAAGCAGAGGAAAGTCATGACATTACAAGAAAAATTTGAATCGCTTGATTTGTACCGTAGATTGAAGTTTGTAGCTGCAGTTGCCACCATTTCAAGATGAATGAATCCAGCATAAGGACCACTGTGGGAGGGAGGGAGGGAGGGAGGGAGGGAGGGAGGGAGGGAGGGAGGGAGGGAAGGAAGGAAGGAAGGAAGGAAGGAAGGAAGGAAGGAAGGAAGGAAGGAAGGAAGGAAGGAAGGAAGGAAGGAAAAGAAAAATTCATGAAGCTGGAGCTGCAGCTATACCTTGCACTTTTTGCAAGAAATATCTTTTTATCTCATATTGAAAATGCAGCTTTTATGTGTGCAGCATTGCTATAAGCAAGGCCTACCCATAGACTCTAATATGATTGGAGAAAAACAAAGTCATTACTGTATATGACAACCTAAAGCAAAAGGATGGTGAAGGATCTAAAGGTGGAGGATTTAATGCCAGCAAAGGATGGTCTGATAATCTGAGAAAGAAGTTTGGCTTTAAAAATGTCAAGGTAACAGGAGAAGCAGCTTCTGCCGACCAAGAGTTCCCAGATGCTATTAAGAAAATCATTGAGGAGAAAGATCTACCTGAACAGGTTTTTAATGCAGATGAAAGTGCCCTGTTCTGGCGGGGGGGGGGGGGGGGGGGGAAGCCACAAAGGATATTTATTAGTAAGGAAGAGAACCTAGTGCCTGGATTTCAGGCAGGAAGGGATGGACTAACCATTGTTTTGTGCAAATGCAGTCGGGTTTATGATCAGGACTGCCCTTATCTATAGAGCTGCTAACCCCCGAGGCTTGGGGGCAAAAGATAAACACCAGCTGCCAGTCTTTTGGTTGTACAAGGAGAAGACCTGGACAACAAAAACCCTTTTTTGGGATTGGTCCCATCAATGTTTTGTCCCTTAAGTCAGGAAGCACCTTGCCAGTAAGGGACTGCCTTTTGAAGTCCTGTTGATACTGGACGATGCCCTTGGCTACCCAAAGCCCCACGAGTTCAATACTAAAGGTGTCAAAGTGGTCTACTTGTCCCCAAACACAACATCTCTAATTCAGCTTGTAGATCAGGGGGTCATAAGGACCTTTAAAGCTCACTGCACATGGTGCTCTATGGAAAAGATTGTCAACACAATAGAAGAGAACGCCGCTAGAACAACACAAAAGTCTGGAAGGATTATACCACTGAAGATGCCATTGTTGTTATAGAAAAAGCTGTGAAAGCCATCACGCTCAAAACAACAGATTCCTGAAGAAAACTGTGTCCAGATGTTGTGCATGACTTCACAGGATTTGTGACAGAGCCAGTTAAGGAAATCATGAAAGAGACTTTGGATATGGCAAAAAAGGTGGGGGGGTGAAGGGTTCCAAGAGATGATCTTGGAGAAATCCAAGAGCTAATAGACACTACAGCAGAGGAATTAACAGAATACAACTTGGGCTGGAGATAAGTGGTTCCGATCCACAGCCAGACAGTGAGGAAGAGAACTAGAAGAAGCAGTGCCCGAAAACAATTGACATTAAACAGTCTGGCAGGAGGGTTCTGATTATTCAAGACTGCTTCTGACGTCTTTTATGACGTGGACCTTTCTATGGTACAGGCACTAAAACTAAAGCAAATGGTAGAAAAACTATTGGTACTGTATAGAAACCTCTTTAGAGAAATGAAAACACAAAAATGCCGGACAGAAATTACAATGTATTTCCGTGAAGTTACACCGAGTGTGCCTGCTTCTCCTGCCTCCCCTTCCACCTCCTCCACCTCTTCCATCTCTGCCGCCCCTGAGACGGCAAGGTCAACCCCTCCCCTTCTTCCTCCTCCTCCTCAGCCTACTCGACATGAAGATGACGAGGATGAAGACCTTTATGATGATCCACTTCCACTCAATGAGTAGTAAATAATCATCACGCCATACAGTTAATAAATTTATCTGTTGAGTATGTGTATATGAGTGTCTTCGTGTGAAAATTTAATAACTGTGTGGCAAGAACTGTATGAGATGTCTTTGTGTCATCGTCATCACCTAAGTATTCATCATGTAGAACACTGTATGCAAGACTTGTATTGATGTGGATAGCCTACCATTACCTAGGCAGAAGGTGAGTGATATTTAACATAAATTAATAACGCATTCATCTTCTTACTGTTTTATAATTTGCTTTCAAAGAATTGTATTACTGTACAGTATGCCTCTTCTGTTATGAATGGAGAAACTGCATATCAGCCTATCATCACAGGTAAGTGGTTTTTGAAAAAATGCAACGATGTTTCCAATACTGTATTATGAATATGACTGTAATACTGTATGCCATAAAAATTTTATAATGATTCATTCATTACTGTATAGGCTAGGCTGCCATGAAGTAATTGTATCAATTACACTAGGCTACCAGAAAGCAATCATACTGCCACGTCTTCATTATCAATACATGAATAGTTATACCTGAAAATATGAATTTTTCATATTATCTTTTCATTTTTGATGTCTAGTGTTAATTATACACATAATATCTAGAGTATTTTGTATCACATAAGACAACATGGATGTAGGTACTGACGATACATCTTATAAACAGGACGTAAACTTACAGGATTGATAAGTAGAGTACAATACTGTCAATGTATTTTCTCTTCCTTATGATTTTCTTAATAACATTTTCTTTTCTCTACCTTATTGTAAGAATACAGTATGCAATACATGTAACCTGTTTATGTTATTAGTAAAGCCTCCGGTCAACAGAAGGCTATTTGTAGTTAGGTTTTGGGGGAGTAAAAAGTTTTCAACTGCCCGGAGGCTGTGGGGGGGGGGGGGGTGGTTGCAGAGTCACACTGTTCAAGAGTCAACTGTGCTGCTGTACACAAAGAGAAAGTAAAAGGACCAGTTTTGGCCAATCATGTTTTTAAGTTAAATGTTAAAACATATCTTGAAAAGGCTGCTGTGCCTAAATAGGATAAATTGTGAAGCACTAATTTGAAAAATATGCCATGTTTTTTCCTTTTATAAAAAGAGCATTTTAAAAGTTAAATTAAAAGACATGGAAAGGCCCTGTGACTTACCACTGATATTTTCTAGGAGGAGCTGATGTATCACTGCAAGATGTTAAAGAGATGCTAGATACCCTTACAAACTATTTTTTCAAATGTGGATTTGTGGCAGTTTTCCATAGACTGATTCTTAATTTTAATCCTACTTTCCATTTTTTAAAGATAATAAAAATATTTTGCATTGCATCTGTCTTCTACTGGCAATAGTGCCAGTTTGTACCGATTTTTGGCATATTTTCCCTCTTAATTGCCTTTCTGTATTATACAGCATTACTATACACTGATTTCAAATAAAAGTAAATGGTGATTAAACACTTTATCCCCCTGAAGAAAGGGTATTTGAAACCTTACTGAAATGGAAGCAATCCTTGCAAACTCTATTAAAATATGAAAAAAAAAAATTTCATTCTTAAAATGCCCAGTAGTAAATTATTTCCAGCATCTGTGATTAGAGTTTTCCTTAACTAAAAGCAACTCTTAATTCATTAATTCATTTCTATAAATGTTCATCTTTGTGACATCAGTTCTACCTAATACTCATTATATCTCATTCTAAAAGATAGATTCATGAAGTCAAAGTAGTGCGGTTCTTGGATATTACATATTTATTTTATAACTACTAATATGTAAATTCTATTTTATTGTTTCAAAAAGTTACCATTTTTTTTGGCCTACCAATATGAAATCTTAGTTTTCCACTGTTTATAAAAGGTAAATTATTACCGTTAGCTGATTATCCAAGTACTCATAAAACTCTTTATGTTACAAAAACGAGACTCGATGAATATAACAATTTATGTTCAGGAGGCAAATAACCTTTTTATTTTGCTATAAGAAGAAATAGCTAAGAAATGGTTCCCCAGTCTAGTCTTTATTTCATGTCATAGATTTAAATTAACTGCCGGTTCTGAACTCATTGCCATGTATTTAAATCAATAAGGGAAGAATCAGAAGGTCAAAGCAAATGTTTTTAAGAATAGAAGATAGGTTCAAAGATTCATTACCAGGATCTAAGTTTCCTACTAATGTAAGGATATTGTAATCAGAAAGAGAACTGTATTACCTTGGCAGCCTGGGGCCCTAATGGCGCTGTGAATGGCAGGTTTCTGATCCTAAAACTCTGAAGAACAGGCAAGTGTCCACAGGCATGCCATCGTGGTGCATTTGTCTTAATATGGATTTGGCAACACATGGACTTGTCCTGTTTTATCTACAAAACTCCTTTTTATCATTTTCTTTCCACATTCCTAACCTAATAAAGCTTTCTTACGCAGTTGGACAAAGCCTTAGGCCATTTCACAAGGTCTAGATGTAGCTTGAGAAATGCTTAACATGTATCTTACAGGCTTTGGCAACTAAAGTAGACAAGTAGAGTAATTGAATAGATGTACTTCTAAATTTTTCCCTTCCAGGGACTTCAAAATCTTGTTAAATATTCTTAGAATATTCCAAAAATGACATCATAGGCCATAAGTAAAACCCATTTCCAAACATGGATTTTAATAAAAACAAACTTTTAAATTTAAAAAATCAAAATATTTGAGGGAAAACACTTTTCCAAAAATATTTCGGAAGAAGAAATTAAAATAGAAATTTTACACAGTTATGCATAAATCACAATAAAGAGTGAAAAAAAATTAACTCCAAGAAGTTAGAAAAGCAATGATCAAATAAAACCAAGAAAATTAAAAGAGATAATATAAAAATATAATTAGATATGAATTCATTAGAAAACAGAGAGACATTACATTTTTGAAAAATACAGGAACTTTTTAATAAATTAATAGATCCACAATTGGCAAACTTTTTCTGTAAAGGGCCATACAGTAAATATTTTAAGCTCTGCAGGCCATACTACATAGCTACTCAAAGCTGTCACTGTAGCATGAACACAGAGGAAATATGTAAATGAATGGGTGTGGCCATGTTCCAATAAATTATTTACAGAAACAAGCAACAGGCAGGATTTGGCCTGTATGCCTTAGTTGGCTGACTTCTGGATTAGACTGAGTGTTCTTAACAAGAATGACTATTAGTTTTCTAGGATGACAAAAGCCTTTAGGACATGAACAACTATCCAATATTCCTTGACTATTCAGAGGAAACAAGGCAAAAGAAAACAACAAACGTACTTATTTTCATTATCAAAACAAATGGGTATATATCATAGAATGTTGCAAAATGTACATGGATTTGTTGATAAAACATGAGTCTAAAGGAAAACTTTATCCTTCTTGCAGAAACCCAGGAAGTTGAATTCACTGAGTGTGTTAGGAACAGGCATTAGAAAAGCTCAAGAACCACTGATAACAGTCTCTAGCAAAACTAAACCCACAAAACAGAAAACGCAGATATACAGTGTTAGAAGAAAGATGTAGCAACCTGTACATAAAACTGGTGTAGAAGTTCATATTTTTTATAAAAGAAAAAATATATGTCTTATGTGTAAGCAAAAAGCACTATGATCAGGTAGGGTTTACTCTATTCATGTAATAATTATTCAATATTTAAATATGTTTTTACTTGCAAATAACCCTTTGTTTTAAAATCAATAACCAATAAAAAACATTTTCTGAGAGGACAAAAATAATAAAAGAGGAATAAAACAAATGAGAAATGTATACAGGAATATGAATAAAAATTTAAAACTACTGAAAGACAAAAGGAGGTTTGGTAAAATGGAGACACATCATGATCTTTTTTAGAAAGATTCAACATTGTTTAAAAAAAATATATCTCCAATCAATACCTAAATTCCGATTGTAATTAAATTACATTAGAATTTGGAACTTGGAAAACTGATTCTGAACTTAATCTGAAAGAATACAAATGACATTAGCCTAGATTTATGAAAGGATTCGCTGCTCAGTAGCAAGGACTGTGGTTAGCAGACCGTCTCCAGCTGTAAGCACCTTTAGAGGTCAACTCAGCTTGAGTTGAGCCTACTCTTCTTATTTATCCCCAGAAAATACGCTCAGATTAATATGTCACTCCCCACCACTGCCACATTGGTCTTTTTGCAGCTCACATCTACTCTGTATAAGAGGCCTTGAATGATGAGCTGAAAGAAGAAAAACCTGGGCTTGCTCTGCTGATGTCAGCTCAGAATATGAGACAGTTCTGAACAGGGGTAATGGCTATATTACAGGCACTCTCAGGAATGATCTTAAAAGACTGAGGAGAGAAAATCTTCCCAGTGGGTAGAACTGAGAGCAATTCACCTAGTCATTCACTTTAGGTAAACTAAGAAATAACCACAAGTTAGAATCTGTCTGTATTCACGGGCAGTGGCAAATGGCCTGGTCAGCTGATCAGGGTTGTGGAAGGAGAATGATTGGGAGATTAGAGACAAGAAGGTCTGGCATAAAGGCACGTGGATAGACAGGAGCGTGAGAACTGAATGAGAGTGTCTTTTGATTACGTGTTAACACCCTCCAGAAAGCATCCTCCATTGAAGGAGGCACTAAACAACCAAATGACAAAATAACGTGCCCAAATGACATTAGCCAATGTTCAACATTGGCCACCCCATAACTGTCCATGATGGGCACACAAGTGGATGATCATGGTGGCAGAGATGGAGGGTAGCATGGGCTCAGCAACATGGTCTCCCTACTTACCAAGGCTAATCTAGCTATGATTGCCTCTGAATGCCAGCAAGAGATACCAGCACCAAACCCCTTGTATGACAGTACTCCTTGTGGAGACTCCAGAAAAAACGGGTGTTATATTCATTTAGGTATGAACACCTGTCCTGGGTATGGGATTTTATTTCTTGCCCAGAGTGGCTCAGCCAGCATCATCATTGGTAGCTGTTAAAAAGATTCTTTAGATACGTATTTAGTAATATAAGAATGTGGGACTTCCCTGGTGGTCCAGGTTCGATCCCTGGTCGGGGAAATCAGATCCCACATGCTGCACGGCGCAGCCTAAAAATTAAAAAAATAAAAGATGGTAATATAAGAATGTTTGTGGTATGTGTCAGAACATGAGATCCCATAATCATTCAACTGTACATGCATATGTATTTTCTAAAAATTTTTCCAAATAGATTACAGTGATGAGCTGAATGGTTGTATTTTGTACGAATTTTTCCTTTTTGTCCCCTTTATGCTACATGCTAATTTTACTATAAGAAACATGAAATACTCTGTAATAAATATTGTAAATTTTAAAAACATTATAAAACCTCATTAGTTCTCAGTTGAACAGAGAATCAGTAAATGCCATAATAGTTTTCTTATGTGCCATCTCTTGTAATTGAACATCTTGTCTTCCAAATAAAGTTGTGATCTTTGTAGAGAATCTCCGCATTGGCTAGACTTAAATTCTATTAGAGCATGCTGGCTATCGTTTTCACGTTTTCATCCAAAATTGTTGCAGCCAATAGGGCTGGAGGGTGCAGTGCTCGACTCCTTGGTTCATTTGAAGGATTCCAGCTAAATACATAGGCGAGGGTCAAAGTTTATAGCTCCTTCTCAAATCTTCTTTGGCAGAATAGCTAGACAAAAGCTCACTTTGCTTAAAAAAATCATGTATATATACATATATATATACACATATATATATATGTATATATATATATATATATATATATACACACACACACACACCTCCCTCCCCATCTTTTTCTCAAGAGGGGGGCTGGTGGAAAATACAGGAGAATTTTATCAAATGTATATAAAGCAAACAATACTCCTGATGTGCTAACAAGCATGTCCCTGGGGATCCAGACTGTATAACAGCTGTGAGTCTCTGTGACTGTTATCTAAAAGCAACATTCAAAAGTCTCCTTGGGGACAAAAGAATATAGGGTATGAATTACTTGTTAATTTGTGTTTGTTGTAAGGAATACAGTAAAACAAATAAGAAGTTCTTATTTAGCAGCTAATCAACTAACCATACGTGTTTGCTAACCAATGTCCAATAACATTAGTATTTATTCTTCATTCTTATATTATTGCAAAGAAAGATTAATAGGTGTCATGTTTATACCTACAAGTGTGCAACTATGACTCAGAGCTAAAAATGAATGCTTTCCAAAAATATTTATTATTTTATCATTTTTATGTCTTTCTCCTCCCTTTAGGAAGTTCATTTTCAAAACAAATAACTGAAATAATACACTAATCTTAGTTTTATGTTCTGAAGGATTGTAGTGTAGAATAAAGGTGTAGATGATTAAAAGTGGAAAAACAGACAATCTCTGTTTTCAGGTATTGAGCACACTATGATAAATGCTTCCTCATTTAAATGAATATATTTAACTCAGATTTCAACATTAATGTAACAGACACTACCTTCATTATTTCATTATCATGATGCAAAGTATTTCTCTTTCACGTTGACCTGTTTTTTCAGACTAGTATCACAGATAATAATTGACTGAAGGAAAATCATGCACATAAGAATATGAAATTAATCATCATGAAATATGTATAGTTCAAACAGCATAACAATATCTTCATATTTTCACAGCAATTGTAGTCTCAATTAGTTTTTGAGACCAGTATTTAATAGACTGAAGTACATTTTCTAAGCAGGTAATTTGTTTAAGTGTTAAATCATGATAGCTTAACATCTCCATATATTACAAAACTCAGTTGAGTACGATTTCGCTTACTCAGGAGTTTTAGCTATCCTTTTTTTTCCCACCCCTATCAAATAATATCAAGGTGGGTACTGCATAAATTAATAATGCTGGATGTTTATAAAGGCTTGTAAAAAGCACTCTCTTGAACTATAGCTGTTTTTACCCACTACTCCTGAGACTTATTTTGTAAGCTGAAAGAAAGACTCTATCAGCAAGTTACAAAACGCTGTTTGCTCTGTTACTCTGTTCAGACAGGATCTGTCTAATCCTGTTTCTAGAGGAGCTTCAGTTACGAAGAGGTAAAAATAGCAGCAGTAACTTCTAATAGAAGATCAAGCTCAGGCTACTGTGGAATAGGACATATAAATTGCCAGAGATTGAACAGAGTTTCTAGGAAGAGTAGTCAGATGCTACTTCCTTTGTCCTTTCAACAAAACAAAAAAGGTGCAGGTAATCCAAAAGATCACTCTGTCAGGTAAACTTAGGCATGGCTGTGGATGGTGAAGAATCTAGATAACCGTGGGTAAAACAAGACAGAAGTTTATTTTTCTTTTAAATAATAGTCTAGACAGTTATTCCAAAGATTATATAGCAGGTACAGAAGGCTATTGTGATGTGCTACCAGCCTTATGTGTGATGGCTGCCTTCCAGCTAACTACAAAGAAAAAATGAAGGATTCCTCCTCTAAAGTAGCATTCTCCCTTTAAGGAAACTCTCCAGAATTTTTTTTTATACCAGTCTAAAATACATTCAGTTGTCCAGAGCTTAGTCACAGAGCCACACTTACCTGCAATGGAAGATGCAAAATGTAACTGGTGTACTACATACCTAGCTAAAACTCAAGAGTTTCACTACTGTAGATGAAGAACAAATAGATGAAAAACAAATAGATGAAGAACTGTGGTAGTTCTTGATACAGCCACAAACATTCACAAAATTGCCATCATGTCTCTTTTTGAGACCAAAGCAATATTAACACAGATTTATTTGGAATTTTATAGGCAGGAATGTGGCAATGCAGAATAAACTTGGAATATCTCAAGGGGAGTATCATTTTTCTTTCATATTAAACAATTTATGACTTTATATTAAACTAAATGCAACTCAAGTTTTTCTGTCAAATAGCTTAAAATTTTTTGTTCACTTAACTACAAGGGTACTTTATTTTATAAATATAAACCTAATTATATTATATAATCTGCTTTGAGAACCTTGCAAAGTATTTCAGACTTTAAAAGGGAGGGAAAATACTGAAACTCAAAGATGTTAAGACTTTGAGGGAGTAGCCGATCTCAAGTATCAAGCCTTATTTTTATGACAAAAAAAAAAACCTGGTATTTTTCCTTAATTCCAACTGCTTCCTTCTTTACTATTTCTTTCATGCATGCAAATATAAGCTTTCAAATATGTTTGTCGAGTCCTTTTCCTATTGTAATCTGTCTGAAAACATATCATTTAATAAACAAATAGTTACATAAATATCCACTGAACTCAAAATGGATTAAAGATCTAAATGTAAGATCTGAAACCATTAAACTCCTAGAAGATAACATAGGTAAAACATTTTTTTACATAAATTAGAACAATATTTTTTGGATCTGTCTCCTAAGGCAAAAGAAATAAAAGCAAAAATATGAGACTTAATTAAACTTAAAAGCTTTCACACAGCAAAAGAAACCATTGGCAAAATGAAAAGACAACCTACTGAATGGGAGAAAATACTTGCAAATGATATGACTGATAAGGAGTTAATATCCAAGATATATGAACAACTCATTATCAAAAAAAAAAAAACCCAATTAAAAAAAAAATGGGCAAAAGACTTGAATAGACATTTTTCCAAGGAAGACATGCAGATGGTCAACAGGCACATGAAAAGATGCTCAGTATCACTAATGATCAGAGAAATGCAAATCAAAACCACAATGAGTTATCACCTCACATCTGTCAGAATGGCTATCATCAAAAAGACTACAAGTAACAAACACTGGTGAGGATGTGGAAAAAAGGGAACCTTTGTCCACTATTTGTGGGAATGTAAATTGGTGCAGCCACTGTAGAAAACTGTATGGAGATTTCTCAAAAAACTAAAAATAGTACTACCTTATGATCCCACAATTCCAGTCCTGGGTACATATGCAAAGAAAATGAAAACACTAATCAGAAAAGACACATGAATCTCAATGCTCATAGCAGCATTATTTACCTTAGTCAAGATCTGGAAGCAACCTTAGTGTCTATCAACAGATGAATGGACAAAGATGTAGTATACTTATACAATGGAATATTACTCAGCCATAAAAAAGAATGAAATTCTGCAATTTGCAACAACATTGATGCACATGGAGGATATTATGCTTAGTGAAATAAGCGAGACAGAGAAAAACAAATACTGTTACCACTTATATGTGGAATCTAAAAAATTAACGAGTGTTTGTAACAAAACAGAAACAGATTCAGATATAGAGAACAAACTAGTGGTTACCAGTAGGGAGGGAAGGGGAGAGGGGTAGGGGATTAGAGGTATGAACTGCAATGTATAAAATAAATAAGCAACAAGGATATATTGTACAGCAGAAGGAAATATAGCCCTTATTCTGTAATAACTTCAAATGAAGTATAACCTATAAAAATATTGAATTGCTATGTTGTACACCTGAATCTAATATTAAAAAAAAGTTATTTAGATAATATATAGTTATTATATAGATAATATAATTTATTATTACTTTTGATTGCTGAAAATCAAGATAATCTCAAAAATCCTAAAAGAGGAAATAAAATCATTTATAATCTAACTTCCAGAGTATGTATGTTGTTAATGTTGATATTTACTCTTTGTATGTGACATCTGGAACATACTTTGTTCCAAAATTTTTTCCTTCTTTGTTAATTTCTATAAATATTTGCAATATATTATTTTTGTACAACATCCAGTTTAATGGCTCCATTAAGTTGTATCTATAAAGATGTATTATAGTTTACTTGATGAATGTCCATATTTTTGCTCTTAAAGTTGATTATTAAACACTAACTTTTGCTAATTACCCTTAAATTCATCTCTTTGTAAACAACCACGAGTATTTAGTATAAATTTCTATAAATAGAATTAATTAGGCAAAAGACATGCTGTTTAAGGATTTTGATGCTTGATGAAAAAAATAAAATCAATCCTCCAGAAATTTTTAATCATTGGTTTTTCCAACAATGCAGGGCAGCACCTGTAACACAGCACCCTGCCCAGTTAAATAATTAAGTTTCAGTGTGTTATTTGACAAAGTAATTTGCCACTCTTCCTTTAGTTGATATTTGATTACTAATATTTTTCATATGCTTGAAACTTTTCCTTTGTCATTTATCAGTTAAACCTCTTCCCGGTTCATTATTGCACTTTTAATTTTCCTTCTGATTTATGTAAAACCATATCATAATTCTCAGTTACATTACTTATGCACTCTGAAGTGGCAGTCCTTATATGAGGTTTCCTATTCTATAACCTAAGGGTTATAGCATTTGGGAGGGAAAAAACCCTGTGTTTTTCTTTAGTATAAAGTTTAGCATAAATAATAAACTTGCTTCAGCAAGACGTGTCCAATTTAAGGCTTTTGATGCCATATGGAAAAATGACCCTCCAGAAAGTTTATATTAACTTATAATCCCCCAAACCTTGGGATTGGTTGAACTGGCATCAATCAATCATTTTTCATATAGCCAGGCCAGGGCCTTGGTCAATCAAGAATGTAAGAGTAGTTTCCCAATATTTCATGATGCAACCATGGGAAAAGGATACATACTATACAAGTATGAGTACAGACTGGTCATTGGCAATGTTGACTCTGACCTTAAAGCAAGTTTAAGCAAGTTTTTTTAATATCTCTATCAATAAAATGAATGGGCTGGATAGTGTCACTTCTAAGGTCCATTTGCTTAACTCAAATTCTATGTCTATATCTGCAAATAAATTGAAAACATGTTTTTATTTTCCGTAAGGTCTCTATAACTTAAGATGTATTTGATATAAAATATAAATACAGTTTACTTTGCATGGATACCACTGGATTGACAAAGTTGAAAAAAACTGGCATTTTAAAGACCCTTTAAAAAATAAGATGTTACTAATCACCAAGTACTTAAGTATATATTATTTCCCTACTGTACCGTGCTTTGACACTGCCGTGGTAGATAGAGGTCTCTGGGCTGTGACCCACACAAGGGTCTAGGATCAATTCTTCTCAGACTTCAATTCACATACAAATCACCTAGTGATCTTGTTAAAATGCAGATTCTGATTCCTAGCTGGGACTTGAGACCCTGCATTTCTATTTTTTTTTTATTATTTTATTTATTTTTTTTCACCATGCCGCATGGCTTGTGGGATCTTAGTTCCAGACGAGGGATCGAACCCCGGCCCTCCACAGTGAAAGTGCGGAGTCCTAACCACTAGACCACCAGAGAATTCCCGAGATTCTGCATTTCTAAAAAGGTCCCAGGTGGTGTCCAGCTGCTTTTCTGAACAAAATTTGTATAGTAAGGTTCTATGATACTTGGAACAAATACAACATAGTAACAAGACTTTGCTTTTGGAGTCACCAGATCATTCACTGATATAACTAAAGTCTTTAGTTTACAGATATAAAATGAACTAATGCAACTTGATTATAATGCACCTTTTAAATTTAGACACCAACATTGTGTTTGAAATGAAAGAGTGCTTTTAGTTATAGTATTAAAAGACTTGGTAACTTATTTCTGCCTGTGGAAACCAGTCTCTAAATATCCTGCCACCCTTCGTGAGCTGGGGAAGCCCAATGGGCCAGCTTCTATGTGACTAAAGTGCTCAGGTCCTGCTTGCACGGCCCCCACCTGTTTAGCCATATGAAGAGAGCAGGACAGACAAGCAAATGTCCTGTGCTGCTGCTACGTTATCTCCTGGGATCCAGGAACACAGTGTTGGTTTTGTTCTAGCCAGACTAGGAAGGAACAATTTGTATTCTGATGAGACATCTCTATTGCCCGGGAGGAAGAAATATTCCTCTACCCTTCGAGGTTCTTCTGACTGGTCTAAGAACTAAACTGACATAAGACAGATTAACAGGAGAAAAAAAAAATCAAACAAAAGTTTAATAGCATGTATACATGGGAGAGATCCAGGAGAACAGAGTAACTCACCAAAATGGCTAAAACCCTCACCCTGAACACCACCTGCAGCTAAAGACAGAAGAGGATGCTGTGGGGAGTGGTTTACGACTTCAAAGGGGGCGAAGGCAATTCACAAGGAGATGGAAAAGCAAATGTTTGGTAAACAAATGTTTGCTGGCCCACCACGCCTAGCCCATATTCTTTGCAGATACCTCCCCTGATAGCTCTATTCTGGTAACAGGCCCTTTATCTAAATTCTTTTTAATTTTATTTTATTTATTCATTCATTCATTCATTTATTTATTTATTTATTGGCTATGTTGGGTCTTCGTTGCTGCACGCGGGCTTTCTCTAGTTGTGGCGAGCGGGGGCTACTCTTCGTTGCGGTGTGCGGGCTTCTCATTGCAGTCGCTTCTCTTGTTGCAGAGCAGGGGCTCTAGGCACGTGGGCTTCAGTAGTTATGGCACATGGGCTCAGTAGTTATGGCACACGGGCTCAGTAGCTCCATAGCATGTGGGATCTTCCCAGACCAGGGCTCGAACCCGTGTCCCCTGCATTGGCAGGTGGATTCTTAACCACTGTGCCACCAGGGAAGCCCTTATCTAAATTCTTTAGGCAGTTGAGGGAGAGGTAAAAAAGAATGACTTCCTGGGTCTTTGGGGCCTTGATTGTTTTCAGCTCCCCAAAGAGACATTTTAGCGTGGCAAATTTTGCTCCTTTACACAATAGTTTTCTGCTGTTAGTTTGGGCCAACTCCTAAATGGTATTTAGAAATTATAACCTTTAGTCCCCTCTTTAGCTAGGGGACATATTGTTTCTTTTCTATCAGGTCTTAGGTGGGTAGGAGGATGCCATTAAGTTCTGTGAGTGGTTCTTAATATAATAGCTGTGTATTACTGTAAACTTGGGAGCTTTTAAAAATACAAATACCTGGATCTCATCCCAGACCTAGATGGTTCCTGGTAATGCACATTATTTTGAAGCTCTTCCCGTGGTTCAAACACATAGCCATCATTTCAAATCTCTAAACTAGAGGGAAAAGAGCCTACTCTAGCTCCCCCTCTGAAACTAGAAAATAAACATTAACCAGACTAACAAAGGTATGAAGAGAAAGAAAGGAAAAAAAAAGTCTAAAATTTAAAGTTCAGATAAGCAATGCATATTTTTAGTATAGTTATGTCCCATGAAATATTTGAGACTTACTTATACTACAGAAGTATCCATTATTTATTTGAAAGTGACATTTGACTGGGAAGCCTACTTACAAGGGTTGCTTTAGGCTGCTTGGGAAGAAAACGTAGCTAAGAAATACTTAGAACAAGGTATACATGATTACAATTGGAAGGATAACTTATTACATTAACTGAGATTCAAAACCAATGCACTAAGGGGGAGAAAAAGGATTGATTTCTTAACGTTAAGATTTTGCCAATAGCTTGACTGGTGGTACTAGTTTCAGTGTAATGAGTTTGCATATTTTTAGGTTTGAGGTTTCGTTTTGTTTTCTCCCGCTATCAGAGTTCCATCCGTGTGTGGTTAGGAGGAGCTGCAACTTGGGCTGCTGGCCGGACACCACGGTCAAGCTGGTACCCTGCTTTGACCTTTTAATGGTAGCCCAAATCTGCCTTGCCAGAACACGTGTTTGTAAAACGTCCTCCCTGACTACTCACTAATGAGCCTCCTAGTCATTCTCCTCAGGCATCGAGACCCTCTTTGAAAAGATATCAACGCACAGCATGTGACTTGGATGATTCTTTGGCTCAGAACTCATAACTCTGTTCTTGTCCACATTCTTACAATCTTTAGTGAATCATAGGGACCAAATAGAAATTGTCTGATTGTGAATATGAGACCATGAGCACTGGATGGGGAGATAATGGTATTATTCAATAAGAAACACACGTTTTTGAGCAAAGAAGTGGTGAAATGTCATTGTTCTCTCCTTGATGGATGTGGCAGTCTAGTACACGATGGAATGTGTAATGTGCATAAGTCAATATAATAATAAAAGGTACTGTGATTTGTGATTTCTTTTTATTTTTCTTTAAATAACTTAAATGGATGTCTCAACTGCAAAAGACAAACAAGTAAAAAAATAAATAAAAGAAAAAAACATAACTCCTCTCACTAAAGGTGGCTGGGAAAGTTCTTGAAATCCTGCTGCTTGGGACTCCTCCATGGCCTAAGGTAAACTTGAGTTAAAGTAGAGGCATAAATGGCCTAAGAATTCAAAAAGAATGTTAACTTCTGGTAAGGATTAAAAAATTGGTGTTTGGAAACAGACTCACAGACTTAGAGAACAAACCTATGGTCACCAGGGGGAAGGGTGGGGGGAGGGATAGATTGGGAGGTTGGGATTGACTTGTACACACTGCTATATTGAAAACAGATAACCAACAAGGACCTACTGTACAGCACAGGGAACTCTGCTCAATATTCTGTAATAGCCTAAATGGGAAAAGATTTTGAAAAAGAACAGATACGTTTATATGTATAACTGAATCACTTTGCTGTACACCTGAAACTAACACAACATTGTTAATCAACTATACCCCAGTATAAAATAAAAATTTTTTAAAAAGCCTGTAGTAGACACAACATAAAAAAATAAAAATAAAAAATAAAAATTGGTGTTTGTATCTGACCTTGGAAAACAGAAATGTTTTAAAGCTGGAAGATTACAAATCGAATTTCATAAGCAGAGGAACCTAAAAATCAGAAAATTTAAAGGCAGACAAAGGTACCAGTATGCTTATATTGGAAGGCTTGTAGTACAGTAGCCCCCATAGATCTGGGCAAGAGGATGTGGGACTCTGGTTAGGCCCCACATGTCATAGACATGCAAAAATAAAGTGGTTATATCACACCTGGGTGGCTATGTCACCTGGGGTCTGATGCTCACAGAATAACTTTCACACCCGGAACATCTGCTCTTATCAAATTCTGTTCAGGCCCCAAGGCAAGCTCTTCCCCCAGATCGTCTTTAAAAAAAACCAGTAAAATAAAAAAAGATTACTGTATCCAAATGCCATGAAGGTTTAGGAGCTGGGCTACTGCCAGTGTGAAAAATGAATACTGCTTCAGAGTTTGGGGAGGATTTGAGTGGCAGAAGCATTTAAGGAAGAGAAAAGGCAAATTAATTAACTTGTTAAATTCTTTCCCTCAGCATGAATGCAAATAGGTTCTGCCTGTTGAAATAGAATCTCCCAGTACTAGTTCAAAGTATCCATCTTCTGCCTCTTTGAATGTTCCAACTTATGGTTCCAGAGGTACATAGGAATTAGGGTGGGATTCTCCAAAGCTGCACATGACAGCTGAGGAATATTTGGCAGTATTACAAAATTTATACTATTCTTAAATTTGTACACGTGTAGACGTAGACACAGCATGGTTTACATTGTCAAGTGGATAGACACTAAACACTAGAAGTGCAAAAAGCTGATATTGTATAAAATATTTAAGAGTCAATAATATATTTTTAAAATTAAAAGCTGAGTTTCAAATAATTTTGATTTAAAATTTTTATACTCATCACTTACAAATTATATTTTGTCTTCTGATTTTTAATGAAAAAAATCATTTTGGAAGAAAAACCACCTTTTATAAAACATATGAAACATGAAAAGTAACTTAATGTTTTGAGTTTCTCTATTTAATTTTAATTTCCGATGACTGTATATTCAAATTATATCAACTCTGAACACAATAATGTTTAACTTCTTAACCTTTTAAATCAATGTTTTCCAATAAAATTTTCTGCCATGAAGAAAGTATTTTCTACCTGCCACATCCCATAAGTACCTACCAGTGATATGTGGCTATTAAGCCACTCAAAGGTGACTGTTGTGACTGAGAAACGACTTTTTAATTTTAGTTAATATCATGTGAATAATCATGTGTTGTGGTTAGTGGCTACTGTATAAGACAGCACAGCTTGGGCTTCCCTGGTGGCGCAGTGGTTAAGAACCTGCCTGCCAATGCAGGGAACACGGGTTCGAGCCCTGGTCCGGGAAGATCCCACATGCCACGGAGCAACTAAGCCCGTGCACCACAACTACTGAGCCTGTGCTCTAGAGCCTGCGAGCCACAACTACTGAGCCCACGTGCTGCAACTACTGAAGCCCGCACGGCCTAGAGCCCGTGCTCAGCAACAAGAGAAGTCACCGCAATGAGAAGCCTGCGCACTGCAACGAAGAGTAGCCCCCGCTCACCACAACTAGAGAAAGCCCGCGC
Organism: Eschrichtius robustus; assembly: GCF_028021215.1. NCBI lineage: Eukaryota > Metazoa > Chordata > Mammalia > Artiodactyla > Eschrichtiidae > Eschrichtius > Eschrichtius robustus. Next base: position 24,908,390 of record NC_090845.1, read on the forward strand.
GCAGCAACGAAGACCCAATGCAACCAAATATAACTAATAAATTAATTAATTTTTTTTTTAAGAAAAGCACAACTTTCTGGTATTACTTTCTATTCACACAAATTATGAAAAAGATTTTATGGTACATTAAACAATCAGTACTTTGCCAAAATAAAGGCAAGAAAAGTAAACTGATAATTATATAATAATTATGAGTCCAGAACTCCCCATTCCATAGGAACACCCGGAAATGTGTAAAATGAAACTTAGTCATCCTTAATATTTTGCTCATTTTAAGTCTTAGAAAAACATAGCTTTGCACCTATTTTTCAATTTCATTGATAGAAAGCATATCACAATAAAAGCATAAAATATATTTTATGTACTATATGACTTGAGTGACATCTTTTAAATATTTTGATACATGGCATGTGGCCTTCCCTTTTCTCTTTTCCCAGGCCTGGAATAAAGGGGTTTATAGAGTAAACGGGGGTTTATAGAGGTTAAGGTTGAAGGCGTTAACCAGATTGTCGATGAATAGAATTCTAGGCCATTTCAGGTTTGAATATTATTTTAAGAATAATGTGTTGCCCAAATTTAAAAAAATCAAAGCTATATGATACCATATTTTATAAAGAATGATCTGGTGGAGAGTATGAAGGAAAGATCTGAGGAACACAGGACTAGAGAAGGAGCACAGGCAAAACTATGTGTATGTGTGTATTGTAGCCTCACTGTTCAGTTCTCTGTGAAACTTTAAGCATTATCACTTAGATTCTTTGAGCTTTAGTTTTGTGATCTGTAATATCAGAGTAATAACACACGTCTCAGTGGATGACTTTAAGAATCAGAGACAGTGTGGGTGAAAGTGCCTGGTATACTCCCAAGCATTGTAACCATAAGAAATCATGATACATTTTCAGGCTAATAATGAGAATTATTAACCTTGACTACATGGTTCATCTTATGTCCAGGTTTACAATATTCATAAAGAGCATCCACTTGATGGTTTTATCTTCTTTTGTTAAAAAAAGCTAAGATCTTTTTGGATCGTAAGTCCACAATTTCTAAGGATTCCAAAAGCAGGCAGCCATGGCTAGAAATATGACAAAAATGATAAATTGTTCCAGAAAGAAACACAAAAAGACTTGCAAAGTTTGTCATGCATTTACAAAGGTTATTATTTCAAGAAAGCAGGGCAATCCAATCGTTTCTATTCATACTCAGTTTAGGTCACTATTTGTCAGGGCCTAAATGCTTAGCACCAAGTGAATGGGCAGAGCAAAAGATTTTGAGAGAAAGAGAGATTTCTAAAGTACATGTTGAGAGCATATCATTGCATACTTAAAAGGTTTCTAAATAAATAGACTATAATTAGTTTCCCACCTTTGAGAAGCTTCATTTCTTAGATCAGAATTAGTAAAATGGAAAAATTAATGTCTTTAATAACCTATCAAAGAAACCCATAGAATCAATATAATCAAACATGCAGAAGAAAACTGAATGACCAAATACTGGGGTTTAAAGGCTGTGCTGGTGCCAGAAATGCCTTATAGACATCATAGGGCTTGTTGATTCATCACCTTGTTGATTCACTGAATTAACTACAGTGGTATGCAGAATTATAATTAGTTATAAGCCCTATTACTGTTACATCAAAGACATGCTCTTTGAACAGCTTAAAAAAGGCACTCTGACAAGCAGAGACGTCAATAAATCCATAAATAAATTTTTTAATGCTGCATACATCATCAGAAACTACATCCATTTGCTTTTCTAGAACATGCTATCTTAAGCATATCTACACATTTTAATAACCCAAAAAGCTCACTAAATATCAAGTCCTTAAAATCATTTTCAGCAATTACAATAATATCTAAAAGCCACTAGCTAATGAACATCTACTATGTGTCAGGTTATGTATTGAACACTTTATCAGAAAAAACCCAAAACATTATTTAATGCCAGTAATAACCCAACTTTTTTCAACCGAAAGAAAACTGAGACTTCAGTTTCAAGTCTCTCCAGAGACACGTGACTAAAAGTAATTGAAACATACCCTGCCCCCTACTCTCCATACCACCACCACAGCCTTGTTCTGAGCCTACCCATCCCAGGAGAAGTGGGTGTGGAAAACTACCACCTTTTCAGAAAATAAACTTCACCACCAAAACTACCAGGAAGGTCATCACTAGGCACTCTCAATATACTTACATGTAATCAGTAAGAAGACACCCAAGACCCCTACTTTATTTCCCATCACCAGGAACTCATCCCATATATTCTGGACACCCTCTAATTTTACACCATTATCACCGCTCTCCAACATTCAACATTGTTTCACTCTGTTCTCTGGAAAATCCCATCTTTCCTGAATGTTCTTCCTCTAACTGAAAGCACACATTCCTCTTAGGACACGGTTCCCCATGTAGTCTTCTCAAGAGTTTGTTACCTTACCACTGTGCCTAGAAGTAGGGTCAATGGCTTCCTTGTTTGTTATTGCCACTTCCAGGCAATTGTACTGTTACTCCCTATCTCTGGAAATTTCAAGTTTAAAGGTAAATACCATCGACATATCACTTCCTATTATTATTATTATTATTATTATTATTATTATTATTATTATTATTATTATCATCACATGCACCCGGGTCCCCTCTCTCATTATTTAACACGTTTAGCAGCTGGCTCACTTTCATTCTAAAACTACTTCTTTCATAATTCCTGGTGATCTTTATTTCCCAATCAATGCCCATGTACTTGGACTTCTCCCATTAGTATGAATGAATTTGTTGCGCTCCTGGTTAAGGCTAACTCATCTCTTTTATTCTGCAGTTCTCTTAACTTCATATTATTCCTTTCTAACTCTATGAGATAATTCGAATCGCAGTGGAATATGCTATAATATCACCTAACTACTGGCTGAATTTTTCTGCTTTCTTTACAGTACATATCCTCAAAAAATTGTCTATACTCGCCGCTTGTACTTCCTTTCCTCTGACTCTTTCTTGGTTTCATGCCACAGAAGATTGGGGGTTGCTATAACAAAAACTTATTTTTGCCAAGGTCACAAACCTCAGTATTAACAAATTTATTGGCCAACTCTCAGGTCTTAAATTACTAGGTTTACTGACAGCATTTGACACCGTTTTTTCCTCATTTTTTTTTTTTTTCACTTCAAGGACACCTCTCACTCTGGGTTCTCCTCCAACCCTCTGCCTACTTTTAGTCACCTTCAGCAATTCTTCCTTATCTTCCCATCCTCTGGTGATGGAGGGTCTTAGTGTTGAGTCTTCTGATTACTTCTGTGTCTGTGGTAGGTCATCTCAAACAGACTCAGGCTAACTTTCCAATTCATATATCCTCTGAACGTCAGACTCATTTATTTAACTACCCACTTGACATCTGTGTTTGAATGTCTAATAGACATTTCAACCCTGTTAGGTTAAAAACTGAAGTCCCTGTATCCCCCACTTGCCAAACCTGTTCTTCCCATTCCTGTCATTTCTCTCAGAATAGAAACAAAACGCTCCCCCTGATCTACAAGGTTCTACACGATCTGGTCCTCTGAGACTCCCCTGACATTTTATTCTACTTCTCTCCCTTCACTCACTCAACTGCAGCCAACTGACCTTCTTGCTAATCGCACAAATAAGCCAAAGGAAAAAATCAGCCCCTGACATCCAAGCACTCACCACCAGGCCTCAGTGCAATTACAAGGTGTCCTGATGCCAAAAATTAGGTCTTGGTATTATGGTAACTGGTGTGATAGGCACAAGCTAGGCCATGTTGTTCCCCTGATGATTTCAGTGGCACTATATAAAGTACCAGAAATGTGGCCAACACTCAATAGACATTTGTTGAATAAAGGGATTAAATGAATTAATAAATATATTAAAAACAAAGTCAAACAATATGAATTTTTTTCTAATTATAACATAGTTGTGGTACCTGGATTGTCCAAATTGGGATAAGCCATATTAGACATGCTTATGCATGTTTAGAATAAATTTCTACGAATAATCACTATGTACCTCATTTGGTTTGCTTAAACTTCTTCTCACTTAATCCTTTAAAATTTGCTCCTCTTTATTTTACCTTCTAGAAGTACCTTAGCTAACCACTCATTGGACTTTGTTTTTAATGACAGTAAGGGGGTTTGATTTTGTTCTTAGGATATGTTTCTTCTATGAGTTTGGTTCCCACTTGAACTCAGCATCTGTCTAAAACAACAAAAGAATTAAGTGAAGGTAATTTTTCTCTCAATATATCACCTTTATTCATCCAAGTCTAAATTGTTGGCTGCTATTAGTTGCCTATTTGCAGCAGTAGCTCTGGATAAAAACTGAATACAGGGCTTCACTGTGATTTTGTTGATAGGATGAATTTAATTTTTCTTTCTCCCAGGGCTGTCACATTAGCTTCATCTCCTATGTATTAAATGTGACTTTCCAAACTTCTTATTTAGAGATATATGTAGGTAAACAATGAAGAATTTACCTACTATTTACCCCTTGAGGGGACCCCTGTTAGGGAATACTCTATGTGGAGCATAAGGAATCATGCTACTAATGTTCTTGCTTATAAATTGTCTAGAGTTTTTATTTTTGAAATATATGAAGACGTGCTGAAGCTATATTTTAACTTGCGTGGCTAATTTACCTACTTAAATATTAAATATTCACAAAATTACAGTAATGTTAGTTAAATCACAGTGACTCTTAAATATTCACATTATATCACAATATAGATCTTACTAGCCCTGGGTATGAAGAAAGCAAATGTATAATACTCATTAAGTAAGTTACAATTATAATTTTGAAGGTAGTTTTTTAAAAACATTGAATTAATCTATTTGCAGGATAAGATTTCAGTGGAGAAATATTTTTATTTAAGTTGTTTTTATTTAATTCATATCTTGTAAAGATATATCATCATTGTAAGTACAGAATACCTATAACTGCTTTTTTAAAACATCATGTTCAGGAAAAAATCTGTATTTATTTGCTTGTATCTAAGTGTGGCTACATTGTGGGTTTGTTTATGGAATATATACTGTGAAGTACAGAATTTCTTATTAGTATTTTTGTATGAAAGAGACATGCTGAAAAATACATATCTTGGACCTATCAATTAATGGTACTGTAGCTAGGTTTTTCATCTCTGTTGGATTCTTTAAAACATAGAGTCCCCTTGCAACTCTCATGAATAGCTTTTTTTCAGTCCTAGAAGAGGAAGCATGATTCTTTAAAGTTTTTAAAAGTATCTCAATCTGATAAAGGACACATATGAAATATTTACAACTAACATCTTACTTTCTTACTTAATCATGCTACATTGAACATTCTTTACTAAACTCGGAAATAGAACAAGAAAATCTGCTCTTACCACTTTCATTTAACACTGTACTGGAAGTCACAGCAAGTGTAGTAGGGCAAGAAAATTAAATAAAAGCTGTAACGTTTGTCAAACAATAAGCAAAATTGTCACAAACAACTTACTCGCCTACATATAATGCCCTAAGGAGTCTAAAAAATCCTATGAGAGTTAAAATGTGGATTTTACCCACATAACATGTAGGATACGCAATTTATATACAAACATCAATTTTATTTCCATATGAAAGAAAAAACGTGGAAAATGAAAGAACCATTCTATTTAAAATGGCATAAAATGTAAATATTGAGAATAAATTTAACAAAGGATATATCACTCCTCTACACTTCCAAGATAAAGAAAAGCTAAATAAATGTAATCTATACCAAGTCTATATATTTGAATACTCAGTATTACTAAGATGTCCTTTCTCTCTAAGTTGATCTACAGATGCAGCACAATCCCAATTAATATCTCAGTGGGCTTTACTGAAATATGGAAATGCAAATGACCTAGCATAGCCAAAACAATTTTGAAAAGAACAAAGTTGCTGGACTTATACGACACGATTTCAAGACTTACTATAAAGTTTCAGTACTCAAGGCAGTGTGGTACTTATATGAGGTTATACTATTAGATCAATAGAACAACATCAAGTCCAGAAATATACACATATATAGATGAACTGATTTTGACAAAAGTGTCAACGCAATTCAACCAGGAAAAAAACTCTTCAGCAAATGATGGTGCAACAACTGAATATCCATCAAAGAAAGCACGAGCCTCAACCTCTACTCACACACAAAAATGAATTCAAGATGACATATAGACGTAAAGGTAAAAGCTAAAACTATAAAGCTTCTTAAAAAAAACAACTCAAAAAAAGATCTCTACAGTCTTAAGGCCGATATAGACAGACAACAAATGCACTAAACGAAAAAGAAAAAGTAATGTTTGCAACACACATATCTCACAAAGACCTTGTATCCAGAGTGTATTAAGGACTCTTACAACTCAAAAGTCTCTTTTGTGAACAGACTGTTCACAAAATAAGTATATTAAAAAAAATTTTTTTTTAAATAATAAAGCAGTTTCCTTACCTGAATCACTGCAGAAACATTCTGGAAATGAAGCATGCTAATCTCCTAAGCCCATTTAGAAATACCTGGGAATAAATACATGAAAGTAAAACATACTAAAAAACAACCACAGAACAATAAAGACAAAAATAAAAATAACACTTGTTCTTTGATACAAAAAACATTATTGCAATCAATGAATATTATTTGCAATAAACTACTAAGACATTCTCTTATCTCCTTCCAAAGAACATTAGGGACAGGGGAAGTTTCAGTTCAAATATAAAGTCAGCCAGAACTACCCTCTTATCACACACGTTTCATCTGGTCCCTTCACACTCACTACCAATCAATTTACTTCTATATTTAAACATCCATTTTCAGACTTGATATTTTGGGTTGGCATTTTTGGGAAGGATTCCTTAGGAGATAATATCAAAGAGTACCTAAGATAATTTTATCTAACTTTTTAATCTAACTTCATCACACATTGACTCTCAAATATAGAATAACTAAATTTAATTATTAAAATTTTTGATCCTCAGTGCACATGACTGAAACAAAAGCCATATAGCTACTTAATGCAAATATTTCTAAGACCTTTCTAAAAGTTACAAATTTCAAATATTAAATAATATTTGGACACCTACATTGAATATGCAGTGCCTTAGAACAGCTATTAATATATTTTAATACATTAATATTTTATTAATATATTTTCACATGACTGATATAGTAATAAAAGATTGGATATACTGAAAGGAAACAAGATTATAAATGTTATGCATATATTCATATTTCCATATCCTTAAATTTATGACTGAGTATAAAAGGACTGAAGTAAGAAATGAAGGGGTTACAGTGTTGTGAGCACTGTCAACTGCTTAAACAAACTTTCTACCAGAATAAAGCCCATCAATGAGGAGAAATTACCGGTAATATAATCCAAGTTAAGGAGGACAGGACCAATAGGAGCAAAGAAAAGGTAAGTTTCAAATAAAATTTAAGGAGTGGAACAAAGGAAGCAGATCCCAGAATATATGAAGCAGGATCTATTGTTAATTCATGAAAACAGTAGAAGAACAAACACTAGGATGATGAAGTTAGGAAAGATATCCTGGCCAGTTTACTCTCTTAAAGCCCAGAAAAAGAAATTTGATTTCAAAATACCAAACAAAAAATGGATCCTGGTTAAAACACCATACAAAATTAGGATATGAAAAAAAATAAAGAACAAAATAATGTATAGATACTCAAGGTACAAAAGAAAAGCGTGCCCACAACGTAGATTTTTTAAAAGCAACTTACATTTCACTCAAAACCTATTTTTTCAGCTTTACTGACATAAAACTGACATAACATTGTGTAAGTTTAAGGTATACAGTGTGATGATCTGATACAGGTATATACTGTGAAATGTTTACCATAATAAGGTTAACATATTTATCACCATACATGATCACATTTTTTTATGGTGAGAACATTTTAGATCTACTCTTAGCAACATTCAACTATTCAACTATAGTCACCATGCTGTACATTAGATACCCCAAAATTACTTATCCTACAACAGGAAGTTTGTACCCTTAGATCAACATCTCCTCATTACCCCCACCCCCAGTCTCTGACATCCACCATTCTATCATCTATTTCTATGACTTCAGCTTTTTTTTTAGATTCTACATATGAGTGAGATCATACAGGATTCGTCTTTCTCTGACTTATTTCTCTTACCATAATGTCCTCAAGGTCCATCTGTGTTGTTGCAAATGGCAGGATTATCTTTTTTCAATAAATATTATTTCACTGTATATATATATACACCACATTTTCCTTATCCATTCACTGGTACATGAATACTTAGATCGTTTCCAAATCTTGGCTATGGAGAATAATGCTGCAATGAACATGGGGTGCCCATATCTCTTCCAGATTATAATTTCATTTCCTTTCGGTATATGCTCAGAAGTGGGATTGCTGGATCAAACAGTAGTTCTATTTGTAGTTTTCTGAGGAACCTCCACACTGGCTTTAACAATTTACATTCCCACCAACAGTGCACAAGGGTTCCCTTTTCTCTACATCCTTGCCAGCATTTGTTTTCTCTTGTGTTTTCGATAGTAGCCATTCTAACAGGTGTGAGGTGATATGTCATTGTGGTTTTGATTCTCAACTTCCTGATAATTAATGATGTCGAGCATCTTTTGAAATACCTTGTCACGAATTTGAAGAACTTAGTAATGAGGTGACTGGAGAAAAGAAAGATTTGGAAAAAGAAGCATCAAGACTCAGAAAAGAATTATAACTAAATCAAAAATATTTCAGATATGAAAACTAAGCTGGAAGGAAAAACCAATAAACACAGGAATGCTGCCTTATGGAAACAAGATGAAAAGAAGGGACTTGTTATCATAAGGAACTGGAGAGAATAAAAAATAGAGGAAGAAAATCAAAGAAATGTGACGAAGAACCAATACACACAACATAAACGGAAAAACTGACCAAAGCTATCAACACTGACAAATTTGAGTGGAAGTATTGGACTATAAGAAAAAGGAATATTCAGGCAAAAATTCAAAGTCACATATAAGGGAAAGATAATTTGTTGTCAGATTTTCCCACAGAGTATATACTTAATGCCAGAAGGCAATGGAAATGTCTAGTTATTACACTTTAGTAAAGAAAACCTTAGCTAAGAATTTTGTATCCAGCCAGTAAATACTTAAGTGTTAAGGCCAGGGCCAGAGACAATCTTTTCAACAATCAAGAACTCAGCAAATATTTTTACCATGAGACTTTATCTAGCAAAGTTCCAGAGAATTAACTTTAGACATTTCAAAGGACTGGAGAGAGCAGTAGTGAGAATTAAGTATTACCTGTACTTAAGACCATAGGTTGGTTATAAGGGTAACAATATAATATGCAATGGCCAATATGTTCTGAAAATACAGATGTTCTCAACTAAAATGGAGAGAGGGACTTCCCTGGTGGTCCAGTGGATAAGACTCCGTGCTCCCAATGCAGGGGGCCCAGGCTCAGTCCCTGGTCGGGGAACTAGAGCCCGCGTGGATGCCGCAACTAAGAGTTTGCATGCTGCAACTAAGAAGTCTGCATGCTGCAACTAAAGATCCCACATGCTACAACGAAGATCCCGCGTGCCACAACCAAGACCCGGCGCAGCCTAAATTAATTAATTAATTAATTAAAATAAAATGGAGGGGGGGAGAGTACATGAAAAGTAAAATAAACTTATAGATTGCCTAATAAGCATTAAATAAAAGAAAAATGACTATTTCAAATCTGATGCTAAGAGAAAGGGAAGAGATAGAAAAGAAGGTATTAATTAGCTAAAACTAATTTCATAGTTGGGAACCAATAAAGTATAGCCAAATAAAAAGGAGGCCAAGGAGACTAAATATATAAAAAACATACGAGAGAGAGAGAGAGAGAAACATATCAAGAAGTATAAATGGGCTGAATTCACCCAATCAACAATAAATGTTTTCACACTAACGATGCTAAATCCAATAATATGCTGTATGTAAAAGATAAACTTAAAACAAATAAATTCAGAAAACTAAAAAAATTTAAAAGACGTGCATAAAAGGACTGCAGGGCTTCCCTGGTGGCGCAGTGGTTGAGAATGTGCCTGCCAATGCAGGGGACACGGGTTCGAGCCCTGGTCTGGGAAGATCCCACATGCCGCGGAGCAACTGGGCCCGTGAGCCACAACTGCTGAGCCTACGCGTCTGGAGCCTGTGCCCCGCAACGGGAGGGGCCGCGATAGTGAGAGGCCCGCGCACCGCGATGAAGAGTGGTCCCTGCACCACGATGAAGAGTGGCCCCCGCTTGCCGCAACTAGAGAAAGCCCTCGCACGAAACGAAGACCCAACACAGCTAAAAATAAATAAATAAATAAATAAATAAATAATGTAGCTATTAAAAAAAAAAAAAATTAAAAGGACTGCAGAGTTCAGGAGGTTCTCTCTAAATTTTCAGTTTCCCTTTAGATATTTGGCATTGTATAATATCGTAAAAGAAAAACATAAAACTTTAGTAGGGAAATACATTAAAACAAGGAAAAATGCAATGATCCATTTAACTTCATCAATATATATTCAATAGGCCTATTTTAAGACTGCTGGCCATATATTATATTTCCAGGATTACATTACTTCTAACACAGAGATATAGAGTTCTTGAAATGCAGTCTTATCATTAGTACATTCTAGATTCTCTCTCTCTTTTTAATGGTAATAAAAGGGGCCACATACTACTTATGTGGATTCAAAAGCATTCTAGGACAAACCTTTCATTATAATCACAGCATCCATTCATGCTCAGAACACCAGTTAGTAATTGCTGAACTGTCACTGAGATAGGGTTAGAAAAGAGACAACTAGAAATTACAAATATTATGGGAAGTAATAACATGATATTTAAGAAGTTTATTTTAAAGACAGTCCTTTGAAAATGAATTTACCTGTTTGATATGCCTTTAACAAACTGCAGAACACATCAGTAAAATTCAAGTATTGTTGAGAAGCAATAATTAATGTTTCTTTCTTAATCGTAATGTCTTAATAATGCCATCTATCAACAATCTTTCATCAGAATATTTTTGAGGAGGCTTAAGAGCAATAAGAACCTATTCTCACTGACCTATTTTTAATAAAATCATAACATTTCCTCAAATCTTTCGATTAACTGTAATGTTTCACTTGTATTACAATTATGATTTCAATCACAGTGTCTTGAAATTCTCAACATGACTGAAGTGTTGCTCTGTTTTAATTTATATCATATCAAGGCTTGTAAAGTTCCTCACCATTGGGGGGAGGTTATTGTACCCTGAAGTTCTCTCTCCCTCTAGGTTTAGCCTTTGTTTGACTTCACCTCCTCTGCTGTCTTTTTATTTTTTTATTTTTCAGCCCTTGTATCTCCGACCAAAATGAGCCCTCTGAAAACTTTTCTGTGACTCACTAGTCCTTTTCAGCAGATGGCACTGTTATTTAGGCTAAATAATTTGTCAACAGGGCAAGGTAATTATTCTCCTGAGATTTTTTTCTAGAATAGGGCATCTATGTGTATAAAATTAACACTGACTCATGCTAAAAAAGGAGAATGAGCCGAAGAAACTCCCCATGAAGCATGGCTATACCAAAATCATGAAAATATGTAAAATATCACAAAATACCCAAGTGAAATCAAACTGAAACATTCAATTGCCATTTTTGTATTTCTATTTTTGTTAAAATCAAGGGTGATTTGGTTCAAGAGCTAAAAACCAAAGGCTCTCTTTTGCTCCTACTAAGCTTAGATGATCAATAAATTGGCCTTATATAATTTATATTGTTAAATTTTTTCAGATATCTAATTTTCTATAAGTGGATAACAGAGACCAGATTCTACTGGAGTTGGGGTTTGAGAGGGGTTCAGGGTGAAGATACCAAGCCAATCACTTATTAGCCAGGTGAAACCAGGGTTTTGTGGGTGTCAGTTTTATCCATAAAACAGAAATACTGAAAATACAGGGTAAAAGAAGAGATAAAACAAGCAAACAAAAGGAGAAGAGATAATGTGCGTAATTTCTTTTTTTGGCCGTGCCTCGCAGCATGCGGGATCTTAGTTCCCGACCAGGGATCGAGCCTGTACCCCCTGCAGTGGAAGCGCAGAGTCCTAACCACTGGACTGCCAGGGAATTCTCAATGTGCATAATTATTATTTACCCACCAGCTCAAATAAGCAAAACAAGGTAAAAAGAAACTCCTGAAGGAACAATATCAAAAGGAATATTCTTTTGTCTAACAAAAGAATTGATTTCCGCACACATTTCTTTTTTCTTTTTTATGAGAGTTATATTTATTTATTTATTTTTATTATTTTTATTATCTTTGGCTGTGTTGGGTCTTTGTTACTTCACGCGGGCTTTCTCTAGTTGTGGCGAGCGGGGGCTACTCTTCGTTGTAGTGCGTGCGCTTCTCATTGCGGTGGCTTCTCTTGTTGTGGAGCATGGGCACTAGGCACGCAGGCTTCAGTAGTTGTGGCATGTGGGCTAAGTAGTTGTGGCTCGTGGGCTCTAGAGCGCAGGCTCAGTAGTTGTGGCTCACAGTCTTAGTTGCTCCGTGGCATGTGGGATCTTCCTGGACCAGGGCTCAAACCCATGTCTCCTGCATTGGCAGGCAGATTCTTAACCACTGCGCCACCAGGGAAGCCCCCCCGCACACATTTCAATGGATGCATTGCCATTACATCTCAGAACACCAACAGTGGCCTTTCAGGGTTCACTTTTGTATCTAGTAGCTGATTCTACCTAAGCCAGAAGGTCACACCACTCTTTGCACTTGCCAGGGCGAGGTTATTCATAACCACATAATTCAACTTTGCATGTATACAGTGATCATCATGGAACAGTCTCAAGGACTTTGAACCATATTCTTAAAGCTTTGTTTTTGTAAACAAAAGGATCTCAGGTCTCTCCTAGCACCTCGTTATCCAAATCCTGACTACGCAGGTAGTTTATGTGTTTGCTTCAACTACCAATAGATAGAATCTAGCACGTATTGATTTCAACCTCCCAAATTAAAAAAAAAAAAAAACAAAAAACAAAAAACTGTCAAATAAATGCTTAGTAACCAGCATAGTATTGACAGATTATTCTCCCCCAGGAGAATAATGAGAGGGGCCTTATGATGCCACTCGCAGCACTGCATTCCAACTCACCCACCTTCATCACCTCCTCCAATTACAAGTTTGGGGAAATACAAGCATCCTCTGATTACACATGGGGATCCCCTAGAGGGGATTCGCATATCAACCACATTAAAAATATCTTCCTCGGGGCTTCCCTGGTGGCACAGTGGTTAAGAATCTGCCTGCCAATGCAGGGGACACAGGTTCGAGCCCTGGTCCGGGAAGATCCCACATGCCGCGGAGCAACTGAGCCCGTGCGCCACAACTACTGAGCTTGTGCTCTAGAGCCCGGAAGCTACAACTACTGAAGCCCACAGGCCTAGAGCCCATGATCCGCAACAAGAGATGCCACCACAGTGAGAAGCCAGCGCACCGCAACGAAGAGTAGCCCCCGCTCTCCGCAACTAGAGAAAGCCTGCGCACAGCAACGAAGAGTCAACGCAGCCAAAAATAAAATAAATTAAATAAATTTAAAAAAAAAAATCTTCCTCTCTTTCAAATGCCTAGAAAAGGGTTTTCAGATTCCTTAAAGATGATCAATATAATCCTACACTAGAGCAAACAGCAAATATACCCTGGAATTGCAGGTATTCCCATAGCTAAGGGTGGAGTTGGTTGGAAAGAAATTGCTTCCTCGGGAAATGGGAAGTGATATCTGGTCTGGTGAGAAACATTTAAAATCCCTTTCATTCTTTTTTACGGCCAAGTAATATTTCAGTGTGTGTGTGTGTGTGTGTGCATGTATATATATATACATATATACACCTCATCTTTATCCATTCATCTTGGCCAAAAAAAAGAATGAAATATTGCCATTTGCAGCAACATAGATGGACCCAGAGAATATCATACTAAGTGAAGTAAATCAGACAGAGAAAGACAAATATCAAATGATATCACTTATATGTGGAATCTGAAAAATAATGCAAATGAACTTACTTACAAAACAGAAATGGAGTCACAGAGATAGAAAACAAACATAGGTTACCAAAGGGGGAAAAAGGGGAGAGGAATAAATTGGGAGTATGGGATTAACAGATACTACTATATATATAAAGTAGATAAACAACAAGGACCTACTGTATAGCACAGGGAACTATATTCAGTATCTTATAATAAATCATAATGGAAAATATGAAAAATAGATAACTGAATTACTTTGCTGTACACCTGAAACTAACAATATTGTAAATCAACTATAATTCAATTTTTTTAAAAAAATTAAATAAATAAATAAATAAATAACCCTTTCCCCTAGAGATGGTGGTAAGTATGTATTAGTTCCTGAGCAGTGGATTTCAGATACAAGGCATGTCAGCACACCACTGAGGTGGTCTATAATTCTTTACATGTCTTATGAATTGCAGAAAAGGTGGATGTAAAATAGATCAGGGAGTTGTCTACAACAGGAACATGAAGGAAGCTTGTCTGACTTTTGAGTTTTGAAAAAGATCCTTAGGTGACTGTGACACAAACTTTAGCAGGAACTTGAAAGAAGATATAAAAACGTAGAGCCAAGCCATAAATATGGCTGCCATAATCTAGGTGAGGTAAGCACAAGGTCAGGGATTTTGCTATTTAGGGGTAAAAAGTATGTGTAAACTGTGTAGATCAATCACCAAAATTACTTTTATATTAATTTATAGGGATCTGTAGTAAGAGTAATTGTCATTATTTCAGATAGTTCCAGGAATGCTAGAGTAAGAGATTATAACAAACAAGCAATATTCTATGAAAAAAATTACCAATAGTATGACCGCTACCTATATAAAATCTAAACAAATGAATGGGCTGATTCCATCCATACACAAATGGGAGCCCATGATTTTTAGCTTTATTTCTCCTGGCCCTCAGGGTCATCTTTGGGCACTACTGCTGTTCCTCACAGATGAGCAGATGAAAAGAGTATTTCTAAAAAATACAATATAAACAGTGGTGCTTTTCTTTTTTGATCTTTGATGGAATTGGATTTGTTTCGTGGTTCGGCAGCCTTCAGTGTCTTATTAAGAACAATTTTCTCTACCACGCTACGAATGCCATCCCCATAATACTCTTGTCAGTGGCAGCGTTGGCCCAAATATGAGAAGGCTTTCTACAGAAGGTGAAATACAACCATCAAATAAAGAAGGAATAAAATTGGTCTCAAAAACTTACACTTCTCATGCTAGCCTCAAACAAAGGGAACATTTTATTAGTTTCAAATAGAAAAATAAAACATATTCACCTTCTACGGAATATAAATCTCAGTCTAAAGCATGGATTCTAAAAGTGTGGTAGTCCAGGGACCCCTGGCCTTCCCTGAAACCCTCCCAGGGGTCTGCAAGCAAATCTATTTTCATAATAATTATGTCATTTGCTTTTTTCAGTCTCATTCTCTTTCAAGTATTACAATCAAGTTGCCCAGTGGTTCTGTGGCACATGATGCTGCAACAGACACAGAAACGTATATGAGAAATCAAGTGCCTTCTGTTAAGCCACATGGTTCGAGATGGCTGCTTAGGAAACTCCTGAACTCACCTCCGTCCCCGAATACACCAAATCTACGGAACGATTTTCTCTTGAAAAAGACCTGGAAACTAGCTGAGCATCACATCAGGCAAAGGAGAAAAAAAGCCACATTGAAGCGAGTAAGAGAGGCTGAGAACCAGTCTTACTATAACACACCCCCTTCCATCCTGGGGAGCAACCCATAATAGGGAGGGAACTCACGAACCTGGAGCTTCACACACCTGAGGAGTTAAGTGTTCGTACCCTATACTGGGCACCCCAACTTTTAAGACCTGCACCTGAGAGACGAGCCCCCAGAATATCTGGCTTTCAAAAACACTGGGGGTCACCTCCATGAGACCCAAAGAGCTGTAGGGATCTAAGAGCTCTTAAAGGGCCTGCACCTGGACCCACACACCCCAGGGTCCAGAGTAGAAGCAGCCATTTGAAAAGCACCCAGATTTCATGTGGAAAAGATTCATTTCCTAATCTTAAGCCTTCACCAGAGGGGCAGGGGCCTGCTGGGACACTCTTTGGCGAGGGAGGCTGTGGGGTGTCATTTTCATGCTCTTACTCTGCGAAAGCCAGTGGGCACCATTTTTTCCCCTAATAAAATAATTCCAGATATTTAAGAGATTTTCAGACATGTAAAACAATGCCATATTTAGCACTAATTTTTTACTATGAAGATACGTTTTTAAATAAAATTATATCTACAGGTAATGGGTTTATTATTGCTATTTTTAAAATAATATGTTCCACAGTCTTTTCAGTTTTAATTTCTAATGTGATAAATATCAATAGGTTTAATCCACATCAACACTAGCCTTTGGGGATCCTCCTTAATGTTTTAAGAGTTTAAATGGTTTTCCTGAGGCCAAAGAGTTTGAGGACTGCTAATCTAAAGACTTGATTATCTGTTCTTTATCTCAAAACTTTGACCTTTGTTATTTTTGTAACAGTTCAAAAATTTTGACCTTCTTTTAAATAAAACAAATATGTAATTCTATTATTTTCAGAATGTGCCTTCAAAGATCTGATCCAAAGTGAAGGCACATATGGTAGTTAAGTTCAACACTTTTGGCAATTTGCAATGATGGGTGAAATACTGAGAAATGAAGAGCAGCATTTCTGTCAGAGAAGAAGTGTTACATATGTTCATGCATTACCCTTAACCATTTCTTACAGCATATCACAATTTAATATATACTGAATATTTTTTAAATCTTAATTTTTTAATCAATAATTTTAATCTTAATACTTTAAACAATATGTAATCTAAAAATAATCTGAACTCATAAGTATTTTTCCTGCATGTGTTTCTCACTTGAGGGTTATGAAGGAGCCACCAAATGGCAAATACAAAGCAACTTATCAAAATTATTTCATAGGATGGTCAAACAAAACTCCCTACCTGCTGTTAAAAAACTGTGATATACTTCTCTTTCTTTTAAAAAGAATTCTTTGAGAGAGTCAGAAGGAGGCTAATTTTTACCACCAAGCACTGACAAGACATCTAAATCTTGTGCTGAAATTGCTGGTTCAGGCTTGGACTACTGAGAAATATCTGCCAATCAAGCTAAATTGTGTGGTGGATTGTCAATCCTTGTCCACAAGCAATTAGAAGAAAATGACCTACAGCACTTCCATTTGTACAGAGAGAATTTAAAGGCCTGTCTCGAAAGGTGAAAGGCTATTGCATTAAGCCACTGCTGACAGAGAAAGAAGACCCTCTTGATGGGACTTCAGCCCATAAATAACACAGTCCTGGCAATAAACAGTAGTAATTGTGCCTTACAACTAAAAAGGAATTAGGGCAGACATACTAAATATAAAGCAACAGGCCTACATTACAATAACTTGCTTTACACTGTTTTTGTGTTTTCTCTCTTAAAATAACATTTTGGTAGGCCTCCCAGATTATGTAAACTTTTTGTCTTGTCTATGACTTCGGGTACTTTAGTGTTATGGTAAAATAAAGCTAACTAATTCTTTGATAAGCGAAAATTTGTCTCTCTTGTATATTCTTTTTTTTTAATGTTTTTTTATTGTGGTAAAAGTCACATAATATAAAACATACTATTTTAACCATATTTAACTTAGTTCGGTGGCACTAAGTAAATTCACATTGTTGTGCAACTCTTACCATCATCCATCTCCCGAATTTTCCACCTTCCTAAACTGAAATTCTGTCCCCATTAAACACTAACTCCCCATTTCCCCCCACGCCCCCTCAACCCCCGGCCCATGGCATCTACCAATGTACTTTCTGACTCTATGAATTTGACTATTCTAGGTCGCTCACATAAGTGGAATCAAACAGTATTTGTCTGCACTTAATGTATACTGGAATGCATTTTTAAGGTTTAAGGTTAACTTAATATATGTCCTACAAACAGATTGTACCTTCTTTTTTTCCCCCCGGGGTTATACAGCAGGTTCTCATTAGTTACCTATTTTATATATAGTAGTGTATATATGTCAATCCCAATCTCCCAATTTATCCCCCCACCCCCCTTTCTGTCTCTATTTCTGCTTTGCAAAGAGGTTCATCTGCACTATTTTTCTAGATTGCACATATATGCATTAATATACGATATTTGTTTTTCTAACTTACTTCACTCTATGACAGTCTCTAGGTCTATCCACATCTCTGCAAATGGAACAATTTCATTACTTTTAATGGCTGGGTAATATTCCACTGTATATATGTACCACATCTTCTTTACGCATTCCTCTGTTAATGGACATTTAGGTTGCTTCCATGTCCTGGCTATTGTAAATAGTGCTGCAATGAACATAGTGGTGCATGTACCTTTTTGAATTATGGTTTTCTCCAGGTATATGCCCAGGAATGGGATTGCTGGGTCATATGGTAATTCTATTTTTAGTTTTTTAAGGAAGCTCCATACTGTTCTCCACAGTGGCTGTATCAATTTACGTTCCCACCAACAGTGCAAGAGTGTTCCCCTTCCTCCACACCCTGTCCAGCATTTATTGTTTGTAGATTTTTTGATGACAGCCATTCTGACTGGTGTGAGGTGATACCTCATTGTAGTTTTGATTTGAATTTCTCTACTAATTAATGACGTTGAGCATCTTTTCATGTGCCTCTTGGCCATCTGTATGTCTTCTTTGAAGAAGTGTCTATTTAGGTCTTCCGTCCATTTTTTGATTGGGTTGTTTGTTTTTTTTTAATATTGAGCTGCATGAGCTGTTTGTATATTTTGGAGATTAATCCCTTGTCAGTTGCTTTGCTTGAAAATATTTTCACCCATTCTGAGGGTTATCTTTTCATCTTGTTTATGGTTTCCTTTGTCGAGCAAAAGCTTTTAAGTTTAATTAGGTCCCATTTGTTTATGTTTTTATTTTCATTTCCCTAGGAAGTGGGTCAAAAGTGATAAGCAAGGATGTCCACTCTCGCCACTATTATTCAACATAGTTTTGGAAGAAGTCCTACCTATGGCATCAGAGAAGACAGAGAAATAAAAGGAATCCAAATTGGAAAAGAAGTAAAACTGTCACTATTTGCAGATGACATGCTACCATACATAGAAAATCCTAAACATGCCACCAGAAAACTACTGGTGCTAATCAATGAATTTGGTAAAGTTGCAGGATGCAAAATTAATACAGAGAAATCTCTTGCATTCCTATACACTAGCAAAGAAAGATCAGAAAGAGAAATTAAGGCAACAATCCCATTTATCATTGCAACAAAAAGAATAAAATACCTAGGAATAAACCTACCTAAGGAGGCAAAAGACCTGTCCTCAGAAAACTATAAGATACTGATGAAAGAAATCAAAGATGACACAGATGGAGAGATATACCATGTTCTTGGATTGGAAGAATCAATATTGTGAAAATGTCTATACTACCCAAAGCAATCTGCAGATTCAATGCAATCCCTATCAAATTACCAATGGCATTTTTTACAGAACTAGAACAAAAAAATCTTAAAATTTGTATGGAGACACAAAAGACCCCGAATAGCCAAAGCAGTCTTGAGGGGAAAAAACGGAGCTGGAGGAATCAGACTCCCTGACTTCAGACTATACTACAAAGCTACAGTAATCAAGACAGGATGGTACTGGCACAAAAACAGAAATATAGATCAATCCAACAGGATAGAAAGCCCAGAGGTAAACCCACGCACCTATGGTCAACTAATCTATGACAAAGGAGGCAAGGATATACAATGGAGAAAAGACAGCCTCTTCAATAAGTGGTGCTGGGAAAACTGGACAGCTACATGTAAAAGAATGAAATTAGAACATTCCCTAACACCATACACAAAAATAAACTCAAAATGGATTAAAGACCTAAATGTAAGACCAGGCACTATAAACCTCTTAAGAGGAAAACATAGGAAGAACACTCTTTGACATAAACCACAGCAAGATCTTTTTTCATCCACCTCTTAGAGAAATGGTAATAGAAACAAAAAGAAACAAATGGGACC
Source organism: Eschrichtius robustus (assembly GCF_028021215.1). NCBI lineage: Eukaryota > Metazoa > Chordata > Mammalia > Artiodactyla > Eschrichtiidae > Eschrichtius > Eschrichtius robustus. The sequence goes on from NC_090845.1 coordinate 24,928,469, forward strand.
TAATGAAACTTCAAAGCTTTTGCAAAGCAAAGGTAACTACAAACAAGACGAAAAGACAACCGTCAGAATGGGAGAAAATATTTGCAAATGAATCAACGGACAAAGGATTAATCTCCAAAATATATAAACAGCTCATGCAGCTCAATATGAAAGAAACAAACAACCCAATTCGACAGTGGGCAGAAGACCTAAATATACATTTCTCCAAAGAAGATATACAGATTGCCAACAAACACATGAAAGAATGCTCAACATCACTAATTATTAGAGAAATGCAAATCAAAACTACAACGAGATATCATCTCACACCGGTCTGAATGGCCATCATCAAAAAGTCTAGAAACAATAAATGCTGGAGAGGGTGTGGAGAAAAGGGAACCCTCTTGCACTGTTGGTGGGAATGTAAATTGATACAGCCACTATGGAGAACAGTATGGAGGTTCCTTAAAAAACTAAAAATAGAATTACCATATGACCCAGCAATCCCACTACTGGGCATATACCCAGAGAAAACCATAATTCAAAGAGACACATGCACCCCAATGTTCACTACAGCACTATTTACAATAACCAGGTCATGGAAGCAACCTAAATGTCCATCGACAAATGAATGGATAAAGAAGATGCGGCACATATATATGATCAAATATTACTCAGCCATACAAAGAAATGAAATTGAGTCATTTGTAGTGAGGTGGATGGACCTAGGGTCTGTCATACAGAGTGAAGTAAGTCAGAAAGAGAAAAACAAATACTGTATATTAACGCATATATGTGGAACCTAGAAAAATGGTACAGATGAACCGGTTTGCAGGGCAGAAATAGAGACACCGCTGTAGAGAACAAACATATGGACACCAAGGGGGGAAAGTGGTAGGGGGGATGGTGGTGGTGTGATGAATTGGGAGATTGGGATTGACATATATACACTAATATGTATATAAGAATATATGTAATAAGAATCTGCTTATAAAAAAATAAATAAAATTCAAAAAAGTGTATAGAGCATACACAAGTATTTTGTGAGAACGTGAATTCATTTTGCTAAGCATCTTACTTCTCAAGCATTGGCAGTCAAGACATAAAGAGGTTTATGGGTACAGATGATCATTTTTAAGTGCAGTTAATCTCCTGGTGCAGGGAAAATTCCATTTCAGCTTTGGACTATAACAGTGGTCATACAGGGGCATGAAATGAGTTTTCCTCAAAAGACAATAAATCTTACTTCTCTTTGTTTGTGCAGGGTGTGTGTGTGTGTGTGTGTGTGTGTGTGTGTGTGTGTGTGTGTGTGTGTGTGTAGAAATCTTAATTCATACATTCATTTTTACATGCCCATCTTACTTCTTCCAGTTCTCCCCTGAGTCTGTGCTCATGACCACACATATTTCCATGTTATTCCTGATTTAAATCAAAATAATGTTTAGAATATATTTATTAATAACCCAAAATACCTCTCCCTTCCCTCTGCCCCTGCCTCCCTCGTTCCATCCCTCCCCCACTCTTATCCCTCCCTTTCTATCTATAACACTTCATACATAATTCTCACTATATATAACTATATATATGCCATGAGGGAGCCATTATACTGTGAGACACCAGGTAGATTTTTACTTGATGTTTTCATAATTTTTCCACTGCCAACAAATGTTGTATCACAAGCCTTGTTTTATTTTGGTTTTTTGTTTTTTTGAAATTTGTCTGCATCTACATTTTCTGCCTTAGATTTTAGTCTGTGGTGTGGCCTGTGTTCATTCAACGTGCTCAGTGCCCAGCACTGTACCATGGACACTTGGCTGCTTATTAAGACATGTTGTTATAGAACACTAACTAGTGACCTAAGAAGAGGACTAAAATATATCTATCATTTGGCCTTAAAACCCATCTCTGAGGCCTTCCGGCATTATAGCCTTTAGCAAATAAACACAAAATCTCAGTTTTCTAATCTACAGCTTTTCTACCTTAGAGGCATTTTTCTGGAATTAATAACGTGGGAATCACTTTTAGATCCACAGATGAAAAGCCCTCTCCTAAATGCTATGGATTGGTTAATTATACCATAGGGGACATTTGGGTTTATATTGTAAAGCATGCATATTTATAGCTCTTTTATTTTAATGCAGGTTATTTTAGCTGAGGAAGCTATTTTTACTACTGAGGATGCCTGGTATTTTCTTGTTAATAACTTTGAAAGATATAAATAGTATACTGTAGCAGTTAAACCCAAAGGTCAAACGTCCTTGATGCATGAAAGGGGTGCATATATTATCAAACCTTTTTAATCACAAAGTATACATCATTGGTGTTTGCACCGTATTTAACCCACGGATGGAGAGATTCATTTTAGTATAGAACCCACTATGGGCCTAATTTATCTATAACATCTTGATATGTAGCCTTGCATGGTCATTAAGAAGTGGTGTTGAATAAATAGTGTTTTTTTCCTGTTTTCTTCAACCCCATTTTATAGTCTTTGTGAAAAAGATGGTTTCAACCATCTGTTTTTCCATCTGATCCACATGTAATAATATACCCATTACATGGAAGCTGATAATGCATATAAAAATAAAGTACAGTTCTATTCCTATAGGACCTCAGTCTACCGGAGCAGTCAGAAGATAAACAGATTACTTCAATACAACTAGTTCTATAATAGTGGCTTGAACACAAAACTGTAAGTTCTCACAGAAGAGAGAAACTTCCTTCTTTTGGTGTCTAGGAGAATTTCAAAAGAGGAAATGATATGTGACCTTTAGAGTGTGGACCATGGACATGAAAATGGAGTCACGTATGTCAAAAGGATCAAAAATGGAAGCCGCCACCCCCACCCCCAATGCAACAAACTTTTGTCCCAGCCATCCTGAGACCACCTGGAACTTGCTGTTTTTATTCCCTAGAGACCACAGCATAGCAACCAAGCTGCTGCTGGCAAATGCCTGAATGCTCGCCAGCACTTACTGTAGTTCTGCAAAGATAACCTGTATCACTTCTCTGGAATGTCTTTGTCTGTTGCCTTTAGAAACCCCCATCACTTTCTGTTTCCCTCAGAGCATACTTGGGTTGCTCCTCAAATCAGTGCCTCCTGAATTAAAATTCCCAAGACTCCACATAAACTCTGGTTCTTATTTGCAGTCTTCTTCATATCTTGGTCGACAAAATACAATTTATCTAGTTATTTAAGGAAAAGAGGAATCACATAGTAGAATTTCAAAAAAATCTACCCAGGACTGTATTTAAACAGAGAGGAAGGTCATCCAGTTAGTTGGATCTGAGGGCTATCATCCTATTTTACCGTCCCACACACATTCCCCTCTTTACACCTGACATGTGACTCTAGGGACTCACACACGTGTACTATACTGCGGCAGTAATGGCGATTGCACACCATGGGTGTTTTCTCTCCCTCCTCCTACTTGCCAGCAAAGCCTGCCATCCATGATGGAGGCTGAAATGCCGTATCTTCGTGGTCCCAACCACCCTTGCTGCTAAGTGTGTCTATTTAACTAAATTCTGCCCAAAGGCAAGTCTGTGAGAGAGGAGAGAAGGGTCTCTGAGAAGGATTAAGAGTCAGAGTCAGGACTGGTAACAAAACAAAAACCCTTATCTACTTAACACTGTGCGGATGTGACACCTATATGGCCTGAGTATCACCAGGCAGTAACAATCCTGAGAATGAAAAGCCAGTACTCTAGTGTGGAGGAAAATCATTTTGGCAAGAGTCTACTTAATGACATTGCTAAGCATCTCAACTTATCCTGGAGATTCTTCTCTCCAGACTTTTTGGTAAGATAAGTACTGTACTTGATGTCAAAACTCCGCTAATGGATACAATATTTATATACCTCTATGGCCATTTACTAGATGATTTTATGTTAATAAATGGTTTGATATATTTTAGAGTGTATACTTCAACATACAGTATCTAGAAATGTTAACTAACAGCTAGTATTTTAAAAGAATATTTTCTTAGATGTATTTATAGATTCTAAAGAAGTAACACATGGTTATTGTTCTTAGTAAATTTGATTGGCTCATGTACTAATTGTGGCAACCAGAAAGGATGTGATTGCAAAAGACAACTCACAGGATTGAAATGGCATGGCTTATGAACCTACAGTTTATTTTGAGCAAAGGATATGATATAGAAACAGCATCAAAGCCAGGCTATGTACCACAGCCAAAGACTGCCTCACAGTAGGATCTGAAGAGGCCAGGTTCAAGCACCAATTATCCTCCCTCTGTAATGGCTATACCAAGACAGCATTTCCCTCAGGAACCACTGAGATGTATACAGGACACCCTGAAATCAGGGAGCCCAAAGGGAGTCTCAGCTTGGGTTTCTTATACAATTCTGTTCACTTAGGCATATTCTTGCTATGTAACCAGCTTGTGTCAGAGCCCTCTGGGAGGGCTTGGCGGGGGGTGGGGGTGGGGGGGGGGGGATTCCCCTAAACCAGGTGTAAACCATCAATCTCTGTAATCAGTAAATAATGCTGAACAGTTGGTATAAAATGCCCCAAATTACCTCTTGAACCCATGGTTACAAAACAACACTATTAATCAGTATGTTTCATGTTTTGACCATTGGTCAGGGTTGGGCAGGTACAGGTCTTACTTTAGCAAGACAACACAGGCCAATTTCAGGCCTACTAGAATTAACACTTACAGCATAGATGTGACAAACCCCACAATTCATACTTCTACTTTAAACAAATTATTTGTGCAACAGTGTATGTATCTGTAAGCAACAGATTATCTTAAGATAAAAGTTATCTGAAAATTATCTGAAAACCGAAGGTAATAATTTCTTGAAAAGAAAACATTTTAGATATGAAGAACTAAACAAATATGAGATGCTATTTTTTTACTGCTACTGCTTGGTACACTAGAGCTGTTCTCAAACATTCTGGTCTCAGGACCTCTTCACGCTCTTAAATATTATTGAAGACCCTCAAAGAGTGTTTTTGTTTGTTGGGGAGGGGGTATATTTATTAATATTTACCCAATTAGAAATTAAAACAAATTAAAGATACTTCTTAAAGAATTATATTTGACAAAATATAAAACATTTACTCAGAAGAGTGGTACTGTTTTACATTTTTGCAAATCTTTTAAATGTCTAGCCTAATAGACGACAGGTGCGTTCTCATACAGTCTACTTTAAATCTGTTGTGATGTTACTTTGGTAGAAGTACACACATGAACAAAATATGGCCTCTCATAAAGAAGTATTTGGAAAAGGGGGGGGGCTATTTTAATAGCCTTTTAAGATAATTTTGGATATTCTTTACAAGTGATAGTTTCATAAAAGTTACAATGCAGAATCGAACTATCAATGGACTTTTTGTACTCTGTTACATTAAAATCCATTGATATATCTTACACTTTCAATGTAAAGTATCTTTTATGCGCCTGCAATTTTGTAACATCAAACATTGATCCCTGGAGAATTTTGGTTCACTGACATTTCATTATGCAATACAAAAGTCATCTTAATATCACCAGTATTGTCATCAGAAAAGTCTTTAAGTACTGAGAAGGTGTCAAGCTTATGGAAGCATTTACAAGTTTTCCAAAATTCTAATTTTTGCATGAAATTTCAAAATTTTTCTTTGGCAACAAAGAGTCAATCATTTTCCTTTAAGTGGCAGTCTCACTTTTAATTATTTTCAGACATTATCTTCCAACTGCCCAAGTCTGAATAACCAGTTCTTGTCTGTCAGGAGTTCTTTCAAAATAAGATAAAAATAATGTTCCATGAAAAAGAAAACATCTACTTCAGCTCAAAACAAAACAACCGCGCAAATCCCTTGAGACAATATTTACTTTAGCATACAGCAGAAATGCTTTATCCGTACTTCCCAGGTCAACAGACAAAATGCTAAAAGATGTGCAACTGAGATTTTGGAAACTTAGTATTTTTTTCCCCGCTTTTCCCAGAATATTTTTAAGTGAAACCAGCATTTTTTTTTTTAAATAGTGTGCATATATTTTGGTGCCACTGTCTTGATTTGTTCTAAGGTGCCAGCTCTTCTATCCTGTTGCTTTTGTAACGTTGGCGCAAATATTAACACAGTGAAAAAGAGAAATAATTTTTCCGTATAATTATTGATTTCCTTATGCTCACAGACCACCTGAAAATGGTCTCATTGATGCCGAGGCTTCGGGTGGAACATATTCTGAGGGCCAAAGGAGAAGTCTAAACACAGACTGAATATATGGATTCAAGTTCTAGGTCTGCAATTTTCTAGCTATATTGTTGGGGAAAAGAATGAGCCATTCGTGGGATCTTTTTTTCCCCAAAGTTAACAGCTTATATGTGTAAGGACAAAATGACGTCATGTAAAGGAATGTTTTATGTAAAGTAATAAATGCTATGAAAATATATTTTAGTTACCACCACCGCTGGTGAACACATAAAACAGTTAATAGCATCCCTTTAACATTTAGGTATGCCAGTGCTGTGTACTGGCAATACAATGTTACATGATGTCTTTATGTAAAAAGACTTTTAAGCAATTAAAGTTGAAAGGATCACGAAAATCCATTTACCTCAACTCTGTTGATGTATTAGTAGCTGTAACATTTTAAATATCAGGAAGATACAGACGGCCCATTACCAGAAATAAAACATTACTCTCAGAATATCACTGTACACGTAGAACGGGGTAACACCACAGCAGATCATAAGAGCCTACCTTGGAGAGGAATCATGGAGTCCCTCCAATCTGGTTTTCCTTTACTCCTTCAGTCTTACGGTGCTCCGGCCAGTTTGCTCATCTACCTCTCACTAAGATCCCTGCGTTTTAGCTCACTTCCTTCGGTTTTCTGCTTGGTAGAGAAGCATTCCCGTCTTCCGGGTCTTTTCTCAAAGGACCCACAACTGCTAGATCAAGGCTTCGCAAAGCCTTAAGTGCATGAGAATCACTTGAAGAGATTTTTAAATCAATTACTCCTGAGAGCCCCACCCTTCGAGACTCTGACTCGGTAGGTGGGGCTCAGGTGTTTGTAAAACATCCCAGGTGATACTCATGTTACTAATCTCAGGACCCCACTTTAAGTAGACAAACTTTTACTAATACAAACCACCTTAAAAATAAACTTCGGGTATGTTATTGTAGGGGAGAAAAATGTGCCACCGCAAAATGCATCTCTTTAGCATGCGGATTATTTTGAGCTGAAAACAATCAAGGTCCAAAAGACTCCCCGAAAATCTTTGACCTTCCCCCTAATTGCCTAAAAGAATGCAGAGAGAGGATCTGTTCTAGGAAGGGAGCCATCACAATAGATAACTATAGCATAATATAAAGTAGGTGTGATAGTAAAGAGTTAAAATTTCTCTCAGTGTCCCACTGTCTCTGCAGGGCCCAGCAAACATTTGTTTGCCGAACATTTATTTTCTATCTCCATGTCAATTGCCTTCCTCCCCTTTGAAATGCCAAACCACTACCCCCAACATCCTCTTTTGTTTTTAGCTAAAGATGATACGTAAGGTGACGGCTTCCACCATTTTGGTGAGTTACTCAGTTCTTCCGGGTCTCTCCCATGTAAACGTGCTATTAAACTTTTGTTTGATTTTCTCCTGTTAATCTCTCTCATGTCAATTTAATTCTTAGAGCAGCCAGAGGAACCTAGAAGGGTAGAGGAAAATTTCTTCCTCCCTGACACGATCATGCCATCAGAGTCATGGTCTCTTTTTTTTTTTTTTTTTTCTGTCTTACCAAGATAACCAGGCAGGTAGGGCAGGGAAGCAGGGAAAATCGGCATTCTGGATATTTAAAAAAACAAAACAAAAAAACCCCACAAACAAGCAAAAGAAAAGTAAATGCAAGAAAGTAAACAGTTCCTTAATGACTGCATTGAATTGGCAGTTTAAATTTAGCTTAAATTTAGTTTAAATTTAAATTTAAGTGAATTAAGGTATGCATGTTAAAATAAACAGCTGATGGTATTTAATTTTCCCTTTCTCTTATTTTAAAGCCTCGGAGATTCACCCAATTCATTGTAGATGAAGGCAGTTTCTGTTGACTTTTTTTTTTTCCTCATGGAATTTTTGTTCCTTATTTGTCTTATAGGTTGCATACTTTAGGACTTGAATTTTCCTTTGGAAATTATCTTTTCGACTTCATGTGAAGTAATTAATTCTTCTTTAATAATAAACCATTTGCAGAAACGTGTTAGCCTAGAAGAAAACTAAAGTTTCTATATCTGTTAAAGGGCAGAAATCAAAGATCCCTAAAAAACGTCTGTCAGGGAGAAGTTGAGTGTATCAATTCTTCTAACAGCCATTTATTTTGGAATGAAGTCTTAGGGGAATTAGCTATGAATGTTCACAATAGTCTGTTAAGTCATATTGGAGGGAAAAACCCAAATGGCTATTTGCTGATTATTTTTGAAAATTTAAAGCCCAAACTGGTAATTGAAAGTAACTTTCCAGTAGAAAAACTATTCCAAATACCTAGCCCATCTTGCAGAGAACTTTTACAGAATACAGCACAATTGCTAAACACATCCATGAATGAGATACATACATGCAAGGGGGATGGTGGTGGGATAGAGGGGTAGAGAAAGTTTACTCTGTAACTATGTTTTAATGATGAGGTGGATGCTTGAAACTGCTTCAAAGTGAGTAATATTTTGAACATTAGGACGTAGTTCTACACTTCAATTGTGCAAATATTAAAGACCATGTTTAAAGGTAATGGACCAGATCAACCATTCTCTTTTCATATTTGAGAAAATTTCCCTGAATTACTCCCTTTAGGGCTTTAGTAGCCAAAATTATTTCATATAGTTCAATCATTATAGCATTTAGAAGGTGTCTAGATCTCATTTTATCATGGCATTGTATATGAATGAATGTGTGTGTGTGTGTATATATATATATATATATATATATATATATATATATATATATATATATACACACACACACTTCCAGAATAAAGAACTATTAAGAAACAAATTGGCTTTATTAGGTGATTCATGAATCAGGCAGCATCCTATCTAGCAACTAGAAGGCACTTTGAGGGGTTGTACAAAATGGAAGGTTTTTATAGGAAGAAAAGTGGGGCAAGGGAGCTATTAGTAAGAGAAACAAAAATTATCTTTAGGCCAGGACATCGTTGGGGGCAGGGGGAGGGGTGGGGGGTGGAGGGAATGGTGAGGGTTTTATCATGTAGATTGCCTCTTCTTCCACTGGGGGAATAGAGAGGGTCTATGTGACAGATCAACTTATTGAAGCTGATCAGAAAATTCTTAGACTGGTTGATTAAGATTACCTATCTACAGAAAGTCAAAACTGCAATTAAGTCTTGATTTACTATTGAAACCCAGCAGGACCCTGTCGGGGCTTCCTGAGTATAAAGCCTTTCCCTGTCTCCGTTTTCTTATTTACAGGATAAAGGCTTCAGCCTCCTAGACCTCCCCTGAGTACCAAAGAGGAGATTCAAACAGTTGCTAATCAAGGAAGGGAGGGAATGCAGAAACAAAGAAGCAGTGAGAAACAATAGTGCAGCCTTTAAAGCAGGATCCTAGTTCCTCAAGGAATATATACATATCAATATTTTTGAGTCCTTCTGCAGGAACCAAGGCCCCCACCCAGGTGGAGGATGGTAACTCCAGGCTGAGCACAAGATTCCTGGAGCACCGCCCTGTTACCTCACCACCAACCAGTCAGAAGAAAGCCACACACCCTGCAGCCCTCACCCCAAATTTTGCCTATGAAAACTTCTCCCCCAAAACCACTGGGGAGTTTGGGGGTTTTGAGCATGAGCCACCCATTTCTCCTTGCTTGGCCCTGAAATAAAACTTTCTCTACTCCAAACTCCGACATTTCGGCTTGTTTGGCTTCACTGTGCGTCAGGCACAAGAACTTGTGTTCGCTAACACTGTCATGGTGGGTAAATGACTCTACTTGGGGCCTGTTATTTCTTTTTTAACAGACCTTTAAATGCCTAAATGCTGTACCTTTGTTACTTCTTCTCCCTGAATGGGAGATCAGCAAATGCATACACAACATTGTAAATCAACTATAATCCAATTTTTTAAAAAAAAAAGCAAATGCTTTTCAGAAAGGAGACACATGAGCTTAATCTTGGATTAACTGGCATAACTCAGATGAGGGAGGGAGGATATCCTGAAGCACAGAGATCATGGAGAATATGTTACAATCTTCAGCTCATTCTTAACACAGTATAGGGATCCATGGGGATCTTATTAAAATCTATGTTAAATCATGTCATTTCTCAAACATGCTGATAGCTTCCCATATTACTAAAGACAAAGTACTTACAATTCCTTTAAGGCACTATATGATCTAGCCCCCTTTTATTTCACTTTCCCTTTGTTCCCTTTGCTTGAGCCACTGGGCCTTATTACTCCTCAAACAGGCCATTGAAACTACCTGCTCAGTACTGTTAAAAAACAAAATTCAGCTGAGTAAATTTTAAAGCTCTAATGGACTTTACTGAATGGTTCGTGAATTGGGCAGCATTCCATCTGAGGAGTAGAGGGGAGCTCCAAAGCGCTACAGAAAGGGAAAGGTTTTTAAAGACAAGGAAGTCATAAATGAAAAAAAATCACTTCAGGCTCAGAGCATTCAACCAACCTATGGGGTACAGAAGGGGGTCTATGGGGCAGATGACCTCATCTTCCTCTGGGGGATGGAGAAGGCCCTTGTGATAAGTTACCTCATTGGTGCTGATCAGAAAATTCCTGACTGACTGGTTAAGACTACATTTCTGGGGGACGTTGACCTTCAGTTAGGTTAGTGGTGTGGCCTAGCATAAGTGACTCCATTTTGGGCCTGTGATTGGTTTTTTAATTTTGTTTTGCTTTTAAACAGTACCTCTGCTTTTGCTGGTGGGCATAGGAAAAATAATTTTTCCTCTATCTTTCTAGGTTCTTGGCTGAGACACCCGTGTAGTAAAAGACAGATTAACAGAAGAAAAACAAACAGAAGTTTCATAGCATGTACACCTCCAGTATACATGGGATATGCCAGGAAAACTATAAACTAGTTACAAAAGGTCACAAATTATATGATTCCCTTTATAGGAAATGCCCAGAATAGGCAAACCCATAAGAACAGAAAGTAGATTAGTGTTTGTCAAGGGCCTGGGGGGGTGAGGGGGGGTGGGGGGGGGGTAGGGGGGTTGGAGGGTGGAAGGAATGGACAGTGATGATGAAAATGTTTAGCAATTAGCAGTGATGATTGCACAGTTTGTGAATATACTAAAACCCACTGAACTGTACACTTTAAAATGCTGAATATTTTGTACGGTATGTGAATTTTATCTTAATTTTTTAAAAAGATTCAAAACCACAATTCAGAGTGTGAACAGTTAACCACTATTCTATACTGCCAACTGTGTAATTATGTAGTATTTCTAAACTCTATTGAATTGCTTACTACTTTCAATTGTTTTTCTAGGTTAGTGATTCCCTGTCTAGGTTTTGCAAGACCTGGGATATCTCTAATGACCAGTGGGTGTCAGAATTATCAGCTCCCAATATTTTTCAATTAAGAATTATAAGACTGTTAAAAAATATTTGACTCCTATATTGAAAAATACCTTTAGGAAGTACAGGAGGAAGCGGTATGACAAAAAGAATTAAAAAATAAAACAGCAGGACCTTCAAGATGGCAGAGGAGTAAGACGTGGAGATCACCTTCCTCCACACAAATACAGCAGAAATACATCTACACGTGGAACAACTCCTACAGAACACCTACTTAACTCTGGCAGAAGACCTCAGACTTCCCAAAAGGCAAGAAACTCCCCACGTGCCTGGGTAGGGCAAAGAAAAAAGAAAACACAGAGACAAAAGAACAGGGATGGGACCCGCACCTCTGGAAGGGAGCTGTGAAGGAGGAAAAGTTTCCACACACTAGGAAGCACCTTCACTGGTGGAGATGGGGGATTGGCAGGGGGGAAGCTTCAGAGCCACGGAGGAGAGCGCAACAACAGGGGTGCAGAGGGCAAAGCGGAGAGATTCCCACACAGAGGATCAGTGCCAACCAGCACTCACCAGCCTGAGAGGCTTGTCTGCAAACCCTCCGGGGCAGGTAGGGGCTGGGAGCTGAGGCTCAGGCTTCGGAGGTCAGATCCCAGGGAGAGGACTGGGGTTGGCTGCTGAACACAGTCTGAAGGGGGCTAGTGCGCCACAGCTAGCCGGGAGGGAGTCCGGGAAAACACCTGGACCTGCCTAAGAGGAAAGAGACCATTGTTTCACGGTGCGCAAGGAGAGGGGATTCAGAGCACGGACTAAATGAGCTCCAGAGACAGGCACAAGCTGCAGCCATCAGCACGGACACAAGCGATGGGCATGAAATGCTAACACTACTGCTACAGACCCTAAGAATCCTGTGTGCAAGCACAGGTCACTATCCACTCCTCCCCTCCTGGGAGCCTGTGTAGCCCGCCACTGCCATGGTCCTGCGATCCAGGGACAACTTCCCCGGGAGAACACACGGCGCGCCTCAGGCTATTGCAACATCATACTGGCCTCTGCTGCCGCAGGCTCACCCCACATTCCGCTACCCTCCCTCCCCCTGGCCTGAGTGAGCCAGAGCCCCCGAAGCAGCTGCTCCTTTAACCCCATCCTGTCTGGGTGAAGAACAGACGCCAGAGGGCGACCTACATGCAGAGGCGGGGCCAAATCCAAAGCTGAACCCCAGGAGCTGTGCGAAAAAAGAAGAGAAAGGGAAATCTCTCCCAGCAGCCTCAGGAGCAGCAGACTAAATCTCCACAATCAACTTGATGTACCCTGCATCTGTGGAATACCTGAATAGACAACGAATCATCCCAAAACTGAGGCGGTGGGCTTTGGGAGCAACTATAGACTTGGGGTTTGCTTTCTGCATCTAATTTGTTCCTAGTTTTATGTTTATCTTAGTTTAATATTTGAGTTTTTATCATTGGTAGATTTGTCTATTGGTTTGGTTGCTCTCTTTTTTAAATTACTTTATGTTTTATTTTAATAATTTAAAAAATTTTTTATTTTAATAACTTTATTTTGTTTCTTTCTTCCTTTTTTTTTTTTTCTTGTCTCCCTTTTCTTCTAAGCCATGTGGCTAACAGGGTCTTGGTGCTCCAGCCGGGTGTCAGGCCTGAGCCTCTGAGGTGGAAGAGCTAACTTCAGGACATTGGTCCACCAGAGACCTCCAGCCCCTCATAATATAATCGGCGAGAGCTCTCCCAGAGATCTCCATCTCAACGCGAAGACCCAGCTCCACTCAATGACCAGCAAGATCCAATGCTGGAGACGGCATGCTAAACAATTAGCAAGACAGGAACACAACCCCACCCATTATCAGAGAGGCTGCCTAAAATCATAATAAATTCACAGATACGCCAAAACACCACCAGATGTCGTCCTGCCCACCAGAAAGACAAGATCCAGCCTCATCCACCAGAACACAGGCACCAGTCCCCTCCACCAGGAAGCCGACACAACCCACTGAACCAACCTTACCCACTGGGGGCAGACACCAAAAACAATGGGAACTACCAACACGCAGCCTGTGAAAAGGAGACCGCAAACACAGTAAGTTGAACAAAATGCGAAGACAGAGGAATACACAGCAGATGAAGGAGCAAGGTAAAAACCTACCAGACCAAACAAATGAAGAGGAAATAGGCAGTCTACCTGAAAAAGAATTCAGAGTAATGAGAGTAAAGATGATCCAAAATCTTGGAAATAGAATGGAGATAATACAAGAAACGTTTAACAAGGACCTAGAAGAACTAAAGAGCAAACAAACAGTGATGAACAACACAATAAATGAAATTAAAAATTCTCTAGAAGGAATCAGTAGCAGAATAACTGAGGCAGAAGAACGGACAAGTGACCTGGAAGATAAAATAGTGGAAATAACTACCAGAGAGCAGAATAAAGAAAAAAGAATGAAAAGAATTGACGACAGTCTCACAGACCTCTGGGAAAGCTGGAGTAGCAATTCTCATATCAGACAAAGTAGACTTTAAACTAGACTATTACAAGAGACAAAGAAGGACAGTACATAATGATCAAGGGATCAATCCAAGAAGAAGATATCACAATTGTAAATATTTATGCACCCAACATAGGAGCACCTCAATACATAAGGCAAATGCTAACAGCCATAAAAGGGGAAATCAACAGTAACACAATCATAGTAGGGGATTTTAACACCCCTCTTTCACCAATGGACAGATCATCCAAAATGAAAATAAATAAGGAAACACAAGCTTTAAAAGATACATTAAACAAGGTGGACTTAATTGATATTTATAGGACATTCCATCCCAAAACAACAGAATACACTTTCTTCTCAAGTGCTCATGGAACATTCTCCAGGATAGACCATATCGTGGGTCACAAATCAAGCCTTGGTAAATTTAAGGAAATTGAAATTGTATCAAGTATCTTTTCCAACCACAACGCTATAAGACTAGATATCAATTACAGGAAAAAAACTGTAAAAAATACAAACAAATGCAAGCTAAACAGTACACTACTAAATAAGCAAGAGATCACTGAAGAAATCAAAGAGGAAATCAAAAAATACCTAGAAACAAATGACAATGAAAACATGACAACCCAAAACCTATGGGATGCAGCAAAAGCAGTTCTAAGAGGGAAGTTTATAGCAATACAAGCCTACCTCAAGAAACAAGAAACATCTCAAATAGACAACCAAACCTTACTCCTAAAGCAATTAGAGAAAGAAGACCAAAAAACCCCCAAAGTTAGCAGAAGGAAAGAAATCATAAAGTTCAGATCAGAAATAAATGAAAAAGAAATGGAGGAAATGACAACAAAGATCAATAAAACTAAAAGCTGGATCTGTGAGAAGATAAACAAAATTGATAAACCATTAGCCAGACTCATCAAGAAAAACAGGAAAAAGACTCAAATCAATAGAATTAGAAATGAAAAAGGAGAAGTCACAACTGACACTGCAGAAATACAAAGGATCATGAGAGATTACTACAAGCAACTATAGGCCAATAAAATGGACAACCTAGAAGAAATGGACAAATTCTAAGAAAAGCACAAGCTTCTGAGACTGAACCAGGAACAAATAGAAAATATAAACAGACCAATCACAAGCACTGAAATTGAAACTGTGATTAAAAATCTTCCAACAAACAAAAGCCCAGGACCAGATGGCTTCACAGGCGAATTCTATCAAACATTGAGACAAGAGCTAACACCTACCCTTCTCAAACTCTTCCAAACTATAGCAGAGGGAGGAACACTCCCAAACTCATTCTACGAGGCCACCGTCACTCTGATACCAAAACCAAAGATGTCACAAAAAAAGAAAACTATAGGCCAATGTCACTGATGAATATAGATGCAAAAATCCTCAACAAAATACTAGCAAACAGAATCCAACAGCACATTTACAGGATCATACACCATGACCAAGTGGGTATTATCCCAGGAATGCAAGGATTCTTCAATATATGCAAATCATTCAATGTGATACACCATATTAACAAATGGAAGGATAAAAACCATAAGATCATCTCAATAGATGCAGAAAAATCTGTTGACAAAATTCAATGGCCATTTATGATAAAAACCCTCCAGAAAGTAGGCATAGAAGGAACTTACCTCAACATAATAAAGGTCATATATGACAAACCCACAGACAACATCATTCTCAATGGTGAAAAACTGAAACCATTTCCTCTAAGATCAGGAATAAGAAAAGGTTGTCCACTCGCACCAGTATTATTCAACATAGTTTTGGAAGTTTTAGCCACAGCAATCAGCGAAGAAAAAGAAATAAAAAGAATCCAAGTTGGAAAAGAAGAAGCAAAACTGTCACTGTTTGCAGATGACATGATACTATAAATAGAGAATCCTAAATATGCTACCAGAAAACTACTAGAACTAATCAATGAATGTGGTAAAGTAGCAGGATACAAAATTAATTTACAGAAATCTCTTGCATTCCTATACTAATGATGAAAAATCTGAAACAGAAAGTAAGGAAACACTCCCATTTACCATTGCAACAAAAAGAATAAAATACCTAGGAATGAACCTACCTAAGGAGACAAAAGACCTGAATGCAGAAAACTATAAGACACTATTGAAGGAAATCAAAGATGACACAAACAGATGGAGAGATATAACATGTTCTCGGACTGGAAGAATCAACATTGTGAAAATGACTATACTACCCAGAGCAATCTACAGATTGAATGTAATCCCTATCAAACTACTAATGGCATTTTTCACAGAACTAGAACAAAAACTTTCACAATTTGTATGGAAATACAAAAGAACCCGAATAGCCAAAGCAATCTTGAGAAAGGAAAATGAAGCTGGAGGAATCAGGCTCCCTGACTTCAGACTCTACTCCAAAGCTAGAGTAATCAAGACAGTATGGTACTGGCAAAAAGCAGAAATATCGATCAATGGAACAGGATGGAAAGCCCAGAGATAAACCCATGCACATATGGTCACCTTATCTTTGATAATGGAGGCAAGAATATACAGATGGAGGAAAGACAGCCTCTTCAATAAGTGGTGCTGGGAAAACTGGACAGCTAGTTGAAAAAGAATGAAATTAGAACAGTCCCTAACACCATACACAAAAATAAACTCAAAATGGATTAAAGACCTAAATGTAATGCCGGACACTATAAAACTCTTAGAGGAAAACATAGGCAGAACACTCTATGACATAAATCACAGCAAGATCCTTTTTGACACGCATCCTAGAGAAATGGAAATAAAAACAAAAATAAACTAATGGGACCTAATGAAAGTTAAAAGCTTTTGCACAGCAAAGGAAACCAACAACAAGACGAAAAGACAACCCTCAGAATGGGAGAAAATATTTGCAAATGAAGCGACTGACATAGGATTAATCTCCAAAATATACAAGCAGCTCATGCAGTTCAATATCAAAAAACAAACAACCCAATCCAAAAATGGGCAGAAGACCTAAATAGATATTTCTCCAATGAAGATATACAGATTGCCAACAAAAACATGAAAGGATGCTCAACATCACTAATCATTAGAGAAATGCAAATCAAAACTACAGTGAAGTATCACCTCACACCAGTCAGAATGGCCATCATCAAAAAATCTACAAACAATAAATGCTGGAGAGGGTGTGGAGAAAAGGGAACCCTCTTGCACTGTTGGTGGGAATGTAAATTGTTACAGCCACTATGGAGAACAGTATGGAGGTTCCTTAAAAAACTGAAAATAGAACTACCATATGACCCAGCAATCCCACTAGTGGGAATATACCCTGAGACAACCATAATTCAAAAAGGGTCATGTACCACAGTGTTCATTGCAGCACTATTTACAATAGCCAGGACATGGAAGCAACCTAAGTGTCCATCGACAGATGAATGGATAAAGAAGATGTGGCACAAATATACAATGGAATATTACTCAGCCATAAAAAGAAACGAAATTGAGTTATTTGTCATGAGGTGGATGGACCTAGAGACTGTCATAGAGAGTGAAGTAAGTCAGAAAGAGAAAAACAAATACCGTATGCTAACACATATATATGGAATCTAAAAAAAAAAAAAGGAAAAATGGTTTTGATGAACTTAGGGGCTGGGCAGGAATAAAGATGCAGATGTAGAGAATGGACTTGAGGATATGGGGAGGGGGAAGGGTAAGCTGGGACAAAGTGAGAGAGTGGCATGGACGTATATACACTACCAAATGTAAAATAGATAGCTAGTGGGAAGCAGCCACAGCACAGGGAGATCAGTTCGGTGCTTTGTGTCCACCTAGAGGTGGGGGATAGGGAGGGTAGGAGGGAGGGAGAGGCAAGAGGGAGGAGATATGGGGATATATGTATATGTATAGCTGATTTACTTTGTTATAAAGCAGAAACTAACACACCATTTTAAAGTAATTATACTCCAATAAACATGTTAAAAAATAAATAAATAAAATGCTTAAAAAAAAATAATAAAATAATCGCAGTGCTACAACTTCAAAAAAATTATTTATGTAATTCTCTATGCTCTACTATTTTTATAATATATATTTTACACACACACACATATACATACATATATCTCAGGTAAAAATGTATTGATTTTTCTGCTTTTTTAACTTAGAAACTCACATTTTCATATTGATACATTTAGCATTTTCAATAGTGACCCACTGGCCAATCATTTCAATATAATTTGTTTAGATCTCAGTTTCCCAACTAGGGATTGAATCCGGGTCACAGTGGTGAAAGCCTGGAATCCTAACCACTGGGCCACCAGAGAACACCCCCCACACCCCCAGTTTTGAATTTTTATAAGCTCGTGAAAAATTAAGTCACCAGCATTGAACAGAGGTGATGTAATTTTTCTAATACTCTTTACCATGTTTTTCTAGTCTCATTTGCTGGCTGCTACCCCTCTCCTAGACCTCCTCCAAATACTGGAGTGCCCCACAATTCAGTTCTGTGACCTCTTATATTTTCACTCTAGTTTTATCATTTTGATGATCTTATGTAGTCACACATCCTTAAATTTACCTATTTGCTGATTACTATTAAATGTATGACTCCAGCCCATTCCTCTCTTCTGACCTCTGGACTTCTATATCTACCAGACTATTCAATATTCACTTGTGTCTCTACTGGATATCTCAAGCACAAAATGTCCAAGGCTGAGATTCTACTTTTTCTCCCCATTCCTGCACCCCTTTCAGTTTTAACTAGGTTAGCTAATGACAGCTATACCCTTACTCTTCTTCAGTCAGAATATCTGATGTCATCTTTGACTCCTCTCATTCTCTTACAACCCATATCCATCCTGTCACAATGTATCATCTCTACCTTCAAAGTGCACACAGAATGTGACTGCTTTTCAGGGTTATTGTAGAGTACAATTCCAGGAAGCATGTTAATATGCATGCCATGTTGAAACCGAGCAGGACCCTGTGGGTCTCCTGGGCACGGAAGCCTTTCCTTGCCCCCCATTCCTTGTTTGCAGGGAGTAGACTCCATCCTCCTTGACCTTCCCTGAGTCCCAAAGGGCAGAGTCGAACAGTTGCTCATCAGGGAAGGGATGCAGAGATAAGGGAGAAGCAGCCAGAAACAATAGTGCAGCCTTGGGGCAGGGTCCTGGTTCCACCTCACGGGATACACATAACAATATCTTTGAGCTCTTTTGCAGAACTAAAACCCCCAACAAATGGAAGATGTTAGCATTCTTCATTCCAGAGAGGATGACCTGAGGCCAGATTAAAGGAACCAGAGAAGCTCATCAAGAGACTACCTGAGACCAGATTAAAGAAGTGCAGGCCCTACACACACCCTAATCCTTATAAGCAACCCCACCCTTGAACCACTGCTATAAAACTCCTCACCAAATCCTCCCAGGTTAGGACACACAGTTTTTGAGAGGCTAGCCCACTGTGTCCCCCTTTGCCTGGGAAAGCAATAAACCCATTCTTTTCTACTTCAGCCAAAACTCTTACCTCCAAGATTTGGTTCGGCACCTGTGCACAGAGGCCAAGTTTTCGGCATCGATGTGAATGTTGCCCGCTAAAACAATACAGTGCATAACCACTCACATAGATTGCAAAGTTAATATACCCCTGCTACTGTGCAATATGATGTCTGTGTTCACCACTTCCACTGATATGACCCTGATCCAAGCAACCATAAATTTTTTGCCTGGAATACTATAATAACTTCATAAAAGGCCCCCTTGAATCCAATGATAAAATATACATCTCATCCTGTCATTCTTATGCCCAGAACCTTCTAGATTCCCATCTCAATCACAGTAACAGCCATATATTTATACAAGGTCTAGCCCTCCTCTCATCACCCCTTTTAACTTTATCTCCTACTACTCTTCCACTTGCTCACTCTGTTCTAGTCATCAGTTTCTTTCTTGTTTCCTGAATAAGCCTGTCATGATCTTCTGCTATTTCATTCTGAAATAATCT
Organism: Eschrichtius robustus; assembly: GCF_028021215.1. Taxonomy (NCBI): domain Eukaryota; kingdom Metazoa; phylum Chordata; class Mammalia; order Artiodactyla; family Eschrichtiidae; genus Eschrichtius; species Eschrichtius robustus. The sequence goes on from NC_090845.1 coordinate 24,948,407, forward strand.
CACCCCAGACATCTGCATAGTTTCCTATCTCAGTTTCTTTAAGTCTTATATGCAACATGTCACTTTCTCAATAGGCCCTTGTTTCCCATCCTATCTAAAATCTCAGCACCTTTTTCCCTTTACAGTTATTGTTAGTAATTATTACCTGCTAACATATTATATATTTCATTTCTTTATTTTCTCTCTTACTTCCTAAGATGTAATTTCCATGAGTGCAGATATTTTTGCCTCTTTTGGTCACTCACATTTCCATAGTATCTAGAAGAGTGTCTGGCACATAGTTAGTGTTCGAAAACCATATGTTGAGTTAAACAATATTTAAAACTTTGTAAATATAACTGAGTTTCTATTAAATGTAACCACAAGGAATCCAAAATGATATAACCATCAACTTACTGACCTGTGATAAAGTGATTTGAGAATAAAACGGGTGTTCAGCTTCTCTTGACTCCTGGGAAGAACATTGTCAACGTAGCTGGAAAAACATCACCTATAAAAATAGTACGCAAATACATTAGAATGACCATTCCACCACCATATAGGTTCTTCTCTATCTTCACTCATTGATTCCATTATTCCATAGACGTTTTTGGTATTTACTAGAGAGTCAAAGGAAATATGTGTATCATAAAAAGAACACAGATCCATACTTATATGGTATAAATGTAACATAAATTTTATTGGGAAAACTTATAGGGAGAAAAGCCACAGTGAACAAAATCTTCTGTTCTCTTATTATTCTGGATCTGGCTTAGCTGGATGTACCACGAAAAGTGATCCAAAAGAAAAAACCCCACCCACCATGTTGCTTGATATATTTATAGGAAAAGTACATGAGGGACAGTTTATCTAGTCAATTACATAATAATGGAAGTTTCTTCTTTTTTTCAATTGAAGTATAACTGACTTACAGTATTATATTAGTTCCAGGTATAAACGTAGTAATTTGATATTTTTATACATTACAAAATGATCTTGGTTGAAGAAGCCTGTCAAATAGAAGTCTTGGAGGAGACGTACCCACCCCTGAACCAGCAGTTTGGGTAAAGCAGAAGATAGAGCCATACAGATTTTTAAAAGTGGGCACCCACCAGTTTGAGAACTTGGATAAATGTGAGCCTTAGTTGAAGTTTGCTTTCCATTTCACAATGGAACTTTCTGGGACTTATCGCAATACACGGGATCTTAATTGACAGAGAACCCGTGGCCAGTTGGAAATGTTGGGTCGGTTAGTAAAAAAATTTTCTTTCAGTGAGATGATCTGTTTCTGTTGGGTCCACTAAGATGCAAGGCATTTCACTGCAAAAATCATATAACAGGACAGTTTATTAAACATGTACATGAAAGTGCATATTACAATGACTGGTTTATGATGTACACTCAGTAATTATTCATTGATTCTAAATGTGAAACAAAAGAAGCGGGGTTGTTGATGAGAATGTAGCCAGGACTATTCTACATGCTTAGTGCATCATATTTCATTTATTTCTCACATCAACTCTGTGATGTACCTCCTATTATTCTCATCCCCACTTCACATATGATGAATTTGAGGCTCAGAAAATTGTCTCAAATCACACAGTTTTTAAGTAAAAGGATTATAAACCAAATCCTGGCATGTTTCTTCCATTCTACACTCTTAACTACCAGGCATATTGCCTCCCAATTTCCTTCCATAAATTGTTCAGTAAGATAACATGAAGAAGGGGCAAATAAATCTTTTTTTCTTTCTTTCCATGGTAAAAAAAAATCTACAAGAATATTGAGTTTTGTGCAAAAAGGGAAGTAGTTTCTTGTGTTTCATATTTGTACTATCCCATGCTATTAGTATAATGAAAATAGTGAAGAAATAAGGATCTGCTTCTGTGACTGTAGTAACTTAATTAAAAGCAAAGTCATTTAAATTTTCTTTCCCCCTTTCTATCAGAGGAGTTAGTTGGCCACTTCACTTCTCAGGGGTACGGATATTAATGAATGAATGGCTGTAATAGGGTTGGAAAGTTTAGAGGAAAGAGTATACAAGAATGAATCATAAATTGTATGGTCAGATTTCCATTCTTAGATTCAAAACCCTTTAACAAGGTGAACAAGCACTGATAAAAGGCACATAGAACAGGAAAATGTTATGTCTGAACACAGGGAGAAAAGTATAGGCTTAAAAATGGAAGTTGTCAGTGTCTCGGGAAAGACATAATTGCGTTTGGGAAGATTTTAAAGGTTAATAAAAAGTTTATCTCCTACTTTTGTCTTTTGGGGAATAAATGTAAATTATTGACATGATAGTTACAGAATATATCATGGTGTCCTATGGGGTCATTAATTCAATATTCTCCATATCTAAATTAACAAAGAGAATTATATTTCTACTTATGCTTGTAGATTTGCTGTGAGAGAAGTTGATCTGGATAGGAGCTATTTGCATCACATGTCTGTTTCTTTGCAATTATATGTTTCATGTTTCTAGGCCTGATTAGTCACTTGAACATCATCCTGATCATATACCAGGTACCTAATTATTGTTTAGCAGTAGCCGTAAAATACACATGAATCCTTGTCAAGAGTCCTTTGAGCATTTTTTAGATTGCCCTTTTAGTTGTTTGTTTTCTGTGTCTCCCTACTATCTTTGGAAATCAAATAAAAACTTAGCAACTCAAATGTATTTTGAAAAACAAATAAAAAAATAAAAGTTTAGCTGTCTAGAGTTTCCAATTCACCAATGTGATTGTGGCAGGCAGGATAATGCCCCCCAAAGATTTCCATATCCTGATCCCTGGAACCTGTGAATATGTTAGGTTACACAGCAAAGGAGAGAATCAAAGTTGCAGATGGAATTAAGGTTACTATTCACATGACCTTGAAATGGGAAGATTATCCTAGATTATCTGGGTGGGTTCAGTGTAATCACAATGGTCTTTACAGGTGCAGAGGGAGGCAGGAGAAGAGAGCAGAGAAGGGGATTTGATGGGATAAGAGGCTGGAGTGATGTGACTGTCGACTGAAGACAGAAGAAGGCCATGAGTCAAGGAATTCAAGTAGCCTCTAGAAGCTGGAAAAAGCACGAAAACAGATGGTCCACTAGAGTTCCAGAAAAGAACGCAACCCTGCCAACTTCACGATTTTAGCCCATTAAGACCCTTTTCGGAATTCTGACCTTCAGAACTGTAAAGTAATAATTTTATGTTGTTTTCATCCATTGTTTGTGATAATTTATTACAGTAGCAATGGTAACCAAATACAGTAGTTTAAATTTTTCCAATGCTAAAATCAAATAAAAACAGAATGTTTTAATTGACTTCAGTTACATTGAAAAATGCAATACAGGCACACCTCAGAGATAGTGCAGGCTCAGTTCCAGACCACCACAATAAAGCAAATATCACAACAAAGTGAGTCATAAGAATCTTATGGTTTCCCAGTGCATATAAAAGTTATGTTTACACTATGCTGTAGTCTATTAAGTGTGCAAAAGCATTATGTCTAAAAAACAATGTATATACCTTAATTAAAAATTACTTTATTGCTCACAAATGCTAACCATCATCTGAATCTTCAGTGAGTTGTAGTAGTAACATCAAAGATCACTAATCACAGATCACCATAACAAATATAATAATAACAAAGAAGTTTGAAATATGGGGAGAATTACCAAAATGTGACACAGAGACGTGAAGTAAGCAAATTTTGTTAGAAGAATGGTACCAACAGACGTGCTCCAAGCAGGGTTGCCACAAACCTTAAAAAAAATACATTATCTGTGAAGTGCAATAAAGTGAAGCGCAATAAAACGAGGTAGGCCTTTAATTGCTAACTTTGGACTTTATCACTGGTTAATAATTAGTTATTTTAAACACACTGGTAATTAGATTTAAGTAAATTTTATTATTTCAGTATTCTTTTTAAAACCCATCTATATACATATTTATTCATGAATTGATGAGGCTGCCTGCCATTATCTAAAAGTATTAGGATTAAAATGGATATAAAGTAACCAGAGAACACAGGAAAGGAAAAAATATAGTTTATGTTAGAAAATGCATATTTAAATATGCAGAGAGGACAAAATGAAAGACGTAGTGATGATGTAAACTGAGAAGATACGTTTTTATAGGTTTATGGAGTTATGGAAAATTATAGTTTTAAATTTGGGCATTTTCTTAATTGCTACAAAGAATAATCATTGGTTTTTATGAGAGTAAGGAGATAGATGGCTTTTTTAAATTTTAAAATTTATTCTTATTTATTTTTAATTGTGGTAAAATAAATATAACATTTATCATTTTAATCATTTTTAAGTGTATATAGTTCAGTGGCATTAAATACACTTACATTGTTGTGCAACAATCACCACTATCCATCACCATAGCTTTTTTTATCTTATAAAACCAAAACTCTGTACCCATTAAACAACAACTCTTCATTCCTTGCTTCCCCTAACCCCTGGAAACCACCATTCTACTTTCTGTCTCTATTTACTACTCCAGGTACCTCATATAAGTGGAATCATATAGCATTTACCCTCTCATGACTGTCTTATTTCACTTACCATAATGTTTTCAAGGTTAACCCATGTTGTAGCTTGTGTCAGAATGTCCTTCCTTTTTAAAGCAGAAACATATTCCATTGTGCATATATGCCGCATTTTGTTTATTCATCTGTTGACAAATACATGGTTGTATATCAATTACATCTCAATAAAGCTGAAAAAAATTAAATAACCAGAAATAAGACAAAGTAATTTAGACTTAATATAATTTCCATCTTCTAGATCTTTGGCAAAAACTTTGTGTATACTCATAGACATTCTTTCTCAGGAAAGTCAATGTACTCCTTATTTTAAGGTAATAAAATGAAACTCTGAATGAAAACTATTTTCTTACAGGAACTAATGTTTTTAATGTTAAGACTTTCCTTCCTCACTCCCTTCTCTTTCTTTCCTACCTTCTTTCCTTTCTTTCTTCTTTCCTTCCCTCTTTTCTTTCTTCCTCCTTTCCTTCTCTTTTTTCTCCCTCTCATTCCAGTTTACACTAAAGTAGTGAACTGTTAACTTTTCAAAGTCCAGCCTCGAAGTATCCTCATTTTGGGGGTGAGACACCTTTAATCTAACAGCCCACATTAGGTAATATCCTAATATTGTTTCCTAGTTGCATTTTAAACTGGAGGTGATAGCAAAATACATAAAATCTCTAAAATATATTAAGTGCCCATATGTACATGGAATTTAATAGATTCAACTAGAAAACTAATAGAGAAACACTCTATCCACATCTTAAAAAAATGACCATGTGAGGATTTCTTTATAATGCTGTAGGGGAGAAAAATTTTTCACCCTAAAATGTCTCTTTGGTATGTGGATTATTTTGAGCTGAAAACAATCAAGGCCCAAAAGATTCCCGAAGAAGCTAACCTTCCCCCAACTGCCTAAAAGAATTTAGATAGATGGCCTGTTCCCAGAATAGAGAGATCACCAGAGATACCTGCCAAAAATATGGGCGAAGTGTGGTGCCAAAGACTGGACAGGGCCTAAAGATTAGAGTCCATCAGTGTCCTATTGTCTCTATATGGGCCGGCAAACATTTGCTTACCAAATATTTGCTTTTCTATCTCCCTGTGAATTGCCTCCCTACCCTTTTGAGTCCCAAAACATTACCCCCAACATCCTCTTCTGTCTTTGACTGAAGATGGTATTGGCAAGTTACTCGGTTCTCCTGGGTCTCTCCCATGTATACACATTAAACTTTTATTTCTCCTGTTAATTTATCTCATGTTAATTTAATTCTTAGATCAGCCAGAGGAACCTAGAAGGGTAGAGGGCAATTTTTTCCTCCTCAACAATGCTCACTTAGAATATTGGTAATAACATTATAAGATGCAGAGAAGTTATCACATTGCATCTTATCTAAGGATAATTTGGTAGCAGGCCAGTGTTAATCCTTTAATTAATGACACATTAGGTGATACAGGAAAATCCCTCTGTTAAATGTTGTGTGGAGATAGTGGGGTAATCCTAACTATAAGGCAGTTGCTGATAGGATACTTGCAATACTTGCATACTATATACTTTGACTTCTTAATTAAAGGCTATACATAGTGTATGCAAATAATACATTCCCAAGAGTAAGTAAGTATACAGTAGAAATACAAAATGATGAAGCAACTTCCTATTAAATTGACCAGAAATTGATGTAGGTGCTTTCATTTGCTTTATTCAGTATTAAAATCTTGACTTTTTTATGATTGATTTGTTTTAAGGTTAACTATTCCATACACAGCAGGTATTCCATAAATAATGTTGACTGACAGATGGTTAAATGTTAGAATGTGCTTCATCCTTACAGGCAAATAGACACCTGGTGATTGATTATGGTCAAATATTCTTTAAGATAAATTTTGTGCGTGTTTCAGAATAATTACTTGCTAAGTTTAATTCTGAATTTAGAATGGTTTATAGCTATCATTAATTAGTCTGATTTCGTTTTTATTATGGGGTTGAATCCAAACTGGTTAAAATGTTTTAGTGCCACACTATTTACTGTTTAAAATTCTATTTTTAAAACTTTAAAGATATACAAGGTAGTTTTTCTTCTGCTATTGTTGTAGTAAATTTCAGGAGAGTAACTCTAAAAAGACTGCTGCTTAATCATCAATGAGAAAATCAGCAGATTCTCTGTTCATTTCTTTTGACTCATGAAGCTAAGTTATATGAAGTCTGTTTCCTCACAAGGTACGATAGTGTTCGATAACTTTAACCATGATTTTTCCCAACAGGGCAATAACTCTTTCAGGATCCTACTCTTTAAAGCACTAGGGACCTATTAACTCCATATTGTGAAGATAATTCATGTGCATGTAAATGTCCTCATTTAAATGTTTCACTTTGTTTCTTCCAGTATGTAGAGTTCAGAGGACTTAGGTTCTTTGCAAATAAATTCACGCCAGAACCCCAGGTACGGTTATCCAAATGAACAAATATATTGGACAGAAAAGGTTAAAATAGGTGACTTGAATCACCCCATAACACACCTTAAGCATGTATTTTTTATAATATTCAATGGCATCTTTATTCAGACATTTTCACGATTTACATCTGAGTGCTTGGAGGTTAAAAACTACATCGAGATAATATTTTATTTTAATCCATTGATTTAATAATATTTTATCTGAGTACTTCTCCCAACTAAATGGTCAGGTCATGTCAGCTCCCAAACTGATATTAGAATAATAATATTAAAACAAAGCATAGAAAATTAAGTAAAATAATCAAAAGGCTATACTTGTGATGTGGAAAATAGTAATAGGTAACATGTCAGACATGCTTACATGGTGGTGTCCTGAATATCACTGAATGAGTATTTGTTAAGATAATACATGACACATTCTGATACATTCTTTTTTTCCCCTTCAGCTAATGATACATGTTGTTGTTGGAAAGACAGTTAACTAAAACTTTCCCTGAAATTCCCTTTCATGACACCAGATGGTGCTTCCACTTATGAACTGGTTCTAAATAAAGAATTCTTTGGAAATGCTATAGAATAATAGCACTAAAGGAAAATTTTAGATGACCCAGCCACTACTCTCCTCCCACCCCCACATTAACAAATGAAGAAGTTCTAAAAAGTTAAATGGCAAGTGACATTACCAATGTCCCCCAGGTTTTTGATGACCGATCTGGGCCGGAACCCAAGGATCCTGACACCCAGTTGTTTGAATTAGTTTTCATTATTTTGTGCTAAAGATCCTGTTTCTGCACTCATAGCTACGGGCAACTGTTTACACAACATGTAATAGGGAATTGCTCTATGTAGATGTGTGTGTGCGCACATGTGCATTTGTGTCTAATAAAAAAAAACTCAAGTCATTTCTTTCCATTGTTATATCAACCTCATGTTAACCAATTCAACGATATTTTTAAAAAACCTTATATCTTCTCAAAGGATTTTTTTTTACTAAGTTGGGCCACATAAATAGCTCTATTTCCAGGTAACACTATTTTGTAGAATTCTATTTACCAAAAGAATTTAGCTAGAATGTGTAAATCATTTATTCCATATTTACGGATAAATATATCATACTTTAAAAAATATTTCCAATAAGAACTTAGGAATTGTCATACAAGGTTTGGACTACTCTGTATACTACCCAAACTCTATGCTGTCTCAATGAACACATCCAATAGGGATCTTAGAGGAAATATGAGAGGAGGCATGATTTTTCCCCTGACGTCATTTTAAAAAGTAAAAGATGTACCTTTAAACACATTAGCTCACCATCCTCCAATAATAGGTCTCTCTAACATGGACTTATCAATGTTTTTTGTTTCTTTCATCTGCACGGCCTCTTGTAATATTAGAGAAAGTTCTCACTGCCATTTTTCAAAAAGATGATGGATCAGTTTTTCTCAGTCACAAGCCTTAGGAAGTGTCTGACTAGCATACACAAAAATTTGAAAGAGAGTGCAGCAGGGTCACAAATCAATGAATAAAACCATATGACATTATAAAGTATAGGTAGGGAGACCCAGTTCCAAGGAGGGTGGTAAGAAGGAAATCGGGAATCTGGGTCTAGGAGGCAGCCCCAAACAGTACAGTTTCTAACATAATCCTATGTTTGCAGGCTGGTACTTTTAAGTGTAAGAGCATGAGTGAATTGAATTAAACTAGGATGCATTGATATGTATCCTTAATTAAAATTATGATATACATTGTTTATCTACTATTTATCATGGCATCACCAATTCCCTATAAATATTTAACAATTCTCTGCAATTTGTCAGATATTGTGTCTCTTTTATCTCATTGTATGGATGGATCCCTAAAATATATTACATGTCAACGATTTAACAAATATATTGATAGTACACAAATGGGCAGAGGACCTGAATGGACATTTTTCCAAAGAAGACGTGAAAAATGGCCCATGGGCACATAAAATGATGCTCAATATCGCTAATCAGGGAAATGCAAATAGAACCACAGTGAGATATCACCCCATACCTGTTAGAATGGCCAGTATCCAAAAGATAGCAAATAACAAGTGCTGGTGATGATGTGGAGAAGAGGGAACCCTGATGCACTGTTGGTGGGAATATAAATTGGTGCAGCCACCGTGGAAAACAGTATGGAGATTCCTCAAAAAATTAAAAATAGAACTACCATATGATCCAGCAATTTCACTCCTGGGTATTAATACAAAGAAAAAAAAAACACTAATTAGAAAAGATACATGCACTCCTATGCTCATTGCATTATTATTTATAATAGCCAAGATATGGCAGTAATCTAAGTGCCCAGCAATAGATGAATGGATAAAGAAGATCTGGTATATGTATATCTCATTGTATATACTTTACTCAGCCATGAAGAAGAATGAAATCTTCCCATTTGCAACAACATGGATGGACCTAGAGGGTATTATGCTAAGTGAAATAAGTCAGATAGAGAAAGACAAATACTGTATGATTTCACTCATATGTGGAATGTAAAATATAATTCAAATGAACAAACATATCCAAATAGAAACAGAGTTATAGATACAGAGAACAATCAGGTGGTTGCCAGAGGGGATGGAGGTTGGGGGGAGGAAAGAAATAGGTGAGGGAGAGTAAGAGATCCAAACTTCCAGTTGCAAAATAAATGAGTCAAGGGGATGAAATGTACAGTGTGGGGAATATAGTCAGTAACTATGTAATATCTTTATATAGTGACATATTGTAACTAGACTTATAGTGGGGATCATTTTGAAATGTATAGAGATATCAAATCACTATGTTGTGTAACAGGAACTAACATAGTGTTGTAGGTCAAGAGATCAGATTTGTGGTTTCCAGAAGAAGGGGGTTGGTTCGGGAAGGGGAATTGGATGAAGGTAGTCAAAAGGTACAAACTTCCAGTATAAGATACATAAGTACTAGGGATGTAATGTATTGATACAACATGATAAGTAATTAACACTGCTGTATGTTATATATAAAAGTTGTTAAGAGAGTAAATACTTAGAGTTCTCATCACAAGGAAAACATTTTTTTTCTTTTTCTTTTATTTTGTATCTATAGGAGATGGATTTTCACTAAAGTTATTGTGGCAATCATTTCATGACGTACGTAAGTCAAATCATTATGCTGTACACAAACTTATACAGTGCTGTATGTCAATCATATCTCAATAAAACTAGAAGAAAAAAAGAAAAATCGCACACAGGCACTGACATCTTTGCAAGGCAGAACACACACGTATTGCAACAATTCTTATAGATTGCCCATGACTGTGAGCTTAAATCGAAACACTTGTTTTGAAAATAACTCATTTAGCATCACATTAATAGTCATATTATAAAAAGGATGATGCACAAATAATTTTCAGTAAAGGGCATTCTTGTGTCATTAGGGAAGTGCTCTTTTTAAGTGTCAAACCATTACAGTTGGAAACTGTCACTGAGAAGGTAGCCATCTCTCATTATTTATTGTCAACAGGAACATTCATTGACATTGCTTAAGTGAACTCTGCTAGCATTTCTCACTCTTGTTTAGTTATTACGTCTACAATTGGCCATTTGCATAAAAGCCCACTGACATAAGTCTAACAGAATTTTAAAATTAGGTTTTATTTCATGCACTATTTGGATTTCTTTTAATGAAGAAAAGGAAGCAAGAGCTACAAAAAGTAATTTTTTTCCCATCGGGAATATTGCCTAGTTTATGACCATGAATATCAGTAGATGACAAGTCAATAAATTTTACCATTTGCAGCTTCTAAAATTCATCACTAAATCTGAGAAAAATCTGTGTGTGTTATTTCAGGATATGGTGCCAGCAAGAAATATTCTATTTTAGGAATAATGCTAGCAACTAGAGAAAAGGGGGAATATTATGTGATTATAAGTACTATTTAACTTTAATATGGAAAACAGAATGCTTAGGATGACCATGAAATATTCAATTAGTTCCTTTTAATTATAGGATCCAAAATGGTTCATTTCTTTGCCTTGACCATTTCTGTCTTTTTTCATTTGGAGGTCATTTGCCCTTCATTCTATTTATCTTTTCCCAATTTTATATCCTTAAGATACATTTTAGAAATATAACAAATTGCCCTTTAAATAGTTGGCCTTGTCAAACTGATAGGCAGGAAGGGGAAAAAAAATTGCTCACTTCTAAAGGTCCATTTACCTATTAGTGACAGGGTAGGTTACTATATTTTCTGTGTATGAATTACTTCATCCAAGGTGGAGAGCCTGGCAGAGACAAATGGGATGAAAGGTAGGCTTTCCAAACGCCACTTTAAAAACCTATGACTTATTTTCCATTTGTTAGAGAAATGGTTTTGAAATATGTAACTTTTATTTTACAAAGAGCTTGGAGGGAGGCAAAACAGCAGAACCAGTGAGCATCCTTCCTGGGGTCACATGTGGAACATTACTGGGAAACCTGTTCCATTAGTTATTACCTGTGAGATTTGGGGCAAGACATTTCATGTTCCTGAACCTTAGTTTTCTAATCTAAAAAGAAGGGTTAAAAATAACTACTTAGTAATGTTTTTTTGAGGATAAGCTATATAAAGTATTTAGAGTAGCTCGCACGGTTGGCATTAAATAATTGGTAGCTAACAATGTTATTATTATTACTAGTGAGACAAATATTGGGTGTTTATAAATTGCAGTTATCCAATGGACAATATTGTATATAGTCAAGAGCTTGCATTTAGTTTTGTTCTTTTTGTTATGAAGCTTATCATTCTATGAGTTACAAGAAAAGTTTATATATATGTCTTTATGCTTTGTGATTGATTTTATATTTGCATAACCATTTTTGCTAATTGATCCATTATCATATATTTAGGGATCACTCACTGCTTCTAACACCACCCTTCCTGGGCACAGGGCACATGACTTAACAAACTGTCAGTCACTGGTGTGTCTTTTCCTGTTCACATCAACATGGCAAATATCTTACCCCCTCCTCCCCTCCCCCAAAAAACATTCAGGCGAGAGAAAAAAACCCAGCTAGACTGTAAGTGGTCTCCCAACATTCACTACGAATCCTGACTAATCACTATTTTCCAATGTAGACAAGATTATTGGATTTTGTCACCTACCTGCTTATATCCCTTCAGTGATTCTCACTGATTTTAGGAACATGAGCAAACCGTTGAGGCCAAGACTCTACTTGTCTTCTCATTGACAAAGTGCCAGCCATATTGTATTTCTTCCCATTCCTCAAAAATCTTCAAGCTCCCTCCTGCCACAAGGATTTTTCACATGCTGTTCTCTCTAAATGAAATGCTCTTCTAAGTTTCTCTTCATCTAGCTCACTCATATTCATGAGTGATTCATATTCATCTTTTGATACTGACTTAAACATTATTTCCCCAAGTGAAACCATCACAGATCACTTACTACACTCAACTCCAGAAACTTTCCGTCTCATATGATCACATTCCTTTCCTTCAGCAAAAAAAGACATATAACAATGAGATTTCCATTAAATAAGATATGTGTGTGTGGACTTTAAAATTTCCAGGTATCTAAAGTTTTAGATAGGAGCTCTATATCTGGGACAGTATATCAAGATATATATATTTAAGTATAATCAGCATCTGTTCTGCTTTTGAAAACAAAAATCTATCCTTAAGAGTACTTCTGTTACCATACCACCCAGCAATTCTATCCCTAGGTATCTATCCAAGGTAAATGAAAGCATATGTTCACCAAGATTTGTACAATAATATTCACAGCAACTTTAGTCATAATGGCCCCAAACTGAGAACAACTTAAATGTCCATCAACTGGTGAATGGAAACAAAAAGTGGCATATCAATACAATAGAGTACTATTCAGCAATAAAAGGGAACGAGTATTGTTACATGCAACAACGTGGATGAAGCTCAAAAACATTATGCTAAGTCCAAAAATCCAAACACGAGAGATATATATTGTAAGATTCCATTTATATGAAATGTCCAGAAGTGGCAAACTTATAGAAACAGAAAGTAGATTAGTGGTCACCTGGACCTAGGGGTGATGAGGATTAACTATAAATGGGCATGAGGGATCTTACTGCAAGGATTAGAATGTTCTAAAACCAGTTTATGGTGATGGCTGCATCATTCGGGAAAGTTACTAAAAATCATTGAATAGTTACAAATATGAAAAATTCAAGTTAGGGGAAAAATAATGAGAGTAATGCAATGCATGCAAAGCATTTCGCACAACATCAGGCATAGAGTAAAAAGGTCATTAAACCTTGGCTAACGGTATTTTTTAAAGACAATTCCACTGTTCATATGTGCATACCAGCTTTGCCACTAAATGTCAAGATCTGATGAAAACAAATGTTCCCTCTTCAAAGCTGACTCTGTCTCTATTTAATTACTCCTTATAAACCATAGTTGTGGGAGAAATAAAGAATTAGCCATTGTGATTATCTTGGAGAGAAGGCAAGACATGTCCTCATTTAGCCATGATACAAAACAGTACATTTTTTCTTTTTAAAAAAATGTTTAATTGAAATATAGCTGATTTACAATTTCATGTTAGTTTCAGGTGTACAGCACTGTGAGATATATATATATACACTCCTTTTCAGCTTCTTTTCCCTTATGGGTTATTACAAAATACTGAGTATAGTTCCCTGGGCTATACAGTAGTAGGTCCTTGTTGGTTATCTATTTTATATATAGTAGTGTGTATATGTTAATCCCAACTTCCTAATTTTCCCTCCCTCACCCCTCTTTCCCCTTTGGTAACCATAAGTTTATTTTCTATGTCTGTGAGTCTATTTCTGTTTTCAAAACAGTATTTGATTGACACCAGGATAGTGGTTATGCTTTTTATTATTAATTTTTACTTATTAAATGCACCAGCTAAGACTAAATTGGAGCAACATTATAATTGAACTAAGCCCTCTAATACGAGCAACATTATAATTGAACTAAGCCCTCTAATACGCACATAGCTATGTACATACATTAATTCATTCATACATATACAACTCCGTTCACTCATTGACCATATGCATGACCCTCTCAATAAAACCTTTCACAATTATTAATGACTCTAACATCAATGGAGATAATTCTTTAGCAAGTCTGGCCTCTCAGTTTCTGGACCTTCTTTCCTTCTGTGTGCTTTTCCTTAGCCACCATTCCATGATCACACTTAGTCATTAATAATATATGCTTGTTCATCCTTAAATAATACGAGCTTCAAACATTTCACTCTCTAAAGATTACTCCCTCCAGTACCTTGACTGCAACAACTCTTTGACCTTATAAGAACCAACAATCTATGAATGTTACCAGGTTTTCACATGCTTCCCACTCCTCTAAGTGTACTATAATAACCTTACTTTCAACCTTATTCAGATTAGATTCCACAATACAAAATTATGATAGCTGCCTTACATGCACCCTCAATTTAGTCCCTTCTTACTTTTTTTTTTTCCAATTACACTTGCCCGAAATCTTGAGTTGCAACAGCTTGAGGTAGGATCTGAAATATAATAATGTTGGTGGAGGTTTGGAATGAACTGGAAGTCATTACCAAAATAAGTAGAGGAATTATGATTACAGTACCACAAAAATATCTGACTCAACTGCTACAGTGATTGGGAAATAGTATATGAGATGAGTTAGAAAAATCAAACGTGGAGAAGACCCAAATTTCTAAATTATTTTTGAATTCTGTGATATATAATTTAACTTGTAAGTTAAACTTAAAAATTAAAAGTTATTTCTTTTACTGTTGAGTAACTTAAGAAATACAAACACGTTCCCAAGAGTCAGCAAATCAAGGATAGAAACCTAAAGTTTAGTCTCAAATGTACACTGTTAAAGAACATAGTATTACAATCATTTTGATTTCTTCTTGCTTTCCCACAGGGGTAAGACAATATTGGTTTCAAGCTCTAATGTGTATTATCTAAAAGAGTGTCAGTACAGTTACCATAAAAGCATTTTGCTAAAATTTGAGAAACTAGCTAAATATATTTGTTCCTTGACATCTAGTATAAAGCCAACAGTGAGTTAGTTCCATCTGCTTTAGGCTTGTGCTGCATAATGAGTGTCATTTGGTGACAGCTTAATTCTGTTGTGCTGATTATCTCAAACCTGAATGTTATGGCAATGCAGATACACTCTCTCATTTACCTTTATATGCCTGATAGAATGTATAATTACAGTAGGGATTAGCCTAATCTATTCTCTACGTACGTAATGAGCTGAAGTAATATTAAACTCAAAATGGAAAGGAATTTAGCATATTTTAACTCTTCTTCACTCTGGCATGATTTTATTTTTATAGCTTCACTTAGCTTGATCCATTACCACCCTCCCTTTCATTCTGGTACACATTCTAAATTAATTCATTTCATAATCTCAAGAGTTGAAGTCAATGGCATTTTACCTGGAAATAAAAATGTTATGATTATTAAACCACAAGAAGGCAACTGGTAATTTGAATTTCAGTATTTGCATTATAATGCACATGTAGAGAGAACATTTTGATAATAATGATTTATCTGTAGATGAAATAGTTTCTTTAAAGGAGACTGAATTTTAATAGTCTGAGATGGTTGAAACAGGTTACCTTTACTACTGATATCAAAACAACATATTATTCTATGAAGTCCATAGTAAAATTCATATAATAAAGAAGAAATAAATAATGTACTTACGATGCGTTTCTCTTTTCTCTCTGGTGCACCCATCTCTTACAGAATATGGTAAAAAGAAAATCAGAAACCGGTCACTTAGGAAGCATTCAAGTTCTAGAAACAAACCAATTAATGTTTATTCAATGAACATATAAATAATGTGTAAAGTGATCATCTAAGCATGGAACAAATGACACTAAAACATATAATAGTTCCTGTTACAAATACGTTTTGAGCTAGTTGTTCAGATAATACATACAGAAAATTCAAGGTAATATAATGGATAATGCAGAGAACTTGAACAGACCAAAAAAAAAAGGAAAGTATTATACAATAAATGAATAATCAATACATTCAGCTAGATTTAAAGATAGATTTGACTACATAGAAATAAATACTAGTCACTGTTGTTTCACTTCAGGTAATGGTTGAGTACCTTCTTTCAGAATCACCTTCCTGCAGAAAACCATTATCAACTCTGGTGTAAAAGCTACTTGAAGGCACTAAAGAATGGCCAAAATTAAACAAAAACTGGAGGAAAGGGAAGAGCTTTGAGTAAAATTCCTGAGTAATAAGACTTCTTGCCTGAGGACACTTCCCAATTCGTGTGAGGCTGCTAGAAGGAAAGGAGTCTTACTGGCTTTAGGAGTCAGAAGAGTTTGGTGTATACCGACACAGCTGAAAAGTGATGGGGAAATCTGGAAGGAGGGAGCCACAGAAGGGGCAGTCCTCAAATATAGATATAAAGTTGGAGAGCATACAACAGCTAAAAGGTTGAAAGAACTAAACAGTTTCAGCGGCTGCCCATCACGGAGTTAGGGGTTAAGATGTGGTCTGGGCTGGTACAGAGTTGGGATTCAGTTGATTCAAGTTAACTTCCAGCTAGAAGAAGAATAAGAGAGATATCAGAATCCAGAATCTCTACAATATCTCATCCACAGTGTGCACTAAATAATAAAATTTTGCTAATTTTGTGTAGAAACAGAGAAATAGGACTCAAGAGAAAAAGCCCAAAATGTACCAAAAACCTACAGCTAACATTATACTTAATTCAGAAATATGGAATGCTTTTCCCCTAAGATTGAGAAGAAGACAGAGTCTGCTGTCTATTCAATTTGAACTGAAGTTACTAGTTAGTGGAGGAAAAAAAAAAAGAAAAAGAAAAGAAATAGAGTGCAGAAAGACTAGAAAAGAAGTAAAACTGTATTTAATCACAGATGACATGACTATTTATGTAGAAAACCCTAAGGAATCCATTTAAAAACTACAAAAAATAAGTGATTTTAACAAGGTCATGGGCTAGGGGATTGATATACAAATATAATTTGTACTTTTATACACTAGCAATAAAAAAGAAAAACATACATTTATAATAACCTGGAAATACTTAAAATCCTGATAAATGAATTTAATAAAAGACATTCAAGATCTCAACCATAAAAACAACAAAACATTGAGAAAAAACATAATGAAGGCTTGAATAAATGAAGAAATAGGCTGTCTATGGGATTTGAAGAGACTTAGTATTGTCAACTTGTTAATTCTCTCCAAATTGACATACAGATTAAATTCAGTCTGAATAATAATCCAAGCAGGATATTTTTTACATAAATTAATATGTTGAATCTAAAATGTATATGAAGATGCAGAGGATTTAAAATAAACTTTAAAAAGTATAACTACACTGGAGGACTTATACCACCTTATAGTAATCATTACATAATGAAAGACAATAGTTCAATGCAATAGAACAGATAGTGCACAAATAGACCCTCACTTATATAGCTGAATGATATATGACCAAGGCACTCACATGTACACGTGTGCATCTGTGCGCACACACACACACGTATCAATACAAAAAGGAAAGTCTTTCTAACAAACAATGCTGGAATAACTTGAAAATGGAAAATAAATAAACCCTGATCTTTACCTAACAACCTCTACAAAAGTTAATATAAGATAGATCACAGACCTAACTATAAAAAGCTAAACAAATAAAACTTCATAAAGAAAACATAGGAGAATATCTTCACTAACTTGGAGTAGGCAAAGCTTTCTTAGCAAAGACACAGAAAAAAAAAAAAAACCTAATAGATTAAAAAATATACTTCGAAAAAAATATATACATATACTTTGGCTTTCAACAAAATTAAAAATTTTGCTCATCAAAATACAATTAAGAAAATTAATTGGTAAACCACAGACCTGGAGAAATTATTTGCAAATTGCATGTGTGACAAAGTATTGGTGTCAAGAATATATAAAGTGTATAAGTCAAAGAAAGTTTTCTTGCTTTTAGTACCAGAAAATTCCCTCAAATGTTAATAAAAACATATAATATTTCTAATTTTTTGAGGATCCTATATACTGTTTTCCAAAATTGCTGAACCAATTTACACTCCCACCAACAGTGCACAAGGATTCTCTTTTCTCCACAGCCTTGACAACATTTATCTCGTCTTTTTAAATTTTTTTATTGAGGTATAGTTGATTTACAATATTATATAAGTTTCAGGTGTACAACATAGTGACTCACAATTTTTAAGGATCATACTCCATTTATTTTATTATTTTTAAAAATTAATTAATTTATTTATTTTTGGCTGCATTGGGTCTTTGTTGCTGTGCATGGGCTTCCTCTAGTTGCAACGAGCGGGGGCTACACTTCGTTGCGGTGTGCAGGCTTCTCATTGCGGTGGCTTTTCTTGTTGCAGAGTACAGGCTCTAGGCGGTTGGGCTTCAGTAGTTGTGGCATGTGGGCTCAGCAGTTGTGGCTCACGGCGTCTAGAACACAGGCTCAGTAGTTGTGGCACACGGGCTTAGCTGCTCCACGGCATATGGGATCTTCCTGGACCAGGGCTCGAACCCATGTTCCCTGCATTGGCAGGTGGATTCTTAACCACTGCGCCACCAGGGAAGTCCCAATCATACTCCATTTACAGTTGTTATAAAATATTGGCTATATTCCCTGTGCTGTACAATATATCCTCGTGGCTTATTTTATACATAGTAGTTTGTACCTCTTAATCTCCTACCCCTATCTTGCCCCTCTCCCTTCCCCCTTCCCACTGGTAACCACTAGTTTATTGTCTATATCTGTGAGTCTGTTTCTTTTCTGTTATATTCAATAGTTTGTTTTGTTTTTTAGATTTCACATATACGTGATAACATACGGTATTTGTCTTTGTCTGACTTATTTCACTAAGCATAATACCCTCCAAGTCCAATCTCTTGTCTTCTTTTTTTTTTAAATTTTATTTATTTATATTTATTTTTTAAATTTATTTTTATTCATTTATTATTTATTTTTGGTTTCATTGGGTCTTTATTGCTGTGCATGGGCTTTCTCTAGTTGCGGCGAGTGGGGGCTACGCTTCATTGTGGTGCATGGGCTTCTCATTGCAGTGGCTTCTCTTGTTGTGGAGCACGGGCTCTAGGTGCGCGGGCTTCAGTAGTTGTGGCACATGGGCTCTAGAGTGCAGGCTCAGTAGTTGTGGCGCATGGGCTTAGTTGCTCCGCGGCATGTGGGATCTTCCCGGACCAGGGCTCGAACCTGTGTGCCCTGCACTGGCAGGCAGGTTCTTAACCACTGTGCCACCAGGAAAGCCCTCTCTTGTCTTCTTAATGATAGCCATTCTAACAGGTGTGAGGTGACATCTCATTGTGGTCTTGATTTTCATTTCCCTGATGACTAGTGATGTTGAGAATCTTTTCATGTACCCATGGGTCATTTGGATGTCTTCTTTAGAAAAATGTCTATTCAGTTCCTCTACACATTTTTTAATTGAATTTTGGGGGTTTTGTTATTGGGTTGTGTGAGTTCTTTATACATTTTGGATATCAATCCCTTATCCAATACATGGCTTCAGAAATCCACTTCTGGGTATATATACAAAGGAAATGAAAACAGGACATCAAAAAAGTAAGTGCGCTCACATGTTCATTGCAGCATTACTCACAATAGCCAAGATATGAAAACAACCTAAGCATACCTCAATGGAAGAAAGGGTAATGAAGATATATATAGTGGAATATTGTTCAGGTTTAAAAAAGAAGGAAATCCTGCCATTTGTGACAACATGGATGGACCTTGAGGGTATTATGCTAAGTAAGCTGTCAGAGAAAGACAAATACTGTATGATATCATTTATGTAGAATCTTTAAAAAAAGTGAATTCATAAAAACAGAGAGCAGAATGGTGGCTACCAGGGGCTGAGGGATATTGGGGAGATGTTTAAGGATACAAAGGTGCAACTGGTAAATGTCTTGAGGATCTTAATAATCTGCACAGTGATTATGGTCAATGATACTGTATTATAAACTTCAAAATTGCTAAGAGACTAGATCTTAATTGTTCTCACAATAAAAAATAAATGGTAATTATGTGACAGGATGGAAGCGTTAGCTAATGCTATAGTGGTAATCATACTGCAATATATAAATGTGTCAAATCAACATGATGTACACCTTAAACTTACAAAATGTTATATGCCAATTATATCTCAATAAAGATACATACATACATATATACAAACATATATACCATTATACACTAACAAGTAAGTGCCTCTCCTAGTGTTGCTGAGGTAGATCTTATATTCATTTATCAAAATATCCTCTATTTTTCACACTGATTTGAAATGAAGTATTGCCAGTTTGTTAAAGAAAAATATGCTTAAGATAGTATAGGAGCAAGATTACTAAAGAATAAACAGAACTAAAGGGTACCACTAAAATTATTAAATAACCAAATAAAAAATGAAGAAACAAGGTTTCCTTATTGGTGCTCATAAATATCTCTATAAGTTGTTAACAATAAGAGACAAAGCCAGTTAGAGACAGACTCATGTACTAATTGTGATGAAAACATAATATGTGTTTTAATTATTTACCATGGTCTCTTTTGTATAATGCAATTTTGCTAATAGAATAAATAAAGTTGTCTTCATTCCAGAGGGCTTTTTGAAATTTGCTATTAAAAAACACAAGGAAAAACTTCCTTCTTGATTAAGATTTGGTGTGTTCCCCAACATTCTGTTTTCAACTTTTTTGCTTTCCATTGGCATAGACTCATTTGATAAACTCATATCCTCAGGGTACTCAGATCAAATCTCTTCCATGATTTCCAAATCTGGCTATCTCCAAACTCACTGCTAAGAATTCTGAATCTAACTTGACATCCACCTGGCGGGTTTATCAAATTCTTTATTTCAGGGAGACATAAATCAGACTCTTCAATATTCATTCCATTACAGTGACCTTAGAAAAACAGTTTTTCTTTTTAGTATCTATAATCACTCATTCTAAATCTCCTAGTTTTTCTGTGTGCCTACTGAGTACTTTGGGGTGTGTACTGTGTACAACCTGGTCAGATCCAGATTGCCTAATTTGTTATTCTTATCATAACTTCTCATTATGTTCCTACATTCATTCATTAAACAAATATTATTGAAGGCCTACTATGTTCCCAGGGCATGTCTTCATGGAGCTGGCATTCTAACTGAATGGCAGTAAATATAATAAATTATAAAGTACAGTGCTGTCCTATAGAACTTTCTGCAATTATGGAAATGTCCTGGAATATCTGCATTGTACAATATGGTAGACAGTATCCACATGTGGCTACTGAGCACTGAGAACACGGCTAGTGCTGCTAAATAAATATTTAAAAAATTTTATTTACACTTAATTCATTAAAATTGATATTTTAATGGCCACATGTGGTTAGTGGAACTATACTGAACCATGCAGAATATTAAGTTGATAAGTCTTACGAGGAAAGAGGAAAATGAAACAAGAACAGGATAAGGGGAGTGCAATAGGGAGGTGGTTCAAAGAGAGATTAGAATTGTAAATAGGCTGGTTAGAGTATGACTCATTGAGGTGACAACTGACACAACAAAGATCTGAAAGAGGGAGAGAGTTGGCCATGATTATATCTGGAGGGAAAACAAGAGGTGAAATCTGCATCCCTCTATCTTCAACTCACTGAATCTAGGTTTTCCTCAAAACAAATTCTTTCTTACCCATTTTATTTTCAAAATCACAATCCCTTCAACTATATGAAGACTACTTATCTTGTCTACAATTTCGATTACTTCCTACTAAATTTCCAAATGATATATTTGTTGGTCAATTTATTTATTACATTATTCAAAAAACTCATTTTTTTATTTAAGTCTTTCTCCTCTCCAAAGAGATAGCCTATAGGTAATGGATGTGGGAAAAAAGTGTTAAAAATATATTAAAATAAGAACCATTCTTTATCTAAAAGAAGGTCACGACAAAGTTAAATATCAGATAACAGATAACGTGGAATTCTAGAAATTTGGACAATTTGAATACTGAATTTTGAGCAATGAATGTGACTCCAAAACTCCTAGAACTTGTAGCAAAAATGTGATGGAAAGTTATATAGTTTAATCTCGTGCAAGAAAGGAAAACATAGTCATTAGTTTCCTTAAGTGAAGAAATACTTATCTCTAGGAAGAAAAAAAGTTCTACATGACTCTTTTTGTAGTTGGTACAGAATAATGTTGTCAATCTCTGTAAATATCTAGCTATAGTGAAAGGAATATTTTTGCTTAATTTATAATTGTACATATAGTGTATGAATATATATTCTTGGTAAATATTTTAAATCTCCCAAAGAAGGCTAAAGTCCCCTCTGACTACCTTTTCTGGACAGTTTTCCTTACTCTTCTGCATGCTCATTCCTCCTTTCCTGGAGCTCATCAGTATTATAAGATTGATATCTAACATATTGGAACATGAGCCATGTACGTGCATAAACATCTATTTATATACTCATAGAAATTCATAGTATTTTTTGTGTATTTTCCAAACATTATATCATTTTTCAACATGTTTTGTCTCTAAGCAATATTTCTGGACATTCTGTCAGCGTCATACATTTTGGCCACTTATTCTAATTACTGCATGGCACTCCATGAGATGGATACACCACAGTGAACTGAGCTATACTATTTTTGACGGACTGGTAAGTAGTTTTTATTATGAACAATATTGAAATGAACATCCATGTATAGAATCCTCTTCATGTTCATGCACATTCTTTTTTCTGAAATACAGAAACTTAGAATTTCTGCATCATTTTATTTCTAATATATTCTGTCAAGTTACCTTTCAAATTGTTTGAACTTAGGTAAACACACAACAGGATTATAGGAGCACACCCTTTCCCTGGAATCTGTATATTGAGCCCTTATCAATACACACATTTTCCAATTTCTGAATGATTGCCAATCTAATGGTTGAGAAAACCTCATTGTTACTTTTAATTTGCCCTTTTGTGATGACTAATGGGATCGACTCTCACTTCACATATTTTTTAATAACTTAAATTACCTTTTCTTTGATTCTCTTTTTCTTATTCTTTGCCTGTACCTCCATTCACTTGCTTCTGTTTTCCTTAAATAATATAGAATCTAAATATATATATTTAGAAATATATGTATAGAATCTAAATAAATATATATACTTCTTCTCTTCCTCTTCAATTATTCAAAATTGTTTAGATTTTCTTTTTTCATGTATATGGTTAATTTTAATGAAGTTACATTTCTCAATCTTCTTCTTCAAGTTTTTTACTGTTTGTGTCAGCTTAAAAATACATTTTTGCAACCTAAGATCATAAACATATTCACTTATGTTTTCTATTAACCTCTGTGTTTCATTTTGAATTAATTTTTCTAAAGGGAAAAGTATCAAACATTTCTTTCACAACAGTCAACTGCCCTAAACTCTGTGAAATAGCCTGTGCTTTCTCTCATAGTTTAAAATGTCACTTTTTCTCATATAATAATGATTATATACATGGATCTATTTCTGAACTCTATTTCACTCCATTTACTACTTTGTCTACTCTTATACCAGCATCACACTATAGCCTTCAGTTTCAGTTTCTTATTACTGTCTTAACAAATTACCACAAATTTAGTAGCTTCATACGACACAAATTTATTTTCTGACAGTTCTAGGTCAGAAGTCTGACCTGGGTCTTACTGGGCTAAAATCAAGGTGACAGCAGGGCTACATTCCTTCCTGGAGACTCTTGGGGAGAATCCTTTTCCTCCTCTTTGAGTTATTGGCAGAATTCAGTTCCCGGCATTTGTAGGACTGAAGTCTCATTTCCTTACTGGCTGGCAGCTGAGGGCTGTTCCCAGCTTCTGGAGGATGCAGCTTTCCTTGGCTTGTGGTCCTGTTAACTTCATTTTCAAAGCCAGCACTGGCATGTCAAGTCCCATCACACTTCAAATCTCTTCTTATTCTTCTGTCTTATATTTCTGACCCACCTGGGAAAGGTTCTCCCCTCTTAATGACTTATATTTGTTTGGCACACCCAGATAACCAGGATAATCTCATCTAGTCAAGATCCTTAACTTAATCATATCTTCAAGTCCCTTTTGCCATTTAAGGAAGCGTATTCACAAAGGGTCCCATATATCTATCTTCGTTTATCTTGAAAAATCATCTTGCCTTACCATTCACATTGACTCAACAACATGAAACCGAATCAGCTTATCCAGTTCTATGAACAATCTTGCTGTGATTTTGATTTTTACTATTTTAAATTTAATAATTACTTTGAGAAAACCTGGCATTTTTATGATATTTGGGTTTATGACTCAATTTTTCCAGTAGTAAAAGGAGTATAGCTTTACACTTTTAAGGTCTTCCTTTACATTCTTCAGTAATCTTTCATTGCTTTCTCCATAAAGATCTTGCTTTTTTTGGCCACAACCAGGGATTGAACCTGGCCCCACGGCAGTGAAAGGGCCGAGTCCTAACCACTGGACCGCCAGGAAATTCCCAAAGATCTTGCATTCTTATTAATTATAATATTTTACTATTTTTTTGGTAATTTTTAAATAAGTTCTTTTTTTTTGCCAGAAGTTCTTAAATGATTCTTATCAATCTATAGGGCAACTGTTAATTTGTTGGTTCTTGCTTTATAAAGGAAACTTAAGCCACTGATGATATATAAAGTTTGTCAATTCATTCTTTTGTATTTTACTCAGGATACACTCTCTGCAAATTATAAATACCCATACATCTTTTAAAATAATTATTTAAATCTTTTTATCATGTCATTATAATTATAAGCACAACCAATTTGCTGGAGAATAACAGATGAGGTATGCTTGCCACATCCATGACTTAAACAAAAATGCACCTTACATCTCACTACGATTCATGAAATTACCTACAATCTTCTGGTTGCTATCCTTCTTCACATTGTGGGACAAAGGGGTGCATGGATGTTCGGTTCCAAAAGGAAAAGACTGCAGATCCTCTGGTGTTTTTTCCCAACAGTCATTTTTTCCTTCTGGTTGACGGAATCCCAGTTTTTTGTTTGTTTGTTTGTGTTTGTTTTTCCAAGGAACAGGCAGCTACAGTTTTAGGGACCATGAGACTGGCTTCAGACACTGGGGTTCACTGCAAAAAGTAAATTATTGTAGACTCTTTTTCTTTCATTACTTATGATTCAGATGTGGGCTTATGGACCAATCTTGGCACATGGAACCAGCTGAGTGACTCCAGGGTAAGATTTGCCATGCTTTTTTTTCTTTTTTTTTTTTCACCATTGTGTTAGCTATGGTCCACTTACAGAAAGCAGAAACTTCTTAAAGGTTTGTTGCTCCAAAGCTTCAAGTATCAGCTTTGTTTTTTATCCAATTGTATACTTATACACTTATACACTGAGGATTGGAAGGTTTGCCTAATACAAATTACTCAGTTATATCTGGAGGCCAATGTTTGTGCATAAAAATGTAATACCTCTGTACACTAAAAATCAAAAGCAACTTTGTTTTAGCTTTACTTTTAAATGTAACTTATGTAATTTCATTTGTTTTAAAAGCAAACAAACTAAACAGTGTGAAAAATTTCATGCTTGAAACAAAAAAATGTTAAGTGTTGAAAAATATATTAACATCTGTAGAAAATATGTAAGAGGGCATAAAATTGCAATTCCTCCAAGAAAAAATACACATACTTATTAAGAGAACACTATTCAAGTTTATTAGAAATCATAAGAATATAAAATTAAATGTGTTATCTTTTTAAATGTGTGGATTATGAAATCATAAGAATAAATATACTATGGGCTGGTGTGGATAGAGTCACTGAAGTATTCCTCTTTACTGTCAGTGGCTGTGGAACTACATAGAATGTGCCTTAAAGCTATTTTTTAATGCATTATGAGCTTTAATTAAATTAACCACCGTTTGATAACATCATTTCTCTTCTTAGCTTGTATCCTAAGTAAATAATAGGAGTTGCAGGCCATGTATATACACACGAACACAAACTCAAGTGTACTTCAATAGGAAAACCATTCACTATGGATAGACTGATATAACAGAATATAAATTAGATGTTACAATATTTACAATATGTATAATATTTCTCATTTTCTTCATTTCTGAGATCTTTGACCTTGAGCAAATTATTTTTCTCAGTTTCCTCATATGTAAATGAGATTAGTAACACATACCTTAGAGATTTGTTATACAGATTACAAATGCTTATAACAATACTTGTCACAGAACAGGCCCCTGAACAATGTTATCTAGTATTTATTCTTATACACTGAAATAGCACAAGTACTTGGGGAGGCAGTTTATAAGTCCTTAATCCTTGTACTAGAAAAACCACTGTCATTCTTAGAACTTCTGTTGCCTAAGAGCATGTATACCAGCAAACATAAATAATCTAAATAATCTATAGTATTTACCAGTCCTTCTCAAACTTCACCTGGGGATCTTGTTAAATTGCAGATTCTGATTCTCTAGCTCTGGTTTGGAACCTACATTTCTAATAAACTCCTGGGTAATGAGGATTTGACTGGTCCATGAAACACACTTTGAGTAATGAGAGTATAGACTAGTGGTCAGCAAACAAAGGCCTCCAGGCTAAATCCAGTCTGCTATCTATTTTTGTAATTTTGTAAATAAAGTTTTATTGGAACACATTCTGCACTCATCCATTTCCATACGATCTATGGATGCTTTCATGAGATGCAAAGGCAGAGTTGAGTAGTTATAATAAAGATCACACAGTCCACAAAATCTGAAATATTCATACCCTGGCTCTGAACAGAGAGTTTGCTGATCCCTGGTATAGACAACATGCTTTATTAGTAGAACAGAATAACAAAACTGTATTTCCAACATTTTAAAAATACAAAAGCAGGAATTAATGAATATTAAAGTTAAACTCTAACAGAAGTGATAAGAAGTTAAGAACTTTCAAAAATTGGACAGTTACATGTAAAACAATGAGATTTAAAATTTTCTCACACCATATAAAAAAATAAACTCAAAATGGGTTGAAGGTCTAAATGTAAGACCAGAAACCACAAAGCTCCTAAAAGAAAACATGGGCAGAACGCTCTTTCTTTTTTTTTTTTTTTTTTTTTTTTTTGGCTGCTTCAGGTCTTAGTTGCAGTGCACGGGCTCTTCATTGTGGGCATGGGCTTCTCTCTAGTTGTGGTGCACATTTAATACATTTACATTTAAGGTAATTATTGATATGTATGTTCCTATTACCATTTCCTTAATTGTTATGGGTTTGTTTTTGTAGGTCCTTTTCTTCTCTTGTGTTTCCCACTTAGAGAAGTTCCTTTAGCATTTGTTGTAGAGCTGGTTTGGTGGTGCTGAATTCTCTTGGCTTCTGCTTGTCTGTAAAGCTGTTGCTTTCTCCGTTGAATCTAAATGAGATCCTTGCTGGCTAGAGTAATCATGGTTGTAGGTTCTTCCCTTTCATCACTTTAAATATGTCATGCCACTCCCTTCTGGCTTGTACAGTTTCTGCTGAGAAATCAGCTGTTAACCTTATGGGAGTTCCCTTGTATGTTATTTGTCATTTTTCCCTTGCTGCTTTCAATATTTTTTCTTTGTCTTTAATTTTTGCCAATTTGATTACTATGTGTCTCGGTGTGTTTCTCCTTGGGTTTATCCTGTATGGGACTCTCTGCGCTTCCTGGACTTGGGTGGCTATTTCCTTTCCCATGTTAGGGAAGTTTGCGACTATAATCTCTTCAAATATTTTCTCGGGTCCTTTCTCTCTCTCTTCTCCTTCTGGGGCCCCTATAATGCGAATGTTGTTGCATTTAATGTTGTCCCAGAGGTCTCTTAGGCTGTCTTCATTTCTTTTCATTGTTTTTTCTTCATGCTGTTCCACAGCAGTGAATTCCACCATTCTGTCTTCCAGGTCACTTATCCGTTCTTCTGCCTCAGTTATTCTGCTATTGATTCCTTCTATTGTAGCTTTCATTTCAGTTATTGTATTGTTCATCTCTGTTTGTTTGTTCTTTAATTCGTCTAGGTATTTGTTAAACATTTCTTGCATCTTCTCGATCTTTGCCTCCATTCTTATTCCGAGGTCCTGGATCATCTTCACTATCATTATTCTGAATTCTTTTTCTGGAAGGTTGCCTATCTCCACTTCATTCAGTTGTTTTTCTGGGGTTTTATCTTGTTCCTTCATCCTTTTCATTTTGTCTATTTTTTTGTGAATGTGGTTTTAGTTCCACAGGCTGCAGCACTGTAGTTCTTCTGGCTTCTGCTGTCTGCCCTTCCTAGAAAACTGAAGAGCTGGAGCTGGCTTGCACTCTGCTCAGCTGCTGAGGTGCAGCTGTTTGCTATCTCCTGTCCCCAGCTACATTGAACTAAAAAGCACAGCTCTGCTTTGTAGGCCTATATTTTTGACTGGAGCCTGGTTTCTGCCTGAAATGTATTCAATGATTTCCATCTCAGTTTTCAGGACTGTGTACTTGGTCCTTTGTCCTTTGTGTATAGGTTCCTTTGTCTGACATGCAGCAAGCCAAATGCCAAGGCAGAATTTTGCAGCAGAGAAAAGGTGTACTCCCCTACGTTTAGTTCTAATGTCAGTTAACCTATATTCAATTTCCAAGAACCCTTTCTTATCCTATGATTATTTCATTAAAATACTTTATTCTTCTTTCATTTATAATATTACAATGAGACTACTAATTATAAAAAATTTGAACTCATTTTACATCCTCTGTATCATTTTTGTTTTTACTGATTTTACCTTTAGGGGGTTTTTGTTGTTGTTGTTGCCGTTTTTAAGATGCTAGTCTTTCACCTTAGAGGCTTTTTTCAAATGCGTAATCGTCTGTGATTGAAAAGATGACTGTGTATGTATAAAGAGGTTTATTTACTGATAGAATTCACAATGCAGTGATTGGGTGATGACTTTTAAATTGGGGAATCCTCAAAGTTTAGAAGCTGGAAGTCTTATCTCTATGGTTACTGAATATCCTTAGAATATAATTCTTCAGAATCCTGCCTGGAGTTCCCAGTTTAAAAGGTTTACGAAGCCGGACAGCGGGAGGGTGATGAAGATTTTTTGCCTTCACTCTACAGACTGCCAATGACTGCCACTATGTTTAGCCTCCTATCTTTCCCTGCCCAATCCTGCCAGACAGGAATGCCTCCTAAACCTGAATCAGGAGACTCTTCCCATCAATTGTTCCAGTAAATAACTCTAGGTTTCCTAACTGGGAGAATGGTAGCCATATGCCGAGGGTCAGAGGGAGAGAATTAATGTCAAGTTAATTTGCTCATGAGAAAAATTTTAATTATGTAACTTATTTCAAATAGAAGGAAATTACCATTTTAAATCCTTAACTTTGTTCGACATTATATTTTAAATGTGTTTTGCACTCATTTTAAAAATTAATTTAAATGATTTTAAATTTTCTTTGCCATATTACAATTATTTTCTGTACTAAAATTCTGATTATACAGAGCATGATTATGAAATTATGGAGCTAATTATAACATCATCTCTTTACTATGTGATCCTTAAAAACTTCCTTTGGCATTTACAGAAACACTATATTTTGTGTTTTTATTTTCAATGACTATTAAATCAATTAATTTTTAGTCACTTTTTGTTTCAGATATAGATATATTGAGTTATTGCTGCCACATTCTTTTTTAAATTAATTTATTTATTTTATTTATTTATTTTGGGCTGCATTGGGTCTTCGTTGCTGCGCACGGGCTTTCTCTAGTTGCGGCGAGTGGGGGCTACTCTTCATTGTGGTGCACGGGCTTCTCATCGAGGTGGCTTCTCCTGCTGCGGAGCATGGGCTCTAGGGCATGCAGGCTTCAGTAGTTGTGGCTCGTGGGCTCAGTAGTTGTGGCTTGCAGGCTCTAGAGCACAGGCTCAGTAGTTGTGGTGCACGGGCTTTGTTGCTCCATGGCGTGTGGGATCTTCGCAGACCAGGGTTCGAACCCGTGTTCCCTGCATTGGCAGGCAGATTCTTAACCATTGCGCCACCAGGGAAGCCCACTGCCACAGTCTTTTGAAGGTATTATAAAGTAACTGAAACCAGAAAGTTTCTAAAAGCCCAATCTGATATTCTATTGCCCCTAACCTTGTTATGTTAGTCACCAGGGATTCTGTATTCTGGATCTTAAGTGAAGTGTTGAATAATAATAATATCTTGAAGTATCATACCAGATTAAATAACATTAATCAAAGAAAATAAAAAATGATAAAGACACTGATCTTGTTACAAAGAGCACCATAAGTATTCAATCACTGTTTTGAAAGAGTTGATAAGGCAGTAAAATGAAGAACAACATTTTAAAAGCTGCAGTTTTCTTCATCTGAGAGGTTAGCACATAGTGCAACAGGATATAATAATCTCTGCTGGGTACAGAATGGTACAGAGAGATGGGTGGGAAATATAGGAGGTGTAAAAGTAGATGGAAAGTAATTCCCTATACTAATGTTGAGCAAAACATGGCAGAATTAGGGGTGGGCTTTGTGCTGGCTGTTCCAGTTTGAGGCAATCCTTTAAGTTCATATCCATCTTTCTTGTCCTTTATTTTTGAGTTGCCTTAGATCTCACTTCACCATTTAACAATTTCTAAAATTCTGCAGATAATTCAATCATCAAATGAAGAAAAAATTAAGTATTTTGAAGTTTAATGTAACAACTAGAGTTAAAAAATGAATTGCATTCGATTCAACAGAGGTTTGGCATAGGATGGGCCACAACTGTCTTAGTTTTAAAATTAAAAGTTCCATGTTCCAGGAATTCCTCAGTCCTTATAAAAGCAGAATAATTGGTCACCCTAGTTTGGAGTATAATTTGACCAAAAAAAAAAAAAAAAAAGAGTGAAAAGAATGGTACAACAAAGCATGTGACAAGGCTAATAAATATTATATAGATAAGAAGTATCATGGAAGTCAAGTTAAAATATCAATAGCTTACTTTACCCTGTATTCTACTTTCATCCCCAAACAATCTTGGAATAGAATCACTGGGCTTATTTTGTAGACAAAGAAACTAATGACCAAAATCACACAGGTAGTCATTATCAGAGCTACCAGCTGTGTAGCTCAGATGGGTTGCAGTTTTCTTTTTTTTTGGCTGCACCACCCACCTTGTGGGATCTTACTTCCCCGAGCAGATATGGAACCCATGCCCCCTGTAATGGAAGCACAGAGTCCTAACCACTGGAGCGCCAGGGAATTCCCCTACATTTCTAATGTCATTCTCATTTCTTTACTTGTCTAACCAGTGGTTCCCAAATTGGAATCGCCTTTGGGTCATATAAAAATACTGACTCCTGACTCCCATACTGAGACTTTCCAATCTAATCAATCTTGGATAAGACCAG
The DNA here is from genome assembly GCF_028021215.1 of Eschrichtius robustus. Lineage (NCBI taxonomy): Eukaryota > Metazoa > Chordata > Mammalia > Artiodactyla > Eschrichtiidae > Eschrichtius > Eschrichtius robustus. The sequence continues at coordinate 24,979,745 of NC_090845.1, forward strand.
GGCATCAGAATATTTAAAAGCTTTCCAGACGATTCTAAAATGAGCAAATTTGGGGAACCACTGCTCTAACATAGTAGTGTGCAACTAGCTGCACACTAGAATCACCTGGAGAAATTTAAAATCTAACAATACCTTGACTGTGTCCCTGACCAATTACATCAGTTTCTGAAGTTGGTGTCTAGGCATCCATATTTTTAAAAAGCTCCCTGGATGATTCCAGTGTGTACCAAGGATTGAGAACCACTGTACGATAAGTTTGTGGATGATTTATTTCTCTCAAAACAAGAAACAGCACTTTGGGGCTTCCCTGGTGGCGCAGTGGTTGAGAGTCTGCCTGCCAATGCAGGGGACACGGGTTCAAGCCCTGGTCTGGGAAGATCCCACGTGCCGCAGAGTGGCTGGGCCCGTGAGCCACAATTACTGAGCCTGCACGTCTGGAGCCTGTGCTCCGCAACAAGAGAGGCCGCGATAGTGAGAGGCCCGCGCACCGCGATGAAGAGTGGCCCCCGCTTGCCACAACTAGAGAAAGCCCTCGCACAGAAACGAAGACCCAACACAGCCATAAATAAATAAATAAACAAATACTTTAAAAAAAAAAAAAAAAAGAAACAGCACTTTCTTTGTCGGGCTCAGATTCTCAGAAATTTATCATTCAATACTCTATTCAAATTTACTCAATAGTAGTTTTTAACTCTTAGTGATCTCTGCCTTTGAGTACCCAACCTGGTCAAAAAGCTTCATAGGTTTCCACCATCAAAATCTGAACTGATAAAAGTAATTTTGTTCAAGGAGAGGTAGACTTTCCAGATTCAATTTGGTGATTTTATAAAGAGATATATTTAGATTAAACTAATGGAGTTTACTTCTCAGAAGCTTTGATTGCTTAGGAATAAGTTGGAAGTAGCACTAAATGTTAAAAAAACATCTACATGGACTTTGATGTTGTGTGTCTATAAGAGTTATGAATTACCGACTTTTAGACCCTTATTCAGCAGTGAGAGGAAACATAATTGGCAGAAAATAATTGTCTCAATCCTAGGGCTTATTACTTTGAACTCTTTACTCTGTCAGAGTGTGTGTGTGTGTGTGTGTGTGTGTGTGTGTGCTTTCCTACCACCAAACTCCTAAGTAAGACTTCTCTGTAACTTAGTTTTTGAAAGTCTCAATTTACTCCAAAATGAAGAAAGAAAAATTTAATTCAAGTTACTTACCATCTTTCTCCTGTTCCCGTTACTAAGTTTGGGTAGCTTTATTATTTTTAGTTCTATCATTGATTTTGTTATAATTTTTTTCTTTTTCTGCACTATCCTTTCAGTCTTCTTGGTTCTTTCTGAGATGTAGACCGAAGATGATTGTCACTTTCACCTATGCCTGAACTCCACTGCATTTGTTCCATTTATTTTATGGGTTAGGGTTTAGTTGTCTCACTGATCCACTAAAAATAAAAATAAAAATGGGACTTCCCTGGCAGTCCAATGGTTAAGACTCCGTGCTTCCACTGCAGGGGGAATGGGTCCTGCGTGCCATGAGGTACAGCCAAAAAAAAAACAAAAAAAAGAAGAAGAAAGAAAAATGGAGTTTGCACTTTCATTTCTAGTTCCCCTTGTTGCTCATGGATAATTTCAAAAGCTATGAAGAAGGAATCCTGGTTTTACACCACCACCTTCAAACCAGAATTTCAAATCACTGTAGTTTTCAACAATCTACTAAAATCTCATTTTCTTTGTTACATAAATTTTAGACAACTATTGATGCTTAGTTACGTAAGTGGAGGTAATGACTGTCTCAATAAAATCCCCATCTCGGGCTTCCCTGGTGGCGCAGTGGTTAAGAATCCACCTGCTAATGCAGGGGACACGGGTTCGAGCCCTGGTCCGGGAAGATCCCACATAAAAAAAAAAAAAAATCCCCATCTCTCCCATCCCCACCTCTATCTTTCATGAAGAATACTTAACTAGTTATAGGGCAATATAAATATCATTTATATAGACCCTGATATTTGAAAAATAATTGAATAACTGAGAACATATTTAAGATGGAAGTGGAGGATGGGAGTTAGGCATATTTTCTTTTTTCTCTGAATATGGAAGTGAGTTAAGGAAGGAAGAGATGAGGAAAAAAGTGAGGGAAGTAAGAAGAAACTTTGATGTGTCAATGTAATAGGTAACCTTCTCTTTGGGGCTCTGATTGCTGCCACAAACTTTCAGTGATTCCCAAGGGAGCTGTGGGAATTGAGATTAGCAAGTGCCTCTTGTAGACAACTATCTAAGCAGAAGCAGCAGCCCCATCCTGTCATGGCCTTTGCCAGAGTTCTGCCACCTCAAATCTGGCCTCTTTGGCTCCTCGCTGCTATTTCCTTCATCCTTGGCAAGTAGTGACAAGTTCACAGCAGTTACAGTGGTACCAAAATAACCTCTGCGAGACTCACGTGGTCTAGTTCCAGCTGTCATGTTTCTCATCAATTTTCAGTTCTAGCTTTCTAACTTGAGGTTCTAAAGACACATAAAAAGTCCTTTATGATACTTAATCCTTTACGTTAACAATTGGGCACTTATCATATACAAGGAACTCAATGTACAAGGAATTCAAAAGGAAAAACTAAAATAAGGGCAGGCACATGTCCTGCCTTCAAGAAGCCTGTAGTTTCATACTTTTTAACAGGCCTCATTGTGTCTACTGAAAGGTTAAAAAAATTGATTGAAATTCCACTGTAAGTGCCTAATTGGGCAAAGTGATACACAAAGATACTTGCCACTTGCTCCTCGCCCCCCCAAAATTTTTATATCATTGAGCCTATGATTATTATTATAGTAAGAACACACAAAAAAGCCAATAAATTATGACTTTATGCCTACATTCTGGGCTGAGTTTTAGTATAATATTCTTTATGACTTAGCCACGGCAAATGCCAACTCTATCATTTAAATTTAATGAGGAGTACCGATCATTCAGTATGCAATTTGAAAATGCATGCAAATCTTTTACACTCATCTTATAGAACAGGGTACATATCTAGCACACTAAATTCACATTGGTTTAAATTATTTAATGTTTTTTTAGAGGTAATACAGTTATAATCTCACCATCATTGAACTGCACTGTATTTGTGAAAATAAGATTATTTTTACTGATGAGGTTTGCAAACGTAATATACTAGCTCTTTCAGAATAGCAAAAGACTGTGACACAGTGCAGTTTCATCTATTTTATGCTTCATTCATTCATCAATTTATTCATTTGTAATTTTATAAATAATCAAGAATAATAACTGTCATTTTTCAGTACCTCCTGAACTCTAGACATTACGCAGCAGACTTGTATTCAGTATATCATTACAAGCTTTTAATAATGATGTGACGCTAGTTTTACTATCATTCTCACCTATAAAAGAGGAAGATAAGACTCAGACAGATTAACTAACATATTCACGGTCTTACAGCTATTGAGATTCCATACTAGGTCCTTTTTTCTTTATATAATTATGCCTGCCATGTTGTTGTAGCCTTGTTGGGTAATTTAAATGCTAAAGAGATAGATAAATAAATCAATAAATTAGCCCTCATTCTTGGATTTCTGAGTTGGTACTATAAACTTATGTTATTTTTCAGTTTAAGATAGAAAACAAGACAATAAAATATTCAGGAAAATAATGAAGTGCTGGAAGTAAAATGTAATCACATGATTTTCAACACTATGCTATCAAAATATGAGAAGTTAATATTAAACTCAAGAGAATGCTTTTAATGTTTAAAAGACCTAGTTATACTCTATTCTATGTAAATTCTTTTCAGGAATTTTAAAATGATTGAAACCTCCCACTTTGTTTTACAAAGCATATAAAATCCTCATAACAAATCCTGTAAAAGATAATTCAGAATAGTAAAGTGTGAACCAATGTCACTTAGAAATAATAATGTAGAAATTCTCAAAGTACTAAGACATGAAAAACAGAAGCATATTTTGAAGGTCATTGCCATCAAGTATAGGTCATTTCTTGAATTACAAATAATTTTTCAGCATCTTTTGAAACTTATTTCTCTTCTAACATAATAATGTAAAAAATTACCTTAATACAGTTTTGATGTCTAATGTCTTAATTCATGAAAATATTATTTAATTATAGAATTTATATAATTCAAATATTATAACTATATTAAAGGATTTTATACATTATTATAAAGAAGAGAATATATTTCTCTCAAAATATGCTGAAAATTTATTTGCCGAAGTCCAACATAGATATCCCAAACTTACTTTTTCCTTATTATGTTAAAAATTATCCATTGCCAAGTTATTACTCAGATTCTAATTAGTGTAGATATGTTATAGTAATTTTCATTATATAGGGAGAAAAATGATTCTCACACTTAGTATTATTAAGTAACTCTTTTGTTTCCAGAAGTCCAAGTAAATCCAGTTAGATTTGACAAGGGAGAACAATTATGGTCATTGGAAATGTAGAGGTATATTCATTATAATTTTCATATGATGTGACAGCCTCACAGGAGAATGACCTAATATCTGATTATCAGACTACTCAATAGTGTGTATATTGATTTAATTAATGTTTTTCTACATATCAGCAATTTCAATTATATAACCACTCATCATTTTACTAATAGTTATACATACATGTTATAATAAATATACGATATCTATGAAGAAAGTAAGAACATTTTATTGAACATAAAATTCTTAAATAAAGGGTACCTAGAATATTTTGATAGGAAAAAAGCTATATTTTAATGTCAATTGTTTATCATGATCTCTACTTTTAGTATAATTCAAATAAAACTCTGCAAGGGACTTTTAGAACTTTATAAAGTTCACGTAAAATTTAAAATACATAAGAATGGAAAATAAAATATTTAAAAGAAACTGATAGGATACTTTCACTGATACATATGTTAAAATATTCTGTAAACATACAGTATACAAATCAAGTACTAGAGGGGTCAGTAAACTCAAGTAAGTAAAGAGGAATCATTGGAAAACTAGGAATAAATAATGAAATTTGTATTAAACATGTGACATCTCTTCCATGGGCAAAAGTTGGGATTTTCAGTAAATGATAATTTATACATATTTAGAAAAATATAAAGTCAGATTTTTGCCTCATGTTTATAGACACAATCAGAGATGATCCACAGGCTTCCATAATCAGATCACCCACCTACCAGCTTCTGTACCTATATATTTTGCTTTCCTTCCTGTTGGTGAGGATAAGTTTCAAAGACCCCTAAATAAAAGCAATTTATGCACTAGAATCTGTTCATCTTTACCCACTTAAGGGCTTCACTCAAACAAATTTTCCATCCCCCTCCTGTGTCATTATTTTCCCCTCACTACTGATATTATCATTTCCATTTGCCTACCAACATCCTGTTATAGCTACCATCTTAAATAAATAAAATTCTTTTAATCCAATTTCCCTCTAGTTACGAGTCCTACCGTTTTTTTTTGCTTACCTTTAAAACAAGACTCATTGAAAGAGTTGCTGTCTCCTATTTCTCTCATGTTCTCTTAAACCCACTCTAATCAGGCTTTTCAACCTACCACCACTCAAAGGCACTGATGAGATCCATGTTACTGAATGAAATGGTTGGTTCACTGGGCTTCAGTACTCTACTAAATTATTGGATGTTATGCTAGTCTGCTGAGGCTGCCATAACGAAATACCACAGGTTGGGGGGCTTAAAAAACAAAAACTTATTTTCTCAGTTCTGGAGGCAAGAAGTCCCAATCAAGGGGTTGTCAGGGTTGATTTCTGATGAGGCCTCTCTGACTTGTGTGCATGCAGAGAGAGAAATCTCTGGTGTCTCTTCTTCTTCTTAAGAACATCAGTCCTATTATATTTGGACCCCACACTTATGACCTCATTTATATGTTAATTATCTCCTGTAAGGTCCTATCTCCAAAAACAGTCACACTGTGGGCTAGGTCGTCAACATGTGAATTTTGGGGGGACACATTTCAGTTCATAACACATGCTCTTCCTCTATATTCTTTTACTGATTCCTTCCATCTCCCTCTCTAACTTAAATTACCTCTGGGTTCAATCCATACCCCTCTTATATTCTCTATCTACAGTTAACCCACTGATGATCTCAACCACTATCTCTGCTTTAGATACCAGTTTTATGATGGCAATTCCCAAATATTGAGATAGGACATTAAACATACAGTTATCATATGACCACAATGAGATACCACTTCACATCCACTAAGATGGCTATAATAAACAGAAAATAACAAGTGTTGGTGGGTATACGGAGAACTTGGAACCCTCAAGCTTTCCTGGTGGGGATACAAAATGGTGCAGCTTCTGTAGAAAACAGTATAGCAGTTCCTCAAAAAGGTAAAAATAGAATTACCATATGATCCAGCAATTCCATTCCTGTATAGTTTTGGTATATATCCAAAATAATTGAAAAGAAGTGTTCAAATAAAAACTTGTACATGATGTTTATAACAGTATTATTAATAATAGCCAAATTGTGGAAGCAACTCAATATCTATCAAATGATGAATGGATAAATAAAATGTAGCATATCCATACAACGGAATAGTATTCAACCATAAAGTGGAATGAAGATCTGAGACATGCTATGACATGGATGAAACTCAAAAACACTATGCTAAGTGAAACAAACCAGTTACAAAAGATCACATATATAATTCAATGTTTATGAAACATCCAAATAGGAAAATCTAGGTCTTAATAGCTAAGGCGATAGGGCATGATAGCTAAAGGGTACAGGGGTAACTTTGAGGTGATTAAAATGTTCTAAAATTGTGTCCATGTGATAGGACGGCTACACATATCAGTGAATACACTAAAAATACGGACTTGTACACCTTAAATAGGTGAGCTGTATAGTATGTAGGTTAATTCTCAATAAAGCTGTAATTTAAAAAGAAACAGGTGAAGCAAAACGATGATGATAAAGGTCAGAATAGCTGATGCCTCTTGGGGTGGGGGCAGGCTTGTACTCACTGCAAAGAGATACATTTCTGTAGTGGTTAAAAAGTTGTGTATATTTGTCAAGTCTCACCTACGAAAAGTCTATTTGAACAAAGGCAAGTGATATGAATTTAAAAATCACGAAAATAAGTAAAGTATGATATAGATGAAGAAATATTGAATATGTATCTCACTAGTATTCAAAGATAAAGCAATTTAAATAAGTTATATTCTTTGTCAATCAAATTGAATAAAACATATACATTCATTATTTTGAGGAGCAAGGGCTCATAGGATCTACTATTTCTGTAAATTGTGATAACCCTTTGGAGGACTGTTTAAAATATATAGCAAAAACCTAAAAAATGTGTTTTCATTTTAGCCTCAAAATTCCAAATTCAGTTGTGTATCCATCCTAACAGATTACTAGCTAAAATTTTAAAAGATCCAAGTAAAATATCATTTGTTGCATTACTTCTAAAAGAAATGAAACTGGATAGTCTACCAATCAATCTAAGAATTGATTAATAAATTAAGAAAAATATAATGGCCACATTATGATTATGTTCTAAAATAATACTTATCATCGACCTACATTCTCAATAAAATCTTAAGTAAAAATTGTTATGCTCCAAATTACTATCTATATCATAAACCCATTTTTGCTTAACCATTATATATAGATATTAATAATAATTCACAAAACAAAAAATTGAAAGATGTATACCAAATATTTATTGTATTTTGTTTATTTGCTATTTTATAATGAATATGTACTATCTGCATAAAATACAAAACAAGGTGTGCTCTACAGTGTCAAATTCAGCAGAGCCACAAGAATAAATATTTTTAAAATATCACAGGTTTTGTAAATGAGAGTGTCTTGGGTGACATTAGGGGTCACATTACCAGTTTCAGAGTAAAAAGAAGGGGAAGAAGCCAGATTCTGATGGGTTGAACATTTCTGAGAATAAGTAGAAATAGAAAAGCTAGACAAGTCTTAGGAAGTCTGTATGAGGAAAGAGATTATATGGCAGCTAGATGGGGTCAAAATTCGAGAAATATATTTAAGTTGCTAGACACCTCAGCATGTGTGGTGACAGTGATGAAGAACAAGTAAAGAGACTGAAGAGACCAGAGAATGGTGACCATCACTGAAATAAGATTCCAAGGAAGGAGGGTGTCATAGCTACAGATGGAAGGAGTGGCCTTGATCAGAGTGAGACATATCTCATCCTCAAATGTGATTCAATGTAGTAAGAAAAGGTGGATGCAGGTGTTTTTAGGTTTGGGAACAAAATGATGGTAGCAATTTTCTCAATGGTATAAATGTAAACTAGGTTATCCCCTGAGAATTAGATGCCCAACAGAGGGCTACAGAAGAGGGGTGATTAGGAATAGTCACTGAAGGAACAGGGATGGGATTAGGAGCTGCATACAGACAAGCACATAGATTCTTGGGAAAATTCTGGGGGGCTGAGATAAAGTTGGAATCTTTGGGTTTGTCATGGTACTACTAATCCTCATGTATACATGGTTTTTATTAAAGCCACTTAGCCACCCATGTGAAATGAATGAAAAGGCAAACTGTGATAGGTTCAGGGTATGAGAGGACACAGGGTCAATAACAGGAATTATTGTATATCGTTTCAGGTGGGAAATAGTTCTGGCTGAGCAGTGCTGTGGCCCTGAGATGGAATGGCCTGAGTAGGATTATGCTAACAGTGGCGGATCCTGAGCCCCAGAACTAAGATATTAGATGCATTGTCTTCATAGGCATGTAACTGTTCTTAAATTTTACCAGAAAGTTGTTTTGGAGAAGAAATCTACCAGCCACAACTCAGATCACCTGGGAAGCAAATGATGATGTAATGAGGGTATCAGCCCAAAAGAAATAGGAGCTTTTATAAAAGAGTGCAAAGAATGCTCCAAAAACAGCTTGGAAAGCCAAACTTCTATTCTCAGAAGGTTTGGAGATATGAACAGTGGGATAGAAAAATACGATCAGGGATCACATTACTTTATCTTGCTAAAACATTTAAAATGTGCAAATAAGTGCATCTGTGCACATGCGTGTGGACACAGACGTTATAGAACCAGAAAACTGTTTTTACTAAATATTATATTCGTTTCAGCTTAAATAAATGTATTGATTTTAAAATTTGATTTCTTAACACCACTGAATCATACTTTTTGTATATTTTAAGTTATTTTTAAATCAAATAATTTGAATTTTGAATTATCAGCCGATAAGCTCCATTCGTGATAAAAATATATCACAGGGAATTCCCTAGCGGTCCAGTAGTTAGGAGTCTGCACTCTCACTGCCAGGGGCCTGGGTTGGATTCCTGGTCAGGGAACTAAGGTCCTGCAAGCCACGCAGTGTGGCCAAAATATAAAAAAAAAATTTTTTTAATCACAAAAATAATATATGTAATACATATCATTATATAATAATTTACTACATATAAGTATTATTATATATTCTATATAATTATATATACAATCACTACTATATAATTATTGCTTAAATATATTTATTTGTTAATGTGTGCATTATTAACTTTCCATTTCTTTAGAAACAAGTTCTACTTTAGATCATTTGTGATAATACTTTTCAACTTTATATTTCAAGATCAATGCCAAAGCTCTTTTGGTAGCTGTCTCCTTTTTAAATGTGATTTAATTAAATCAATACTCTGGTTTAATTTGGTCATCGGGAAGAGTTACATTGAAACTAATACCAATTTTCAGTTTGCAAAAAGAAGAAAAATATATTATGCAACATTTATTATTTCATCTATCCATAATTTAAGTGGGAAAGTTTAATCTATAATCTACATTTCTCTACCACAACTTCAAATAATTCCAAAAGAATACCAAGTATGCATTTTGGTGAATGATATCACAATATATTTATGTATTGCATTTGCTGTTGTAAATTTTCTTTGGCTTTTAAATGATGCACAGAAATAAGCCTCAGTGTTTAAGGATGCAACACACTGGAAATAGTTTTAGGGAACAAATAATTAGCCTTTTGGAAGTGTGTGTTCATTTCACGCAGCAATCTGTTCCTTCATCTCCTCCTCCTTCCTGTTTTGAAGGCAATCGTGTGTGTTACGTGCACCATCTGCAGCCTCACTGACAGGTGCAGGGTCAGTATTATCCCTCCAAGCATGGAGTTTAGTGCAAGCTGGAAATTTCACCAAGGCAATTTAGGAGATTTTGAAACCAACCAAACACCGACAGCCTATTTTACCAGTATATATGAGCATTTGTTAGAAATGCCTGCAATTGTACTTTCAAGACCACAGATACATAGATTTATCTGATTTGGGACATCATCCTGAAATAGGTCTATGCCAATAATGCACCTTTTTACTACATGTAGATTAGAATTAATATAAAAAGAAAATTTGGCAACATGTTATAGATTTAGTAATACAAATTGTTTGGTTAGATTAATATGAACACATTTGGCATCATTCTAATAAGGTCCCTTTAGTCTTTGCTCCACTGGGATTCTGTGTCCTGACAAGTTAGGACAGGAAGAGTCCCTGTGAACCTATTTAGAGTTGTCAATAGGTAAGGAGATATAGTTGGAGTCCCAAATGGGAAACCCGCCATTCCCTTTGGCGTCATGTCATACATAAATACTAGCTTCTCTAACTCAGTTACATTATTAATGAAATTAACATTTGTGAGTTAGTCTAGGTGATTAACCATCACTTTTAACATCAATTCAGTTAATCTCAGCAATATTCTTGAGATTTCATATACTTCCTTATCTGCAGGTTTAGCCCCTCTCTAGTATGTAGGATTCATCCTGAACTTCCACAAGGCTACTATCTTGGTAAATTTGTCTTGATTCAGGATTTTTCTTCAATTTTAAAAAATCACCAGCACTTAGTAATCATACTGAAAATAGATACATGTTTTAGGGTCAGTCATATATTAACCATTTTTTTGAGATGGGGCATTAAAATATATGTGAGACAGTTTATTATTTTAAAATTAGAAACCTTGCCTATATAAAACCTAAAATGATTTATGCCCATTAAAAGGGAGCAGGCATGATAAATTAAGTTAGAGCCATGTCGTAGAATACTAGCCATTAAATTGGTAAATAATCTCTGATACATGAGGATACAGAAGATGTCTGGAAGTAATACGAGAAAAAATTAATAGTTAATGCCCTTAGCACAGAGGTCTGGGTTGGAAAAAAAATTGAACTTCCATGGCATAACTGTATTCCCATGACCAGCAATGTGCTTCCATGTAGACGGATTTGTGCTTGATACCACCTATTCTCAAAAGGTTGCTTGGTCTGCAGGGAATAAAGGAAAAAAGATTTCAAAATCCTTTTAAAAACATTTCATTTCATCATATTAAAACAATGATATAATGAAATTAGGAGGGATAGCTTTGCCTTGGGATTCCACCACTCAAAATGTGCTGGTCAAGATTTCTCCCCTGGATATTGTTTTGATGAGTTCTATCGGTATTTCTTGTGTTACTTCAGCTTTTCTGTACATTCACTGCAAACCAACTGCCTTTTATTAATATGTTCTTTCTCTAGGTATATAATGAATGTTATCTTACCTGGAATGCTGCAATAAATATTCTGTTCAAGTTTCAATATTCATTTAATTTTACTTCCTATATATTTTCTATTACTACTATAGTAATATACTATTATTATACATTAATGGATTTTCCTTCACTTTCTTATCAAGGGGACTTTAGTCTTATCTTGAACACCAATCTTCTTTTAGATGATGTTAAAACTACTTTTCTATCTATGTACTTTCATGCTAATTTGTATCTGTTGCACTACTCCCTGAATCAGTTCAAGTTTACTTTTTCATGTAACACAGAGGGACTTTGCTGATCTTTATCATTTCATATGAAGTCAGAGTTCATCAAATAATTCTAGGGGAAACTTGACCTCAGTGATGTGTGCTAGCAGGTAGTCCATTAATTCTAAATCATGTATATACGATGTAAGCAATCTTGTGATTTTTTTCATTCTTTCAGAAAGTCTAGTTTTGGTTCTAGGGTGGACAGGTTGAAAGGCCTAGGGAAGAAAGCAATCTGCATTCTCGTTTCTCTACCTCATTTTTCAGTGTTTCATGGGAGCATGTTTCAGCATAATTTTTCTCTGGTTTCCCTCTAGGTGTAAAAACTAAAATCAAGTCAAATATTTACAGATGACTGCAAATAACCACTGCCAGGCAACTTGGTTTTGGGATGTGATTTGTTAAACAGCCTACCATACTATGAGGTTTTTAACCAACAAAACTCATCAGAAGTCTTGCCAATAGTTCTCATACAAATTTACATTTGTACCTGAAATACAATTCCTTTCTCCACCATGGACCATAAAATGAAAATGCATAACTATCTTAAAGAATACCTTGAAATAGGAAGAAGGCATTTTGAGATCTCTTTTCCTCAAATTTGAATATGATGTTGCCCTTTTATTCATAAATAAAATCAGCATTTTAGATTCATGTTAAAGTTTGTTTGTTTTTGCTGTATTTGTAATTTAAGGCTATATCTACTTAACCAAAATTGTTTGAAGTAAAAAACAGTAAAAAAAAAAAAAAAAATATCACTTGATATTATGTAGAAAAAGAGTGGATTTGGCTAAAGATCACTTTGGGTCTGCTTTTAGTCAAACTATGTAGGCACATATCTGAACTGTGATTTTAAAATAATGCTTTCCTATTCTAAACCATGATTCTACTAATAATATAATAACAATAACAACAACAACAATAATAATAGCTAGCTTTTCTTGAGCACTATGCTATGAGGTTTTTGCATTCTTTATCTTATTTTCACTTAATAACCAAATGTGGTATTATTTCCCTGTGCTGATGGAAGTAGAGATGGAAGGAGAGTAAGTCATAGAAAAACAAAGAATTTTTTTTTAACTTTTTATTTTATAATGGAGTATAGCCAATTAACAATGTTGTGACAGTTTCAGGTGCACAGCAAAGGGACTCAGCCATACATATACATGTATACACATGTATCCGTTCTCCAGAATTTTTGAGGGTTCTCTTAACATAGCACTTTTCAATCTATGTTGTCTCAGGGATGCTTTATAAACCTAAAGTTATTGAGGATCCCGAAGAGCTTTTGTTTATATGGGTTATATCTATCAATATTCATCATATTAGAAATTAAAACATAAATTTTAAATATATACTCATTACTTCATTTAAAATGATACTAATAAGCACTTTACATATTAACCGAAAAATTACATATACCTTCCCAAAGAATTTAGTAAAAAGAATGGCAATTTTTTTTTTTTTTACAATTTTGTAAATCTTTTGAATTATCAGCTTAATATAGGCTAGCTGAGTTCTCATATCTGCTTCTGTGTCCAATTTGTTGTAACATCTCATTTCATGTAGCCTTTGGAAAGCTCCACACTACACTCATGAGAGAATGAGGGTGAAAAGGCAAATAACATCTTAATATTACTATAATATAGTTTCCACCTCACAGATACCTGAAAGGGTCTCAGTGGGCCTCAGTTTCCCACAGTAAACATGGAGGCTGCTGACTGCATAGATTAGATAATGAATCATTCTCAGCTTCATGCTTTAGTTCGTGAATGGATTCGTGAATTTTCCCTATCCTAAACCCTAGGTCGCTCCATGATGCTGTTGTTTGATTACTGCCTGGAATCAGGAATGATATGAGGGGCTTGTTAATGAGGACTAGGTAGGATGGGAAAAACTATATTTGTGATTTTATGTATAACGTGTGTATACAATTCAGGAATTTGTAATTTGGCCTACACTGTTATTCTTATTTCACTGTCTTTATAAAATCCTTACGGAGAAGTACTCTGGCATGATGATGATGATGATGATGATGATGATGTGTTCACAACATGATACATATAGAATCATCTTATATCATTCTATAGCATAAATACTAGGATAAGTTAAATTAAACTAATTGTGTTAGGTAATTTGTTGTTCACTAAATAAGAGATAAACTTACCAAATTCAGACTTATATGTAATGACGTTCCCATTCATTAATTCATTTCTTCATTTAATTCATATTTATTTGGTATGTAATTCATGCCAGGTACTGTTATAAGTACAGTACATATACTAAGTGAATTAAAGAAAGAGAGAGAGTGTGTGTGTATACAACAATTTAAGGCCAAGTTCATATTTCTAAAGTCTAAAATCTTTTAATAAAGCAAGCTCATTGAATTTTGCTCTTTTTAGCAATAAAAAAGGAATCACTTTACAGTATGATATAAGGGGCATTATAATCTTGAGAAACTTCTTGGATATTATTCTAAACATTGTGGGTTATATGGAGAGAACAGGAGTAATCTAAAATTCAGGTTTTTAAAAGGTCAGTGTGGCGATTTTGTAGAGAATGGGCTATAGAGGGACAAGAATTGAATGCAGGAAGACCAGTTAGACAGCTATTGAAATTGTTCAGACAAGAGCTAATTGGGATTGAAACTATGGTTGTTGTAATACAGCTTATAAGAAGTGACACAATTCAGAGGAAATTTTAAGGTAGACCTAGCCAAATATGTTGACGAATTCTATGTAGTGGGTAAGGAATAAAGAGAAATTAAGGAGGACTTCCAAATTAAGAACTACTCCTAAATAACCAGGAACATACATATTGGTGGATTTGCATATCAAGAAGTTAAAGAGTTGTACTTGGTACATATTAACTTTAAATTGCCTATTAGATAACTGTGTAGCATAACTGTCTATAAGACCAAATTGAACATTTGCACTTAATTGATGAGTTTCTATTTGTTATTAACATAACATATACTAAAAACTTATAAATTCAAGCTAAGCACTCCATTGTATTATTAAAAATAAATTAACTCTTCATTAACTTTCAAAGTTTCTAATGTGCATAGGACACTAGTAAGCTATTTTCCATTAGCTATTACCAAAAGGCATGAATTTGGTAAATGAATCTAGGGTATGCCAGACATCCACATATGCAAATGTTTCTTTCTTCCCTTTTTAAATTTTCAGTATAACTTTTTGAGATTTTTTTGAATTCAAATTTTGTCATATATTTGGTAATATGTCTCACATATACGCTAATATGTATAAAATAGTTAACTAATGAGAACCTGCTGTACAGCACAGGGAACTCTACTCAGTGCTCTGTGGTGGCCTAAATGGGAAGGAAATCCAAAAAGAGGGGATATATATATACATATAGCTGATTCACTTTGCTGTACAGTATAAACTAACAAAACATTGTAAAGCAACTATACCCCAATAAAAAAAAATAAAAAATAAAAAAGACACTAATACAACATTGTAAATCAACTATACGCCAATAAAAATTAATTAAAAAAAAGTCACTTCTATATTTAAATTTAAAATTAAATCTATGGAGATTTAGTTTACATGCAATACAATTCATCAGTTTTATGTGTGCAATTCAGTGAGTTTTGACATGTATTTAGTTATGAGATGACCACCAAAATCATGATATAGACCATCTCCATCAGCCCAACATATTCTATTGTGATCATGTGAAGTCAATCCCTTCCTCAAACCAGTGGTCTCTGGTACCTACTGATACACTTTCTGTAACTGTAATTTTGTCTTTTCTAGAAGTTCATGTATATGGGATCAAACAAGATGCTTTTAACTTTCACTCATTTTGTTGTACATAATAGTTCATTACATTTTATTGTTCAATAGCATGGAAATAGCAAATTGAAAGTATCAGAATGTTTTTATACATTTTTTGACTGTTAAGAATAAAGCTGCCACGAGCATTCAAGTACAAGTCTCTGGGTAGACATGTTTTCATTCTCTTAAGTAAATACTTAGGAGTGGGATTGCTGAATCACTGTTAAATCTATATTTAACTTTATACGAAACTGTTAAACTGTTTTCTAAAGTTGTTGTACCATTTTACATTCACATCAGCAAAGTCTGAAAGGTCCAGCTGCTGTATATGTTTACTGAAACTTACTATTATCAGATTTTAAAATTCCAGTCATCTTAATGTATGTGTAATGATAATGAACTGTGTTTTTAATTTGCTTTTTTTCTGATGAAAGGAGACCTTCAAATTGAAATGAAAAGAGGCTAACCAGCAGCACAAAACCACATGAAAATGTAAAACTCCCCAGTAAAGGTAAATATATAGACAAGTATAGAATCCTGTAGTATAGTTATATAGCTATGTAAATCACTTTAAAATTCAGTATAGAAAATTTTTTTTAAATGCAAAAAAAGTAACTATAAATCTGTGTTAATGGATATGTGATATAAAACAGGTAATTTGTGTCAGCAATAACATAAACTGGGGGAGAGGGGTATGAACATTTAAAGGAGTTTTTATAGTGGTTTAAATTAAGATGTTATCTCTTTAAAATATACTGTTATAACTTTAATATGTTTTATGTAATTGCAATGGTAACCAAAAAGAAAATATGTTTAGAATATACACAAAGGGACATGAGAAGGGAATTAAAACTTAACACTACAAAAAAATCAGTGAAATACAAAAGAAATAGACAGCAACACAATAATAATAGGAGAATTCCATACCCCACTTTTAGTTATGTATAGAACAACCATACTAAAAATCAATAAGGTAACAGAGGATTTGAACAACACCATAGACCAATTGGACCTAACAAACATGTATGGAATATTCCACCTAACAACAGCAAGAATGAGCATTCTTGGGAAGTGCACATGGAACATTTCCCAAGATATCTTGAGACAAATGAAAACAAAACAAAACAAAGCTTATGGGATTCAACAAAAGCAGTACTATGAGGGAAGTTTATAGTTATAAATGCTTACCAAAAAGAAAAAAAAGGAAGAAAGATTTCAAGTCAACAATCCAAATCTATACCTCGAGGAAGTAGAAAAAGATGAACAATCTAAATCCAAAGTTAGCAGAAGGAAGGAAACAATAAATATTAGAGCAGAGATAAAACAGAGACTATAAACACAGTAGAAAAACTAAATGAAGCCAAGAGTTTTTTTTTAAAAGATCAACAAAATTGACCCTATTCTGACTAACCGTTAGAATAACAAAGAAAAGAAAGAGAAAAACTCAAATAACTAAAATTAGAAATGAAAGAGGGGAAATTACAACTGATACCACACAGATACAGAGGAGTGTAAGATAGTATGAATAATTATATGTCAAAAATTGTATAACCCAGAAGAAACTGACAAATTCCTAGAAACGTACAACCTACCAAGACTGAATCATGAAAAAATAAAAAGTCTGAACAAATCTATAACTACTAAGGAGATTGAACCAGTAATCAAAACACCCAACAAAGAAAAGCCCAGGATCACATGGCTTCACTGGAGAATTCTACCAAACATTTAAGGAAGAATTAGCACCAGTTCTCCTCAAACTCTTCCAAAGAATTGAAGAGGAGAGAGTACTCCTGAACTCATTCTATGAGGCTATCATTACCCTGATAGGAAAACCAAAGACACAGTAAGAAAGGAAAACTACAGACCAATATCCCTGATTAATATTGACTCAAAAATCCTCAAAACAAAAAAACAATCTAGCAAACCAAATTCAATAACACATTAAAAGAATCATACACCACGGTTAAGTGGGATCTGTCCTTGAGATCCAAGGATAGTTCAACATATGTAACTCAATCAATGTAATACACCACATTAACAGAGTCAAGGACAAAAAACACAAGGTCATCTCAACTGATGCAGAAAAAAACTTGACAAAATTCAATACCTTTTCATGATAAGACCTCTCAACAAAGCAGGACAGAAAGAAATCACCTCAACATAATAAAAGCGGTATATGAAAAGTCCACACCTAACATCATACTCAATGGTGAAAGACTGAAAACTTTTCTTCTAGATCAGAAAAAAGACAAGGATATCCACCCTCACCACGTGTATGTTCTAGTCAGAGCAATTAGACAAGAAAAAGAAATAAAAAGCACCCAACTTGGAAAAGAAGTAAAATGAGCTCTGTTCGCAGATGACATGATCTTATATCTAGAAAGCCCTAAAAAGATTGCACCAAAAAACTATTTAACTAATAAACATTTTCAGCAATTTCAGGATACAAAATCAATATAAAAATTAGTCTCATGTCTATACACTAAGAATGAACAAGCTGAAAAAAAACTAAGAAAACAATTCCACTTACAATAGCATCAAAAAGAATAAAATTCTTAGAAATAAACTTAAGGAGGCAAAAGATTTGTATACTGATAACTATAAAACTTTGCTAAATGAAATCAAAGAACATATAAATAAATGAGCAGATATCCCATATTCATCAGTTACAAGACAATCTTGTTAAAATTTGTATTATCCATACTACCCAAGGCAATCTATTTATTCAATGCAATCTGTATCAAAATGCCAATCACATTTTTTGCAGAAATAGTAAAAAAAAATCCTAAAATTCATGTGGAATCTCAAGGTTTTCTGATTAGTTAAAACAATCTTGAGAAAGAAAACCAAAGTTGAAGGCCTTACACTTCCTGATTTTAAAACATATTACAAAGCTATCAATACAATAATCAAATCAATGTCATACAGGCATACAGACAGATATATAGACCAATGGAAAAGAATGGAGAGACCAGAAATAAATCCTTGGATATATGGTCAAAATATCTTCTACCAGGTTGCTGAGACCACACAATGAGGAAAAGACAGTCTCTTCAATAAATGGTGTTAGGAAAACTGGATTTCCACATGCAAAAAAATGAAATTGGACCCTTAATTTACACCACATACAAAAATTAACTCAAAATGGATTAAAGACCTTAATGTAAGATCTAAAACTATAAAGTTCCTAGAAGAAAATATAAGGAAAATATAAGGAAAAACTTCATGACATTGGATTTGGTAATGATTTCTTAGGTATGACACCAAAGCAGAGGCTACAAAAGCAAAAATAGACAAATGGGACTAAATCATACTTATTCAATAAAAACTTCTATGAACCAAAGCAAATGATCAACAGGATAAAAAGACAACTTGCAGATTGGGAGAAAATACTTATTTTAATCATGATCTGATAAGTTGTTAATATCCAGAATATATAAGGAACTCATACAACTCAACAACAACACGATTTAAAAATAGGTAAAGAACTCTCCAAAGGAGACTTCCCTGGTGGTCCAGTGGTTAAGAATCAGCCTTCCAATGCAGGGGATGCAGGTTCGATCCCTGGTTGGGGAACTAAGATCCCATATGCCGCGGGGCAACTAAGCCCACACACCACAACTACTGAGCCCATGCTCTAGAGCTCACATGCCACGACTAGAATGACCATGTGCCGCAACTACTGAGCCCATGTGCTCTGGAGCCCATGAGCCACACCTAGAGAGAAGCCTGCATGCTGCAACGAAAGAGCCTGCGTGCCGCAACTAAGACCTGACACAGCCACATTAAAAAAAAAAAAAAAAAAAAAGAACTCTCCAAAGAAGATAGACACAAGTGGCCAAAAACATACAAAAAGATGCTCAACATCACTAATCACAAGAGAAATGCAAATCAGAATCACTATGAGGTATCTCTTCACACACACTAGGACGGCCACTATCAAAAGAACAGGAAATAATAAATGTTGACAAGGATGCGGAGAGATTGGGATCTTTATACACTATTGGTGGGAGTGTAAAATGGTGCAACCATTGTGGAAAACATGATGGAGGGGCCTCAAAATATTAATAATAGAATTACTATGTGATCCAGCAACCGTACTTCTTGATATATATTTAAAAGAATTGAAAGCAGGATTTCAATTATTTGCACATCCACGTTCACTGCGTCATTATTCACAATAGCCAAGAGATGAAAGCAACACAAATGCCCATTAAAGGAAGAATGGATAATGTGATATGTATATATCATATCAATGTATATCTGATATATACATATAATGGAATATTATGCAGCCTTAAAAAAGGAAATTCTGTCACATTCTAAAATATGGATGAACCCAGAGGACATTATGCTAAGAAAAATAAGCCAGTCACAAAAGGACAAATACTGCATGATTCCACTCACATGAGTATCTAAAGTAGCAAAATCATAAAAAGAGAAAGTAGAGGGGTGGCTGCCAAGAGCTGAGACGATGGGGAATTAATGTTTAATGGGTACAGAGTTTCAGTTTTGCAAGATGAAAAAGTTCTAGGAATCTACTGCATAACATTATGAATATACTTAACACTACAGAAGTATACGCTTAAAAATGGTTAAGATGGTAAATTTAATGTTATGTGTTTTTTAGCATGATAATTAAAAAAACAAGTCTGCAAAGTTTAAAAACAAGGCCAAAAATGGGAGAAGATAATCCTAACATACATAATGAAGTATAATTTTAATCTAGAACATGTGATGAATTTCTGCCAAACAATAAGAATAAAACAATGTATCTCCAAGAAAAATGTAACAAAAGTTTTTAGCAGACATTTCCTAGAAGAGAAAACATGACCAGTAAGTATATGAAAATATGTTCAATTCCGTTAGTGATCAGGTAATGAAAATTAAAAAAAAACTACTATAAGATATAATTCTACAAGATTGTAAAACCTTAATAAACGTTTGGCAGTATCTCGCATTGCCAAAAATATTGTTCATCAGAAACTCTCATAAATAGGTATACACACCTTTAAAACAGTTTAAATATCTGCTACTCCAATTTTATGCATCTATAACCCAGATAAATGTTTGAACATTTGCACAAAGGAAAAAGCAAACATTTTCATAGTAGCATAGTTTGTAATAGCAGGCAACGTACAACAGTCCAGATGATCAGCACCAGTAGAATGGATAAGCATGCTGTGGTACATTCACTGGATTGAATACTATGTGAAAATGACAAATAACAAATCAAAAAGAATGAATATATTATTGAATTTAAAAGAAAGTTACAGAAAAAGAATTATGTGACTCCATACATGTAAAGGTTAAAAACTTGCAAAGATTGTAACACCTTATAAAACTGTGAAATAAAACAAATTACCCGTGGAAAATTTTGGATAGTAGTTTCCTCCAGAGAACAGGAAGTATCCACAGGGGCATTTCAAAAATATTGATTATATTCTCTGATATCGATCAGTGGGATTACAAAAATATTGATCAGTTTCACTTTCTAAAGCTTTATGGTAGAGATCAAGCAACCAATCTGTGTATATAATAGTTTTTCTAGAAACTGATGAATTTTAATATATTTTCTAAATCTCATTAGTATATAGAGCACTACCACTGAGCATTCAGGGAACACCTCGGAGAAAGAGTTGGCAGATGGGTGTTCAGTTGCTCTGCAGCTGAGGAACCTCCACATTCAAATCTGTCTTATCACCCAACATTAAAATTCAGCTAGTTTCCCCTCACCAGCACCTCGCAACCATGGTGGATTCCTCTTCCTCCTTTCTACTAGGTATGAGAACAGCCATGGGTCTCTTTTCAGCTAAGAAGAGCTTTTCACTCTCTGGAGCTTGGTTCATATAAGTTTCTTTGTGTCTTTAGTTTCTGGTTCTTAGGGTGAGGGCAATACTCTTGTGACTTTGTATACCCAGACTTGAATCAAACTGAAAATCTTTTCATTTTGAAGTTTTAAACCTATAAATCTTTATCCCTTAACAATCAGATATTTAAGAGGCAGGTATTTAAATATATCCCTTTTATACTTGCTCTGGAAAGTTTCTATTATGTTGTTTGTCTGGATTTTTATTTCTAGGTTGATATTGTAGACATCATTTTTATCCCTTTGGGGAATTAGCTTTTATTTACTTTTAAGACTACAAAGTTTACCAACGGATTATAACATTCTTACATCGCTTACATATTGAAGTGTATTACTGGGTTTGTTTCTTCTATAATTTTTCCAAGTGTATCTATAATATCTTTCTTCTTTTGGCAAACATTCTGACGTCATTTTTGAACATTATTTTTTATTATGTCCTCACATTTGAATGACTATGAGGCTCAATATTGCATTCTTGATCTAAACATATTTTTCTTTATTTTATAACATTCTTTCATTTTTGTGTTCAATTTTGCTGTTGATAATTCTGATATAATGGTTCATCCTTATTCTTCTGTAGATTATTTTCTTTTTACTCTAGGATGATTTAAAATTTGTATCTATTATTGGTGTTAGTGAATATTATTATAATGTGTCTAGGCGTGGATTTTTTTTTCCCCCTTAGCTCTCAAGAAATACTGTAAATCTAAAGTTCTGGTCTGTGTTTTTCTTAAATTCTGGGAAACTTTTAAACATTATTTCTTCAAACATTACCTTTTCTCTTTTCCTTTTAGTTTTCTTTTTGCAACTCACAATGCTATCGTACTTCACTCTCAGCTTTAGTTTTTTTTTTTTTTTTTAATAGTAATCTTCTTTTATTTATTTATTTTTATATTTATTTTTGGCTGTGTTGGGTCTTCGTTTCTGTGCGAGGGCTTTCTCTAGTTGCGGCGAGCGGGGGCCACTCCTCATCGCGGTGCGCGGGCCTCTTCACTATTGTGGCCTCTCTTGTTGCGGAGCACAGGCTCCAGACGCGCAGGCTCAGTAGTTGTGGCTCACGGGCCTAGCTGCTCCGCGGCATGTGGGATCTTCCCAGACCAGGGCTCGAACCCGTGTCCCCTGCACTAGCAGGCAGATTCTCTACCACTGCGCCACCAGGGAAGCCCTCAGCTTTAGTTTTATAATTTGACTTATTTTCCCTTTCAGGTTGCCATCTAGATTTCATCAACCTCATCTTTCAACTCATTAAGTAATTCTTCAGATACATCTATCTTACTATTTACCCAACTATTATATTCTTATTTTAAATATTGTAAATTTTACATCAAATGTTTCTACCTGGTTCTTATTGAAGTTTCATTGTTAATGATTTTTATTGCTTATATCATCTCAACTATTTAAGTATACTTAAACTTTTGGTGCTTCTGTTCTGTTCCATATGATACCTGTTGTTTGGTTTGTTGCCTTTCTTTTGAGGTGACTGTACTTTGGGTGTCTAATATACTTGGTTTGAGAGCACATGTTCCCTGGTAGTGTCAGCCATTCTGCTTGGTATTGGAATA
Source organism: Eschrichtius robustus (assembly GCF_028021215.1). NCBI lineage: Eukaryota > Metazoa > Chordata > Mammalia > Artiodactyla > Eschrichtiidae > Eschrichtius > Eschrichtius robustus. Next base: position 25,002,801 of record NC_090845.1, read on the forward strand.
AAGTCAAAGTCAAGGTCTTGGGCAGTTCCTCAGGGTGAATTTCAAAAGAGGCAGAATATATGGTACCGTAGAAGCACTGTATGTCATTCCCAGTTGCTGCCACTCAACAAAATAACCCCTCTGGCCAGGATTTCACTTTCAACTCTTCAGAAAAAGCAGCGCTGGCTGGAGATGGTCTCCCTAGGTGATCATTCACTGGCCTTTAGGCTTGGAGTGTGAAGGCACAGAGAAGTGGACTCTCTCAACTGTCTAGTTAGCCCATGTCTGTTATTTTGAACTCATCCTCGCAGGACTTTTGTTCCATACTGTTATTTTCTACACTGGTAGTCTACTCTGTTGCTGCAGAATTCTTTGCTAAGGGGCTGGTGGCTGTTGTCCCAGAGTAAAAGAGAGAGGTAAAAACAGAAGTTAACATACTCCTTCCATTATTTTCTGGTATTGCTGTCTCAGGCTGCTCTCTGCCCCAAGCTGCAGCACACCTGCTCAACGCACACACCATTCAAGGGAGCCTATGACTCTCCAGGTGTTTCCTAATTTTTTGCTGTTGTTTTTTTTGCTCGAATCAATGCTACCTTTTAATCTCTGTAGTGTCCTTAGAGTTGATTTTGCGGATGAGATGTGTGGCAGACACACTCTGAGGTGAACCCCCAATGAGTCACACTCATATATAATCCTCTTGGGTACAGGCAGAATCTGTGACTTGATTCTAACCAGTAGAATATGACAAAGGTGATAGGGTGTCACTCCCATGACAGTGTTTTGTTATGCATGAATCTGTCATAGCAGATGAGAGACAGACAGACACAGAGACAGAGATTCTCCTGGTGGCTTTGAAGAAGCAAAGAGCCATTTTGTGAACTGCGTGTGAAAGGGGCCATGTGGCAGGGAACTGTAGCTGTCCTCCAGCAGGCAGCCAGGGACCTCAGTCACACAGCCATAAGCGAATTAATTCTGTCAACAGCCTGAATAAGCTTGAAAACAGATGCTTCTCTAGTCAAGCGTCCCATAAGACTCTAGCCAGCCAATATCTTGATTGCAGCGTGAGTAGAGGACCCTGCCAAGCCATGCCCAGACTCTTGGCCCACAGCAACTGCAAGATAATAAAATTGTGTTGCTTTAAGCCGCTATCTCTGTGGTAATCTGTTTTGCAACAGCAGAAAACTAATACAGTAGGAAATAGCTTGAATTAGTTCTAGAACTTGATAGGAACCAGAGCTTGGGGTAGGTGGGGAAATAAATGTATATACTTTTATCATCTCACAGCGAGGAGTGGGAATCATTTAGAAGGTAGAATTGCCATGGTTAAATAAAGGTCATCTACCGCAAATTTTTTTAGGATCACAAATAATATTTTTAGATCTATTATTTCTTTTAATTCAAGTTAATAGCTATGCTCTATTATAGATTGTTAAGGATGACTATCAATATTTTTTCTGTTTCACTTCCCTGTAAAATGTCAATAAAATGGATTAACTTCAATGTTATTCATACTCATGTTCAATAAATTCATACTCATTCTTTCAACAGGAAATTTCCCCAACTGTCACATAAATTTATGATACATGGGGAATCATGATTTTTACTGAAGTTTACTATCTTTAAAGTAAAACTAATTTAAGATTCATGAAGAAGTAATATATCAGCCTAATAGAATCCTGTCATAGTGTATCAGAACCGATTACAATGTTGGCATTGTAGCTACTTTGCCCATAATTCTCTTTCAAAAACTATCCTTAGGAGAAGCTCAATTGAGTCTTTCAGAGCATACCTTATGAATGGGTACAAAATGAGTGGATTGAAGTACATATGACCTTCCCAAAGGTCATTTCCTGATAAACTGATGACAAAACGGGATTTACTCTTCCTGATAGTCTTCAATTTCCTGGGAAGCTTCATAGACATTATTTTTGCTTCATTAATACCCACTGATTATATCACAGAATTTGTACTGATTAGAATTATTGGGGCCTAGGGCAGGCCACCCCAAAATATGCCTCAATGGCATACTGATTATTTTGAATTAAAGTTACTTAAGAAACGGCCAGTGCAAGAGGGGCACTCTGACCCTCCTTCCTGTTTCCCCGAAAGCGGGAAATAAATCTCCCACGTGAAAGGTGCACTCCCTGTATCTGGAGGTAGAAGGACACCCTTATCCCAGAGACAGGGAATTCAGGGCTGAGAAGCTTGTATATGCAAACTTGCTACCTCCTTATTAATGGACTACCCAAGCCCAAACTTTGCTTAAATTCCTTTCTAATTAAGCACCCAAACCTAAGTGTCTTTGTCCTGTCAATTCCTCTCAAATTTATTGTTTCTTTGTTTAAAAAGTATAAAAGCTGCCTGCTTTGACCACTTCATAGGAGTCCTATTTCTATGAGACCTCTGTACACACAAATTAAATTTGTTTCTTTTTCTCCTGTTAATCTGTCTTGTCTTAACTTTATTATTAGTTCAGCCTCAAGAACTCAAGGGTGGTAGAGGGAGAAATTTCCCCCTCCCCAACAGAATATAACAAGTATCTGCTGAAAGTTACAACATTTTCTTTCCTGCTCAGACACACCTCCACAATGACCATTTCATACCCACCAATTCAACCATTTTTGCCTGCATCTTTATGTTTTATTAACTAATTTTAAAATACGGATGATGATCAAGTAAAGGCACTGTTCACAACACACATTCCTCTTACAGCACTCAGCTATTCAGAATATCAACTTTTATAAGCCTTGGTTCTCAGGGTATCAACGAAATTTGCATTTACAGATGTGAATATTCAGTCTGTATCATCACAGACACTTAACTGTTTTGGTTTTCTTTTGTACAATAGATGAATAAATATAATTATTTATAATTATTTTCCCTCATCCTTAGGAGGGTTTGGAAGATTAAGTAAATCCTTATTACCACAAAAAGGAGAGAAAATAATTTCTTAGTTGCTAATGATTCAGTCTTTGGGATCAAATGCCATCCTAATTTATTATGTAAGGGAAATAGCGGAACAAAAATAAGAGGAAATGGGGATGAAGGAATAGAGAGCATATGTGGGATAGAGGAAGACTTCAAAGAAGAGGAACTAGTGTTGGTTATTAGAAGTAGGTGCAAAAGCTTAATTATTGATTCTGAGGCAGCTGCAGAAAACGCATTGGGGCTTACTCTCCGGGAAGATATGGATGAGTAGAAATAAGATGGAATATCTCATGAAGCAGAGTTTAATACATAATATCTGTGTAGAAGCTGATTCTTCACCTGTGAACCACCAATTCTTTCCTTGAATAAAAACTCATGTCACATTCTCAAGCTTGTTGATCTTTACCTCCTTCCAAAGACAAATTTGCTCTGATTTCAATCAGTATCTTACCTACTGAATGGCCCAGAAGGAGATTCTTGGCAGTGCTGGAAAGCTTTACTTAGCTTAATGTCCTGGGACACTGGTATTGCACAATGGGAGACTCTAGATGTTTGCTATGATGAACTTTTAGTAAGAATTGGGACCACCTGCATCAACATGGTTTAACAGTTAAGACTGAGAACTGAGGCCACCTTTGTCAACATGATTACAATATCTGTTCTCTGGAACTGCTTGCCCTAGAAGATAAAACTTTTAAACCAATATATAACTGCACTTTTTGCTTCAAGAAATTGTTACAAGCCAATTTGGCCAGGCAGACAGTTTATTCATGAGGGCAAACAGATCTCCTTTAAGGATAACAGATTGTTCACATTAGCAAATAGCTCACTTATCAAACAAGAGTTGACTCATCAAGCCTCGTGTCAAGATGCCTACCTAGGGAAGTTCATCAACTGTAACTTATTATAGCCATAATTTGCTGGTCTCCATCAGTTTCCTGTCTTGGAAGACCCACCTTAAACCACTTGATTCCAGACCCCATGACTCTATAAATATTCTCTCCTGACACCCTATCCTGATATAATATTAAGACTGTCATAGTAGTGTCCTCCTTCACCGAAGTAAATCCAATTAAGTTTGTTTCCTTAATTAACAAGTTTTCTGGTGGTCTCTTGGGGAATCAACAGTAGCAAAGCAACTGAATGAATCTGAACTTCAGTGGTGGGGTTGAATGAAACAGTCTGTGAGCACTTCTATTACACTCATAGAAAAGGTTGATGTGTCAACATTTTACCAGTGATAATTTAATGTCAGTTCCCCTTTGGGTCTGTTTTTTAAGTGATCCATGATGTATTCCACAAGATAAAAGGGAATTAAGATTAAACAGAATATAGTAGACAGGAACAATAAAATCCAGTAATTTATCATTAACTGATACTTATCTCTAACACCTCTTTGCAGAAAAGAAAAAGAAACATCACTCCTTCGGTTGACAAAATGTGTTATATGTTGCATCTTAGGAATTTACAAGAACAAACACCAAGCTCTACGGTGTGACTGTGTACGTGTCTCTGTGTGTACATCAGTGATGTGTAAGTTTGTCTACAGATGAAAGAGGAGCATATGTCATGTGCACTCCTTACTAAGCATCTCAAACAGGCCCAGTAGGATCTCTCCTTTCAAATGAATCAGATACTATTCACAAACAAGTCAAATGCTACATAAACTCTGAACCTCTAACCAACACTTTAGATAGCCCTATAAATTGTAGGGACAAAATTTTGTATTGGTAACCTGTGTTTAGGCCAACATTTAAAAATAAGATTCCTGTAAAGCACTTTCTTGGTAAAATAATTGGAAATTTAATTCAAAACTAGCTTTGGTATGCTTTCTGTCAAATTCCTTCTTTCAGTATCATCAGGGACATGAGACTCCTTTTTAAATAAACAGTTTTCCACTGGATTGTAATTATTGCTTTTCATAATCAGTTCGTCGAAAACTTTTGCATATTTTATGTGATTTTCCTTTGTCGTTATAAAGGAAACAAAATTTCTTTATAAAGATGCATTTTGTTCCACCAGGTTTTAATTACTGCTTTTCATAATCAATTTATCACTTTTTGGCCACTGTAGTGGTAGTCCACCTTTCAGGCTACCCTCCTATTACTCCAACTTTAGTTGATGATCTCTGCCAGACATCAATACACAATGACGTACCAATAATAATCATTTTGTTTCATACATTTATTTATTTATTTTTGGCTGCATTGGGTCTTCGTTGCTGCGCGTGGGCTTTCTCTAGTTGCGGCAAGCGGGGGCTACTCTTCGTTGCGGTGCCCAGGCTTCTCATTGCAGTTGCTTCTCTTGTTGTGGAGCACGGGCTCTAGGCGTGCGGGCTTCAGTAGTTGTGGCACGTGGGCTCTAGAGTGCAGGCTCAGTAGTTGTGACGTACGGGCTTTGTTGTTCCGTGGCACGTGGGATCTTCCTGGACCAGGGTTCGAACCTGCGTCCCCTGAATTGGCAGGCGGATTCTTAACCATTGCGCCACCAGGGAAGTCCCCCAATAATAATCATTTTAACTCAGACATTCAAAATTTTCAAAAGACTGTAGCAACCCAGTGTTAACTTCAGAATTTTCTCCATGAGAAGCAGTTAAATGTGACAAATCACATCTGGAATTAGTAGAATGACCTCTACTTCTATTAGGGCTTACAGGACTAAAGGGAGGGCTCCTAACAACTGTTGGAAGACCTGTGCCCAGGATAGACCCCAATAAGAATAGCAACAACTTCAAAGACTTTAGGTGTAGGCCAACCAATAGCCTCAGGTAAGATTACGTTGATGCCATAACTCAGAATGTCCCATCAGCCTTGTGTTTCCTTTGGTGACTTTGATCGAAGAAGCAAAAGGCAGAAGTTTATTCTCTACTTTAGTGGGGATGTTTTGACCTGTTACATTTGACTCAACTCCAAGAAACTAATTTCAGTTTGCTATGTTGAAGAGACATCTTGGGTTAAATGACTCATGCCCATTTCCCTGCATCAGAGTACAAATAAAGAACATTATCACTATAGTGAATTCACTATAGCTTCATTTTTACATCTAAGGGATGTGCTACTTACAGACCTTCTGACAACTCTAAACATTAGCATAGTTTTGTAAATAAGTTTTAGGCAAATTGATGGATGTTGTATACTTGCTCTACATATATAAAAATGTCATTGCCTCTTATGGTCAGGTTATACAACACTGTGACCTCATCCCTCCCCAAGTTTTCCTCCCAAAACAGTACATAGTTCTGTTTCTGTACAATTTTTCCCCACGAACTAGCTTAACCTGAGAAGAATAACAATTATTGCTAATGGCACATCCCTTGGTAGAGAAGCTGAGGATGATACAGTCTTCAGGTCCTAGCTGCTTTTTTGACAATTTTAGAGAATAGCAGAATTGTTGTAGGCTTCACTTCACCACTACAATTAATATGACTCCCATACCCTGGATTTGAGAAGCAAACTGGGACGTACTTTGCCTTGGCCTCGGTCTAGGTACTACCCAAATATGATAATAATTCACAGTATTTTACCTTGATCAATATAGTATTAATTCCAACATTTTGGACTCTCATTATTTCCACAAGGCAAGATTGAATACACCAAGGATAGATAATCAGTTTTTTGTGGGTTTATATATACAAGCTTAAGAATGGTGATATACAAAATATTTAACAGCCAGTGTGGCACAGGCAACAACCAGTCGTTATGAACACCTGTGTGGTTGTATAGGTGACTACTAGCTGAATACCGGTTCTAAGCATAAATCTAAATTACCGGAGGCAACTGCAGAGAAAATGCAAAGGAGAGGAGAAACACATAACGTGGCTTTTTGGACATAGATATGGGAGACAAAAGCAGTCTCAAAAATGTTTGAAAACTAGAATTTTAGCAAATTCAAAATATGCAGCCCAGCTACTTTCTTCTCTGTTACACAACTCTGATTTTCTTTTATATGTAACCTAGTATAGGGTGGTAAAGTGACTTAGAATGTTGATACACTGTTTTAATAAATTACTTGGGAATGTTATATATTCATTTAAAATTAATAATACACTATGTTCACTTTAAAAATATTTTAAGGTGTCTCAGTTGGAAAATGTGAAAAAATTATAGCACTAGTTAATACATAGCAACTTACTTTCATTAAGGTAGTTGTGCTATTATTATTAATTGATTATAAATGTTTGGCTGATTAAGTTATTTGATTAGAAAACTGGTAAAGGTATTTTTTTCCCCTAGTATAGCTGTTTTGGGACAGTTTAGCTTAGTGCAGTAAAACAGCTGAAGTGATTGATTTGTTGTATGTCATATATAATCTTATCTGTATTAGTATTATGTAAAACCAAGTTAGATAAAGTTAAGGTTTTATTTAAAAAATAAAAAGTGTAAAGGATTGTTGAGTCCTCTAAATACACTAAAAATATACAGTGAACTTAATCAGAATTCCTGTTTATATACTATATTAGCTTCCTACTGCTGTTGTAATAAAGTACCACAAAGTTAGGAGCTTAAAACAACACAAATGTATTATCTTACAGTTCTGGAGGTCAGAAGTCTAAAATGGGTCTTATATCTGGGTATCAACCAGGCTGCTTTCCTTCTGGGAACTCTAGGGGAGAATCATTCCCTTGCTTTTCCAGCTACTACAGGTTACCTGAATTCCTTGGCTCATGGTCCCTTCCTCTATCCTCAAATCTAGCAACTTAACAACTTCAAATCTCTCTCTGAAAGCGACTCTCCTGCTTTCATTTTACATTTAGGAGTCTTGTGATTATATTGGCCCATCCAGACAATATGGTTATAACCTCCTCATCTCAAGATCTTTAACTAAATTACATCTGCAAAATCCCTTTTGCCATTTATGGTCACATATTCATAGGTTCCAGGGATTAGGATTTCGTTATCTTTGGGGAACATTATTCTGCCTAACACATACCACCTAATTAAAATGATTAACATATTCTAACTCTTGCTTAAAGCAGGTCCAAAAGTAAATCTACCTGACAAGCTTTTTTTTTTCTTCTAAAACTAAATTACCTGCATATAACTTGGAGATACTAAACAATCTGAAAATAAATTAGGGGCTTCCCTGGTGGCACAGTGGTTAAGAATCCACCTGCCAATGTAGGGGACACGGGTTCAAGCCTTGGCCTGGGAAGATCCCAAATTCCACAGAGCAAATAAGCCCATGCGCCACAACTACTGAGCCTGCGTTCTAGAGCCCGCGAGCCACAACTATTGAGCCTAAGTGCCACAACTACTGAAACCCATGTGCCTAGAGCCCGTGCTCCACAACAAGAGAAGCCACCGCAACGAGAAGCCCGCACACCGCAATGAAGAGTAGTCCCCGCTCGCCGCAACTAGAGAAAGCCCGCACGCAGCAGCAAAGACCCAACACAGTCAAAAAATAAATAAATAAAATATATAAATTTATAAAAATAAATTAAAAAAACAAATTACTTATATATCTCACATGGTGAAGTTTCTCACCTTTAGTCAAGACCAGTAAGATCAGAGATTATAAAAATTTTTTAAATCAGCAAATTTTTGAATCAGTGTTTAGAAGCCAATTACTATTATATATTTTCATATGCTTTATCAAACATTTTAGATACTGGAAAGAAAACCCTCAATAACAGGAGGGAAACTGAAAAATTCACAAATATGTGAAAATTAAATGACACACTCCTAAATAACCAATGGGTCAAGGAAGAAATCAAAAAGGAAATCAGAGAGTATCTTGGGATAAACAAAAATTAAAATACAACATACCAAAACTTATGGGATACAGCAAAAGCAGTTCCAAGAGGGAGGTCTACAGCATTAAATTCCTACAATAATAAAAAGAAAATCTCAAACAACCCAAGTTTACCCCTCAAGGAATTAGAAAAAGGAGAACTAAGCCCAAAGTTACTAGAAGGAAGAAAATAATAAATATGAGAGCAGAAATAAATGAAATAGAGACTAGAAATAAAACAGAAAAAACAATCAAAGAAACTAAGAGTTTGGGGGTTTTGTTTGTTTGTTTGTTTGTTTTTAAGATAAACAAAACTGATTGAACTTTAGCTAGGCTAACCAAGAAAAAAAGAGAGGACTCAAAAAAAAAAAAACAAAAAAAACCCAAATTCTAAATGAAAAGGAGACATTTATCCAACTGACACCAAAGAAATACAAAGGATTGTAAGAGGCTACTATGAACAATTATATGCCAATAAACTGGATAACTTAGAAGAAATGGAAAAGTTCATAGAAACATAAAACCTAGTAAGATCTTTAAAAATCTTAACAGAGCAATAATAACCAAGGAGTTTGAAAAGCTGGGGGAAAATTTCCTTGACATGGGTCTTGGCAATGATTTTTTTTGGATATGACACCCAAAGCACAGGCAACAAACGAAAAAGTAAACAAGTGGGACTACATCAAACCAAAAAGCTTCTGCACAGCAAAGGAAATCATCAACAAAATGAAAGGCAACCTACTGAACGGGAGAAAATATTTGCAAATCATATAACTGATTAAGAGTTAATATCCAAATATACAACTCGTTAGCAAACTCTTACAACTCAATAGCAGGAAAACAAACAATCCAATTAAAAAATGGGCAGAGGGCTTCCCTGGTGGCACAGTGGTTGAGAATCTGCCTGCTAATGCAGGGGACACAGGTTCGAGCCCTGGTCTGGGAAGATCCCACATGCCGCGGAGCAACTAGGCCCGTGAGCCACAACTACTGAGCCTGCGCGTCTGGAGCCTGTGCTCCGCAACAAGAGAGGCCACGATAATGAGAGGCCTGCGCACCGCGATGAAGAGTGGCCCCAACTTGCCGCAACTAGAGAAAGCCCTCGCACAGAAACGAAGACCCAACACAGCCAAATAAATAAATAAATAAATAATAATTTAAAAAAAAAAAAAAAAGGGCAGAGGACCTGAATAGACATTTTTCCAAAGAAGACATACAGATGGCCAACAGGCACATGAAAAGATTCTCAATATCACTAATCAGGGAAATGCAAATCAAAACCACAACGAGATATCACCCACACCTCTTAGAATGGCTATTATCAAAAAGACAAGAAACAACAAGTATTGGCAAGAATGTGGAGAAAAAGGAACCTTCCTGCACTGTTGGTGGGGATGTAAATTGGTGTAGCCACTATGGAAAATAGTACAGAGGTTCCTCAAAAAATTAAAAATAGGGGGCTTCCGTGGTGGCGCAGTGGTTGAGAATCTGCCTGCCAATGCAGGGGACACGGGTTCGAGCCCTGGTCTGGGAAGATCCCACATACCGCAGAGCAACTGGGCCCGTGAGCCACAATCGCTGAGCCTGCGCATCTGGAGCCTGTGCTCCGCAACAAGAGAGGCCCGCGCACCGCGATGAAGAGTGGCCCCCACTTGCCGCAACTAGAGAAAGCCCTCGCACAGAAACGAAGACCCAACACAGCCATAAATAAATAAATAATAAATAAATTAAAAAAAAAAAAATTAAAAATAGAACTACCATACCATCTAGCAATCTTACCTCTGGGTATATATGTGAAGGAAATAAAATCAGTATCTCAAAGATATCTGCACCTCCATGTTCAGTGAAGCACTATTCCAAGACACTGAAACAACCTATGTTATCATGGATGGAAGAATGGATGTATACACACACACATACACAATGGAATATTATTCAGCTTAAAAAAGAATGAATTCTTCCCATTGGTGATAACATGGATGGACCTGAACAGCATTATGCTAAGTGAAATAAGGCAGACGGAGAAAGACCAACATTCAAATGTGAAGTCTAAAAAAAACTGTCAAACGCATAGAAACAGAAAGTAGAATGGTGGTTGCCAGGTGCTGGGGGGTGGAGGAAATTGAAAGATGTTGGTCAAAGTGTACAAACTTCCAGTTATAAGGTAAATAAGTTCTGAGGATTAACTGTACAGCATGGTGACTATAGTGTATTATCTACTTGTAAGTTGCTAAGAGAGTAGATCTTATAGGTTCTCATCATACAGAAAATAATTGTAATTCTGTGAGGTGATGAATGTGTTGACTAACCTTATTGTGGCAATCATTTCACAATATATGTGTATCAAATCATCATGTTGTACACCTTAAACTTACATAATATTATATTTCAATTATATTTCAATAATGGTGGGGGGGAAAAAGCCACTCTACTAGGATACATTCATTGACATTGTTAAGCAATATTTTAGAATGAGAAGAAATATGGACTTAGAAAAATATTGAATGATTGTTGCTATAATTATTCTATGTATTTTAAAATGCTCTTTTCTAGGCATATTGTTGCTCAGGGATTCTTTCCAACACATATGTCAAAGCAGAGACCTGAGGGTGACAAGAAGGCAAAACCATTTAATATTATAATTAATATTGGACTGCTGACTTCTGAAACTCTTCCTGAGAGTAAGAAAAATAGACCCCTAACTTGTTTAAATAAATGTCATTTCTGGACCTTGTTACCAGCACCTGAATATAGTTCCAATTGCTACAGTTCTAAAAGTCTTTCTTAATTCAAAATTATTGTGCATTGGAGTGAGTAACTGATTTAATGTCTTGAGGCAGGAAAAAATAAATAATGAATTGGAAGACTTCATTGCCAGAAAAGAAAGATGCCTTTAAAGCAGATCTACAGTAGGGCTAAAAGGTCAAAGCTGTGCCCTATAAAAGCTCCCACTGGCCAAGTTGTGAAACACTGAAAAAGAGAGTAATAATTACAATTATTTGGAACTTGTTTTATCTGTGAAAAGCCTTGGGTCTATAATGATACTTGCCAATGGAAAAGTTAATTTAAAATGCACAAAAGTTAATTATAAATATAAAAGAAGATGACAAACAGAAGAATATGCTTAAATACAATGGCAACCTTTTCAGAATTTCTTATTTTTTAAATTTTCTTTTCATTTTAGTTATGGGTTGCTACATAGATTGTATCTCCATTAAGTAAGGAAAACTGGCCATTAGGAACTGTAGGAAAGATACATAATTCTCTGAAGTTAGGCACTGTATTAAAATCAGGACAAATAAGCAGCACTGGTGTTCAGACACAACGACCTGACAAATGAGGATACAGCGATGAGTTCCAAGATGACAGATTAGCTGAAAATCCAGAGACAGGAACTGATCACATAGACACAATGTGTGCTCTTCTTGGAGCAGACACATTTACATAAACCTAATATCTAATAATAAATTCCTGTAAGGTATTATGAAGTAACTTCTAAACTGAGGAAGAATACTCTCAGATCAAGACTTGTTGGGCATGTAAGTAGAGGGAGACACACAATCTGAGATCAGGTGTGGATTTGGAAATTCCAATTGAATTACCAATGAATATTAACTCTACAAGGGACCCAGCCAGCAAATTTTGGCTTAGGTGTGAATCCCTTTCAAAGATAAAATTATAGCCCATGTCTTGGCCAGAATTAGCAACTGTGGTTGATCTGACATTGCACTGTTTCTCTTGGGGATCTACTAGTATTTCTGTAATCTCAAGTAGAATTACACATGTATAGTATTAATAAAGAAATAGGACAAGTCTTCAATGTTGGTATTTTAATATTGGTTTCAGTGTATAAATAGTAATAAGTTTTATTATCATAGTAAAAATTTATATATGACAAATGTATTAGAAAGAGTTGAGAATCTTTGACATACTGGACTTACTGTATAGATACATTTAAGAGCATTTGACTAAGTCTGTAATCAACATTTAAATGTGTAGCAATACTTAGTGTATTTATTTTAATATTATTTGTGCCAGAATATTTAAACATTTTTAAATCAATTCGTGGAAGTATAACTTTATTGAGTATCAGAAAATAGTGGTAAATATTTCTCTCCATACACAAATGACCTTCTGTTAGCAACATTCCCTGCAACACTGTGTAAGGCCCATAATATTCTCTAAAGGCCAAACTCCATAAGAAATTATCACTTCCAGAACAATGTACACACAAAATATCGTTAGTAGCCATTCATATTCAAATTTGAAATAATGATGATGAAACCAGCATCAGTTGTACAAATGACACACACTCAAAACAAAGGAAAACTACACCATGAAAAAAAGCATTCTAAAAAGTATTTTCACCATCTTAAAGAAATAAGTGGTAGGGACCTACAAGATGATGGAGGAGTAAGACGTGGAGATCACCTTCCTCCCCACAAATACATCAAAAATACTTCTACAAGTGGAACGACTCCTACAGAACACCTACGGAACACTGGCAGAAGACCTCAGACCTCCCAAAAGGCAAGAAATTCCCCACATACCTGGGTATGGCAAAAGAAAAAAGAAAAAACAGACAAAAGAACAGGGATGGGACCTGCACCAGTGGGAGGGAGCTGTGAAGGAGGAAAGGTTTCCACACACTAGGAAGCCCCTTCACTGGTGGAGATGGGGGTTGGGCGGGGGGAACCTTCGGAGCCAAGGAGGAGAGCGCAGCAACAGGGGTGCAGAGGGCAAAGTGGAGAGATTCCCGCACAGAGGATCGGCGCCGACCAGCACTCACCAGCCTGAGAGGCTTGTCGACTCACACGCCCGGGGCAGGTGGGGGCTGGGAGCTGAGGCTCAGGCTTCAGAGGTCAGATCCCAGAGAGAGCACTGGGGCTGGCTGTGTGAACACAGCCTGAGCGGGCTAGTGCACCATAGCTAGCCAGGAGGGAGTCCGGGAAAATGTCTGGACCTGCCAAAGAGGCAAGAGACCATTGTTTTGGGGTGTGCGAGGAGAGAGGATTCCTTCCCTGTGTCCCCACAGAGGGCAGAGCACCACCTAAGTGAGCTCCAGAGATGGGCGTGAGCCACGGCTATCAGCTTGGACCCCAGAGACGGGCATGAAATGCTAATGCTGCTGCTGCTGCCACCCACTTTTATTCAATATAGTTTTGGAAGTCCTAGCCATGGCAATCAGAGAAGAAAAAGAAATAAAAGAATCCAAATTGGAAAAGAAGAAGTAAAACTGTCACTGTTTGCAGATGACATGATACTATACGTAGAAAATCCTAAAGATGCTACCAGAAAACTACTAGAGCTAATCAATGAATTTGGTAAAGCAGCAGGATACACAGAAATTTCTTGCATTCCTATACACTAATGATGAAATATCCGAAAGAGAAATTAAGAAGCACTCCCATTTACCATTGCAACAAAAAGAATAAAATACCTAGAAATAAACCTACCTAAAGAGACAAAAGACCTGTATGCAGAAAACTATAAGACACTGATGAAAGAAATTAAAGATGATACAAACCTATGGGGAGAGATACCGTGTACTTGGATAGGAAGAATCAACATTGTGAAAATGACTATACTACCCAAAGCAATCTACAGATTCAATGCAATCCCTATCAAACTACCAAGGGCATTTTTCACAGAACTAGAATAAAAAAATTCACAATTTGTATGGAAACACAAGAGATGCCAAATTGCCAAAGCAACCTTGAGAAAGAAAAACGGAGCTGGAAGAATCAGGCTCCCGGACTTCGGAATATACTACAAAGGTACAGTAATCAAGACAGTATGTTACTGGCACAAAAACAGAAATGTAGATCAATGGAACAGGATAGAAAGCCCAGAGATAGACTCATGCACATACGGTCACCTTATCTTTGATAAAGGAGGCAAGAATATGCAAGGGAGAAAAGACAGCCTCTTCAATAAGTGGTGCTGGGAAAACTGCACAGCTATATATAAAAGAATAAAATTAGAACACTTCCTAACACCATACACAAAAATAAACTCAAAACGGATTAAGGACTTAAACGTAAGGCCAGACACGATAAAACTCTTAGAGTAAAACATAGGAAGAACACTCTATGACATAAATCACAGCAAGATCCTTTTTGACCCACCTCCTAGAGAAATGGAAATAAAAACAAAAATAAAGAAGTGGGACCTAATGAAACTTAAAAGCTTTTGCACAGCAAAGGAAACCATAAACAAGATGAAAAGACAACCCTCAAAATGGGAGAAAATATTTGCAAATGAAGCAACTGACAAAGGATTAATCTCCAAAATATACAAGCAGCTCATGCAGTTCAATATTAAAAAAAACAAACAACCCAATCTAAAACAGGCAGAAGACCTAAATAGACATTTCTCCAAAGTAGATATATAGATTTCCAACAAACACATATGAAAGGATGCTCAACATCACTAATCATTAGAGGAATGCAAATCAAAACCACAATGAGGTATCATCTCTCACCGGTCAGAATGGCCATCATCAAAAAATCTACAAACAATAAATGCTGGAGAGGGTGTGGAGAAAAGTGAACCCTCTTGCACTGCTGGTGGGAATGTAAATTGATACAGCCACTATGGAGAACAGTATGGAGGTTTGTTAAAAAACTAAAAATAGAACTACCATACGACCCAGTAATCCCACTACTGGGCATATACCCTGAGAAAACCATAATTCAAAAAGAGACATGTACCACAGTGTTCATTGTAGCACTATTTACCATAGCCAGGACATGGAAGCAACCTAAGGGTCCATCAACAGATGAATGGATAAAGAAGTTGTGGCACATATATACAATGGAATATTACTCAGCCATAAAAAGAAACAAAATTGAGTTATTTGTAGTGAGGTGGACGGACCTAGAGTCTGTCATACAGAGTCAAGTAAGTCAGAAAGAGAAAAACAAATACCACATGCTAACACATGTATATGGAATCTAAAAAAAAAAAAATGGTTCTGATGAACCTAGGTACAGGACAGGAATAAAAATGCAGACGTAGAGAATGTACTTGAGGACATGGGAAGGGGGAAGGGTAAGCTTGGACGAGGTGAGAGTGTAGAATTGACATATATACACTACCAAATGTAAAATAGATGGCTAGTGGGAAGCAGCCGCATAGCACAGGGAGATCAGTTCAGTGCTTTGTGACCACCTAGAGGGGTGGGATAGGGAGTGTGGGAGGGAGATGCAAGAGGGGGGGGATATGGGGATATATGTATACATATAGCTGATTCACTTTGTTATACAGCAGAAACTAACACAACATTATAAAGCAACTATACTCCAATAAGGATGTTAAAAAAAAAAAGAGGTCAGCAGGGACTCTAATAAATTCATTTACTACAAAAAAGAAAAAAGAAGAAACAAGTGACAAGGTTATTTTTCTTTTTCTTAAAAACAACACAGAACCATTTAATGTTCTGTGCAAATGCTTTAAAGAACATAATAAAAACATAACATTATAAATCAACTATGCCCCCACATAAAATAAAAAATTAAATTAAAAATAAATAAAACATGCTACAGAGAAGAAGAACATAATAAAGACTTCAGTACAGAGAAGGAAACAAATTATGAGTTGCTAGGGCTCCAGGAAGCCAAGGAAGAATATAAAACAATTCAGAGATTAAAGACAAATTAGAATAAACACAAATGGAAGAGGCACTTGAATGAAAACATAATGAAGAACGTGGCTAGCAGGCATGAGATTATTACCAAAACAAAACTGAAAAGATCAGACCTGAAGAATAATGAAGGATTATGGAAATGAGAAATATGGAATAAAAATTAAACTTAAAAAGTATTTAAATGTAAAACAGAAGTTTTCAATGAAATAAAGATTTTAATATGTACACCAAAAGGGCACACTGTCTCTAGACAAACTGAAATGAAATGCTTAATGCCAAGGCATATTGTGGTAAACCACTGAACATTAAATGTATTAAAACTATATAAATGGACATTGACAGAGGCAGAGCAAGTTGTGTAGAAGGTGATGGAAAGTACAGTTGACTCTTGAAAAATGGGGACGGGTTGGGGGCAAACTCCCATCGTTGACCCCCCCCCCCAGTCAAAAATCCACCTATAACTTTACGATCAGCCTTCCATATACTGGTTCTGCATCCTTGGGTTCAACCAACTGCGGATGGGGTAGTACCATATTTATTGAAAACCATCTGCATGTGAGTGGTCCCGTGCAGTTCAAACTCATGTTGTTCAAGGGTCAACTGGGGACTTCCCTGGTGGCGCAGTGGTTGGGACTCCACGCTCCCCATGCCGGAGGCCTGGGTTCAATCCCTGGTCAGGGAACTAGATCCCACATGCATGTTGCAATTAAGAGTTCTCATGCCACAGCTAGGGAGCCCGCATGTCTCAAGGAGCCCGCGAGCCACAACTAAGACCTGACACGACCAAATAAATAAATATTAAAAAAAAAAAAAGGGTCAACTGTACATTGACTTCAGCCTTCTACAAATCAACATCAGCTGAAGATTATGCAGCAAAGTTATGCCATAGTGAGGGAGAAACCATGTTTCAAGAACTTTATACCCAGCTAAGTATCTCTTCAAGTGAAAAGACAATAGAAAATACTCTAAGGCAAGCAGTGCACTGGGCAGTCCCACGGCTCCGTCTCCTGCTACAACGGTGTGTGGACAGAACAGACCCAGGGGCGCCCCTTGCTCCCGCCTCCGACCCCCCTCCAACCTGTGTTCCACTCGCAACTTTCGGAACCAGCCGCTCAGCTGTCCTCGGCCACCGGGACCGCCAGCACCATATTTTGAGCTTAACGCCGTATTACCGATCCACCACGAGCTCCCAGATTCGTCAGAATGATTCCGCCGAGGTGGAGGCCGCCGTCAACCGCCTGGTCAACATGCACCTGTGGGCCTCGCGCACCTACCTCTCTCTGGGCTCCTATTTCCACCGCCACGACGCGGCTCTGGAGGGCCTGGGCCACTTCCTCCGCGAAGTGCCCGAGGGGAAGCTTGAGGGCGCCCAGCGCCTCTTGAAAATGCAGAAACAGCGCGGCAGCCGCGCCCTCTTCCAGGACGTGCAGAAGCGTCTCAGGATGAGCGGGGTGAAACCCAGGACGCTGTGGAAGCCGCCATTATCATGGAGAAGAACCTGAACCAGGCCCCTGTGGACCTGCACGCCCTGGGCTCTGCCCGCGCAGACCCCCGCCTCTGGGACTTCCCGGAGAGCCGCCTCCTAGATGAGCAGGTGAAACTCATCCAGAAGATGCGCGATCACCTGACCAACCTCCGCAGGCCGGCTGGTCCCCAGGCGGGGCTGGGCGAGTCCCTCGTCGAAAGGCTCACCCTCCAGCACGACTAGGAGCCTCCGGAGCCCAGCGGCCTTTGAGGAGCCCCTCTGGCGTCAGGGCTTCTGCCTGAAGCCCCTCTCTGCAGCCACTAGGCAGCTTTTTAACCACCCTGGAGCGCTCTCCCAAGCCTTGGACCAAATGGAAACAATAAAGCTTTTTGCAGCAAAGAAAGAAAGAAAAGAAAGTACTCTAAGGCATATAATACCCAGAAAATACAGCTTCCCTCTCACAAATTAAACTCACAAACAAATACTACCTGATCATGAAATACAACTAATTAGTTGTGTGATTTAAAATAAAGAAATCAGGAATGACGGAAACGATGATAAGCAATGAATCAATTTAAATTTACTGAATTGATCCTATTGTAAGTTTAGAGTTCAAAAAGAGTACATAAATATGATAAAACTTGACAATAGTAAAATTATTATAAGTGAATAAAAGCTGAGGATGGAGAAGGTAAAGTTGGAATAAGTGGCTGAGTGCCAATTTTCTCAAGTTTCCCAGGAAGGTGTCAAAATGTATCATGTAGATTTGAAACATAAACATGTATTGACACCAAAATGGCTCCAAATTCTTTATGTTTTTGAAAGTCTATTTTTACATTTAGTCGTATCATTTAGATTTTTCAAATAAACATTTATGTGAAGTGCTGCTATTCCATGTTTACCTTCAGTTTATTTTGTTTTCACAAAAGTAAATTACTTTCTAATTTAAGAAGAGCACATAGAGTATGATTCTATTTTTGTAAAATGAGTAGAATTTTTGAGTATTTTAATTTTTATAAATGAACATGTTTCAATTTTTAATAAACCATACTGTCATTATTTTTTATTAAAGATACTTTAAAATATTTACATTTACAGATGTCTTGTAAGGACTACCAGACACCAAGGAGACACAAATAAAATGACAGGGTTGGATATGGCTAATCATAGTGTATCATTTGTAATTTAGAAGCCTGCATTAGGAATCACATTATATTTATGGAGACCTCACCAATCTTTGTCATTCTTTCATATTGCATTCACATAGACCAGACCTAACTGATTCTTAAGGAATAAGTGAGCAGTTGTGCTCTGCAACCACCAAGCTTCCAATTAAGGAAGTCCAATTAAAAGCTCATTTCTGTAATTGAGCAGAGATGTAATCAAGCTTAAAGAGAAGCAGAAGAACAAGATGCATGCAGTTTATTTAGGGGAATGGGCATAATGATTCTGAACTTTAATAATTTTAAAATGATATCTATGCTTCCATAAAGTGCATTAAATTTCTCCTCTGTTGTCTTTAAGATCAATAGCTAAAATAAAGCCACCATGCCAGCATATTGGGAACAACTAAAATTCAAAATATGAATAAGGTTTAGAAGCATGCAGGATTACAGACCAAAAACAGTCTTTTAAGCTCCTTGCTTCCAAAATGGTTATAAAGCACACATGCACAGGAAAGGTGTATGTTATCTTCATGCTCCACAGATTAGGATATCCAAACCCTAAACAAATGTAGAATTTTCTAGCACTCCTTAGTGAGATTATATCTAAATGAAATCACCGTTACTGTTTATTTAACTGAATTCTACATCTTTACTGAAGTTACCTTTCAATTTAAAAAAAAAAAAACTGGTTTGATTTTGATGGAAATTGTAATACGCTTAATTTATTGAAAAGGTTATATTTCTTAATAACACAATTGAAATCAATGCTATCAGGGGGACAGTAGTATTCATTTTGCCACAATATTGTGGGAATGAAACTAAACACATCTAGCATATTTATATACCAAGTAATATTCTGCATATTATTTCTTATAAACCTTTCAATAAAAAAGCTCATATTGTCTTTCTAGTGAAAATTTGAAATGTTTATCCAAACTAAATCAACAAATAAAATCTATTAAGCTTATTTTGTTTTAAGATATTATTGTGCTACCTTACACAACCAAGAATAGGAAATACCAATTACATACTATACTTTTGAAATGCAAAGTCTGACTCCTTAAGGAAGTGTTTTAAATTATTGCATGCTAATTTCAAAGGGATATTTTTTCCCAAATTTTGATATTTATAATTAATCAAAATACTTCAATCATTTTTTGTTTGGGGGAAGGGAGTTCAAAATGTGTAGAAAAAATATATTACTTCCTTTCCCTAAATCCTAAAAGTAGTTATTTGTATATCCAGTCCAGTTAGAAAAATCAGTAGATAGTAATACTTCAGAAGTGCTGGTTTAGAACTTCATGAAAATTCCCCTAATAACAGTCACATTCTCTGTGGTCTAACATCTTATCCTTATAATTAATCTTCACCTTCAACCCAGAGCATGAAAAGATTATATAAACATCTGTCCCGTTTTCTTTATCCCTACTGCTACAAAATATTTTAAAATTACATCTGTTTGTCATAGTTCCAGTGTGAAAAACTTAAATTTCTACAGATGAACTTAAATCGCTTCAATGGCACTACAAAAAACTAAGAATTAATAAAGTGCAAAATAGAAATAAATTGTTTCTTTGCTCCCTCACCAAAACCTTTAAGGTTTGGTGTTGAAAGCTTTATAAATTTATGCTCTTGACAAAAGAAAATTAAGAAAGGGTATTGTGGAATTCTAAGTAACGTTTATTCTTAATTGCTTGTTATACAAGCCAATGGTAAAGACATATATCTTACCAGAAATGTCATAAAGCATAATTTCATTACTATTTTCATATATGTGAAAGCAACTAAGGGAGGAGAAAAGTACGGTTGATTCTGGCCAAATAAGTTTAAGGGTATGGTAAATAAATGGGAAATTATAAATATATTGGATTTTTTCTCTGACTTCTGTATACATTTAGTTGCAGAATGAAAAATTAAGATTCAAAATTTTCATAACTGTTCACAGTAGGAAAGCAATAAGTATGTGTTGAATGAAGTAATGAACATAAAGCAAGTAGATGTAAGGAATTTTAATTCTATAATATTCATATGGAATATTCTGCTGGGTATTGTACAAACTCAGCACATTATCACAAATTTTCAGCCTAGATGATTATTCTTAAGGATGTTCTCCATCTGCCTTTCTAATGTTCTCAACCCTCTTCTCCCTCCTTTTCTTTCCATACTCTTCAACATCCTGGCCTTAAAACAACTGGCAAACCTTGACTTAACCTTCACCTCAGTGAACGTCCTGGTCTTTCTCAACTACACTGCTGTTTCTCTTTAGTTCAGTGTGGAATTCTTCCAAATTAACCTTTTAACACATACTGTCTCTATAGTCACTTTCCCAACCGAATTGGACCCACCCTCTTGGGGAGTTCTTGGGTATACACCAATTTTATATATAATATAATATAATATAATATAATATAATATAATATAATATAATATAATATAATATAATTAATATAATTAATACAATTAATATAATATGTAATCAAAATGTTGACCAAAGATCATTTTTAAAAAATTGAAATAGTATTCACCTCACTTGGACTATAAAGGCAATAGCACATGTAATACATTTTAGCAAGATGCCATCAAATAAAAAGTCTTAACTTCAATTTTACTAAAATAAAAAGGGCACCACTCTATAAGAGCAACTTTTACTGGGTTCATACAGTGTTTTAAATTGCTGAACTATTTCTAGTTTTTAATGCATCCCTTTGTAAAAATTCCCTGTAAAAAGGAATATCTGCTTTTATGTTAGCTAATCTCACATACAGATGAATATCTGTTGAGGGAATAAAATCAAGGTCTCTCAATTCCTTGACTGTTGTTTAACCTCAAATTATATTTAAATGAAGAAGGTATTGAAATGTGCTTTTTATCCAACTATCAGGTCATGATAAGCAGAGAGATGCAACACACAGTTTCTCCTCAAGGAGAGACTCGTTGCCCCATTTACTCTCAGCTCCTTTAGGTATCATTTCAGCTGCCTTACTCAAGGTCACGCCTCTCACGCAGCCCAGATCCAATGACTGCTTAAGATGGGAGTAGAAACACCTAGCCTTTTGATCCCATGAGGGACAATTCTGAAGGACCAGTCTAATTCCAGACCTTCCCCCATGGGATGGACTGAGACTCCTGATGGGCCTGCCTCAGAACTGACTTCTCCCTCCTCCCACTTCTGCTTTCTTCTCCTCCCTTCCACTGCTTTTGAACCCAGTGACACTCCAGCATAAAAAACCTGCAAACTAAACTGTGTTTCAGAGTTGGCTTCCCAGGGAACCCAACCTATGATACGTCAATTCACAGTTTGCTGTACAAGTAATATAACTTGTTTTTAAAATCTACTACATTGCAGCTGAGTACCTGTAAATAACTGTATAGGCATTTTTAAATGTCATAGAAGTTCTCTGCAACTGACAAGACTGATATTTTCTAAAAATAACTTGAGCAAAGACTTCAACTGATGTCTTATGTAAAAAATTATCAGATTGCTCTGATTAGGGTACTATGTAATAATAGTGTAGTCAAACTGCTTTAGAAAACTAGTGCGGTTAACCTCTAACAAATGAATAATTAGGGAACCTCTAACCTGTAGTTCACAGTGGTAATTCAAAGACAAAAACTGAGGGATTCTAGGTTATGTGAATTGAAGTGAGGATTTTGAAGTATTTTGACCCAAACAACTATCATATATCTAATTATTGTTGGGTTTACTCTTTACAAAGTTTGCTAATTATTAAGAAATTATATATATATTTTTCCAAGACAAATTTCTTTCCAAAATATTTAGAACTCCTTGCTATTCAGCAGGAAACTTTTAAAGGAAATAGACTTTAACAGTAAGCTTCCCACAAATTATAGTGACTTCTGCTTACCAGACATGTAAATAGCTTGAAAGCCATAAACTCCCATTCTCACAAAAAGCTGAACAAACTGAAAATCAACAACTTATCTGAGATCCATTAGAGAATTGAGGTCACAGGGCAATCCACTGGTCCAAAAAGAGAGATGAAACAGAGAATCTGAGCTTCCCAGGAGGAGAAGCCACAGCTGGAGATTTGTAGGAACACTTAAAGGGTAATTGAATAATTGTAGACTGAGTGTGTACTAATCTGAGAGATAAAAACTCCTGTGGGCCCGTCCTTAGTGGGGGCTTCTACACTTTTACCAGCAGGTATTGAATTTTACCACCATGTTTTCTGAGTGAAGATTAGATAAAAATCTCACGCATCCATGAGTTGGAAAAAAGTAGGAAGGGAAAAGTAACCACTTTGAAAAAAAGCTATAGGGTTTGCTCTCATTAACAGAAGACTGTCCTCAAGGGAAATTATTTTACCAGAGCCTAACCAATGTGAGTGTTAACAAAGCCTAACTCAGGTAGGGGAAGAGACATATCCAACTCCAGGCCCCTCTAGCCTTCCATGTGGGGGAAGGGAAAAACCCAAATCCAGTCCGTTCTAGCCATCCTGAATAAATAACAGGGCATTGCAGCTGAAAAGAATTCTAAGGCTTAGACTCTATTTAAGAACTCTCTAGGAAAACTGAAATACAACAGGGGAGACCAAAACAAGGACAGCAGAGAAAATTTTTGCCTCTGACACCAACATTATAGCAAACAGTAAATACAGCCTAACACACAGCCAGATGAATATAAAACCTCACACAAAAGACCTATTTACCTTAGTTCTTTTTGCCCACCACGTTACATCTTTCAACAACAAGAGCAAAGCATGGCAAAAGGTGAAAAACACAGTGTGAAGAAACAAACCAAGAATCAGAACCAGACTCAGATATAGCAGAGATGCTGGAATTATCAGACTGGAAATCTAAAGTAACTAAGTCTAATATACTAGGGGCTCCAATGGAAAAAGTGGACAACATGCAAGAATGGACAGTGTAAGCAGACAGATGGAAAGGTTAGGGAACAGCTGACCAAAACCACCCGCCCTGGCCAGGCACGATAATAACCACTTGCATGAGTTCTCTTACAATAGGAGGTCCTCGTAAGGTATGCAGAACTAACAAGCTACCACCAACTGGAAGAATTCGGGAAAGGTCAAAAGGAGAGAGGAGACGTCAGTCCATACGTCCTACCAACCTCCCAGAATCCTTCTCGCTGGAATCCATCTCGGCTGAGCCATGCAAGTGCCACCAGGAAGGACCCTGAGTCAGAGTGATTGGCCAGAGACAACCAGGAAACTAACCCCATTACCATAAAACCCGAGACTGTGAGCCACGTGGCAGAGCAGTTCTCCTGGGTTCCCTTACCCTGCTGCTCTCCTCCCAGGCCCCCTTCTCAATAAAGTCTCTTGCTTTGTCAGCACGTGCATCTCCTCGGACAATTCATTTCCCAGTGTTAGACAAGAGCTCATTCTCAGGCCCTGGAAGGGGTCCCCCTTCCTGCAACAGACACTCTAAGAAAGAATCAAAAGGAAACGCTAGAAATCAAAACCACTTAAATAAAAAATGAATGCCTTTGATGGGCTGATCAGTAAACTGAACACAGCTAAAGAAAGAAAAAATGAGCTTTAGAGGAAGCCAATAAAAACTTCCAAAACTGAAAAGCAAAGAGAAAAAATGGAACAGATAACCAAGAACTGTGGGATAATTACAAAAGGTATAACATAGCTGGAATGGGAATACCAGAAAGAGAAGAAAGAAAGGAACAGTTTCTGTTTGGAATGATGAAAAAAATTTTGAGATAGGAGTGATATAATTAATGTCACTGAATTGTAAACTTAAAATGGTTAAAAAATAACCAATTTTACATTCTTTGTATTTTCCTACAATTAAGAAAAACAGTAAAGGAGTAATAAAGGCTTACACAGACAAACATAAATTAAGAGAAAATTTGTTGCCAGTAGACTTGCCTTGCAAGAAATTTTAAAGAAGTTCTTCAGAGAGAAGGAAAGTGATATATGTCAGAGACTTAGAGCATTAGAGAAGGGATAAATGAAAGTAAAATAAAATCTTTTATTTTTCTTATTCTTAATTGATCTAATAGATAATAGGTTGCTCAAAA
The DNA here is from genome assembly GCF_028021215.1 of Eschrichtius robustus. Classification (NCBI taxonomy): domain Eukaryota; kingdom Metazoa; phylum Chordata; class Mammalia; order Artiodactyla; family Eschrichtiidae; genus Eschrichtius; species Eschrichtius robustus. The sequence goes on from NC_090845.1 coordinate 25,027,730, forward strand.
TAATAATAACAACAATGTATTCAGTGACTATAGGTTACAGATAAGTGGAATGAGTGACAACAGTGTTATAAGGATGAGAGAGAGGAATTCGGGATATATTGTTATAAGGTACCCACACTATCTATGAAGCAGTATAATGTTATTTGAACATAGACTTATATTAGTTGTATATTGCCAACTCCAGGGCAAACACTAAAATAAAAAAAAGAATAATTGATATGCTAAGAGGAGAGAAAATGAAATTATGTAAAATGCTCAATTAAAGCCAAAGAAGGAAGAAAAAGAAAGGCAAAAAAATAAAAATAAAAAAAAGGGAAAAATGAAGAAAAAGGGCAACAGATACAAAAACAGTTAAAATGTCAGTGATATTAATCCAACTCTATCAATAATTAATTTAAATATGAATGGTCTAAGTACACCAATTTAAAGATACAGACTATCTGAATGGATAAAAATACAAGACCCAACTGCACATCATTCACAAGAAAGCTACTGTAAATGTAAAGACACAGATTGATTAAAAAAGAAAAGAAAAGTAAAGGGATGGAGAAATATGTACCATGCTGACACTAATCAAAAGAAAGTTGATTAGGTGTGTTAATTTCAGATAAAGCCAACTTCAGAGCGAGAAAAATGATATGGAATAAAGAGGGACATCACATAATGATAAAGGGGACAATTCTCCAAGAAGACGTAACAATCCCATAAACTGGGGTTACTAGATCAGTCTTGTAGCTCAATGTTATGCCATACTAAGCCCCAGAATCTGATTAATGGTATTCAGTGTGTCCCAGCAGTGGAGAGAAGCTATATTAAAAAATCTCCTCTTTTAGGTATAGACATAAAGTTATTTAATGATGAACATTCAGAACACTTATCTTCCATTTTAAAACATTTTGGTGCACTACTTTTAACAAATATTTTTGACCCACACTGCCACGACTGACAGAACACCCTCTATTAACAGCTAGGCTAGCCAGGTTTATGAAACACCATTTGGCCTATTTCAGAAAATGTAGATTATTAGTAAGTACATTTAAAGTCAACGCTACCGAGTTTGCTTCTGTACCCACATGTAGAGTACATTGCCATTATTCAACCTGCTCTAAACCTTCTCTTTTTGTGTCCTAACATCATCTCCACCTAAGAGAATAAAAGCTTAACTAGGTTCTGGTACCAATTCCAATGTCAGGGAGGGTAACCCACAACAACAAGCAACTCTTGGGACATCAGCTGGGTATCCTACAATTCAACTCAGTTCTGACACTATCTACCCAGAAATGATGTCCGATTCCACAGGTTAAGGATTCTGTCCCACAAGACACCACAGCTCCACCCTGCCCTTCCCCATCACCACCCTGGCTGACTTCCAACACCAGTCACAAGGCCAGGTTGTTACCTGTGCTTCTAATCAACTGGCTATAAATCAGAGAGGTTCCTAAGACGCCCTCAAGGGGTTCAATTAATTTGCTAGAGCAGTTCACAGAATTCAGAGAAACTTTTTACTTACTAGGTCACTGATTTATTATAAAAGGACATAATTTAGGAACATCTAGATGGAAGAGATGCATAGGGCAAGCAAGGTATGCAGACAGGGCGTGGAGCTCCCATGCCCTCTCCAGCCTATCACTCCCCCCCGCCCCCAATCTCTACAGGTTCACCAACCAGGAAACTCTCCAAACCCAGTCCTTTTGGGTTTTGGTGGAGGCTTCATTACTTAGGCATGATTAATTAAACCATTGGCCATTGGCAATTGATTCAACCTCCAGTTCCCCCCTCTCCTCCCCACACTACCCCTTCCCCCTCTCCCGAGGTTGGGGGGTGGGACTGAAAGTTCCAACCCTCTAATCACTTGGTTGGTTCCCCCTGGCAAACAGCCGCCAACTTTAGGTGGGTCCAAAAGTCACCTCATTAACATAAACAAAGACACTTCAATTACTCTCACCATTTAGGAAATTCCAAGGGTTTTAGGAGCTCTGTGTCAGAAACAGGGATGAAGACCAAATATATATTTCTTACTTAAGTCAGAAAGTTCTTTTGCCTAAGTTTATTGGGACCAACACTGCACACCTAACAATAATCTTAAAAAACTGAAAATGATCAAAATCACCACCAAATAACAAAGCTCAGTTAAATCAGACTGCCTGCCTTATATGATTTGGGGCAGGTAATTTAATTTTGAGGATCCTTGTTTTCCTTGTGAGAAAAATGGAAAAAATAAAGGGTTATTGTTATAAGGATTAAAGGATATAGTGTAGCTAGTTGCTTACTATACACAATTAATTTTGAATAAAGATTAAGTCTGTAAAATGCAAATCAAAAACAGATACTTGGGGGCTACAAAAGTATATTTACTTTGCTCAAATTCTTTTTAATACAAACTAAGAGTTCAACAAACATTTATTAATAGCAAGTATCTGTCAGGCATTGGGCTGGTTTGGAGAAAAAAATATGTGGTAGAATTTGGCAAGTTGTTCAAAAATAATCCAAGTTCTCTTTTTTCCACAAACCCCTGGAGTTAAGTTTGAGTCACATGATGGAGTTCGGGCCTATAGAATGTGAGCAGATTTGATATATGGCACTTCCAGTCCTGACTACTAAGACAATTTGCTACCCACTATGTCTGTTACGTTTTGCCTCTAGGCTTGCTGCAGAAGGCTCACAGGAGAGCTCCAAGGCTCTAGAAGTGGTGGATCCACTGAATGAATGGAAAATCTCATTCTGAATCCCTCCTTTGAAAAGCTTTCCACCAAATAGCCTATTTATCTGTGACAAAAGAAGAGATACAACTCCGTTTGGTAAGCCGCTGAGATCTGGGGGTTGTTGGTTATAACAGAAAATCCCACTTTGAATGAGACAAAAATAAGGTATGGCATCTTTACTTGAGGTCCTTACTATTTTAATGGTAGAGAGAACATACACATACATTTTATCATTACTTGTTCTTATCTTCCTTCCCCATAAGAGACTCTCTTACTTCTGGAAACAGACATAAACACTTCTGTTTTGCTTTTTAAATTAAACTATCAGTTTGTTTTCTTTTCTGACTGCTGTAAGATACTTGAGCCATATCCTGCATCCTTACTACCTAGTACAAGTCCTAGTGCCTGACAGGCACTTAATAAATATTTCATGAACAAATGAATGAGTGAATTCCATGTGGAATCTAGATCTATCAAACAAGTAAGCATGTAACAAATCCTCCTTAGAATGACAGTGATGCGGTAACATTTAAAAGGCATTTCATTTTGTGAAATTTCCAAATTCCTACGTTGCAAGAATGCTTATTCCCTTAAAATTTAACATGTGTGACAATACAAAATTCAGGTATTTTTCCTGTTGTCATTGTTACTTTCATCTCATTGAAATGTAATATTAAAAAATATACCTCAAGTTCTACATACAGAGGAAGCAGATAAAAAATGATAAATGAGTTATTTTATAAAGAAGGAAACATATTTCAAAATAGAACATATAACTATGATTCGATTATTCCTGGAGGTACAAATTAATTGATTTTATATTCCAGTGTAGAGGAGCACAATTTGCCACCCCAAAATATGTCCCTTTGACATGTGGATTAATTTATGCTGATTACTTTTAAGAAACAGAAGAATCAGCAAGGTTTTCTTGTTACCTCTCCCTTAACTGCCTAAAAGAATTTAGATACAGGACCTGTTCCCCTGTCACCAGAGATATCTACAAAGAATACATGGTAGGTGTGGTGCAGGAAACCTACAGGGCCTAGAAATCAGAGTCCACTCAGTGGCCCATTGTCTCTGCCTGGGCCAGCAAACATTGGTTTACAAAACCTTTGCTTTTCCATCTCCATGTGAATTGCCTTCCTCATCTGTGAAGTCCCAAACCACTACCCACAACATCCTCTTTTATCTTTAGCTGAAGATGCTATTTAAGGTGAAGGTCTCAGCCATTTTGGCAAGTTACTCAGTCTTCCCGGGTCCCTCCCATGTATACATGTTATTAAACTTTTGTTTGACTTTCTCCTGTTAATCTGTCTCATGTTAATTTAATTTTTAGACCAGCCAGAAGAACCTAGAAGGGCACAAAAAAATTTCTTTCTCCCCAATACCAGGTATAAATTCCAACAATTTATCAAAAGACAAAATAAATAGCTTGATATACAATGACATTTCTAAATTTATGCTTCCCTCATTACTTATTTTAAACTGTTACTTCAGTAACTATACACAATTATATGCAATCATCTTTGTTTTTTTAAAATAAACTAATTGTGGTATTATTTGCTTAGGTATTGTAGGAAATTTTCTCCTATTTCCTTCCGGTGTTTACTAAATATTAGCAAGCATAAAAGAAAAAAATCTACACACTTGCATTCTTCCTCATTTCATCCATTTTTAAGAAAAAGAAATCTGATAAACTTAACAGAATTTATTAGCAAATATTTTATCTGTTCACATCATAAACTTGATTGTTCAATTAATGGAACATACACGTATAGAGTAAAATATCAGGAATTCCACGACAAACCAAAGAGAACAGAAAGTGATTGGTCATGATCACGACACAAAAACCAATGATTTCACCAAGGGCTGGAATCAAAAATGCCATTTTGAAAGTCTATAAAGCATGTAAAGGACTATTTTTCATTATAAATAGTTTCCTGCAATTCATATAGGGAATTAAAGTATGAATGAAGATATTTTCATTAAATAAAGATATTTTAGTTAAAATATTTTAGTTAGAGGGCAGTTTAGTATCAATTTCATATTGATTTGGGGTTGAATAGGTTTATTTAAAGAGCTTCCATATAATTCATTTACTATGTTTCTTTATATTTTTTGTTATTTTTAACTGAATACTTTCTAAATAATGTTCTTAACTGTTAAGTTTATATATTTTCAGTTTTACTGTGTTTCAAATGTCTGAAATTGAATAAACACAATGATAGATTTTCGTATAAACACAAATAATAAGTGAAAGTCTATATGCTTCAGTTTTCTCATATGTAAAATGGGGCATTATTGATTCATAAATTGATTGAGAGAATTAAATAAAATGTGTGTAAAACAATTAACACAGTATCTGGCATATGGTGTTTAATAATATTTTAATAAGTGTTAGTAATTATGATTTCATTTCAGTTGCAATTACAAATTGAGGAAAGGTACTATAAGATTCAAACAAAAACAAATTATATATAATGAGGTAAAGGAGATTCACATGCTAGATACTTAAAAATTCAAACTATGTCTCCTTCCTCTCATTCCTCAAGTTTGGAGTGGAGTTATCATTAGTTTCAAGCTAATGATCATCAAGAATTAAATACACTGCTCTCCTGTGAATATAAATCTTTGAAAACCTTAGTTTTGCTCTGCAACTCTGTTCAAGAATTTGATTTAAACTTTAGATGACACGAAAGAGGGACTATTGAAACGATGTCTGGAATTAAGCTATACAAAATATTGCTGTTAGATAGAGTTTGTATGGAGTTTGAGAGAGTATTCTCCCTGAAACAATATGAGACAAGGGTAAAATATTTGGAGACAAGAAATGCTTCTTCCACGTATGTATTTTTCCTACTGCAAGGAACCTAAATTGATAGAATCTGTAGCTCAGGTGCTGCTTTCTGCGTGAAGAGTGTGTTATCAAGGCAAATGTGAAACCCAGTTTAGAGTTCTTTTCCATTACATATTTACAAATACAGCACTCCGGGCAACAATTCAGACTGCTACTGTGTAGATATTTTGCTGTTGATTTCTGGTGGTGGATTGGGAACTACCAATAGTAGTTGTATAAATTTGTATAAGTTGTATAAGTTTGTATAAACATGTATAAATCTATTCCACTATTATTGTGGAGAAATAACTTTTTATCTCTACTTTAAAACCCTCTTCTGTTCTGTTTAATTGTGTTCTTTAGAGTTATGTCCTGCAGAAAGAGACTAAGTTACAGAGGAACTGTAGAAGTCAGTGTTCTATAAAATATCAGAATTGCATCAAAGGACAAAGAGGCAGGCAGGGGAGATAAATTAATCTTCTGATTTAAAAAAAGAATAACCAGGGGGTGAATGTGCTGGCATAGGGAGTAAATAAGTCTGTTTGAAATTTTTATTTTTGCTTTTGGTTATGAATTTTAAAACTAAAGAGGAGAAAAAGGAAGAGGAGGAATGACCTGTGGCTCCCAGAAAGCCAAATTTTGTTCATAAGAGATGAATTTTAACCATTTCTGACTTCGCTCCCACACTCTGAACCATTATTCTCCTAGCTATACAAATAAATAGAATATAGTATATAATATATTTAATAAATATATAATTTAACATTATAAATATATTATTTCTATATTAAACTATTTCTAATTCATGTATATTATTTAATATATTTTATTAATATATTAATATTATTGAATTAATATTAATATATTATTTCATATCAAATGCTAAGGTGAAACAACCTGCATATTGACCTTACCAAAGCAAAACTATAAAGGGAAGCATATCTCCACTGTTATATTTTGAGCTCAGCAAATCTCAAGAAAGTAAGGACAATTGTGTAAAAAATGTACTGGTGACTTGATAAACAATTTGATACTGTGCATACCCTAAAACCCAGCATTTTCACTCCTAGGTGCATAAGAGACAAGAATATTTATAGCAACACTGTAGTACAAACAACTGGAAACAACTCAGAACACCTTGTATCAATATAGATGAATCACTAAAAATTAATAGTGCATAAAAAAATGACAGCTTGCTGATGGATGATGTAGTAAAATGCCATTTGTATGAAGATTACATTTATATAATAATCTATAGTGCTTAAGAAAAAATAGACATTTAGCAAAAATACAGGCATACCTCAGAGATATTGCAGGTTCAGTTCCAGATGATCACAATAAAGCGAGTCACACAAATTTTTGGGTTTCCTCGTACATATAAAAGTTATGTTTAGGGCTTCCCTGGTGGCGCAGTGGTTGAGAGTCTGCCTGCCAATGCAGGGGACACGGGTTCGAGCCCTGGCCTGGGAAGATCCCACATGCCACGGAGCAACTAGGCCCGTGAGCCACAACTACTGAGCCTGCGCAACTGGAGCCTGTGCTCCGCAACAAGAGAGGCAGCGATAGTGAGAGCCCCGCGCACTGCAACGAAGAGTGGCCCCCGCTTGCCGCAACTAGAGAAAGCCCTCGCACAGAAACGAAGACCCAACACAGCCAAAAATAAATAAATTAATTAATAAAAAAGTTATGTTTACACTATACTACAGTCTATTAAGTGGGAAATAGAATTATGTCTAAAAAATGTAAATACCTTAATTAAAAACACTTTATTGCTAACAAATTTTAAGCATCATCTGAGCCTTCAGGGAGTCACAGTAGTAACATCAAAGATCACTGAACACAGATCACCGTAACAAATATAACGCTAATGAAAAAGCTTGAAATATTGTGAGAATTAACAAAATATGACACAGAGACATGAAGTGAGCAAATACTGTAGGAAAAGTGGCACCAATAGACTTGCCTAATGCAGGGTTGCCACAAACTTTCAATTTGTAAAAAGTGCATTATCTGCAAAACACAATAAAGTGAAATGTAAGAAAATAAGTCATGCCTGAATAGGACATTAAGAATAATAAACAACAAGCACACAAACAGATGGAAAGATATACTGTGTTCTTGAATTGGAAGAAACAATATTACTAAAATGACCATACTACCCAAGGCAATCTACAGATTCAATGCAATCCCTATCAAATTACCAATGGTATTTTTCACAGAACAAGAATAAAAAATTTTAATTTGTTTGGAAACACAAAAGGTCTCTAATAGCCAAAACAATCTTGAGAAAGAACAGAGCTGTAGTATACCCTGACTTCAGGCTATACTACAAAGCTACAGTAATCAAAACAGAATGGTACTGGCACAAAAACAGACATATAGATCAATGGAACAGGCTAGAAAGCCCATAAATAAACCCACACACTTACAGTCAATCTACAGCAAAGGAGGCAAGAATATACAATGAAGAAATGACAGTCTCTTCAATAAGTGGTGCTGGGAAAACCAGACTGCTACATGTAAAAAAACAAAATTAGAACATTCTCTAACACCATACACAAAAATAAACTCAAAATGGATTAAAGATCTAAATGTGGGGCTTCCCTGGTGGCGCAGTGGTTGAGAATCTGCCTGCCAATGCAGGGGACATGGGTTCGAGCCCTGGTCTGGGAAGATCCCACATGCCGCGGAGCAACTGGGCCCGTGAGCCACAACTACTGAGCCTGCGCATCTGGAGCCTGTGCTCCGCAACAAGAGAGGCCACGATAGTGAGAGGCCCACGCACCGCGATGAAGAGTGGCCCCCGCTCGCCGCAACTAGAGAAAGCCCGCGCACAGAAACGAAGACCCCACACAGCCAAAAAAAAAAAAATGTATTCCAGCGCTGCACTGTATATGATAATGAAAAGTTGGAAACACTTAAAAAAAAAAAAAAAAAGATCTAAATGTAAGACTGGATACCACAAAACTCCTAGAGGAAAACATAGGTGGGATACTCTGACATAAATCACAGCAATATTTTTTTGGATCCATCTCCTACAGTAATGGAAACAAAAGAAAAAATAAACAAATGGGACCTAATTAAAATTAAAAGCTTTTGCACAGCAAAGGAAACCATAAACAAGATGAAAAGACAACCTGTGGAATGCGAGAACATATTGCAAACAAGGCAACTGACAAGGGCTTAATTTCCAAAATATACAAACAGCTTATACAGCTCAATATAAAAAACAAACAACCCAATCAAGAAATGTGTGGAAGACTTAAACAGACACTTCTCCAAAGAAAATATACAGATGGCCAATAGGCACATGAAAACTTGCTGCACATCACTAATTATTAGAGAAATGTAAATCAAAATTACAATGTGATTACAATCACCTCACATTGGTCAGAATGGCCATCATCAAATAGTCTACAAATAATAAAGCTGGAGAGGGTGTGGAGAAAAGGGAACCTTCCTACACTGTTGGTGGGAATATAATTTGCTGCAGCCACTATGGAGAACAGTATGGAGGTTCACTAAAAAACTAAAAATAGAACTAACATATAATGCAGCAATCTCACTCCTGGGCATATATCTGGAAAAGACGAAAACTCTAGTTCGAAAAGATACATGCACTCCAATGTTCATAGCAGCACTATTTACAATAGCCAAGACATGGGAGCAACCTAAACAATCACTGACAGATGAATGGATAAAGAAGATGTGGGGTGTGTGTGTGTGTGTGTGTGTGTGTGTGTGTGTGTGTGTGTGTGTGTATATATATATATATATATATATATGAAATGGAATATTACTCAGCCATAAAAAAGAATGAAATAATGCCATTTGCAGCAACATGGATGGACCTAGAGATTATCAAACTAAGTGAGGTAAGTCAGACAGAGAAATATAAATATCATATGATATCACTTATATGTGGAATCTGAAAAAGTGATACAAAGGAACTTATTTATAAAACAGAAATAGACTCACAGACATAGAAAACAAACTTATGTTTACCAAAGGGGGAAGGGGGGAAGGGGATGAACTGTGAATGTGGGACTAACAGATACACACTACTGTATATAAAATAGATAACCAACAAGGGCCTACTGTATAGCACAGGGAAATATTCAATATTTGTAATAACCTGAAAAAGAATATATATATATGTGTGTGTATATATATATATACATATATATATATGACTGAATCACTTTGTTATACACCTGAAACATTGTAAATCAACTATACTTCACTTAAAAAATAATAAGACTACACATCAGTAAAAACAAAACAAAACAAAACAAAACAGAACAAACAACATTGCAAGATAGTGGTTACTTCATAAGGGGAGGGAGGAAAATACAGTTGTACAAGTATGTACGGGGGGGTTGTTATTACCTTTCATAATGTTTTGCTTCTTAAACTGGGTAATTAATATATGTATTTGTTATTTTAATCTTTATAAATATTCTGTATGTGTTAATTTAAAAAAACCTCTCCATAGAATACTAATCATTAAAATTATTTGTGCTTAGGAGGAAAAGGGTGACTGGTAATAGATACACTCTCACTGATTTAGTTTCCTATTGTTGCATACCAAAACTAGAAGTTTAAACAACCATTTTATTTGCTCAGAATATTGTAGGTCATGAATTCAGAGCTCAGCTAGGTTGCTCTTCTACTCTAGTAACTCGGCTCCAATCAGCTGGTGATGGGGCAGGGCTGGAAGTGCATAAATGCTTCACTCACATGTCTGGCATCTTCATGCTCCTCCATGTGGCTTCCCTCTCTCCCTTCATGTGGCTAGTTTGAGCTTCCTCACAGCATGGTTGCCTTAGTGTAGCTGTATGTCTTTGATATGTTTTTTTTCCCCCCCTCAAGAGGGAGCATTGTAAGAGGTGCAGTTTGCATTTACAGATTTCCTTTCTTCCTTTCTCTTTCTTTCTTTCTTCCTTCCTTCCTTTTTCTTTCTTTTCTCAGTAGATTACAGATTTATTATAAGAGGATACTAAAGTATATGAACCAACAGCCAGATAAAGAATACATAGGGCAATGTTCTGAACAAAGCAGTTTCTATCTTTGTGGAGCTTGGGGGTCAGCATGATGGCATGTGGTCCCCAACATGGAGGCTCTCTGAAAAGGGCTGTGGTTACAGATGTATAGATGTGGTTACTTAACGCTTAATATTACAAGTTACACTTTGTCTCTTCTTCCACATTCTATTGCAGAGTCCAGATTCAAGAGGAAGTGAAATAGCCTCCACATATAGAAGGTGCATTGGCAGGTGGATTCTTAACAACTGCGCCACCAGGGAAGTCCACAAGTAGGGTTTTTAAACTTAATTTTGGGTTTCATATTCAGATTATTGTTTTTATATAACAATTAATTCATATCCTTATCTTTGAATAATGACTTCTAGAAAATAAATCTGATTTTCTATCCAAAAGTTGTGATTAAATAGATGATATATTTTTGTGTTAGAGAGAAGAGTTTAGAAAATTTCATTCAGTAAAAATTAAAACAAATCATACTGCCATCTTATCACTTAACTCTTTCTTCTTCGGCCAGAAATTCTTTGTGACTTATTTTGACCAATAGAATTGAAATGGGAATTCTGAATACAGATCTTAAAAGGCCCTGAGAATGTCCACTTTCACCTTCTTGGAATTCTTTCTCAGTTATGTGAGGTAGCCCAGGCTAGCCTGCTTTAGACATGTGGGCCTGCTGACATCCAGCATCAATTGTCAGAAATGTGAGTATAGACCATCAAGACAGCATCAAACAACCAAATGACTGCAGCCATTTGAAAAACAGCAGAAAAGAGCAGCAGAAAAACTGCAGTTGAATCCACGCCTTACTGCTGGCCTTCAGAATAGTGAAAAATAAACAAATAAAATGGTTGGTATTTTGAGCCACTAAATTTTGAGATGGCTTGTTTTATAGCAATAGGTAACTGGTACAGATTGGTACCTAGAAATGGAGTGGTGCCACAACAAAAACTTGAAACATGGGGCGTTGGCTTTGAGACTAAGTGGCAAGGGGAAGCTGGAAGAGCACAATGAACCTATACAAGGAGGCTGGGGAAGCAATGAGTAACTTTCTGGAGGAGGCTGGGAGAAAAAAATGGCCTACAATAATCTGGAAGATAGAAAATATACTCAGTGAATATGAGGAATTGCTTAATGAAATCTTTTTTTTTTTTAGTGAAGTACAGTTGATTTACAGTATTTTGTTAGTTTCTGGTATACAGCAAAGTGGTTTATATATATATTATATATATATGTATACATACATAATATATATATACTTTTTCAGAATCTTTACCATTATTTATAGGTTATTACATGAAATTGACTATAGTTCCCTGTGCTATACAGTAGGTCCTTGTTGGTTATCTATTTTATATATAGTAGTGTGTATATTTTAATCCCAAACTCCTAATTTATCCTGCCCCACCTTTCCCCTTTGGTAACCATAAGCTTAATGAGATCTTGAGGCAGAATACTGAGTGCTTCTAGTTCATATGATAGGGCACTATGAGAGAGACAAACTGAAGAAGGAACTATAGAGAATGCAAGTCAGGACTTGTTATTTTACATCTCCACTCTCTTCAGCGGACAAAAGGTTCTCAAAGTAAGAAATACCCTCCATGTTAAAGTCATGCTCTTTTAAAATTACCTTTAGTTCATTTTCCTCTTACTTGTAAGATACGTGTAAAACTGTGGCTATAAATAGCCTACCAGTATGCATATTTTATTTAATCCATAAAATATTAACTTTGGGACATTCAAAATACCAATTGAATTAAGTAAAACATTTATTAATTTATTCACTAACTCTCCTATGTATTCAGAGATTCAATGATTTAGGACTTTAGTTAAAAATAATTAATTGAAAAAGTTGGCCTATACAAAGAGTTTTTTCAAGTAAGAAACAAAGAACCCTATATCTCATAGTTTAATATATATTTTTAATATGACTCCATGTAAACTTTATCTCATTCATGAGAGATGCTGAAAATATTTCTTCTAATAAGGAACATTAGTGTATCTTATGGATGGAGTCTTGGAAGGAAAAGTCAAGTACTGACACACATAATTGAGTAGGTTTGTCTCTCCTGGTAGTTTAGGGTTTAAAACAAAAAAAACTTTTTTTTTTTTAAAGTCTATGTGTGCCCAGTAATGGCATGCAGCACTCTCAGCTTGGTAAAAAGAATGTGGGAAAGAGTGAACAAGTGTGGGATTGCCTTTTAATGATTTCTCACCTTTCCCAGCTTGCCCACAAAATACCTCTGAAAAGATTCTTGGAACTTATGGAATGTAAAAGAAGGTTAGATATTTTGCTTTTCTTTCATACTTGATTATTTAGGTCATTAAAAGCAAGGTCAGTCTTCTAACCCTATCTACTGAGTTTCCATTAAGGGATAATATTTAATTACTGATGCTACTACTATTACTACTACTGCTGCTGCTATTGATATTAGTAGAATAATTACAACAATATTATATCTAGTAGTAAAGCTAATATTATTAATATCTTATACAAAAATTAAGCCAAATAGGACTAAGTAACTCACGGTGATGTTCCAAGTTATTTTCCTATCCATAGTAAAAATGGTGAGAGATGCTTGCCTGTCCACATCAAATATTGGTGAGCAAAGAGAACAGTTCACTAGGGAAAACATCCTATAGAAGGTTGTTCTTGATTCTGTGTAGAAAAAGAAAAACAACAAGTAATTGAGAAGTCAAACAATGGTAAGTTGGGCACAACAGAACACTGGACTGAGGGATAGCCAGTCTATACCCGACTCTTCAATACCTATGCAGAAGCACTCTTTGTATCTAGTGATTAACTAAAAAAGACTGAGAATCTGGGGAAAGAGAATTCATTTCCAGGAGATGAGCCCAAAATGGGGACATGAAATTTATCCTGTGTTCAGGATAACCAAGAAGAATACCACAATGCCTGACGAAACCGTCACACACAAAGTGAAATACTATCTGATGTAGTAAAGTTATTGTTTGGGGAACCTTCTCTGGAGCGGCATTTGATGGTTTTGCTGATGACTGTAAACTTCCTGATCTCTTTAGTTATTCTTTGTAGAGTTAGGAGTAATTTTGAGGAGGGAGTTTGTCATGAGTTACCTGACTAGAGGTTGTATTTAAGCAGTTAGGTTTTCTGTTTGTTTTTAGTAGTGAGAGATGTGGCCAATCATGTACATATAGAAAATCACTTTAGATTCTGGGGTAGTCTTCCTTAGAAGACTAATGTGAGAATAAAAGGTATGAGTCTTCTGAGATAGCTGATGGACCCCATCTGGCAGGATAATGGCCACTGTTTTAGCAGGGGCTTCCTAGACAGCTGACAGTGAAGAAAAACACAATACTTTGTTGGGGAAGATAGGTATGATCTCATTTGTCAACTCTGAATTACTGGTTTTGCTGGCAGAATGATGTGATGAGAAGTTTGCTAAGCATTGTTTGAGCTCTACTAGAGTCATCAGTCACCAATGTCACTTTATACATTTCACACATTTATACTAAGCATATAAATACATACATATTTCATATGTTTATAAACTGTAAAAATACATGCATACGTTACACATATACATAAATACGTTTTATTCATTTATACATTTTACAGTCTAATCATACGAAAAATGTCAGACAAATCCCAATCGAGAAAAATTCTAAAAATATCTAACAAATACTCCTCAAAACTGTCAAGATCACCAAAAACAAGGAAAGGGTGAGAAACTGTCGCAGACCAGAAGGGCCTAAGGAGGCATGACAACTAAATGTAATGTGGTATCCTGGGTAGTGTTTTATACTTTTTAGTGTACAGATCTTGCATATATTTTGTCAGATTTATATCTGTTTCATGGTTTTGATGCAAAAAATTTTTTTTGGCTGCACTGCATGCAGCATGCGCGATTTTAGTTCCCTGACCAGGGATCAAACCCGGGCCCTTGGCAGTGATAGCACGGAGTCCTAAACACCGATGCAAATTTAAATGTTATTTCTTCCATAAGCTGTTCTATTGATTCAACTAACCCAGCAAAAATCAAAATCCTAGCAAGAATTTTTCTGAAAATCAACAAGTCGATGCTAAAAATTTATGTGAAAATGCAAAGGAATTAAAAAAGCATTTTGGAGAAAGAATAAAGGTGGAAGATACTCTTAACCTGATTTCAATAATTAAAGTTACAGCAATCAAGAAAATGTGGTATTAAGAGAGAATAGACCCCCAAAAGCATAGATTCACAAAAACTGATCATATGTAAGGCCAAAAAGAGAGCCACAATAATTTCAAAAGAATCTGCACAATGTATACTATGTTCTATGATTGTTTGAATTATTTTGCTGTAAAAAAATAATAAAGGGACTACCTTTAAAATCTAAAAAAAAAAAAAGAGAGAGAGAATAGAAACATAAATCCATGGTACAAAATAGAGTCCAAATATAGGCCCACAAGTAGTTAGTCAATTGATTTTTTTAAAGAATTTTTTTAGAGGAGTTTTAGGTTCACAACAAAATCGAGAAGAAAGTACAGAGATTTCCTATATACTGCCTTCTTCTACACATGAATAGCCTCCCCCCATTATCATCATCACTCACCAGAATGGTACCTTTGTTACAAAGGATGTACACCTACATTGACATATCATAATCACCCAAAGTCCGTAGTTTACCTTAGACTTCACTCTTGGTATAGTACATTCTATGGGTTTTGACAAATGTATAATGTGTCCATCATTATGGTATCATACAGAGTATTTTCACTGCCCTAAAAGTCGTCTATGTTCTGCCTATTTACCCCTTTCCTTCTCCCTCTGCCTGTGGCAATTGCTGGTCTTTTTATTGTCTCTGTAGTTCTGCCTTTGTTAGAATATCATACAGCTGGAATCATACAGTAGACTTCTCAGATTGACTCCTTTCACTTATTAATATACATTGAAGTTTCCTCCATGTCTTTTCATGGCTTTCTATTTCATTTCTTTTTAGCATTGAATAATATTCCATCATCTGGATGTACCACAGTTTACTTATCCATTCACCTACTAAAGGACATCTTGGTTGCTTCCAAGTTTTCACAATTATGAATAGAGCTGCTATAAACATCTGTGTGCAGGTTTTTGTGTGGATGTAAGTTTTCAGCTCCTTTGAGTGAATACCAAGGAGCACAACTGCTGGATCGTATGGTAAGAGTATGTTTAGTTTTGTAAGCAATTGCCAAACTGTCTTCCAAAGTGACTGTACCTTTTTGTATTCTCACCAGCAATTTACAAGTTCTTGTTGCACCACATCCTCACCCATACTTCTTGTCAGTGTTCTGGATTTTGGCCATTCTAATAGGTGTGTAGTGGTCTCTCATTATTGTTTTAATTTGCATTTCACTGATGAGATGTGATGTGGAGCATCTTTCCATATACTTATTTGTTAGCTGTTTATCATCTTTTGTGAGGTTTCTATTAAGGCTGTTGACCCATTTTTTAATTCAATTTTCTTTCCGCTGAGTTTTAAGAGTTATTTGTATATTTTGGATAACAGTCCTTTATCACATGTATCTTTTGCAAATATTTTCCCATTTGTGGCTTGCCTTCTCATTCTCTTGACCTTGTATTTCTCAGAGCAGTTTTAAATTTTAATGAAGTCCAGCTTATTGATTATTTCTTTCATAGATTTTTTCTTTGGTATTATATCTAAAATGTCATCACCATACCCAAGGTCATCTAGGTTTTCTCCTGTGTTATCTTCTAATTTTAGTTTTGTGTATTATATTTAGGTTTATGATGCATTTTGAATTCATTTTTGTCAAGGCCATATGGTCTGTGCCTAGATTTCTTTTTTCATGTGGATGTCCAGTTGTTCCAGCATGATCTTTGTTCCAATGTAGTGCCTTTGCTCCTTTGTCAAAGATCACTTGAATATATTTGTGGGGGTCTATTTCTGGGCTTTCTATTCTGTTCCATTGATCTATTTGTCTTTTCTTTTGCCAGTAACACACTGTCTTGATTACTGTAGCTTTATAATAAGTCTTTAAGTGGGATGGTGTCAGTCCTCCAACTTTGTTCTTCTCCTGCAATACTGTTTTGCCTATTCTGGGTCTTTTGCCTCTCCAAATAAACATTAGAATAAGTTTGTCTATAACCATAAAATAACTTGCTGGGATTTTGATTGGGATTGTGCCGAATCTATACAGCAAGTTGTGGA
This sequence comes from Eschrichtius robustus, assembly GCF_028021215.1. Taxonomy (NCBI): domain Eukaryota; kingdom Metazoa; phylum Chordata; class Mammalia; order Artiodactyla; family Eschrichtiidae; genus Eschrichtius; species Eschrichtius robustus. The sequence continues at coordinate 25,044,475 of NC_090845.1, forward strand.
GAACTAACATCTTGACAATATTGAGTCTTCCTATCCATGAACATGAAATATCTCTCCATTTATTAGTTTTGTGTTTTCATTCACAAGAGTTTTGTACTTTTCCTCATATAGATCTTGTACATATTTTGTTAGATTTTGGAGAGATACTAATGTAAATGGTACGGTGTTTTTCATTTCAAGTTTCACTTGTTCATTGTTGGCATATAGGAAAGTGATTGACTTTTGTACACTAACCTGTATCCTACAACCTTGCTATAATCACTTACTAATTCCAGGACTTTTTTAGCCAATTTTTCAGATTTTCTATATAGAGAATCATGTTATCTGTAAACAAAGACAGTTTTATTAGTCCCTTCCCAATCTGTATACTTTTATTTCCTTTTCTTCCCTCATTGCATTAGCAAGGACTACTAATATCATTGTGAAAAGGAGTGGTGAGAGGGAGGCCAATTTATTTTTTTTAAATAGATCTTTATTGGAGTATAATTGCTTCACAACACTGTGTTAGTTTCTGTTGTACACCAAAGTGAATTAGCCATATGCATACGTATGTCCCCATATCCCCTCCCTCTTGAGCCTCCTTCCCATCTTCCCTATCCTACCCCTCTAAGTCATTGCAATGCACCCAGTTGATCTCCCTGTGCTATGTTGCTGCTTCCCACTAGCTAGCTATTTTACAATTGGTAATGTATATATGTCGATGCTACTCTCACTTTGCCCCAGCTTTCCCCTCCTACCCCGTGTCCTCAAGTCCATTCTCTATGTCTTCTTCTTTATTCCTGCCTGCAACTAGGTTCATCAGTACCATTTTTTTTTTTTTTAGATTCCATATATATGTGTTAGCATACGGTATTTGTTTTTCTCTTTCTGACATACTTCACTCTGTATGACAGACTCTAGGTCCATCCACCTCACTACAAATAACTCAATTTCTTTTCTTTTTATGGCCAAGTAATATTCTACTTCTTATGGCCGAGTAATATTCTATTGTATATATGTGCCACATCTTCTTTATCCATCATCTGTCAATGGACATTTAGGTTGGTTCCATGTCCTGGTTATTGTAAATAGTGCTGCAATGAACATTGTGGTACATGCCTCTTTTTGAATTATGGCTTTCTCAGGGTATATGCCCAGTAGTGGGATTTCTGGGTCATATGGTAGTTCTATTTTCAGTTTTTTAAGGATTTTAAGAAAGGTGCAAAGGTAATTCAATGGAGAAAGAATAGTATTTTCAACAAATGATCCTGCAACAATTAGATATCCATAAGAAAATATGAATATCACTCACATTTCATATAATATACAAAATTAAATTGACTTGAATCATAGACCTAAATGTAAACCTGAAATCATAAAACTCCTTGAGGAAAATATCTTTGTGAACTTGAGGTACATAGCATTTCTTAAATACAACATCAAAAGAGGCATAATAAATTTATGTTGGACATTATAAATGTGTAAAATTTCTGCTTTTCTAAAGAAGCTGTTAACACAATGAAAGGGAAAATCACAGATTAGGGTAAATGTTTGCAAAACATACATCTGGTAAAGGACTTGTATCTCACATATATAAAAGAATCTCAAAACTCAATAAATAATAAGAAGGAAATAAACATCGCAAGTGCAAGTGGACAAGATTTAAACAAACACTTCAATGAGGAAAAGATATGTCTAACATCGAACACAAGAAAAGGAGATACTCAATATCATTATGCCACCATGAAATATCATTATACACTGATTAGAAATGCTAAAACAAAAATAAAATGAAAAACAAAAGAGAACACTCAGATATACAACCTGACAATCTCAAGGCATTGGCAAGGATGTTGAGCAACTGGAATTCTCATAAATTGCTGCTCAGAATACAAAATATTATAGCAACTTTGGAAAAAAGTCTGGCCCTTTTGCTAAAGTCAAATTTTTATTTTACCTGAAGAGGGAAAAAATTTATCTTCACGCAAGAAACTTGTACATGAGTATGTATGGTGGCTTTATTCATAACGGCCAAAAACTAGAAGCAAACTAAATAGCCTTCAATGGGAGAAAGGATAAATAATCTGTGATATACCTAGCAGCAGAATACTGCTCAGCAGTAAAAGGTAATCTAATAAATACTTATTTGACAGGAGAGATAGTATGATCACAAAGTTGGTTTTCCCAAGCCAAGTCTTGCCCATTGCACTGCGGATGTGCTGACCCCCTGTGATTTTCCCACATGTGGGAAACTCGATTGCAGAATTTGTGCTTGTGGGGTTAAAAAAACCCCCCAAAAACCTCTAATATGCACACATAAAAATACAAATGAATCACAAATGCATTACTCTAATTATGGGAAGCCAGGCTCAAAAGGCCACACAATTTATTATTCCATTTATATGACATTCTGAAAAAGGCACAACTATAGGGACAGAAAACAGATCACTGGTTGCCAGGGGTGGAGGTGAAGGTGAAGGATAACTACAAAAGGGCATAAAGTGATGGACTGGTGGACCTGGTCTATATCGTGATTACGGTGACGATTACATGACTGTATACATTTGTTAAAACTCCCAGAACTGCACTCCGAAAAGGATAATTTTTCTATGTGTAAATTATATTTCAATAGAACTGATCAAATAAAAAATATATTTTTAATCGCAGGGAAAATGCTAAACCCCACTCTATTCTCTCTGCAACTTTGATCAAAGATCAGTTTTTGTCCTAAAAATAACAGCACAAAATATTTTCTGTCTAAAGCTGAGGTTTGCCTCATTTCTATCTGCTACTGTATTCTGGATCCCCTTTTTACCACAAAATGACCCTTTTCTCCCACCTTGGGGCCCAGGCTGTCACATGATATAATGGTCCTCCCACCCAAGTGTCAGTCTGAATTCCTGAACCACTTGTAGCTGAACTTTTGTCTTGGTTTCTATCCCTTTGCCTAGTATTAGCTTTTTTTTTTTTAATAAATTTATTTATTTTAAAAAATTTTTATTTATTTTTGGCTGCGTTGGGTCTTCGCTGCTCTGCGTGGGCCCCCTCCAGTTGTGGCGAGCGGGGGCCCCTCACTGCGGTGGCCTCTCCCGCTACAGAGCACGGGTTCCAGGTGTGCAGGCCTCAGTAGTTGTGGCACACAGGCTCAGTGGTTGCGGCACACTGGCTCAGCAGTTGTGGCACATGGACTCAGCTGCTCCGCGGCATGTGGGATCCTCCCGAACCGGGGCTCGAACCCGTGTCCCCTGCATTGGCAGGTGGACTCCCAACCACTGCACTTCCAGGGAAGACCCCTAGTATTAGCTTTTGTTTCTTCTGAGTTATTTGGTCTCTGTAGTAAGTAGTTAATGAATGCTTAATGAATAACCATCTTTCTTCACCATTCAATTTTGATTTAAATCAACAGATGGATTTACTATATGAAACAGGCTCTGTGCAAGAAATTAGGCATGTTATGATGAACAAGAGACATATCGTTACTGGATGTATCTCCTGCCTTCACAGAATTTTTCTTTTTTTTTTTTAACATCTTTATTGGAGTATAATTGCTTTACAATGGTGTGTTAGTTTCTGCTTTATGGCAAAGTGAATCAGTTATACATATACATATGTCCCCATATCTCTTCCCTCTTGCGTCTCTCTCCCTCCCACCCTCCCTATCCCACCCCTCTAGGTGGTCACAAAGCACGGAGCTGATCTCCCTGTGCTATGCGGCTGCTTCCCACTAGCTATCTATTTTACGTTTGGTAGTGTATTTATGTCCATGCCACTCTCTCACTTTGTCACAGCTTACCCTTCCCCCTCCCCATATCCTCAAGTCCATTCCCTAGTATGTCTGCGTCTTTATTCCCGTGTTGCCCCTAGGTTCTTCATGACCATTTTTTGTTGTTGTTGTTGTTTAGATTCCATATATATGTGTTAGCATACAGTATTTGTTTTTCTCTTTCTGACTTACTTCACTCTGTATGACAGACTCTAGGTCCATCCATCTCACTGCAAATAACTCAATTTCGTTTCTTTTTATGGCTGAGTAATATTCCATTGTATATATGTGCCACTTCTTCTTTATCCATTCATCTGTTGATGGACACTTAGGCTGCTTCCATGTCCTGATGCCTTCACAGAATTTAAGAAGCAAATTATGGTTGAAAGCATATCTTGAATTACAATCTAATATGATAAACTCTGGGTTGATATATAGGAACATGGAAGGAATACACAGTACAGGTTTAGTGGAGCCAGTCAAGCCTTTTCAAAGTGATTTCTAAGTTGTGTTACAGAGGGTGAATAGGAATCACACAAGGAAGTAAGAACTGGGGGGGGCAGAGAAGTATTCTAGACAGAAAGAACACTCTGAAAAAGGCCAAAATTGAGAAACAACAAGGGAGTTCAATCAAACTCAAAAAGTTCCTTATTATCGGAACATATACAGTGAGGTGGTTGCTGAGAGATTAAAGTGGAAATTTGGACAGGGATCAAGTCACGTACACTTTAATATACTACATTGAAAGTTTTTGTCCTCCTTTCTGCATAGATCCAATTATAATATATGACAATTTTCTATGAATGTACACTAGTTTTGTTTGCATGATAATTTGGGAAATTTTACCCAGGTTTCAATCTGGCTAGACCTTGAAATTAATCTTTTAGGATCTCCCAGAGGCCTGGTCCCTTTATACCCTTTTTCTGCCCTCCTCTCCTTTTATGCCTTATATTTTACAGGATTAATTCTCCTCCTTCCATCCTTCCTCACCCACACCAGACTGTCTCACAAACAACTGGCTGATCAACTGGATTCACATTGGTGAAGGCTGATGCTTTAATCCTAGATGCCATTTTCATTTATCCTGTTATAACAACTGTTTTGCTACTTTTGTTTGTTTGTTTCTTTGTTTCCCATTGAGAAACCTGAGGTACTGTTACACTTGTGTTTATTTAATTTCTGAAATGCAGAGAAAAAATAAATTGCTATAATGTTAGAATACTGCAGAGCTCAAATAAAAACTTTTATATAGTATTATTTTTTATTTTAGAGTATTCCTAGTGCTACATATTTCTGATAAAGCTTTTCTCTGAGAGTCACAATCATCAGAGACCTTGACATTTCAGTCAATGTGATAAACAAAAGCTCTGGTGATTTTTTTTTGCAAAAAGAATCATGACAGACAAAGGACAGAGAAGGTCAGTTTTAATTATGATGCCTGAATTGTCTACCATGGTTTATGCAGATTTTGCTTTACAACCAATATTGACTGAGAGAAAAGTTAAATTAGGTGGATGGCTGAGATTTTCAAAGTAATGGCTTTTGCTGTGCTACTCATATTCCAATATTCTAACTGGGCAGACACTAATAATCAGGGTGCTTTTATTAATTACTAATAACAACATTGGAAAATGTACTAAAAGTGTTATTATTATTATTTTCATAGTGAAATAAATGAGTTAGCAGTATTAAGAGAATAATTTACTCATTCGTTATCATCAGTCAGTAGGCATATATTATATTTAGTGCATACTATTTGCCATGTGATAAGTACTGAGGATTTAAAAATAAGCAAAAATGAAATTCATTAATTCATGGTCTCAATCCATGACAAGTTTCAGAGATAATTATGTTAGCAAAACAATAAATGTGAAAAATTGAATTTGATGAAAAAATGTGTTATTTCAAAAGTCTTCAGGAAGTGAGCTGAATTTGTATTAGGACAGTTTTCTGGTCCACATCCCAGTAGTCAGTCTAGAGTGGAAACAAAAACAATACGTGTACCATGATCATTACCTCTCTTGTGAGTCATCTAAGCTACAGCTGGCATATTCTTGAACCAATGGGAGCGTTTCAACTCTGCGGAACACATGGCAAATTTTTGACATTTAACAGATACTTTTGTTACAAAATAACATTTTTATTTTTATGGCAGGATACAGAAAAATTATTTTCCAAATCAAAAAGATTTTATGAGTCGGATCCAGGTGCTTAAAATGATGCTGAAGAGGACAGCCAAAATAGGATTTTGGAATGACCCCATATTATCAACAAACTTCTCAATCTGTTTCTCTTGTGCCACCTGTAGGGGTGTTGACAGAACTAATTCCAAGAGAGCATCGATGCCAAAAATTGGCATTTCTGCCTTTTTATAAATGCCTTACATGCAAAGGGAATAATCTACCTGTTCAATTATGACAAGAAACATTTTTCTCTTTTGTAAACTTTAATGGTTTAAATAAATTTGGATCGTATTTTTGTTATTTTTTAAGCACTTATCCACATATCATGAATGTCTTCCGTGATTTTGTAAATTATTTAGACCAGTTATCATTTTCCATAATTTTGGTTAAATCATTAATGTTACAGATTGGATCAGTTGTGTGTATAGTTGCCTTATAGACCCAGCATATTAAACAGTATCAAAAAGGGTTCTAATTCTACAAAGGAAAAAAGCATTTTATTGTGATGCAGCTGTACATTGCATTTGTCATCTGTTATACAAATGGGAGGGGTGAGAACCCCAAAATATCCAGGACCTATCATTTATTCTTAATCATCAATAATCACCATTAATCATTACTCATCAACTCCTCACACATATTCCCCATCCTTTTGGACATGTGACTTGGCATTACTAAATATGTCATGTTTGTTCTTGAGTATTGGCTAAAATTGTATTGGTTTACAGAGAAAAATTGAAGGGAAATAGATTAGAAGACACATGTGTACATTTATGTTCTTTAATATAAATAAACATTTATGTTTAGATTCGTACGTATGGAGAGTCGTATCCTCAAAAATGCAAATGAAATCTTCCCCAGGAAAAAAGTATGCTGTTTTGATACAGTATTAAAATATAAGTTATATATCAATAACAATCATAATGTAATGATAGCAAAGAATAGTAAGGTGGAGGAGAGAAGTTATATTATGTTGCATCATTTATCTCCCTTTTTTTACTTGAGTGACTCTGGAAAGGTAATAATATAGTGCAAATTTTTAGGATTCTATATACAGGTAATTTGTGACTGTTGAAAATGAATATTTTGGTCACACAAGGTAATCCACAAAACTCATACACTGCCAGAAGATTTTTTTCACATATTATAGAGTGAATAGTAAGGCTCAACATTCTTCCTAAAGAATATTGGATGAGACAACTAAGCAAGTAAGTGGTGTCTGACAGTAGATATAGTTCATCATTGCTTGGTTTTCTGTCAGTGACTTGTATCAATTAATACTGATTGTTCTTTACCTTTTCTCTTGATAGGAGTGAAGACATCATATTGCAGTATTTCAAGGACTAGTGAGAGGAATTAGAGGAAGGAGTACTAGTTGTCTGAATTAATCTGAAATACACCTGCAAGTAATTGGATCCATGTTTAATTCTTTAATAAGTGATCGAGAAAGGTCCTTTTTTTCCTCCACAATGCTAAATTACTCCCTAAAGAAAACGTCAGGCTCTACTTAGCTTTGGTAGGCTGTGATTTAATCATTTGAATCAGATCATTGAATCAGATCATCACTAAAGACTCTTCCTGTTCTAAAATGTTATGATTTTACATGGATGGTGAGATAACTCCCTGGAACTTTTTCCTCTCTACTTTGTCATGGAGCCAGGTTTATAACAGTGAGGTATTTTCACTGGTATTAAATATGATAAATCTCCCACAGGGAGCTCAGAGCATTTCCACATATATAGTGTCCAACATGAGTGCTGACGCAAACAGTGTTGGCAAGGACAGAGGGCATTCTGGGTCTCTACTAATAAATTTAAAGATAAAGTATATCTTGAACACCCCCCCTCACAAAAAAGAGAAAGGAGAATAAATCAGCTTTTCATATTATGAACAAGATAAATATCAAATTAGAGCATTGGAATTAGAATAAATAACAGAACTGGTCCTAGGTCACTGTTTTTTCACCCAAAGTCCAGCAGTTTATTGCCCCCCAATATTCCATTGACGATGTAGTCTCTTCTTGGACAACCATTTTCAGGGGTTTCATGTATGTATTTATTTTGAATTCTATAGCTATATAGTCATTACAACTCAAGCATTTGGTTAATGAAGCCAGCAAATTATTTTAAGGCAATCAAAGATTCTATACCCATTTACCACTGTTTAAAGTATTAAATAAGGAGGCCATCCGACTGAGATGGCCCTAATGCCTTGGTAGCCTACATAAGCAAACCAAAACCTAAGCTGGAATCAACACACTCGAACCCTAGAAAATGAAACTTCAGAACAACCAATCACAAACAGCCCACTTGGCTTTCTCAAATAAGGTAACTACTTAAGCTATAGCTGATCAAATAATTTCCTTGCTTTGTTTCTGTGTCTTCTCTATAAAAATCTCTCCCCTATCTCCCGTTGGTGGAGTGCTGTTAACCATTTTTGATTTGGCGCTGCCCAATTTGAATCGTTGCAAACTCAAACTCTAGAAAATTTTAATGTGCCTCATTTTACCTTTTAACACCACTGCGGCTCTCCTTTCCTATGCATTTTTTAAAAATCTATGGGGATTTCCTCTTAATTTATTTTAAACTCTGTTCTGCATTTAAGACTTCGTTAAATATTTAATCCAAAATTTCTAGCTATTTCACAGCAGAAGTTCCTTCAGGCTAACCTAGTCCTTCATCGTATGTGAAACATTCCCCTCTGCTTTTCAGAATTTCTCATTACTTCTTTTTTCATGTCCTGTCTTGGTTATGGATTATAAGATACATAACTTTTCTGTTACTTCTATGCATTTGAAGTAGGAGAGGAGAGAGCAGTATATTCCTATATGACATCTTTAGTTAGAACCTCTAATTAGTACTTTACACTGTAGCTAGAATTACATTTTATAGTAATGCAAAATCAATCATATTACGCCTGTGTTTAAAATTCTTCAAAGACCACTTATTGGGGTTGTAGAATCAGATCCAAAATCTTCAAGGTGCTTACAAGCCCTTTCCAAATTTGGCACCTGGCCAGAGGGATCGATCATTAGTTAAAACTGTCAATGTAATGATGATCCAGGGCCTCTCTTTGCCATAAGTTTTTCCCTTGAGCATTGAAAGGAAGGCAGCTAAGCAATTATGGTAATCTTGGGGTAGTTGTAAACTTTGGAGGTGGGAGGAGACCCATGCATTTTGGAATGGGAAAAGTTCCTGGGGTTCAAATTCAGAGCAGTGGAAATGTCTCCCAGGGAGTGAAGCCCATACTCATCCAGCTTTTTCGGTACAGGGAGGACGTGACCTCATCTACCAGCCCCTGGGTACCAGAGCAGGCATGTCTTGATCACTTGATGCTGCTTGACCCCTCTCCACGCAGACTTGCTGACTTGTGGTGAGCAGGAGGGGAGAGTGTGCTTCCAGTGAACCAAGAGTGGTTTCCTATAAAGAGGGGGCATGGTGGGACCTGAAGGTATTTGGAGCTCCTTCCTTCCAGCAGCCCAACTCAGGCACCAGGGTTTTGTCTCTGAAATCATAAAGGTGCAGGGCACTCACACAGCCCAGATGTAATACTTAGTCTGCTTTGGCTTAGCTTTACCGCTCTCTTGCCTCCCTCTTCAGCCTCACCTTTGTCACCTTGCCTCCTGATTTCTAATATTTATTTGAATATCTTTTATTGATATTATACTAATGGCAATATACCTGCTACCTTCTGATAGAAACATACACTTTATCATGCTATACCTACCCCTTTTCTCATCTGGATCCTTTTCTCATGTGGATCTCTGCCACAAATATTGTACAGTAGTTTCGTTTGGTCTTAATTTTCCCAAGCCCTAACATAGGTAAAGGTCAGTTCCTCCTGTAAAATAGTCTTATAGTGCATGCACTTTATGCATTTACTTCCATTATGATCAATTTTCAACGAATGCACATATATAATATTTTTGTTCTCACGTACATACACACACACACACACACACACAGACGTCAGTAAAGCCTATGAAGACATTGGTCATTACATCTTGTTGATGTAAGTGAGCTCAAAGCCAAACACAAGTCCTAGCCCATAGGATGACTAAATTTGATTTTTACCTATTATCCACTTTCCTCTGTATATTTTATATTTTATATATTTCTGTGCCCTCATGTATATCATATGTTGACTCAAAATATTTTAACATCTTTTAGAGCAACACCAATGGTATATTTTTCTTAAGTACTCTACTTAAGCATGACCATAATATTGAGATATGGTTTATTATAAAAAATATTTGTTGCAGAGAATAGAAACAATTAACAAATTAAGGAACAATTTAAGTGATGAATATAATTTTATGAATTCTAAAACATTATGAATTGGAAACTACATGAAAAAATATCACTCTGAAAAATTTATTCTGATGCCCCAGGAAATCATACAAAATCTCTGAAGATTATGCTTATGTAGAATAATAACGTACAACATCCAGAGTCATAGATATTAAAGGAACATCTAAAAGTATAATGTACAATTAATGAAGGAAAATTAAACATGCAGTTGAGTTACTCTTTCTGCTGGAAGGAGAAATCAAATATACAGGAAGCATTAGTTTCCATTTATCTTCAAATTCTGATCTGTATTCACATACGTGTATTTGCATTCCCAAGTTCAGATTTAATAAGCAGAAATGATTATTTTAGGCTGTAATTGATTATAGAAAGCCGGTGAGGATCAGACTTAAACTGTAGCTCTCACAATTCCGTGAAGTCAATCAAAACACAAATCATTGGGCTTGTGATTTAACACTTCTCTGTCTTCATTAACTGTGCTATTGCCCTGGGCAAATCCCAACTTTAGCTGAAGCTACTCATCAGATGCCAACCTTTCCGGAGTAAATAAATTTTACCACCATGCTCTCAGGCTCTGTGCCTAAATGAAGATCCAGTATTACACTTAAACAGGTGAGCCTTCTGTTCCTTTCTCTTTTACATTTAAAATGATAATTTTCTGAAAAAAATAAAAACCACTGATGCTGCTGCTTACTTTGCATGCTGCACGTTTCAGAGAGAATTCACATCTTCTTTTACGAGGGCAAATCCTGCAACTTCCGTTAAACTTGTGATTGTCAAAATTGCTGCACAATGAAACCACCTGGGGAGCTTTAACAGGACTGATGCCTGGGTCCCACCCCCAGAGATCCTGAGGTAACTGGCTCGGAGTTCAGCTTCCCTGGGCATGGTATTTTTAAAAGCTTCCCAAGTGATACTAACGTGCAGCTGAGGTTGAAAATCACCGCACTAATTAATAGAATAATAATGAGTTGCCTAATCACAGAGAACACCACACGGATAAGACTATGGTTATAATTGGAAACCTATTAGTTCTGTGGAAAAGATATTTCTGAAGGATTGAAAAAATAATAAATTTGAAGTTTGTGTAATTGTAGGCAGCCTTTATTTCATAGAAGATTCAATATCTATCTTGGTGAGTTATAATCAGGTGACTATTCATTTTGTGTTTATTTTCTTATATAAGCATAAAGTGAACTGATCAAGATTCATCTATTCATTAATTTAAAAAATATGTATTTAGTTCTTAGAACACGTTACTCACTCCAATTTGTTGGCTCCTCCTATTAAATCATTAGGAGGGACTTCATTGTTTATTTGCAACAGGGATTAACCCTAAATTGAGGAGGGGGGAAAAGTCTTAAAAGAAAGAACTTAAACATAGAGCTCACGATTTCCTTCCATAAACCACATAGGAACACTGAATTATCTTTTCTGTCAAAAGCATTACATTACTAGCTACACATAAAAATTAGGTGAATAAATAAGATGCTATACGTGAAAGTCAAGCACAGGAGGTAGTGGGCACTCAAGAAATATTCATTTCCCTGGAACCCTCCTACACTGTTGGTGGGAATATAAATTGCTGCAGCCACTATGGAGAACAGTATGCAGGTGACTTAAAAAACTAAAAATAGAACTACCATATAATCCAGCAATTTCACTCCTGGGCATGTATCTGGAAAAGATGAAAACTCTAATTTGAAAAGATACATGCACCCCAGTGTTCATAGCAGCACTATTTACAATAGCCAAGACATGGAAGCAACCTAAATGTCCAGCGACAGATGAATGGATAAAGAAGATGTGGTCTATACATACAATGGAATATTACTCAACCATAAAAAAGAATGAAATAATGCCATTTATAGTAACATGGGTGGACCTAGAGATTATCATATTAAGTGAAGTAAGTCAGAAAGGGAAAGACAAATACAGTATGATATCACTTATATGTGGAATCTAAAACATGACACAAATGCACCTACCTATGGAACAGAAACAGACTCACAGACATAGAGAACAGACTTGTGGTTGCCAAGGGGGGAGGGGGGTTGGGGAGGGAAAAATTAAGAGTTTGGGATTAACAGATACACACTACTATATATGAAATAGACAACCAAAAAGGGCCTACTGTATAATACAAGGAACTATATTCAGTATCTTGTAATAACCTATAAGGGAAAAGAATCTGAAAAAGAATATATATATGTATAACTGAACCACTTTGCTGTACACTGGAAACATTGTAAATCAACTATACTTCAATAAAAAAATAAATATTTATTTCCTGTTAGCTTCCTGTGAAGCTTGTATTATTATTGCAATAATAACAATTTGAATGTGTAGCTAAACTATCCTTTCCACTCTGTTACTTCATTACTACCAGATTAAGTTTACAAAATTACACTTCTGCAAACAATACAGAGATATATAAAATTAACAAGTTATAAATTTCACTTCGGCAACAAAATCCTTTCTTTCTAGGCACAACTATTATTTTTTCCCTACTATAAGAGTATTTCTATTAGTTTTTTACATATGACTTTTATGACTCTATGAAACACTTTATTACTCCCATTTTATAGGTGAGAAGATCTGAGATCTTATAAGGGGCGGTCAGGAGCTGACAATGTGCTTAACCATTATGCTTTCTGGAGTTTGGGTATAGGTGTTTTCCTAATACTCTTTATATGTTCTTTGTCTTCCCTCCAGCTTTATTGATGTTGTATTTATTGTATTTGACATGGCACTGCATAAGTCTAAGGTGTACAGCATGATAATTTGACTTTCATGTGTCATGAAATGATTCCCACAATAAGTTTAGTGAACATCCATTCTCTCATATAGATGGAAATTAAAAAATACAAAAAATATTTTTTTCCTTGTGATGAGAACTCTTAGGGTTACTCTTTTAACAATTTGCACATATAACATACAGCAGTGGTAATTATATTCATCGTGTTGTACATTACATCCCTAGTACTTATTTATCTTATAACTGGGAGTTTATACCTTTTGACTGCCTTCATTCAATTTCCACTACCCCCCACCCTCTTAGGAGTAACCATTACAAAAAATTTGTTATGTAACTCCCACAAATTTCATGCACAAATGCACTAACTTTAAATGTGTATACAAACGTAAGCAAATATGTATGTATGTATGAATTTCTTTTTCTTGGAGACATCCCATATTAACACTAATAGAACTATTTCATCCTTTTTAGTAACTTATAAGTATCTTATGTATGAATTTATTTTACTTTCTCATTTTAAAAACTGAAGTTGTTCTAAAATTTTAACTAATTAAATGCTTCTTTGAGAAGAATACATTTGTATGCTGATGGGAATGATCCAGTAGAGTGAGATTAATCGATAATATGAGAGAAAGAGAGAGAGACAGAGAGACAGAGAGAATGTGATAACTGTAGAAATTAAGTCTTTGAGATGTTGAGAGAGGGCAGGATCCAGAGGAACCGGCTTTGGTGCATGCAATGTATTTAATTTACAACATGGGATGAGGCAGTGAATGTGCATACAGATGCAGATAGTTTGGTAAAATTGTTGGTGAGACATGAGGAAATTACTGGCTTTTTTTTTCTATAAATTTTTTCTTTCAATACAGTTTTTGGGGAAGACATATACAGGGATTGGAAAACAAGTACACTATGTGAAATAATCTTCTGGAAGAATAGAAATGTAAATATAGCAGAGAAGTGTTGTGGAAATTCTGACCAGCAGAGAGTGCCTTTTTAATATTAATAGGCATTAATGGGAAAGATACTGACAATAATGTGCACTATTCTCCAATCAGCATTTAACTGCTTAGGGAAAAACCATTCAGTAGAAACACACTCAGTTATAGCCAAGACTGGACCTTGGCCAGTTGTGTACTATGGAGGAAGAGAAAGGCAATAGAATTGAAATGAGTCACTACAATTATGGAACACAAAACCCAAGTTGGATAATGAAAGAAGTGAGTATACGTGAAGCTGTGGGGTTAATATATAATAAAAATAAATAGTAAACCAAATAGCTAGAGGTCTCAGTGAGGTTGAAAATTTACAGAAAATAAAATTCTAGACTAGATAAACTGGAAAGATAGGAAATCTTGGCTAGAGTGTGGGACAACTACAGCAGAGATTTTGGAGTCATGCAATTATTATTCGATAGTAACGGTAAGGGCATGAGAGTCAGAGATGGGGTTGATGGAGAAAATGAAAATTGCAGCAGGATGTTCAGAAACTGTGAAGACAAAATATGGGAGAGGTCATCCTTATGGATACTACTGCATTCTCCACGTATATGATGATACGAGAAGTGGGAGAAAGGACTAGAGTAAGCCACGTGCTGAATACAAGGTAAATGAGAAGTGACTTTGGCCAGTAGATGGAAGTATTGAGAGAAGTATCGGTTACTGAAGAATCATGACATGAATTTCAGATCTGGAGTTTTGAAGGAGGAGGAAGATAGTTTAAAAGCAGCAGTGAGAGTAAAGAAGACACTTACTTCTCTAGTCTCTCATTATTTGTGTGGTTTAAACTATTTCCATGTATTTTCAGGCCATTGGGGTTTTACCTTCTGTGAAATTACTGTCCTAATTCTGTATCTAATTTTCTATTGAATTGTTTGCCTGAGTCTTATTTATTTGCAACAGTTTGTTATATACTCTGAGTTATGATACTGTCTGATATACTGTATGTTCAAATAACTTCCCCCAGGCAATCTTTACCTTTTAACTTTTTGTGTCATCTTTTTTTTTTTTCGGTGCCCCCAACCCGGTCTGGGCACTGATCTTTTTTTTTTTTTTTTTTTTTAATAGAATATTTAATTTTGAGGTAGTTACATTTGTCAATCTTTCCAGTATAGTTGTTTCCCCCTTGCCACAAGGAAGCTACTACTTTTTGGGGTTCACAGCATTGGCCCTGGATTCAGTCAGGGGGACTGGCTTCGTTCCATGCCACTGTTTAGTCTTTTGGGTCCCTAACCACTGAAAGTAGTTTAATACCCATCCTCATTGCCAATATATATGTCCCACACACAACTCGTATATTTTTATATATTTTCTCAGTAAATTCTACATGTTGAGATCAGAAGAAAGTAGGTTATAAGTATAGCTGTTCTACAATGATAAGAAGTCAAGAACTTTCAGTCCAAAGAAAAATACCTTGACCTTTGTAGATCCCAGACCCCTTTCCCAAAGAGATACACCTAAAGCTTCCGTATATAGTACAACTGATTTAATAGCCCAATTAACTGAACGTGCCAGTAGAAAAACAAACACGTTTCATAGACTATTCAAAATTACTAAACGATTCATAATCATATGTAAACTGGGAGAAAATACTAGTAATCCAATGAATGCATATTGAATTAAGAATGAAATATGTCAACTATGAAACTAGCCGTTAAAACCAATACTATTATCCCCAGGGAGTCCAGCTCATTGGCAAATGGGCCTTTTTGGATATACGCGATGAGAGATCACATTGGCACAAATTTGAGATAAAAAAGCATTCAAAAATTTAAAAGTGTACAGACCCCTTGACTATTAATTTACTCAGAGAAAATTATCATAATGTGTGCAAAGATTTATACAGAAGAAAGTTCATGACTGTGGTATTTAAAATGATAAGTATTAGAATAATATTTGTAATCAAAAGGTAACTGGAAACTGATGCAATAATGTCTGACCATTAAAACTAAAATGTAGAAAAGGATGCTTAATGATATTGTAAAATGATTACACTATTAAGGTGCGGGTGACAAAGAAGAAGGTTGCAGAGCAGTGAGATCCCTCTTAGAATAAACTCGTGTGTGTGTGTGTGTGTGTGTGTGTGTGTATGTGTGTGTGTTTGCTTGTAAGACTATGGATAAAAGAACGTAGCCTCACAATTTAAAGATACTTAAATGTAATCAAGATGCTTTATTTTGGGGGGAGGGGGGAGGAAATGACACTATTTTCCAAATACATTACATTTGAAATAAATTTATTTTTATAAATAGATTTAAAAGGCTATTATTTTTAATTTTAATTTTTTTATTGCTGTTGATGCACCTACATTGATGTATGGTAATCACCCAAACTCCACAGTTGACTTTGGGGTTCACTTTTGGCATTGTACATTCTATGGGTTTGGACAAATGTGCAATTACATGTATCTATCATTACAATATCATAGAGTATTTTCGCCACCTTAGAAAGCCACTGTGCTCCACTTATTCATCTCTCCCCCAGTCATACGGCAACAGCTGATCTTTTTACTGTCTCCATAGTTTTGTCTTTCCCAGAATGTCATATAGTTGGAATCATACAGTATGTAGCCTTTTCAAATCGGCTTCTCTTTCCCTTAGTAATATGCATTGAAGGTTCCTCCATATCTTTTCGTGGCCTGCTAGCTCATTTTTTTAACACAATAATATTCCATTGTCTGGATGTACCACAGTTTATTTATCCATTCACCTACTAAGTACATCTTGGTTGTTTCCAAGTTTTGGCAGTTATCAATAAAGCTGCTATAAACGTCCATGTGTAGGTTTTTGTGTGGACATAGTTTTCAGATCCTTTGGGTAAACACCAAGGAAGGTGATTGCTGGATCATATGGTAAGAGTTGGTTTAGTTTTGTAAGATACCACCAAATTTCTTGTTAGGGTAGTCGTGACTTCTAAGCTTCTTACATGCCAAACCAGAAACTAGAAGACTTATCATCCTCTAATACTCACATAAGCAAAGAAGCTGATAAAGATCATGCACTCCAACTTTTGTTTATTAGAATTCTGAAGAAAAGACTCCAGTTCCTACTACGTTACTTTTCCTCAATAAATATGGCTATCATTTCATGCATAAAATCATTTAAGAGTCAATTCTCTATTATACTCATTTTATATATATATATATATATATATATATATATATATATATATATATAATATAGGACTATATCATTCTTGGACATTCCTTCCAAACTCTGTAAAATTTTTTTTTTTTTTTTTTTTTTTCTGTAAAATTTTCTTACTGAAGCCTAGGTTTATTTGATCCATATTCTACATGAAGTACAGAAAAAGTTTAGGCATTTCTTCTCCTCGTTGTTTCCTCTCTAACAACTTATAGAGAAACATTTCAGAAGCAGGAGGAAGTTGTTTGCACCTTCTGCTGATTCTCCCTTGATCTTGAATTCTCTGAGTAGACAGTAGGGTGGGTTAAAGAGAAGTCAATATCAATATTTGGATAATACTTTATAGGGATTTCCTAAGGAATAGATTTGAGTTTACCTCCTCTTGGGACAGGGAAGAGTAACACTAAATTGAGTTTAAATGTTCATATATTTGAGGTAGATATTTAAGTATTTAAAATGCTCAGTCTAGGGCTTCCCTGGTGGCGCAGTGGTTGAGAGTCTGCCTGCCAAGGCGGGGGACGCGGGTTCGAGCCCTGGTCTGGGAGGATCCCACGTGCCGCGGAGCCACTAGGCCCGTGAGCCACAACTACTGAGCCTGCGCGTCTGGAGCCTGTGCTCCGCAAGAAGAGAGGCCGCTATAGTGAGAGGCCCGCGCACCGCGATGAAGAGTGGCCCCCACTTGCCACAACTAGAGAAGGCCCTCGCACAGAAACGAGGACCCCACACAGCCATAAATAAATAAATAAATAAATAAATAAATAGTTTAAAAAAAAAAAAAAGAATGATTATATAACAAAAATAAAAAAAATAAAATGCTCAGTCTACAGCTGGTTGTTTGGACCACCTGTCTATCATCCTTTAGCAGGCCATCCTGGGCTTACTGCCATGGTGGCAGTAGGAATCCAAGAGGGTGGAAATATGCAAGGCATGTACCAGGAATAGGCACATCCTCCTTTCTGCTACTTTCTGTTGCCCAAAGCAAGTCACAAAGCCAACAAATATTCAAGGGATGAGGAAACAGACTCCATTTCCAGATGGAAATTGCTGCAAAGTCATATTGCCCAGGGTGTATAGAAGGAAGAGTGAAAGATGTGGCCATTTCGGGAATCCACCACAATCTCCTACCATTTGTTGCTGCACATGGAGCAGAGAGCAAGTACCAGGACTGGGTTGCACAATTAGGATGTTTCTGCCTTTTCATGATTAGACATAATGTTGCGATAAACACCTTGTACATAAACTGTTTTTCTTCCAGTTTTATTGAGATATAATTGACATACAGCACTGTATAAGTCTAAGGTCTAACGTGTACAGCATAATGATTTGACTTACATACATCATGAAATGATTATCACAATAAGTTTAGTGAACATCCATCATTTCATATGGACACAAAATTAAACAAATAGAAAAAAAATAAAAATAAAATTCTCAGTCTAGCTATTACTCTTAATGAGTGAGTGTGTGTGTGTGTGTGTGTGTGTGTGTGTGTGTGTGTGTTGGTCCACAACCTGCAACCCAAGTTTTTGTTTTTTTTTACTGAAGTATAGTTGATTTACAATGTTGTGTTAAAACTGGTGTACAGCAGTGATTCAGATATATATATATATTCTTTTTCAGATTCTTTTCCATTACAGTTTATTACAAGATATTGAATATAGTTCCCTGTGCTCTACAGTGGAACCTTGTTGTTGATCTATTTTATATGTAGCAGTTTCTGTATGCTAATCCCAAACTCCTCATTTATCCCTCCTTCCTTTCCCTTTGGAACCGTAAGTTTGTTTTCTATGTCTTCCACAACCTAAGTTTTAAGTTATAGTAAATTTTATATTTTCCTTCTCATTGCCCTCTGTAATGTGTAAGCTCTTGTGTAGTCTTGATTTCCATGTTGAGGTTGTAAAATCTTCCATGAAACATTTGCTATTTCACTGTGCAAGAAGCTCAAGAGTTTGCATTTAATTTTGGGACATGGAAGGGAACTATTTAATGTCAGGTTGTTAAAATTTTATACTTAACTCCAAAATAAAAGACCAATAACTTTTATAAGAACATAAAAGTATTGTTCTGAGTAAATGGATTAGAAATCCTTCTGTACACTATAATTACAAAATATGTTTTTAGTGTTTTATAAATTAGATTTACTACGTAATATAGTTGAGAAAATTAGAAATAAGCCCTAACTCTAATGAGCTGGCCATTAAAAATAACAAGCCTATCAAATGAACCCAAAGAGGATTCTGGGAAGATGGTAGAGTAAAATGCATGAGGATTCTGCCTCTTCACCTAGACAACAATTGCATGGCAGAATCTGCTTGATGTAACTATTTGTAACTCTGGAGTCTGTTGAAGGCTTACAATTTCCAGGGAAGGATGGACTGAAAATTGTTAATTTTGGTCAATTTCAGCTCTTAGCACAGTAGCAGCTACCCATCCCAATCCCCAGCCATGTAACAGGCAGCTGTGCATATGTTCCTGGGGCAGCTTTCATGTAGGTTTCAGGAGCCAGGGTATGAAAAAAGGACCCTGTGCTCCAAATCAAAAGACGCTATCCACAGAGTAAAAAGGCAACCCACAGAATGGGAGAAAATGTATGCAAATAATATATCTGATAATGGATTAATATCCAGAATATATAGAGAAATCCTAAAACTCAACAACAAATAAACAACCCAATTCAAAAATGGGTAAAGGACTTGAATAGACATCTTTCCAAAAAAGATATATGAATGGCCGATACACACATGAAAAGATGTTCAACGTCACTAATCATTAGGGAAATGCAAATGAAAACTATTGATACATTGAGATACCACCTCACATCCATTAGGATAGGTACTATCAAAAAGACAGAAAAGAACCAGTGAGGATGTGGAGAAATTGGAACCCTTGTACACTGTTGGTGGCAATGTAAAATAGTGCATCCACTCTGGAAAATAGTATGGTGGTTCCTCAAAGTTAAAAATAGAACTACCATATGATCCAGCAATCCCACTTCTGGGTATACAACTAGAAGAATTGAAAACAGGGTCTCAAAGAGATATTTGTACACCCATGTTCTCAGCAGCATTATTCATAATAGCTAAAACGTGGAAGCAACTCAAGTGTCCACTGACGGATGAATGGATAAGCAAAATGTAGTATATACATACAATGGAATATTATTCAGCCTTAACAAAGAAGGAAATTCTGCAATATGCTACAGCATGGATGAAACTTGAGGACATTATGCTAAGCAAAATAAGTCACAAAAAGACAAATACTATAAGATTCACCGATATGAGGTATAGAATAGTCAAAATAATAAAGCCAGAAAGAATAATTGTGGTTGCCAGGGACTAAGGGGAGGGGAGTATGCGGAGTTATTGTTTAACAGGTATGGAGTTTCAGTTTTACAAGTTGAAAAGTGTTATGGGGATGGATAGTGGTGATAAGCGCACAATGTAAATGTATTTAACACTACGGAACCGTACAGCTAAAAATGGTTAAAATGGTAATTATGTTATGTGTATTGTACGACAATAAAAAAAAGTAGGAAAAAAAAGAATGAACCCAAACTCTTAACATGGCAAGCTTGGGCAAGATATATCACTAAGAATCAGGTGATAACTCCTGATGACAGAAAATAATAATGACAAACATCTTCACAGCTAACATTTGTATTGCAGTTTGTGCCAAAACTCTAAATGTTTTCCATATGTCAATTCTCATAACAACTCTATGAAGTATTATTATTCTACTCACTTTACAGATAAGCAAATTGAAGTATAGAGGGGTCGGTAACTTGCCCAAGGGCACACTGGTAGAGTATATCAAGTATTAAAGCTGTCTGACTTCCAGAGATCATGTCTTAAAACAATACTGAAGCTGGTCATTGCCAGGGAGGCAGTGGTTACTGTATTTTATTTAATAAATTCCATTTATTTAGATGACTCCTAAAACCTGATGCTCACATATTGACATTTTCGAAGAGAAAAAGGTTCTGGCAGAGACTTGAGGAAAACAAAGGTTGAAGAGAATGCATCCTGGAGGAGGATGTCCAAGCCATGAGAATAACCTGCTCTGAGGCTAAGAATATTGAAAAGGAAAGAGGTCAGGTTCTGCTTCCTACGTTGACTACTAAATATACCCCAAGTTACCTTCAGCTCTTACTAGAACATGGGTATATAGTGTTTTGCTTGGTTAGTCCATAAAAATAGATAGTGAGAGGTACCATATATGGTTTTTCTCTCTGTATAAATATTTTTATTTTTGTCTTTTTAACAGATGTTAATTGCACAAAGAATACAGACATATAGTCTCCTTGTAATATATTTCAAAAATTACACATAAAACTGAAGAGCATTTTAAAGAATAGCACTATATTACCTTTTTTTTCTGCATTGAAAAAAGATATTTATTTTCTCCCTATTCTGTGGTATCAGTTGAGTTCACCCACATGCAAGTGCCTCAGCTGGGATGGCTGGGACGGCTGAGATGGTTGGGACAGCTGGGATGGTGGGGATGGTGGGGATGGCGGGGATGGCTGGGACGGTTGGGACGGCTGGGAAGGTTGGGACGGCTGGGACGGTTGGGACGGCTGAGATGGTTGGGACAGCTGGGATGGCTGGGAAGGCTGGGAAGGCTGGGAAGGCTGGGATGGCTGGGATGGCTGGGATGGTTGGGATGGTTGGGCTTCTCTCTCCATGTGACATCTCAGTCTTCAAGTAAGTGGTCTCAGGGTTCTAAGAGAGCTAGACCAGAAGCTGCAAGACCTTTTGACACCTAGGCTTGGAACTTGAACAATGTGACAATGCAAGTCCCAAGGCCATTCCAGATTCCGTGAGTTAGGAAATATACTCCACCTCTTAATTAGAGGAGTTGCAAAGAATTTGTGGCCATTTGCAGTGTATCACAATCCCTGAATCCACTGTTGTTTCCTTTCTGGAAGTTATGCTCACAGAAACTTTCTATACATTAATGTGTATCCAAATAGAAAAGCATAGTGATATTTTGCAACTTATTTGCATAAACTGTAGCATAATACATGTGTCATTCTGCAGCTTGCATTTTTACCTTAACTACATATTGGAGATTTTTCTAAATCAGCATGTATGCATCTTTATCATCAATTTTAATTAATACATGTTATTCACAGTAAAGATACATTATGATTTTGTACCCTGTTTTATTTCTTAGTGATGGACATTAGATCATCACCATTTCTTTTTTTTGCTACTACAGATTTTAGTGCAGTGAAGAGACTTATCCCTGCTATCACATGGACATGTTTAAGCTTCTGAATGTTGATATCAAAAAGTGCCAATATGAAGGTCAGTAAAGGTGATTTAATATGCCTTGTACTTTGTATTTTCTCTCTCAATTGGTAGCCATCTTAGAAAAAAGCAGTGTGAATTACTGGGTGACCCTTTAAGCTCCAAAAGAGGCTAACAATTTATGAAGAGTGTTTTAATGATGTGCGTTACTAGATTATCTTTGAATGCAGATGGAAATGATGTAGTCTCCACCACATGCTTTTCTCTGAACGAATACTGACGATATAGGACAGAGAAGAGATCATTGTAAGACCAAAGTCCTAGACTGGTCAGAGGAGACAAATGGAAGGGTTTTACCTTTATCAGACATAGGTACATATTTTCCATTCTAAAGCAAAGGTAGATGAGTCCTATGGGTAAGGATGCAAGTAGATTTCTAGATTTTGTGATGGAACAATGACATTATTTTGACTTCATATATCCTTATGCATTTGACCATTAGGGTCTATTAAAATGGAAGTGTTGGTTGAGGTATACTCCAGAATGAGGGATGAGGTCACTGATACCAAAGGTACAAAATTTTGGGGAGTAGGTGATTAGGAATGACTTATCTGAAGAGAGCCAATTGTGTGCCATAAGAAATATTGTATTGTCAAAAGAAGGGGCTTCTTGGTGCTTTCCCCTCAGTCTTGATTCAAGAGAGAGGAACTGCTAAAGACTCTACTTAGAGAACTGGATATGCGTCACCTGCGGGTGTTTTTGTTTTTGTTTTAGGATGAAAGAGGGAACAATATTTGGGGATCTGACTGATGGCATAAAAACAAAAAAGACAAGAGGCAGTCTGAACTGGTCTTTGGTACCAGAATTGAGGACCGTGTTTTAGTATTTAGTTGTACTTCTCCAAGTGCTTCTCAGAGATCTGAATGTGTAAATGTCCCTGGAGTTCTGTGTGAAAAAACATGCATGGAATTGTCTTATGTCCTGTCTAAAGATTCTCTTAGAGAAGCAGACTCCATTAAGTAATAAGCTAGAAATTACCACCAGATGCCTAGGATGTAACGAAGTGATAATAGAATGAAGTGACTAGAGAATAATTCTTCATCCAGGGAAATACAGGTGAGGAAACCCTGGGCCTGGAGGTTGGGAATAAAGGAAAGAACCTGAAGAACCTACAAAAGTGCTCCCTGAAACAAATGGTCAACCCTAAACACTCTCCAATTTCAGAACACGAAAGAGAGTCTAATGAAGGGACCATTTGCAAAGGTGGGAGCAGTCTGTAGGGAGGCCATTCAGGAGAGTACAGGAATCCTCTGTAACAGCAAAGATTGTATCAATCACAGGCCAGAAGTTATGAAGGAATAAAGTGATGATGAAAACCCAGAACCTATTGTGCACAGAGGGCTTCCTTCAAAGCAACAGTGACTCTCATTCGAGGGATACAACCAGGTGAGGTGACCCACAGGTAAGAACAAAAGAAATAAAAACCCTGGCCTCATTCTCTCACTTCTCTACAGCTTCCTACTGGGTATACCCATGGCGGAACTCACCTAGAAACCAGAAGGCTAGGAAGCTTGTTGACATAGTCCATACAGGTCAGATGCGAAGAGGCAGAGTTCAAAGTATAGAAGGATAAAGAATTGCACTGCAGGACTGAATGGAAGATGTCTAGCAAAGAGTTCTTAGCAATAAATTTGGAATCCTCCATAAAATCTGTGGTTGTCTCCATTTATATAGTTCTCAGTACACTACTTTTACTCTCGACTCTATTCTTTTTCCGTAGTTCTTTTCCCTTTGTCTTGATATCTGAAATATATATATTTTAAACTTTTCTTCAGTAAAGATATTTTTTTATCAAGTACCTCTTTTTGGAACAAAGCAGAATATAAATAAATATTTGAACATATAAAGAAATTATCACTTTATCTATTACTTGATGCACTTATTCTACATTTAATTTGTGCCTCTGACCAACAAAAGCACTCAAGTGCCAGAGTCCAGTCCTGATAACTTTATTTATCCAAAAGTTTTAGAAAAAGCATCATTGCACAGAGTAGATATTCAGAAATGTATTTTTAGAGAAGTAATATGAAAACCTATCTTCTATACCAAACAACAGAAAAATATCAGTTTCCAGTTATACTTCAAATGCTTTAAGGTATAGTTACTTGAAATTTCTAAAAATGATCAAAGACTCATTTCAAGACCAGAAAGACATGTAGAAAACGGCATTTTCTGTCCCTGAGGAAAATATTTCAAATCTGCTTTTAGTGCTAACCCCCAATACACGCAGGGTAAACTGCACTAAGTTCTCTCTTATTCTGATAGTTTCTGTATAGTTTTGACGTGCCAACTATTGATACAAGAAAGTTAGTTATATGCTTGTGATTGTCATTAGTTCTATTCTATTCTAAATAATAATCTAGGTGTTTTTATCTAGTAATATACATGTTTATCATTCCCTTATGTATGCTTTTGATTGTAAGAATTTAGATCTTGAAATTTGATATATTTAATTTTTATTTTGCATGGCAAAGTTCTACATAAGAATTCAGACATCAAGTTACTTATATGGCTGAATAAATGTGGGTTGTCCAGGCACAATGACAAGATTCTTGTCTTTTCAGTACTCAAGATTGTTGTTTCAATTTCAATTATCTAGCTGAGAAAATATTTACCAGATAATTAAAAAGGCTTTTATATGACATGCTATGTATTCCCATGAGATCAACTGTTTGGGGAGAGACTATCATGATTTTGTAGAAACATCAATGGTCTTAGATTCAGAAAACCTGTCTTTTAGTTTTGGCTTTGGTGGTAAATTTTGATGGCCTTCATTTCTTTCTTCTGAGGGGGTTAAGTCAAAGATATCATATGGGTTGACCAACACTGAGGCATCAAGAATTTTTAAGGAAGCTTCTGTAGGTTTTGGAGTGTGAATATAATAGGTTGGGTTCCTCCTAGTGTAAATCCTGACACAAGGATTTGGGTGCAAGTAGTTTATTTGCAAGGTGACCCTGGAAACACCTGTTTGGGAGGGGAGACATGACACAGGTCAGGAAAGGAAGCCAAGAAAGGGTACGTTACTGATGGAGTTACTCCTGTGGGCAACCAAGGTGCAATCCCACTGAGGAACGCTGGGAATCTGTGCAGAACATGCCTCAGAGATTTCCCACCTGAGAGCTAAGGAAGCTTAGATATTTACCTCCAAAACCCATCTGTTATTGGTTAAGGGCTGCTCTTAGGGGCATCAACTCATCAGGAATTCTAGCCTGTCCCACACACAGGCTGGGGGTTGCAGGTGCTTCCAGTTGGATGCTGTAAGCTTTTACTAGAATTGTGAGTAACAAGAGAATATAGGCAGAGCATCAACACATCTGCTAGAAGAGAAAAAGGAAAAAGGCAGTGGATGTGACCTAAGAATTCGATGTCTCCCCAAGCTCCTCATGTTCCTGCAATGTATGGCCTTACCACTCAGTGTTTCCCTTATCACAGGACTTATTGCATTTTATTTTTTGCCTGTTTAGTTTTATATCTTCTCCATTAGATGTATGAGGGTATACATCATGTCAATCATATAATGCATCAGTGACTAGCATGACACCTTACCATCATGGATTCTTAATTAATATTTGTTGAATGAGTTAAGGTATAAATGACTGAAGCCCTAGTGATGTGGGAATGGATTAAACATTGGAAAGTAGAAACTCATATTCACTCATATTCTATCAGAAACAACTCAAAGGACCAAGACTGCATTTACTTATATGGGTTTTAGAAATTTTAGAGAATTTTACTCACTAAATGTTTCTTCAATTGAACTGGAAAAAGATGGTTTAGACCCCATTATGGCACTATCTAGGAATGATAACTAACAATAAATTAAATGCTGAGCTTATTTTGTTTTATATGTATAGGGTACAGATGTTGAATATTTATGTAGAAAAAAATATAAGGTAGGATTTTTGTTACTTATGAATGGAAAAATGGGACATTTTGTTTAGCAATGTCAATTTCTGATTATGTGAAAATTTCATAATTTTACATACAATCAGTGCATGTGTCTTTATCACTACACAAGCAGGTATTACTCTAATGATTATGAAGCTAAATCTTATTAAAAGTGGTATAAATGCTGGAGCCTTCTCTAAATTATAATCAAGTATTAGGAGCTTTCCTGTAATCCATGATTCTTCTTCCTTTATTTTGGACAGCATCATTACACAACACTGTATTCTTTAAGAACTTTCATTAACTGAGGCAAATTATGCCATTTCAATATTGATCTATTGAAAAAGAGATCTATTTTTTTCCACGTGAAAATGGCAGAAATAAGCCTTTTATCTGATACTTCAGGGAGCCAAAACCAGAATTAATACCCCCTGTCTATTTAAATACCGAATTAGGCCACATTGATATGACTAAAACACTAAAAAAATGACCTCATCTGTAAAACAGAGAAAGAGATAACATACCATATAGTATCATTATAAGATGTGAATACTAAGAAAAATAAAGCCTTTCACATAGGGCTTATCGTCATCTGTAATGAGTAATTAAGATTAAAAGCAAATTTTCCATTAGTAGTTTGGTAAGTATTAAATAAATGTATAATTAATAGGTGAAGGTAGTTACCATTTTTACAAAAATTCTGGACATATAAGAAAGAAACCAAGTCAACAGTAAGGAAGAATAAAAGGGAAACATGCTATATTAGCTAAATATAGAAACACATATAGAGTTGAATGGCAATGAGAAATTAGTACAGATGGCTAGAAAATGAGTGTCAAGAAACAGTATGCAGGCCTCTGCTTGGATATGATTTTGAATGCCATGGTTGTATTAGTAATGCCCGGGGAACAGCAGTACCCCTGTTCCACACTAAACTCTCAAGATGCATAGGTCAAGTAGTACCCTAAGAGGAGAAAGCCAGAACACTGGAATTCACCAGCTGGGATTCAGTTACTTTTCAGACAGCTAAAGAAATGTCCGAACAACATATGTCTGAAGCAGTATGGAAAAAAATAATGGTAAAGAATGATTGAACCATGAATATTTAAATGAAGTTCAGCCATATTTTTAAAATGATGAGGAGGAAGCTCTGTTTTACCTCTACTTTGATGTCCCCACCCTCCCCACCCCGCACCAGCCCCAGGGCTTTATAGCCTCCTTTCCCTCTGAATGTACAAGCTCTAAACCTCAGGGCTCTGGGTTTTTCCAGAGCTGCCCCAGGACACCTCAGCTAGAATGGAAGGGAATTCAGGATCCATGAGTCTCCTCCACCCTCAATTCTGCCAGGGCAGCTCCTCTTTTATCTGTTTATATATAGTTTTGGGTAAGATCTCATTTGAAAAATGTACATTCCTTTAAAGTTTGAAAAATACAAGTCGAGCTCTCTTAAAACCCATCCTTAAGAAAGGCATTTTCTATAGATTTACTAATGTAGTTTCTATATCACATTAGTACCCCCTCCTTCCTCTATACAAAGGGAGAGGGAATTTAAAGTGTTTTTTGCTTTTTAAAGTGTTATAAGTGCAGAAAGCAAATATGTGAGGAATCTACTGTAAAGGAAGGAGGATCTTAGTTTCAAGGTTAATATCTCCCCATGGAAATAAGTGAACCTTGGTCTAGACATGCTTGAAGCTATTTCCATAGAACTCTAAGACTTTAGGAGACTTAGTTCCCTTATCTGTAAAATAGGAATAACGCCTATTTTGGGGGCAGGGGTTGGAGAGGATTCAACTATATAAAAAGTTCTACTGCAAAAGGCCTAGTCCATGGCCTCAAAACTGTTATTTATTGTCAGGAAATCAAACCACACTGAAAGCTCCCAACTTTCCCAACATTTCCCAACTTTGTCTACATTTCTTTGAATGTGTTATTTATACTTTTCATTTCTTAAAAGAACACATATATTTCTTTCTTTTATTATCTATTTTACACATATTAGTGTATGTATGTCAATCCCAATCTACCAATTCACCCCACCATGACCCCCGCCCCCAGTTCCCCCCTTGGTATCCATATGTTTGTTCTCTACATCTGTGTCTCTATTTCTGCCTTGCAAACCAGTTCATCTGTACCATTTTTCTAGATTCCTCCTATATGCATTAATATACGATAATGGTTTTTCTCTTTCTGACTTACTTCACTCTGTATGACAGTCTCTAGGCCCATCCACGTCAAATGACCCATTTTGGTTCCTTCTTATGCCTGAGTAATATTCCATTGTATATATGTACCACATCTTCTTTATCCATTCCTCTGTTGATGGACATTTAGGTTGCTTCCATGACCTGGCTAGTGCAAATAGTGCTGCAATGAACATTGGGGTGCATGTATCTTTTTGAATTATGGTTTTCTCTGGGTATATGCCCAGTAGTGGGATTGCTGGATCATATGGTAATTCTGTTTTTAGTTTTTAAGGAACCTCCATACTGTTCTCCGTAGTGGCTGTATCAATTTACATTCCCACCAACAGTGCCAGAGGGTTCCCTTTTCTCCAGACCATCTCTAGCATTTGTTGTTTGTAGATTTTCTGACGATGCCCATTCTAACCGGTGTGAGTTGATACCTCATTGTAGTTTTGATTTGCATTTCTCAAATAATTAGTGATGTTGAGCAACTTTTCATGTGCTTCTTGGCCATCTGCATGTCTTCTTTGGAGAAATGTCTATTTAGGTCTTCCGCCCATTTTTTGATTGGGTTGTTTGTTTTTTTAATACTGAGCTGTGTGAGCTGTTTATATATTTTGGAGATTAATCCTTTGTTGTTGATTCATTTGCAAATATTTTCTCCCATTCTGAACATTGTCTTTTTGTCTTGTTTATAATTTCCTTTGCTGTGCAAAAGCTTTTTAATTTCATTAGGTCTCATTTGTCTATTTTTGTTTTTATTTCCATTACTCTAGGAGGTGGGTCAAAAAAGATCTTGCTGTGATTTATGTCAAAGAGTGTTCTTCCTATGTTTTCCTCTAAGAGTTTTATAGTGTCCTATCTTACATTTAGGTCTTTAATCCATTTTGAGTTTATTTTTGTGCATGGTGTTAGGGAATGTTCTAATTTCATTCTTTTACATGTAGCTGTCCAGTTTTCCCAGCACCACTTATTGAAGAGACTGTCTTCTCTCCATTGTATATCTTTGCCTCCTTTGTCATAGATTAGTTGACCATAGGTGTGTGGGATTAATCTCTGGGCTTTCTATCCTGTTCCATTGATCTATGTTTCTGTTTTTGCGCCAGTACCATGCTGTCTTGATTACTGTAGCTTTGAAGTATAGTCTGAAGTCAGGGAGTCTGATTTCTCCAGCTCTGTTTTTTTCCTTCAAGATTGCTTTGGTTATTTGGGGTCTTTTGTGTCTCCATACAAATTTTAAGATTTTTTGTTCTAGTTCTGTAAAAAATGCCATTAGTAATTTGATAGGGATTGCATTGAATCTGTAGTTTGCTTTGGGTAGTATAGTCATTTTCACAATATTGATTCTTCCAATCTGAGAACATGGTATATCTCTCCATCTGTTTGTGTCATCTTTGATGTCTTGCATCAGTGTCTTATAGTTTTCTGAGTACAGATATTTTACCTCCTTAGGTAAGTTTATTCCTAGGTATTTTACTCTTTTGGTTGCAATGGTGAATGGGATTGTTTCCTTAATTTCTCTTTCGGATTTTTGTTGTTAGTGTATAGGAATGCAAGAGATTTCTGTGCATTAATTTTGTATCCTGCAACTTTACCAAATTCATTGATTAGCTCTAATAGTTTTCTGGTGGCATCTTTAGGATTATCTATGTATAGTATCATGCCATCCGCAAACAGTGACAGTTTTACTTCTTTTCCAATTTGGATTCCTTTTATTTCTTTTTCTTCTCTGACTGCCATGACTAGGACTTCCAAAACTATGTTGAATAATAGTGGCGAGAGTGGACATCCTTGTCTTGTTCCTGATCTTAGAGGACATGCTTTCAGTTTTTCACCATTGAGAATGATGTTTGCTGTGGGTTTGTCATATATGGCCTTTATTATATTGAGGTAGGTTCCCTCTATGCCCACTTTCTGGAGAGTTTTTATCATAAATGGGTGTTGAATTTTGTCAAAAGCTTTTACTGAATGTTATTGAGATGATCATATGGTTTTTATTCTTCAATTTGTTAATATGGTGTATCACATTGATTGATTTGCATATACTGAAGAATCCTTGCATCCCTGGGATAAATCCCACTTGATCATGGTGCATGATCCTTTTAATGTATTGAATTCTGTTTGCTAGTATTTTGTTGAAGACTTTTGCATCTATATTCGTCGGTGATATTGGTCTGTAATTTTCTTCTTTTGTAGTATCTTTGTCTAGTTTTGGTATCAGGGTGATGGTAGCCTCGTAGAATTAGATGGGGAGTCTTCCTTCCTCTGCAATTTTTTGGAAGAGTTTGAGAAGGATAGGTGTTAGCTTTTCTCTAAATGTTTGATAGAATTCACCTGTAAAGCCATCTGTTTCTGGACTTTTGTTTGCTGGAAGATTTTTAATCACAGTTTCAATTACATTACTTGTGATAGGTCTATTCATATTTTCTATTTCTTCCTGGTTCAGTCTTGGAAGGCTATACCTTTCTAAGAAGTTGTCCATTTCTTCCAAGTTGCCCATTTTATTGGCATGGAGTTCCTTGTAGTTGTCTCTTACGAGGCTTTGTATTTCTGAAGTATCCATTGTAACTTCTCCATTTTCATATCGAATTTTATTGATTTCAGTCCTCTCCCTCTTTTTCTTGATGAGTCTGGCTAAAGGTTTATCAATTTTGTTTATCTTCTCAAAGATCCAGCTTTTAGTTTTATTGATCTTTGCTATTGTTTTCTTTGTTTCTAGTTCATTTATTTCTGCTCTGATCTTTATGATTTCTTTCTTTCTACTAACTTTGGGTTTTGTTTGCTCTTTTTCTCTAGTTCCTTTAGGTGTAAGGTTAGATTGTTTATTTCAGATTTTTCTCGTTTCTTGAGGTAGGAATGTATTGCTATAAACTTCCCTCTTAGACCTGCTTTTACTGCATCCATATGTTTTGGATCATTGGGTTTTCATTGTCAGTTGTCTCTAGGTATTTTTTATTTCCTCTTTGATTTCTTCAGTGATCTCTTGGTTATTTAGTAACGTATTATTTAGCCTATATGTGTCTGTGTTTTTTACGTTTTTTCCCCTGTAATTTATTTCTAACCTCATAGCTTTGTGGTCGGAAAGGATGCTTGATATTATTTCAATTTTCTTAATTTACCGAGGCTTGATTTGTGACCCAAGATGTGATCCATCCTGGAGAATGTTCCGTGTGCACTTGAGAAGAAAGTGTAATCTGCTGTTTTCGGATGGAATATCCTATAAATATCAGTTAAATCTATCTGTTCTATTTTGTCATTTAAAGCTTGTGTTTCCTTATTAATTTTCTGTGTGGATGATCTGTCCATTGCTGTAAGTGTGGTCTTAAAGTCCCCCACTATTATTGTGTTACTGTCGATTTCCTCTTTTATAGCTGTTAGCAGTTGCCTTATGTATTGAGGTGTTCCT
Source organism: Eschrichtius robustus (assembly GCF_028021215.1). Taxonomy (NCBI): domain Eukaryota; kingdom Metazoa; phylum Chordata; class Mammalia; order Artiodactyla; family Eschrichtiidae; genus Eschrichtius; species Eschrichtius robustus. The sequence goes on from NC_090845.1 coordinate 25,076,398, forward strand.
ATGCTGGGTGCATATATATTTATAATTGTTATATCTTCTTCTTGGATTGATTCCTTGATCATTATGTAGTGTCCTTCCTTGTCTCCTGTAACATTCTTTATTTTAAAGTCTATTTTATCTGATATGAGTATTGCTACTCCAGCTTTCTTTTGATTTCCATTTTCATGGAATATCTTTTTCCATTCCCTCACCTTCAGTCTGTATGTGTCCCTAGGTCTGAAGTGAGTCTCTGGCAGACAGCATATATACAGGTCTTGTTTTTGTATCCATTCAGCCAGCCTGCGTCTTTTGGCTGGAGCATTTAATCCATTCACATTTAAGGTAATTATTGATATGTATGTTCCTATTACCATTTTCTTATTTGTTTTAGGTTTGTTTTGTAGGTCCTTGTCTTCTCTTGTGTTTCCCACTTAAAGAACTTCTGTCAGCATTTGTTATAGAGCTGGTTTGGTGGTGCTGAATTCTCTTAGCTTTTGCTTTTCTGTAAAGCTCTTGATTTCTCTGTCGAATCTGAATGAGATTCTTGCCAGGTAGAGTAATCTTGGTTGTAGGTTCTTCCCTTTCATTACTTTAAATATATCATGCCACTCCCTTCTGGCTTGTACAGTTTCTGCTGAGAAATCAGCTGTTAATCTCATGGGAGTTCCCTTGTATGTTATTTGTCATTTTTCCCTTGCTGCTTTTAATAATTTTTCTTTGTCTTTAATTTTTGTCAATTTGATTACTGTGTGTCTCAGAGTGTTTCTCCTTAGGGTTTATCCTTCCTGGGACTCTCCATGTTTTCTGGACTTGGGTGGCTATTTCCCTTCTCACGTTAGGGAAGTTTTCGACTCTAATCTCTTCAAATATTTTCTTGGGTCCTTTCTCTCTCTTTTCTCCTTCTGGGACCCCTATAATGCGAATGTTGCTGTATTTAATGTTGTCCCAGAGGTCTCTTAGGCTGTCTTCATTTCTTTTCATTCTTTTTTCTTTATTCTGTTCCGCAGCAGTGATTTCCACCATTCTGTCTTCCAGGTCACTTATCCGTTCTTCTGCCTCAGTTATTCTGCTACTGATTCCTTCTAGTGTATGTTTCATTTCAGTTATCATATTGTTCATCTCTGTTTGTTCTTTAATTCTTCTAGGTCTTTGTTAAACATTTCTTGCATCTTCTCGATCTTTGTCTCCATTGTTTTTCCGAGGTCCTGGATCATCTTCACTATCGTTATTCTGAATTCTTTTTCTGGAAGGTTGCCTGTCTCCTCTGCATTTAGTTGATTTTCTGGGGTTTTATCTTGTTCCTTCATCTGGTACGTAGCCCTCTGTTTTTTCATCTTGTCTATCTTTCTGTGAATGTGGTGTTTGTTCCACAGGCTGCAGGATTGTAGTTCCTCTTCAAAAGAACACATTTCAATAGCAAAATGTCAAAAGGTGCAAAATGTGAGAAGCATGGAAGAGCAAGCAAATAAGAAAATACACAATTATTTAAAAATTTAGTCTGTTGCAATTAGCAGGCCCTGCTCTCATGCACCCTCCTGTGATGAGAATCTCATAAGTGAGAAGGCATAGCCACGAGCCATTAGCTGGGAGCATCATAATATCCTTGATCGTTGATCCATTCTGAATAATAGTTCTTGCTTAGAATTTACTTTGATGTTCACTTAAGTTTCTCTAGTTCTGACTTTTTATGGGCCACTGGCCTTATTTGAACTTTCCAAGTTGGGTCCCATATTTGCTATAATGATACTTCCATACTCCCATTTCTGCAATTTTCCAGTGCTGGGGGTACAGTTCATTCATGTGTAGTCCCACTTGGGGCTTTGGATATGTGCCCAGGTCTCTCACTTGGACAATTAATATGTCAAAGTCTCTCTGTCTCAACTTTGTGTTCCTAATACTCTGTCTGAAAAAAAAATTCTTTTCTTTCTTCCTTCTTTCCTTCCTTCCTTCCATCCATCCTTCCTTCCTTTTAACTTTAAACAAAAGTAAATTGAGAGGGACTTCCCTGGTGGTGCAGTGGTTGAGAATCCACCTGCCAACGTAGGGGACATGGGTGCATTCCCTGGTCCAGGAAGATCCCACGTGCTACGGAGCTACTAAGCCCATGTGCCACAACTACTGAGCCTGTGCTCTAGAGCCTGTGAGCCACAACTACTGAAGCCCACGTGCCTAGAGCCTATGCTCCACAACAAGAGAAGCCATCACAATGAGAAGCCTGCACACCACAACGAAGACTAGCCCCCTCTCACTGCAACTAGAGAAAGCCTGCATGCAGCAATGAAGACCCAATGAAGCCAAAAACAAATTTATAAAAAAATAAAAATAAAAAATATAAATTGAGAGCCTACTACATGTCTGCCACCTTGGAGGACACTGGAGATATAGAAGAATAAAATCAGATATGACCTCTGCTTTCATGTAGCATATGTCTAGTGTAGGAAATGAGCATTAAACATTAAACAAATATCCTTGCAAAGAATTTCAGAGTGTCAACTGTGCATACGCTATAGGGGTAGACAGTGTTATGAGTCTTTAACAGAAATATTTGACTTAGTGAGGAATCCCTGGAAATCTGACACTAAGGTTGAGATTAGAAATATATGTAGGAGTTGTTTCTGGGAAGAGTAGGAGAAATAAAATGCATTGACTAGAAGAAATATCATAAATAAAGACCTATGGCCGGCAGTAGAAGTAAATGAATAAATACTGTGAAAAGGATATTCTGGCTGTGATAAAGATAATAGGTGAGAAACTAAATATAAGAGGGCAGAAAATTTAGGAGGCCATTGAGAATCCAGATGAGAGGATGTTTTTGTGTTCCAGAATCAAAGCTCACACTTCACTAAAAGACTAATGCATATAAAGATGAGAGTCATGATGGATTTAGTCTCAAGTTATTTTTGAGCATTTTAGAGACCTTGCATGAGGCCCAGGGTTTTTAACACCCTCAAATGCAGTAACAGGAGAACTAGAAGTTACAGAGTCACACAAAATGAGGGCTAGTGGATGATTTAATTAAAAGAATTTCATCACCTATGAAAAGCAGAGATCTGTCATTTTACAGGGCAGGAAACTGGGGCCCAAAGAAGTTAAAGAAATTTACACCAAATGTGAATTTCTGAGAAACAACTGAAATCAAACTACTTGTATTCTGCTCAAATAATTAATTTTATTCATTCATAACAGTGTACATTTAATATGTGCTGGTCACAAGTTTAAATACTGGGAATTCAGTACACGAATAGGGCAAAGTAGAAATGATCACTGTGCCCATGAAACTCACAGTATTGGGAAGAACCCTGAAAAATGCAATGTGAAAAGTGTACAACATGGGAAGTACAGTTTATAATGCACATGCATTTATGAAATAGACACTAAAAATAATCTTGTTGACATAGGGAAGACATCCTAGAGGAAGTGACATCCACTTTGAGGCAGGGAAGATAGAGAAACATAAGCCAGGCAAGAGGGGTTTGAAATGGGAACGTTTCAATCAGAGACAATAGGACATGAGAAATTCAAGAGTGGAGAGGAAGAGATAAGTGGGTATTGAGAAATAAGAACAAAGAGACAAACAGCCAAATCAGTAGAGAGGAAGAGATAAGGTTTAGGTTGCTTCCATGTTCTGGCTATTGTAAACAGTGCTGCAATGAACATTGGGTGCATGTATCTTTTTTTTTTTTTTTAACATCTTTATTGGAGTATAATTGCTTTACAATGTTGTGTTAGTTTCTGCTGTATAACAAAGTACATGTATCTTTTTGAATTATGGTTTTCTCTGGGTATATGCCCAATAGTGGGATTGCTGGGTCATATGATAGTTCCATTTTTAGTTTTTTAAGGAACCTCCATACTCTTCTCCATAGTGGCTGTACCAACTTACATTCCCACCAACAGTGTAGGAGGGTTCCCTTTTCTCCATGTCCTCTCCAGCATTTATTGTTTGTAGATTTTTTGATGATGGCCATTCTGACTGGTGTCAGGTGAAAACCTCATTGTAGTTTTCATTTGCATTCCTCTATTTGTGATGTCCAGCATCTTTTCATGTGTTTGTTGGCCGTCTGTATGTCTTCTTTGGAGAAATGTCTGTTTAGGTCTTCCACCCATTTTTTCATTGGGTTGTTTGTTTTTTTGATATTGATTTGCACAAACTGTTTGTATATTTTGGAGATTAATCCTTTGTCACTTGCGCTTCATTTGCAAATATTTTCTCCCATTCTGAGGGTTGTCTTTTCATTTTGCTTATGGTTTCCTTTGCTGTGCGAAAGCTTTTAAGTTTAATTAGGTCCCATTTGTTTATTTTTGTTTTTATTTTCATTACTCTAGGAGGTGGGTCAAAAAAGATCTTGCTGCGATTTACGTCAAAGAATGTTCTTCCTATGCTTTTCTCTAAGAGTTTTATAGTGTCTGGTCTTACATTTAGGTTTTTAATCCATTTTGAGTTTATTTTTGTGTAGGGTGTTTGGAATTGTTCTAATTTCATTCTTTTACATGTCGCTGTCCAGTTTTCCCAGCACCACTTATTGAAGAGACTGTCTTTTCTCCATTGGATATCCTTGCCTCCTTTCTCACAGATTAGGTAACCATAGGTGCATGGGTTTATCTCTGGGCTTTCGATCTTGTTCCACTGATCTGTATTTCTGTTTTTGTGCCAGTACCATACTGTCTTTTTTAAAAACTATTTTATTTATTTATTTATTTATTTATTTTGGCTGTGCTGGGTCTTCATTGCGGCCCGTAGGATCTTCGTTGCGGCACGCAGGATCGTTTTTTTTTTTTTTTTTTAGTTGCGGGATGCAGGCTCATAGTTGTGGCATGCGGACTTCCTTTTTTTAATTAATTAATTAATTTATTTATTTTTGGCTGTGTTGGGTCTTCGTTTCTGTGCGAGGGCTTTCTCTAGTTGTGGCCAGCGGGAACCACTCTTCATCGCGGTGCACGGGCCTCTCACTATCACGACCTCTCTTGTTGCGGAGCACAGGCTCCAGACGCGCAGGCTCAGTAGTTGTGGCTCACAGGCCCAGTTGTTCCGTGGCATGTGCGATCTTCCCAGACCAGGGCTCGAACCCGTGTCCCCTGCATTAGCAGGCAGATTCTCAACCACTGCGCCACCAGGGATGCCCACATGAGGACTTCTTAATTGCAGCATGAGGACTCTTAGTTGTGGCATGCGGACTCTTAGTTGTGCCATGCAGGTGGGATCTATTTCCCTGACCACTGAGCAAACCCGGGGTCCCTGCATTGGGAGTGTGGAGTCTTACCCACTGGACCACCAGGGAATTCCCCCATACTGTCTTGATGACTGTAGCTTTGTAGTATAGTCTGAAGTCAGGGAGCCTGATTCCTCCAGCTCCGTTTTTCTTTCTCAAGATTGCTTTGGCTATTCGGGGTCTTTGAATCACTTTTCTCTACACCAGAAACTAACATAACTTGTAAATCAACTATATTTCAATTAAAAAAGTAAAGATGATTGAGTTGTAATAATCATAAACTTGCTTTTCTTTATAGTGGTTGCCTCTCTGCATGTACTCCTTACAATACATTGTTTAAATTTGCCAGCTTCTGAATTTCTATAAATGGAATATTCTTCTGTGACTTGCTCCCTTCTCTCAGATTATATGTTTGGTATTCATCTGTGTGGTTGTGTTTAGCAGTAGCTCATTCGATTACATGGCCGTATAGTGTGTTGAACGAGCATACCAAAATTAATTCGTCTATTAAATGAATGATATATATTTGAGTTTTGCCAATTTTTTTCTGTTATGAACAGTGCCTCTAAGAACATCATTTTACCTGTCTCCTGGTGTGCATGTGCCCAGCCGTGCCATGATGGTTCAACCCACTTCCAACCCAGATGCCAAAGGACCATACAAGGGCAGGAAAGAAGTGGCACCCCAGTTCCAGGAAGAACATGGCCTTTTCCCAGAAAACCAATACATATACCTCCCCCTCATTAACCCTGCTTTTAAAATCTTGCTTTAATCACCCCCCTGGTCGAGAAGTTAATCTGCGAACTAAGTTACCACTTCTCCATTCTCTGGCCATTGAATGAAGCCTGTGCTGTTTCAGTCTCAGCAGCAGTTTTGTTATTGGCTTTGTGAACCTTCCCCACCAAGGCAGGGGGCCTTGGCCCGGCTAGGGCCCAAGTGGGTCCATATGACCAATTCCATAACAAGATTGACTTGCTTTTCTATTTTCTCTCCCTCCCTCTCTTCCTTTCTTTCTTTCTTCCCTCATTTCCTTTTGAATCTATTAGGTATGAAACTATAATTCACTGTGTTTTAAAATTCTATTTCCTTGACTTTTAATGAAGTTAAACAGTTTTTCACATATCTGGGGTTTATTTCTATTTCTCAACTGTTCAAAATTTTCCCATACATTTATTCTATTGGGTTGTTGATCTTTTTCTTATTTTAGGAGTTTTGTTTTTATATTGTGAATACTAATGATTTTATCAGTTATATGTGTTACAGTTTTTCCTCATTTGATAAATATTTTCCCCTTTCTAAAAATATATTCTGAGATAAAAGCTAATTCTTAATTTTAAAGTAGTAAATATTATCAATTCTTTTTAAAATGTTTTTTATGCTTTCTGTGTTTGTTTTAAAAACCTTCCCCTTCCCAACTGTCATAAAGTTAATCTCTTATGTTGTTTTCTAATATACTGCAGATATGGCCCTCTTATTTAAGACTATAATCCATCAGAAAATGATTTCATCCATTATAGTACAGGTTTAGTTCCAATGCTTTTCCCTGTGGATAATATATTTTTCTCACTTCATGTATAGCATGGGTTAATCTCAACAGGACTGGACTGACCACATACATAATCCAGGCAACCCTGAGGCCTGGTAATGAGTCTTGGGCAAAGCTGCCTGTCAACACTGTTTATTAATAATGATTGGATTTTTAAAAGATAAATATAGTTGACTTATTATAACTGTTTTGGGTGTACAACAGTGATTCAATATTTTTATAGATTGTGCACCATACAAAATTAATACAGTACTATTGACTATATTCCTTGTGCTTTACATTACATCCCTGGGAATAATTCTATAACTGGTAGTTTGTACCTCTTAATACCTTTCACCTATTCTTCCCAACCCCCATCCCCCTCCCCTGTGGCAATCACTAGTTTGTCCTCTGTATCTGTGAGTCTGTTTCCGCTTTGTTATACTTGATTTGTTTTTTAGATTCAAAATACAAGTGAAAACATACAGTATTTGTCTTTCGCTGTCTGACTTATTTCACTTAGCATAATAGCCTCTAGGTCCATGCATGTTGTCACAAATGGCAAGATTGCATTCTTTTTAATGGCTGAGTAATATTCCATGTGTATATATACCACATCTTCTTTTCCATTCATCTGCTGATGGACACTTAGGTTGCTTCCATATCTTGGCTATTGTAAATAATGCTGCAATGAACACAGGGATGCATATATCTTTTTGAATTAGTGTTTTTGTTTTCTTTGGATAAATACCCAGGAGTGGAATTGCTGGATCATATGGTAGTTCTATTTTTAATTTTTTGAGGAACCTCTATAATGTTTTCCATAGTGGCTAGACAATGATTGGATTTTTTATTTGTATCTGATTTCAGTGGACCCTGGGGGATTTTGATGGTTAAGGCTGGTCTCCATTTGCATGCAGAGCAGTAGTGGTTTGAGATATGGAGGCAGAGAATGTCCTCTGCAACCCAGTGGTGGGAGGACAAAGAAGCCTGCTTCTGATATCTCTGGACCCTTCAGTGCATACACTTCAACTGCTGCTGCTGTAATGTATCTTTTACCTCTAATAAAGCTGTAAATATAACTGACTAAGTCCTATTGAGTTCTTTCAGCAATTGAAAAACTTAAAGCAATCAATGTTTATTAGGGCACTCCATTTCATTTATTAAAATGTTTCAGTTCTGACATAAATTAAGTTTTCATATATGGTGGTTCTCATTCAGAGGCTTTAAAATTTTTTTTTTTCCTTCCATTTGGCCATCTCTGCACAAACATCCTGTTATCCTAATTAATGATTGCTTTAAAGTATAATAATAATGAACATTTAATAAAATAACCCCCTACCATGTTTTCCTTAAGGAACATCTTATGTATTCTTGGCAATTAGCTCTTCTACATAAATTTGAGAGCTAGCTTGGCAAGTTTATTAAAACAACCACAACAAAATCAGTATAAAGCTACCTGGGTCCAGAGGTTCCTTTGTAGGAACTTTATTAAACAGCAAGTTGAATTTTTTGCAGTTATTCAGACAAACTATTCTTTGGTGCGTTTGCTGGCTTCATGAGTGTGGAAGTATTCCCTTTCTCTTCAAATTTTAGCAAGAATTTGGGAAGTATTGATGTTAATTTTTTTTAATGGCCATATTATTTTATTTTTGGCTGCATTGGGTCTTTGTTGCTGCGTGCGGGCTTTCTCTGGTTGTGGTCAGTGGAGGCTATGCTTCGTTGCAGTGTCTTCTCATTGTGGTGGCTTCTCTTGTTGCAGAGCACGGGCTCTAGGCACGTGGGCTCAGTAGTTGTGGCATGCGGGCTCAGTAGCTGTGGCTCATGGGCTCCAGAGCACAGGCTCAGTAGTTGTGGCACATGGGCTTAGTTGCTCCGCAGCATGTGGGATCTTCCCAGACCAGGGCTTGAACCCGTGTCCCCTGCATTGGCAGGTGGATTCTTAACCACTGTGCCACCAGGGAAGCCCAATGTTAATTTTTCTTTAAATATTTGGTGGAATTCACCAGTGACACCATCTAATCCTGGGTTTTTCTTTGTTGGGAGGTTTTTGATTACTGATACTATCTTCTTACTAGTTATAGATTTGTTCAGATTTTTATTTTTTTCATGATTCTGTATGTTGTGTGTTTCTAGGAAATTTATCAATTTCTTCGAAGGTTATCCAATCTATTGGTACACAGTTATTTATAGTATTGTCTTTTTCTTAATAGTATTGTCTTATAACCCTTTTTTATTTCTGTGGCATTGGTTGTAACGTCTCCTCTTTCATTTCTGATATTAGCTACTGGGTTTTTTTTTTTTCTAATTAAAATGGGCAAGGATTTATCAGTTTTGCTGACCTTGTCAAAAAACCAATTCTTAGTTTAGTTGGTATTTTAAAATTGCTTTTCTATTCTCTGTTTCATTAATCTTTGCTCTAATCTTTATTATTTTATTCCTTTTGCTAGCTTTTGGTTTAGTATATTCCTTTTCCAGTTCCTTGAGGTGTAAAGTTAGGTTGTTAATTTGATATCTTTCTTCTTTTGAAGTGTACACATTTTCAGCTATAAACTTTCCTTAGTATAGGCATACCTCATTTTCTTGTGCTTCACCTTATTGTACTTTGCACATACTGCCTTTTTTTTTTTTTTTTTTTTTTGGTTGTGTTGGGTCTTCGTTTCTGTGCGAGGGCTTCCTCTAGTTGCGGCAAGTGGGGGCCACTCTTCATCGCAGTGCGCGGGCCTCTCACTATCGTGGCCTCTCTTGTTGCGGAGCACGGGCTCCAGACGCGCAGGCTCAGTAGTTGTGGCTCACGGGCCCAGTTGCTCCGCGGCATGTGGGATCTTCCCAGACCAGGGCTCGAACCCGTGTCCCCTGCATTGGCAGGCAGATTCTCAGCCACTGCACCACCAGGGAAGCCCCATACTGCCTTTTTTAAAAAAATAATTTGAAGGTTTGTGACAAGCCTGCATCAAGCAGGTCTATTTGCACCATTTCTCCAACAGCATTTGCTCACTTTATGTCTCTCAGACTTTGGTAATTCTTGCAATATTTCAAACTTTTTCATTATTATTATATTTGTTATGGTGATCTGTGATCAGTGATTGTTGATGTTACCATTATAATTATTTTGGCATTTTTTAGCTATAAAGTACATTTTAATTACAGTATGTACATTTTTTAGACATAATGTTATTGCACACTTAATAGATTATAGTATAGTATAAATATAACTTTTATATGCACTGGGAAGCCAAAAAATTCATGTGATTCACTTTATTATGATATTCCCTTTATTGTGGTGGTCTAGAACTGAACCTGCAATATTTTCAATGTATGTCTGTATTGCTTTTGTTACTTCCCATAAGTTTTGGTATGTTGTGTTTTTGTTTCCATCTGTCTCAAGATATTTTCTAATTTCCACTGTGACTCATTCTTTAACTCACTGGTGGTTTTATGAGAGTGTTGCTTACTTTCTACATAGATGTGGATTTTTCAGTTTTGCTTATGCTATTATTTTCTAGTTTCATTCCACTGTGATCAGAAAAGATACTTTGTATAATGTCAATCTTTTAAAATTTGTTGAGACTTGTTCTGTTGTCTAACATGTGGCCTATCCTGTAGAATGTTCCACTTGCTCTTAAGAAGAATGTATATTCTACTACTGTTGGGTGGAGTACTCTGTATATGTCCATTATATCCAATTAATCTATAGTGTTATTCAAGTACTCAGTTTCCTTATTGATCTTCTGTCTGGTTAGTCTATCCATTACTGAAAGTGGGGTATTGAGGTCTCCTACTATTATTGTGTTGCTGTCTATTTCTCTATTTCAATTTTGTCAAATTTTGCCACATATATTTAGGAGCTCCTATGTTTGGTGTATCATATTTATAATTGTTAAATCTTTTTGGTCAATTGACCCTTTTATACTTATACAATGTCCTCTTTTGTTTCGTGTAATAGTTTTTGTCTTAAAGCCTATTTTGTCTGATATTAGTATAGCCACCTCTGCTCTTTTCTGTTTACCATTTGCCTGGAATTTTTTTTTTTTCCCATCCCTTCATTTTCAGCCTGTGTGTTTGATCTGCAACTTTCCTTCCTTTTAACGTCTTGATATGTTTTGGCATCCAAGTTATGTTTACTTGAATTTTTTCAATTTTCAAGAAGAATTTGGCTTTATTTGCACTAAATCTTTGATAAAATTCACAACAAAGACATTGGAGATGAAGTTTTCTTTGTGAGGAGAATTGCAAATTACAGATTTAAATTTTGAAAGTGTCTTCTGGCTTTATTTTTTCCTGTGCAATGTCAGTTGTATTATTGTTATTCTTTTTTTTAATTTTTAAAATTTTTATTGAAATATAGTTGATTTACAATGTTGTGTTGGTTTCAGGTGTACAGTAAAGTGATTCAGTTATACATATATATATATATTCTTTTTTTTTAAACATCTTTATTGGAGTATAATTGCTTTACAATGGTGTGTTAGTTTCTGCTTTATAACAAAGTGAATCAGTTATACATATACATATGTCCCCATATCTCTTCCCTCTTGTGTCTCCCTCCCTCCCACCCTCCCTATCCCACCCCTCTAGGTGGTCACAAAGCACCGAGCTGATCTCCCTGTGCTATGCAGCTGCTTCCCACTAGCTATCTATTTTACGTTTGGTAGTGTATATATGTCCATGCCACTCTCTCACTTTGTCCCAGCTTACCCTTCCCCCTCCCCATATCCTCAAGTCCATTCTCTAGTGGGTCTGTGTCTTTATTCCCGTCTTGCCCTTAGGTTCTTCATGACCTTTTTTTCTCTCTTAGATTCAATATATATGTGTTAGCATACGGTACTTGTTTTTCTCTTTCTGACTTACTTCACTCTGTATGACAGACTCTAGGTCCATCCACCTCACTACAAATAACTCAATTTCGTTTCTTTTTATGGCTGAGTAATATTCCATTGTATATATGTGCCACATCTTCCTTATCCATTCATCTGTTGATGGACACTTAGGTTGCTTCCATGTCTTGGCTATTGTAAATAGTGCTGCAATGAACATTGTGGTACATGACTCTTTTTGAATTATGGTTTTCTCAGGGTATATGCCCAGTAGTGGGATTGCTGGGTTGTATGGTAGTTCTATCTTTAGTTTTTTAAGGCGCCTCCATGCTGTTCTCCATAGTGGCTGTTTCAATTTACATTCCCACCAGCAGTGCAAGAGGGTTCCCTTTTCTCCACACCCTCTCCAGCATTTATTGTTTGTAGATTTCTTGATGGTGGCCATTCTGACCCGTGTGAGGTGATACCTCATTGTAGTTTTGATCTGCATTTCTCTAATGATTAGTGACGAAAAGACAACCCTCAGAACGGGAGAAAATATTTGCAAACGAAACAACTGACAAAGGATTACTCTCCAAAATTTACAAGCAGCTCATGCAGCTCAATATCAAAAAAACAAACAACCCAATCCAAAAATGGGCAGAAGACCTAAATAGACATTTCTCCAAAGAAGATATACAAATTGCCAACAAACACATGAAAAAATGCTCAACATCATTAAATCATTAGAGAAATGCATATCAAAACTATTGTTACTCTTGTAGGGTAGTTTCTTCCTCCTCTGCTGTTCTAGAATTTTCTCTCCATGATTGGCTTTCAGTAGTTTTACATGATATGCAAGGTGTGGATTTTTGTATTTATTTTCTGGAACCGCTAGAGCTTTGTGGCTTGATGTCTTTTATGACATTTGAAACTGTCTCATGTATTCTCCTTTTGAAATACTGTTTGTTTCCCATTCTCTTCCCAGTTAATGGGACTCCAATTTCAGATATATATAATTTTTCCATTGTACTCCATATGACCATTATCTAGTTTCCCATATTTTCATTCTTTTTTATCATCATGAATCATTCTGAATATTCTCCTATGATCTCTTCAGCTCTGTCTACTCTGCTCTTAACCACATGCATCACTCTTTAAAAAATTTCAGTTATTGAGTTTTTTTTAGTTCAAGAATTTTTATCTTGCTCTTTTAATAATTTTTGTATCACTTCCAAAGTTGCTATTGTCATTATTTCCATAACATATTGAGCATGGTCATTAAACAACACATAACTTACACAATATTGTATGTCGATTATACCTCAATAAAGCTGGGGAAAAATTAAAATAAAATAAAATAAACATATGTCTATTAATTCCATTGTCTGTGTTTCCCTCTGAATCTGCTTCTGTTTTTCTGTTGTGTCTTCTGCTTTTAATAATATTTCTCTTGTCTACTTGATAGTTTTTAATTGATTGTAAGACATAGTATATGAAAAGTCATAGAAATAATTTTAAGCCTAGTTTGATATATTTTTCCTCAAGAGAAAACATTCTTTTTTTCTTCCAGATAGTTCAATCACTTTCTTATGGCTTATAGGCTATGTGTTACTAGCAATACAAAACTTCTAGAATTTGATAGGGAAACTAAATCTTAATTTTTGTTTCCCTGGCCCTGCATATCTATCAGAAGCATTGCACAGCTTCTTAGCCTCACTATTGACTCTCTCCTCCTTGTCAGATATCCCTAGGAAAGAAAAAAATCCCCCAATCCTCAACTTACCTTTCTGGGTTTTCTTTATTTGTTGCTTTCCGTGTTAGTTCTTCAACACTTTCAAACCAATAAAATTTTTTAATTGTACAAATTTGCGTTATTCTATGTGGGAGAGTTAATCCAAATTAACTAGTCTATCATTACCGGAAACAGAACTTTTTGGTTTTTTTTAAAAATACATGTTTTGTAACGTTTACCGACTCCATTTTGACTTTTATTCTCGGTCTTTCTTTTGATTTCTCTAAAATTATTCAGTTATTTATATTATAATATATGACCAGTAATTCTAATGTTTATTGTATTAGTTGGTCTCATTTTGCTGTTGTTTCTTTTGACTCATGCTCATGGTGATTACTTTCTTTGTGTATTTTGAGATTTTTTTTTTAAGGTGATATTATATTCCTTGAAACTTTATAAGTAGAAAATTATTTGAGGCCTGGTTTGAAAGTGAGATACTCTTTAGATTATTTTCATTTTCTTCTGGCATATTTGAAGCCCTTTAGTCTTTTACTAACACTGTGGTCAAGATTCTCCACCCTTAGAGGGCCCAAATCAATAAAATCAGAAACGAAAAAGGAGAAGTTACAACTGACACCACAGAAATACAAAAGATCAAAAGAGACTACTACAAACAACTATATGCCAATAAAATGGACAGCCTAGAAGAAATGGACAAATTCTTAGAAATGTACAATCTCCCAAGACTGAGCCAGGAAGAAAGAGAAAATATAAACAGACCAGCTGACAGTAATGAAATTGAATCCATCAGTAATTTAAAAACTCCCAACAAACAAAAGTCCAGGATGAGATGTCTTCACAGGTGAACTGTACCGAACATTTAGAGAAGAGTTAACACCTATCCTTCTCAAACTATTCCAAAAAGGCGCCGAGGAGGAAGTACTTCTGAACTCATTCTATGAGGCCAGCTTCACCCTGATACCAAAACCAGACAAAGATATCACAAAAAAAGAAAATTCCAGGTCATTATCACTGATGAACATAGATGCAAAAATTTTCAACAAAATACTAGCAAACAGAATCCAATAATACTTTAAAAGGATCATACACCATAATCAAGTGGGATTAACCCCAGGGATATAAGGATTTTTCAATATCTGCAAATCAATCAATGTGACACACCACATTAACAAACTGAAAAGTAAAAATCATTTAATCATCTCAATAGATGCAGAAAAAGCTTTTGAGAAATTCAATACCCATTTATGATAAAAACGCTCCAGAAAGTGGGCATAGAGGGAACATACTTCAACATAATAAAGTCCATATATGACAAACCTACAGCCAACATCATACCCAATGGTGGAAAACTGAACTCATTTCCTCTAAGATCAAGAACAAGAGAAGGATGACTACTGTTGCCACTTTTATTCAACATAGTTTTCGAAGTCCTAGCCACAGCAATCAGAGAATAAAAAGAAATAAAAGGAATCCAAATTGGAAAGGAATAAGTAAAACTGTCATTGTTTGCAGATGACATGATACTGTATAGAAAATCCTAAAGATGCCACCAGAAAACTACTAGAGCTCATCAGTAAAGTTGCAGGATACAGAATTAAGATATAGAAATCTACTGCATTTCTATACACTAAGAACAAACTATCAGAAAGAGAAATTAAGGAAATAATCCCATTTACAATCACATGAAAAAGAATAAAATACCTAGGGATAAACCTACCTAAGGAGGCAAAAGACCTATACTCAAAAAACTATAAGACACTAATGAAAGAAATTGAAGACAACACAAACAGATGGAAAGATAAACTGTGTTCTTGGATTGCAAGAATTAATACTGTTAAAGTTACCATAATACCTAAGGCAATCTACAGAGTCAATGCCATCCCTATCAAAATACCAATGGTACTTTTCACAGAACTATAATTTATAGGCACTTTTCACAGAACTATAATTTATATAGAATAAATAATTTTAAACTTTGCATGGAAACACACAAACGACCCCAAATAGCCAAACCAATCTGGAGAAAGAAGAACAGAGCTGGAGGAATCAGGTTCCCTAACTTCAGACTTATACTACAAAGCTACAGTAATCAAAACCATACAGTACTGGCACAGAAACAGACACATAGATCAATGGAACAGGATAGAAAGCCCAGAGGTAAACCCACGCAGTTATGGTCAATTAATCTATGACAAAGGAGGAAAGAATATACAATGGAGAAAAGACAGTCTCTTCAATAAGCTGGGAAACCTGGACAGGTACATGTTAAAGAATGAAATTATAACATTCTCTAACACCATATACAAAAATAAACTCAAAATGGATTA
Organism: Eschrichtius robustus; assembly: GCF_028021215.1. NCBI lineage: Eukaryota > Metazoa > Chordata > Mammalia > Artiodactyla > Eschrichtiidae > Eschrichtius > Eschrichtius robustus. Next base: position 25,091,991 of record NC_090845.1, read on the forward strand.
GAGACCTAAATGTACGATTGGATACCATAAAACTCCTAGAGGAAAACATAGGCAGGACACTCTGACATAAATCACAGCAATATGTTTTTGGATCCATCTCCTCAAGTAATGGAAACAAAAGCACAAAAAAACAAAAGGGATCTAATTAAACTTAAAAGTTTTTGCACAGCAAAGGAAACCATTGACAAAATGAGAAGACAACCTATGGAATGGGAGAAAATATTTGCAAATGATATGACCAATAAGGGGTTAATATCCAAAATATATAAACAACCCATACAACTCAACATCAAAAAAAAAAAAAATCCAATTAAAATATGGGCAGAAGACCTGAATAGACATTTTTCCAAAGAGGATATGCAGATGGCCAAAAGGCACATGAAAAAATGCTCAACATCGCTGATTATCAGGGACATGCAAATCAAAACCACAGTGAGATATCACCTCACACCTGTCAGAATGACTATCATCAAAAAAGAACACAAATAACAAATGTTGGTGAGGATGTGGAGAAAAGAGAACCCTCATACACTGTTGGTGGGAATGTAAATTGGTACAGCCACTGTGGAAAACAGTATACTTTCTCAAAAAACTAGAAATAGAGCTACCATATGACCCAGCAATTCCACTCCTGGGTATATATCTGATAAAAATGAAAACACTTATTTGAAGAGATATATGCACCCCAATGTTCATGGCAGCATTACTGACAATTGCCAAGAGGTGGAAGCAGCCTAAGTGTCCATCAACAGATAAATGGATGAAGAAGATGTGGTGTATACATACAATAGTATAGTCTTCAGCCATAAAAAACAATGAAATTTTGCCATTTGCAACAACATGGATGGACTTGAAGGATATTATACTTAGTGAAATAAGTCAGAGAAAGACAAACACTGTATGATATCACATATATGGAATCTAAAAAATAAAACAAACTAGTGAATATAACAAAAAAGAAACAGACTGATAGAAAACAAACTAGTGGTTACCAGTGGGGAGAGGGAAGGGAGGGAGGGGAATATAGGGAATTAAGAGGTATAAATTATTATGTATAAAATAAGCTACAAGGATATATTGTACAATACAGGGAACATAGCCAATATTTTATAATAACTATAAATGGAGTATAATGTTTAAAAGTTTTGAATCACTATATTGTACACCTGTAACATATAGTATTGCACATCAACTATACTTCAATTAAAAAAAAAAAAAACAAACCAAAGATTCTCCCTCCTTGTATATTGCCTCATCCCAAGGTCATATGCTTTAGATTTTGTTACAGAAGCACCACAATTCCAGGCTAAAAAAATCTATTCCAGTAGCTGCCCATGTTAGATATTAAACCAACATTTATCTTAAACTCAACTCTACAGTTTGGGCAAGAAATCAAATAGCAAGACTGCAGCTACAAAGAAAGAGGGATGGAAACTAACTCATACAGAGTAACAAGGCTCAGCACTAATTGGGGACAAAAACACTGTGGTGAGTTTCTAGAACTGGTCCAAGAGTACTGAACAGTTCAGAGTTTGCTTCCCATAGTTTTTTTGGAGTCTAGTCTGATAAAAAGACCTGAATTGAGTTTGACAAATTTTTATGTGGTTCTTGACATTCATCCAAGTTGAACTGATTAAAATAGTAATCAGTTCATTAAGCACAATGAGGTCCACTGTATTATTATAAAAGGGCTTTTTTTCTATCTTTGGGGTCTGAAACCTCCCCTCCTACTCACCAGCTAGCTAGCTAGCTACCTACACACTCACCTACACATACCCACACACTAACACAGAAGAATGAATGTTCCAAGTCTCTCTCTTATGAATATTACATTTTGCTGAAGCAATATAATCATGAGACTTTGCTGCCATGTATAAAACATTTCCTTATTCTCATTGACTGCTGGAGAAAATATGCAACAGAAAAAAACAGGAAGCCAAGGCAAGAATCAATCACATAGCTATTTTAACTAGGATCACTAAGCTGAAGAAAAGAAGCGAAAAAGTATCACAGGCTAACATGCTGATTATTCCATGGTCCAGTCCAAAAAGACAATGATCATTAGAATACTCAGACCCAGGTTATCTTTGGTATGTGGTACTTAATTAAATTAGTGTCTTTTGTGGCATAAGGAACCCATAGGTATTCTAGGAGCCAAAAAGTTAATGAAAATTATGCATAATCTAATTTTACTTCTTAGATCAGCAACCCTTAATAAAAATTCTAAACTTTATATACAATGTTGATATATTTTCTTTTTTTTCATAACAAATTGAAGGTGATTTTTTAAACATTTCACTTTGGGCTATTTATCCTATTTCCATATACAAACTGGATGAATTCACATTTTCTACATTTATGCATTTTAACATTTTAAGTCTCTTGGGAGAGTTCAACAAAATATTTTCTGACTTAAAATCATTAATTTTCCTGTGTACCTTATGGTAATCTGTTGTATGATTTCACCGTCACATAATATCTACCTTTGTGTTCATATCACGTTTGTGTATGCATTTTCAGAGATCTAATGACAAATACAAAATGTCGGCAGTCACTAAATAAGAAGAGAGTCAGAAATTTAGAGTCACCACTAGACACCACATTAGTCTAATTTTATGACTTTGAACAAGTTTTAAGAGATGTGTGATCATTTTCCTCATATATAAAATGACGATCCTAAAATTAACCCTCTCTTTTACAAGGGCATTATGAAAGTCAAAAAAAGATAATACATGTTAAAGGTATCTGTAAACTTCAATGCTCTGCTAAAATACTAAAATAAAATCTTTTCATAGAGAATAAGTAGAAATCCTTAGAAAATCTGTATCTCTCAAGCTTGCAACTCAGAGCAGTTTATTAGAATTCTGTTTAAACATTCGAAATCCAAAATGGTCCCCTGGTCCTTCCTCCCATGGGAGGATGAAAACATCGATAATACTGGTTACATCTTGAGATCCTGCTTTGCTCTTTTATCTTTTTAGAAACTTTGCAGTTAATTATCATGATAAGCCTACAAAGCCAGTAGTTTTAGTACCCCAGCACTCTACAAGAGCTACCCAAGGCTCAAGGATATAAAGTCATATTATTCAAGTGATTTGCTTACTGAAGAATCTTAACTAAGGGGAATATAAGCTACCACCTGTAATAAAACATTATGGATAGCTTGTTCCCTTAATGTCATTTTTAGGCACTTTCAGTTCAATCTCTCTCTTCTTTCCCAGCTCAAGCTTGATCTGGGACTTTGTGTGTAGTGGCTGAGGGAAGCAAGGTCAGCTGGTAGACATCTCCTACTCCTACCTCCAACTCTTTTCAAAGGCCAAAGAGTTGGCATAACGAGGAAGAAAAGAGAAAGCGAAAAAGGTCTTTTTTTTTTTTTAACTGGTATTGGTTATAATCTCTCCCCCCTCGCTTTCTTTCTTATTATAGCAACTTCGGCTACTGCTGACTGATATCTGTGGCAGTACGCAAAGGCAATCTTTTCTGTGGGATACATCATTAGGGGTTTTCCTGATCCACTGTTTCCCAGATGCCTAACTTTGTGTTAATGTTTAGTACCTCACTGGAATTTGTCAGACCCAGGTATTTTTGTCAGACTACTCTCCAAACAACTATGGAAGCAAGCTCTTAACTCATCACTTTTGGACCAGTTCCAGAAACTCACCACACAGTGTTCCTGTCCCCGAGTGGTCCTGAGCCTTGTAACCCTATACCAGTTAGTGTCCATCCCTTTTTGTTTGTAGTTTGTCTTGCTTTTTGATTTCTTAAATTTGCCTCTGTGTTCACTATCATGGGCTTTATTCAGACATATGTTCTTCCATTAATCTTGAATAGACAATCTGCGTTAACTGGCTGCAGTCTCTATCTTGGGCTTGTAACCTGAATAGTTACCACGAGTACCTCTTAATGATCTGGCTCTGGCTCTGCTCTTCAATCACCTGTACTTACTCCAAACCCAAATCCCAGCTCCTGCCACAAAGGCATTCCCCAGAGCTGCTCAAATCACCTCGACTGGTAGCCTGACAGTCATCTTGGGAAAGATACCAACAAGATGGTTTAAGCCCAAATACCTGATGTGGTGTTCACTTACCATACAAAACAGGTAATGCAGGCTGATTCACTGCCTCTTGTTCTCTACGCCCTGATAACTTTCCATTCTACTCTACTTGGATAACCATACAGGCAGATTATTGAATCTGATCCATTAGCAGACATCAAAATGGTTAATGAAAAGCCAGTGTCTTCTTTTTCATACACTTTCATCTCTGTAAACGATTCTCTTTGAACTTCTCCACTTCATGAGGCCTCAAATTTGGGGAAAAGCCTTTCCTTATACATTGTTTTTACTCTTGCTACATAGAAACCACCCCAAAACCTAGTGGCATAAAAAAACACTTTTGTTATGTTTATAGGTACTATGTGTCAGGAGTATGAACATAGTACAGTGGGGACAGCTTTTGTCTAAGTAAAGAAAACATGGTGGCAGGGAGAGGAATACTCTGGAGGCACCGTCACTCACGTGCCTAGCAGTTGATGCTGGTTATGGGTTGAGATCTAAGCTGGAGCTGTGAGCCAGGGCACTGACATATGGATTCCACACGTGGCTTGAGCTTCCTCACAGCATGTTGTCCTTAGAATTTTTACTTGGTAGCTCAGGGATACAAAGGCAAGTAGCCAAGGAAAACCACACTGAAGCTCCATGGCCTTTTTTTCCTGACCTAGCCATGGAAGTTCTGCTGTGTCACTTCTGCTGTACTCTCCTGGTTGTCACTAAGTTCAGCTCAAGTTCAAGAAAATTGACCTTTCAATGGGAGGAGTGTCAAAGAATCTACAGACGTATTTTAAAACCATCATAGTCAACAATTCTGACAACTCTTTCTACTCTATATCTCTACTCCTAAGACCTTTTTATATAGGCCAGAAAAGGGAGGAGAGTTTGGGTAGTGCCTACAGGGTGCAAAATCAATGTGGCAATCTGGCAATGTGGCAATCAATGTGGCAATGTGGCCTCATGGGAAGTGTGTGGCTCCACATTTTGGCAGTTCTCTGTAGAATTCAGGGTGATTATTTCCTCTTCTTATACTTTTCTTTTATAGTTTCATTGATATATTATTCACAAACCATATAGTTAACTCATTTAAAGTACAAAAGTCGACACAAGCCTCTTAGATAGCCTGATCAACCAGAGGGCAGACCGCAGAAGCAAGAAGAACTACAATCCTGCAGCCTGTGGAACAAAAACCACATTCACAGAAAGACAGACAAGATGAAAAGGCAGAGGGCTATGTACCAGATGAAGGAACAAGATAAAACTCCCAAAAAACAACTAAATGAAGTGGAGATAGGCAACCTTCCAGAAAAAGAATTCAGAATAATGATAGTGAAGATGATCCAGGACCTCGGAAAAACAATGGAGGCAAAGATCGAGAAGATGCAAGAAATGTTTAACAAAGACCTAGAAGAATTAAAGAACAAACAAACAGAGATGAACAATACAGTAACTGAAATGAAAACTACACTAGAAGGAATCAATAGCAGAATAACTGAGGCAGAAGAACGGATAAGTGACCTGGAAGACAGAATGGTGGAATTCACTGCTGTGGAACAGAATAAAGAAAAAAGAATGAAAAGAAATGAAGACAGCTTAAGAGACCTCTGGGACAATATTAAACACAACAACATTCGCATTATAGGGGTCCCAGAAGGAGAAGAGAGAGAGAAAGGACCTGAGAAAATATGTGAAGAGATTAGAGTCGAAAACTTCCCTAACATGGGAAAGGAAATAGCCACCCAAGTCCAGGAAGCACAGAGAGTCCCATACAGGATAAGCCCAAGGAGAAACACGCCGAGACACATAGTAATCAAATTGGCAAAAATTAAAGACAAAGAACAATTATTGAAAGCAGCAAGGGAAAAACAACAAATAACATACAAGGGAACTCCCATAAGGTTAACAGCTGATTTCTCAGCAGAAACTCTACAAGCCAGAAGGAAGTGGCATGATATACTTAAAGTGATGAAAGGGAAGAAACTACAACCAAGATTACTCTACCCGGAAAGGATCTCATTCAGATTCGATGGAGAAATCAAAAGCTTTACAGAAAAGCAAAAGCTAAGAGAATTCAGCATCACCAAACCAGCTCTACAACAAACGCTAAAGGAACTTCTCTAAGTGGGAAAGACAAGAGAAGAAAAGGACCTACAAAAACAAACCCAAAACAATTAAGAAAATGGTCATAGGAACATACATATCCATAATTACCTTAAATGTGAATGGATTAAATGCTCCAACCAAAAGACACAGGCTTGCTGAATGGATACAAAAACAAGACCCATATATATGCTGTCTACAAGAGACCCACTTCAGACCTAGGGACACATACAGGCTGAAAGTGAGGGGATGGAAAAAGATATTCCAGGCAAATGGAAAGCAAAATAAAGCTGGAGTAGCTTATACTCATATCAGATAAAATAGACTTTAAAATAAAGAATGTTACAGGAGACAAAGAAGGACACTACAAAATGATCAAGGGATCAATCCAAGAAGACGATATAACAACTACAAATATATATGCACCCAACATAGGAACACCTCAATACATAAGGCAACTGCTAACAGCTATAAAAGAGGAAATCGACAGTAACACAATAATAGTGGGGGACTTTAACACCTCACTTACACCAATGGACAGATCATCCAAAATGAAAATAAATAAGGAAACAGAAGCTTTAAATGACACAACAGACCAGATAGATTTAATTGATATTTATAGGACATTCCATCCAAAAACGGCAGATTACACTTTCTTCTCAAGTGCGCATGGAACATTCTCCAGGATTGATCACATCTTGGGTCACAAATGAAGCCTCAGTAAATTTAAGAAAATTGAAATAATATCAAGCACCTTTTCTGACCACAACGCTATGAGATTAGAAATGAATTACGGGGGGAAAAAAGTAAAAAACACAAACACATGGAGGCTAAACACTACATTACTAAATAACCAAGAGATCACTGAAGAAATCAAAGAGGAAATCAAAAAGTACCTAGAGACAAGTGACATTGAAAACATGACAATCCAAAACCTATGGGATGCAGCAAAAGCAGTTCTAGGAGGGAAGTTTATAGCTATACAAGCCTACCTCAAGAAACAAGAAAAATCTCAAATAAATAATCTAACCTCACACCTAAAGGAACTAGAGAAAGAAGAACAAACAAAACCCAAAGTTGGCAGAAGGAAAGAAATCACAAAGATCAGAGTGGAAATAAATGAACTGGAATCAAAGAAAACAATAGCAAAGATCAATAAAACTAAAAGCTGGTTCTTTGAGAAGATAAACAAAAGTCATAAACCATTAGCCAGACTCATGAAGAAAAAGAGGGAGAGGACTCAAATCAATAAAATTAGAAGTGAAAAAGGGGAAATTACAACAGACACCGTAGAAATGCAAAGCATCCTAAGAGACTACTACAAGCAACTCTATGCCAATAAAATGGACAACCTGGAAGAAATGGACAAATTCTTAGAAAGGTATAACCTTCCAAGACTGAACCAGGAAGAAATGGAAAATATGAACAGACCAATCACAAGTAACGAAATTGAAACTGTGATTAAAAATCTTCCAACAAACAAAAGTCCAGGACCAGATGGCTTCACAGGTGAATTCTATCAAACATTTAGAGAAGAGCTAACACCCATCCTTCTCAAACTTCCAAAAAATTGCGGAGGAAGGAACACTCCCAAACTCATTCTATGAGGCCACCATCACCCTTATACCAAAACCAGACACAGATACTACAAAAAAACAAAATTACAGACCAATATCACTGATGAATATAGATGCAAAAATCCTCAACAGAATACTAGCAAACAGAATCCAACAACACATTAAAAGGATCACACACCATGATCAAGTGGGATTTATCCCAGGGATGCAAGGATTCTTCAATATGCGCATATCAATCAATGTGATACACCATATTAACAAATTGAAGAATAAAAACCCTATGATCATCTCAATAGATGCAGAAAAAGCTTTTGACAAAATTCAACACCCATTTATGATAAAAACTCTCCTGAAAGTGTGCAGAGAGGGAACCTACCTCAACATAATAAAGGCCATATACGACAAACCCACAGCAAACATCATTCTCAATGGTGAAAAACTGAACGCATTTCCTCTAAGATCAGGAACAAGACAAGGATGTCCACGCTCACCGTTATTATTCAACATAGTTTTGGAAGTCCTAGCCACGGCAATCAGAGAAGAAAAAGAAATAAAAGGAATACAAATTGGAAAAGAAGAAATAAAACTGTCACTGTTTTCAGATGACATGATACTATACATAGAGAATCCTAAAGATGTCAGCAGAAAACTACTAGAGCTAATCAGTGAATTTGGTAAAGTTGCAGGATACAAAATTAATGCACAGAAATCTCTTGCATTCCTATACACTAATGATGAAAACTCTGAAAGAGAAATTAAGGACACACTCCCATTTACCATTGCAACAAAAAGAATAAAACACCTAGGAATAAACCTACCTAGGGAGGCAAAAGACCTGTATGCAGATAACTATAAGACACTGATGAAAGAAATTAAAGATGATACCAACAGATGGAGAGATATACCATGTTCTTGGATTGGAAGAATCAATATTGTGAAAATGACTACGCTACCCAAAGCAATCTACAGATTCAATGCAATCCCTATCAAATTACCAATGGCATTTTTTCCAGAACTAGAACAAAAAATCTTAAAATTTGTATGGAGACACAAAAGACCCCGAATAGCCAAAGCAGTCCTGAGGGAAAAAAACGGAGCTGGAGGAATCAGGTTCCCTGACTTCAGACTATACTACTACAAAGCTACAGTAATCAAGACAATATGGTACTGGCACAAAAACAGAAACGTAGATCAATGGAACAAGATAGAAAGCCCAGAGGTAAACGCACTCACCTATGGTCAACTAATCTATGAGAAAGGAGGCAAGGATATACAATGGAGAAAAGACATTCTCTTCAATAAGTGGTGCTGGGAAAACTGGACAGCTACATGTAAAAGAATGAAATTAGAACATTTCCTAACACCCTACACAAAAATAAAGTCAAAATGGGTTAGAGACCTAAATGTAAGACCGGACACTATAAAAGTCTTAGAGGAAAACATAGGAAGAACACTCTTTGACACAAATCACAGCAAGATCTTTTTTGATCTACCTCATACAGTAATGGAAATAAAAACAAAAATACACAAATGGGACCCAATGAAACTTCAAAGCTTTTTCACAGCAAAGGAAACCATAAACAAGACGAAAAGACAACCCTTAGAATGGGAGAAAATATTTGCAAATGAATCAGCAGACAAAGGATTAATCTCCAAAATATATAAACAGCTCATGCAGCTCAATATTTAAGAAACAAACAACCCAATCCAAAAATGGGCAGAAGACCTAAGTAGACGTTTCTCCAAGGAAGACATACAGATGGCCAAGAAGCACATGAAAAGCTGCTCAACATCACTAAATATTTGAGAAATGCAAATCAAAACTACAATGAGGTATCACCTCACACCAGTTAGAATGGGCTTCATCAGAAAATCTACAAACAACAAATGCTGGAGAGGGTGTGGAGAAAAGGGAACCCTCTTGAACTGTTGGTGGCAATGTAAACTGATAACAGCCACTATGGAGAATAGTATGGAGGTTCCTTAAAAAACTAAAAGTAGAATTACCATATGATCCAGCAATCCCACTACTGGGCATATACCCAGAGAAAACCACAATTCAAAAAGACACATGCACCCCAATGTTCATTGCAGCACTATTTACAATAGCCAGGTCATGAAAGCAACCTAAATGCCCATCGACAGACGAATGGATAAAGAAGATGTGGTACATATATCCAATGGAAAATTACTCAGCCATAAAAAGGAACGAAATTGAGTTATTTGTAGTGAGTTGGATGGATCTAGAGACTGTCATACAGAGTGAAGTATGTCAGAAAGAGAAAAAGAAATATCGTATATTAATGCATATATGTGGAACCTAGAAAAGTGGTACAGATGAACCAGTTTGCAGGGCAGAAGTTGAGACACAGATGTAGAGAACAAATGTATGGCCACCAAGGGGGGAAAGCCGTGGGGGGGGGTGGGTGTGGTGGTGTGAGGAATTGGGCAATTGGGATTGACATGTATACACTGATGTGTATAAAATTGATGACTAACAAGAACCTGCTGTATAAAAAAAATTAAAAAAATAAAAAATAAAAAGAAGCAAAATATTTAAACAACAACAAAAATTACACAAGTCAAAGGTTTTTATTATATTCATGGAATTATGTAACCATCAGCACAATCTTATAATATTTTCATCACCCCCCAAAGTAATCATATATCCATTAGCAGTTACTCTCCATTACCCCAACCCCAGCTCCTGGCAACTACTAAGCTTCTCTCTCTCTACAGATCTGCAGCTGGCCATTTGATATAAACGGCATCATGCAGTATGTAGCATTTTGTGACTGGCTTCTTTCACTTAGCACAATCTTTTCAAGGTTCACCCATGTTGTAGCATGTATTGATACCTTATTACTTTTTATGATTCAATAATGTCCCATTATATGGATATATGAACTTTGTTTATTAGTTAATGGAAATCTGGGCTGTTTCCAGTTTTTAGCTATGATGAAAAATTCTGCTGTGAATATTCGTATACAAGTTTTTGTGTGGACATATGCTTTCATTTCTCATGGGCACAGATGTAGGACTGAAATTGCTGGGTAATATGGTAACTCTCTTTTTAACCTTTTGAGGAACCGCCAGACTGTTTTCCACAGCAGCTTCATTATTTTACATTCCCACCAGCAGTGTATAAGGGTCCCGTTCCTCCACATTCCCACCAACACTTGTTATTATTTGTCTTTTTTTATTGCAGCCATTCTAGTGGGTGTGAAGTGTTATTTCATTGTCATTGTGATTTGTTTTTCTTTGATGGCTAATGATTTTCAGCAACTTTTCATGGGTTCATTAGCCATTTGTTTATCTTCTTTGGAGAAATGTCTATGCAGATCCTTTATGCATTTTTAAACTAGTTTATTTGTTCTGTTTTGTTTCTAATTATTAAGCTATGAATTCTGTATGTATTTCGGAAACCAGTTCCTTATAAAATATATGATCAGAAAATATATTTTTTCCCATTCTGTCGGTTGTCTTTTCGCTTTCTTAATGGTGTCCTTTCAAGCATAAAAGTTTTAAATTTGATGACACCCGATTTATCTAATTTTTCTTTTGCCACTTATTTTTGGCATCGTCTGTAAAAAGCCATTTCCTCACCCAAGGTCACAAAGATTCATTCGTATATTTCCTTCTAAGAGTCTTAATAGTTATAGATTTTACATTTAGGTGTATGATCCATTTCAAATTTGCATGTGGACGTCCAATTTTCTCAGGACCATTTGTTGAAAAAAACCTCTTCTTTCCCTCCATTGAACTGTCATGGCACCCTGTCAAATGTCAATTGACCGTAACGTAAGGCTGCATTGCTGGACTCTAAATTCACTCCCAATGATCTATAGGTACTTATCTCTTCTTTCTTTAGCTAGGGAGCCTAGTCACCAATTTTAAGAAAAATGAAAATGCTAACTCAGTATATCTAATCATATCACTTCACTATGTTGATATCCTCATAGATGAGAGGCAAGCTAACCCATGGCCTGAAGGGAGACTCAGATCCCCAAGTGAGACTTCATTACACGTGAATAACAAGTGTTCCGGATTACAAGGTTCCTAAGCATAGCATGAACCAGGGTGTGTCTGTGGAAAGTCTGAATTAATTAAATTGGCCCACATTTTTTAAAGTGACAAAGCTTTACATTAATGGAAAGGCTGATGGGGCATGGTGGTGTTAATTGGTTGCGTAAAGATACAGGTGTGGCTTAGCTTGAGTCACTTTCTCTTAGCAACTAGCTTCTTCTTTGCAGTCCAGTGAGACTGACCTCTGGTTAAAATTTTCTACCTTTCATCTCAGTTTTCATGACTAAATGTATAAAATATATTTAATTCTAAAAACTTGATTTCAACCTCTAACTGGACTAAACCTCCTTTTCCCCAAATATGCGATTCATTTATAAACGCATTGAACCCAGCCCCAACGTGAGGCTCTATACAGAGATTTCCTGTGTTAAAGAGATTCAGCAGACTTCCTTGCTGACCAATCAGGCTCTTTTATGAAAGGCAAAGTCTTTAATTTCATCACTGAAGATGAATGGCTTAAACGGTAATTTGATGGTAGGAGTGGATCACCGAAACTAAGTTAAAAAAAAAAAAAACGCTGCACATCGAAACATTTTTTTAAAAAGAGTATAATCAATTAATTGAACAAATGAAAATTAGATTTTGGTGAGAAGATAAGTAATCTCAATAAAAGAATAGGAAATTGTAACAATACTGACTCAAAGACAAAAAGAAAAAAAAACTAGAAAAGCAAGGCTAAGGATGTGCAAAAGAACATCTTAAGTGATGACAGTTTTTTTTTTTTTTAAATATTTAGCAATGTGTATACCAAATATTCAGACAATGATGTATATAAGCTATTTTGCATTGCACATCTGTATTCATGCGAATAGTAACAGGGACATAAATGATCCATGCCAGTATGGCCACCCTAAATTAAGAATATTTCCTAAAGATAACCAGTATTTAATAAGGGAGTTTCACTCCCAAAGTGTATGTTAATCACAAGATAATTCTGTTCATGTGTGGGTGTTTGTACTGCCGACAAGTGTAAATTTACCCAGTAGCAGCTGTGATCAATTAATCCAAAATTCCTAATGACCTGATGGCCCAAACCAAACTACAGACAATGATTTGTATAATTTAGTCAATTATCTGTGACCCGGGAAGAGGGAAATTCATAAACTTCAGCCCAAATAAGAAGCTATTTATTCCCGTTTAGTATTACCTTTAAAAGTTATCAAAGAAAAAAATCACTGAGTCATAATGCATAGCCAATACATCCTAACAGGCTCAATATCAAGTCCTGGATACATCAGAAATTGCTTGGCAACCAAATTTCTAAATGCTCTGTTGCAAATTGTTTAAGAATAGCCTAAGTCTCTCAAACCTAATCAGGCCATGTATATAAATACGGAGGATATTAATATGATGGATTACATTTCACTCTTTCTTCCTCTTACTTGCCTATGCAGGTTACCCAGGCCCCTCAAAGTCTTACTCAGTTTTTGGGTCCCTAGTGGTGTCTCATGTGGTTCATGGTCTGCTCTGGACTGCTTTGTTGATGGTAACTACAATAGAAGCCACTTGAAGATGGTGCCTCCCCACTGCCAAGATATGGTGCAAAAGACATGCCTGCATCTTGTTCTCAATTAGCTTATACAGAAATTGACAGAACCAGATACTTAGACAATAACTGAGATTGGCCAGAATTGTCTCCCCACTTCCTGCTTGGCCTCAAATTTCCCTTTAAATATTGAAACACAAGTTTTTCCTTGTTCTCCTTTAGCCCGGAACTCTTAGTACACAGATTGTCCCCTGGTGATACCCAATCCAGAACCTCTTCAGACCTATCTGGACATGGCTCAATTTCCATTCAGGGTTAAGAACAGCCCCTCCTAAATTAATATAAAATTGAACTAAAATGAGTTTAGGCATAAAATCTCAGATTGGTGCATTTGCAAATAAGGGCTCTCAAACATACATATCCTCCCTTTTGATCTATGGACAGAAAAGAGGGAAACAGGGAACAGAGGAAGGGAGGAAGGGAAGGATGAAGTAGGGGAAAGAGAGACCAAAAAAGAGAGACTAAGAGATATAAAAGCATTCTCAAAAATCATCAATACTGATTTCAGCACTTCAGAATTATTGAATAGAGGAGAAATTTTATAAAGGCAGTTTCTAAGAAAGATGTCAACTAGGAAACCTTGAACCACTTATTAGTTTTTAGAGTGAAAACCTTTGAACCAAAAATAGGCAAGTAAACATTATTTTGTATTCCTTTCAGCACACTGATGATATTTTGCAGTGTGATGGATTGAAGTTGTCTCAGATATTCTACAATTTCAGTGATTTTCACCCACTGAGACTCTATTCAGATAAAAGGATCAATCTAAATTCTGATGGTTAAGAACTGCATGTGCCACTTTTCAATCATATTTCCAGAAATCAACTGAATATACCAAATAATTCCAAAGCCTTTTTGTCCTATCTCAACCCTTTGAATCTCGATTTCAGTGGGACCAAGTTTTAATCGCTCTTTAGCAGAAAGTAGAAAGCAAGTTATAAACAGAAACCTTAAGACAAAAATCAATGGAATTGTCATATTATACTTTGGATTTTAGTCTTTGAAACAACCATACAGAAGCATTTTCATATTTTTTCCATCTATTAAGGATTATAGAATCTAAAGTATTCTAGCTGCTTTTGTTTAATATTTCTGTATTATCAGGAAGAGCTAAATAAAATCAAGATTCTTCTTCACTCTACCCATTAGTTATTATGGCTTATAATACCTTCAACACTCGAGTTCTAATCAGTCTGTTTTGTTGAGAAAAGGAAGAGAAATAGGCACGTTTCAAAATGAATGGGTTTTATGAAGGCTTGTGGGAGATGGTTCACAAAGATGTCAGAAACAACCTCTCTTGAGGGCAAGTCCCAACATGCCCTCAGGCAATGGGACTTTTCCTTCCTCCCATTAGCAGGCAGTGTTTGTTTGCTCTCCTCTTGAATCTAGGCTGGCCCTGTGACTTCTTTGACAAATAGTATGTGGCAGAAGAGATACTGTGCAAACTCTGGGGCTTGGCCTTAAAAGGCCTTGCCACTTCAATTTTCACCCTCTTAAGTTCTGAGGAGCCATGGTTATCCTGGGGGAGAGCAACATAAGCTAGAGGTCTTTCTTTCTTTCTTTTTTTTTTTTAAATTTTATTGAAGTATAGTTGATTTACAGTGTTGTGTTAATTTCTTCAGTACAGCAAAGTGACTCAGTTATACATATATACATATTCTTGTTCATTATGATTTGTTACAGGATATTGAATATAGTTCCCTGAGCTGTTCAATAGGACCCTGTTGTTTATCCATCCTGTACCTAATAGTTTGCCTCTGCTAATCCCAAACTCCCATTCCTTCCCTCCCCTACCTGCCCTCCCCCTGGCATCTAAAATATGATACAATCAACATATCTATGAAACAAAACCAGACTCACAGATATAGAGAATAGAGGTCTTTTGGATGCATCAATCATTAGGCATGAGTGAAGCCTTTTAAAGTCATTCAGTCCCAGGTGAGTCTCTAGATAACTGCTACTGCATGAGTGATCTCAGCCAACATAAATGAAAGAGAAGAACTAGTCAAGTGAACACTGCTACCCTAAAGATGTGTGAATAATAAATCCTTATTGATTTTGAGGGGTGGTTTGATATGCAAGGATAGATAATGGATCTAAGCCTCAAATGCCACTATCTGCTTCCATCTAGTTATAATGAAAATGATATTCCTTTTCCTAAGACTGAATTTCCATCTTTGCCCATTCTCTTGCATTCTCAAGGGACCTTTCTTATGCCAAGTATGCTTTCTTTATCATGTGTATCATGCATCTTCTACTACCTCTCAGTTAGTTCCTATTCACATTTAAATATCTTTTGTTCTGTCTTATCTTAAAACATATTTTTAAACCTGTCATCACCTCCAGTTAGCAGCAGATCTCTTCACTTTACTTCTCTTTACAACCCAACAATTTTAAAGAGTTGTTTACAATCAGTAATTTTACTCACTTCGTCTTTTCAACGCACTGAAATCTGACTTCCGGAGCACCACTAAAACTGATTTATCTTGCTATCCCTAAACCCGATGGAAATTCCTCAGTCTTTTTCAGACTGAATTTTCCCGCATCTCCTGATATTATGGGTCATTCCCTTCTCCTTTAAACACTCTCTATCTTTGGCTTTATAACACTTAATATTCTCATTGTACTCTAACAACTATCCTGTCCTTTTTGGTATCCTTTGATCATTTCTTTTATTCTGTTCACTCTTATTTCCTTAAGACCCATCATCAGCAAATTGTGACCTACAGGCCAAATCCTGACCTCCACATGCTTTTGTAAATAAAGTTTTATAGGAGCATGGCCTCATTCATTGATGTACTATCTAAAGCTTTGGCCAATGACAAATGACTGAGTTGAGTATGTCGACAAAAAATTAATCAGTCGATCTAAGAAAGAAATGGAAAATTTTATTTGAACCAAATTTGAGGATTACAACCCAGAAAGAGCATCTCAGCTCTGAGAACTGTTCCGCCCTTTAGAAGTCAACACACAGTTATATAAGTTTTTTGAGACAGAGGGCTGTACATTAAGTGACTTATTATTGACAGTTTACACAATCCAGATTTAAACGCCATGTGACCCCTTATCAAGAAGGAATGTTACCTTTAAGGAGTTATCTTATTGATGCTAGAATGTTGCTCTTTATGGCTGAGCAGGTATTTCTGCTGATGGGCGAGGGGGAGTTTTGGTTGATGCATAATGCAAATACACAATGTGCAACGGAGCTTGGGGGAGAGAGCAGGCTAAAGGGCAGAAAATGTTTTTTGTTTAAATTTTTGTCTTGCCATCAAATACGAATTTTATTGTACAAGTAGTTGTAACACAGATCATGTGGTCCACCAAGTCTAAAATATTTTCTATCTGACCCTTTACAGAAAAAGTTTGCCAACCCCTGATGTAGAGCTCTGATATGTGTTCTATTCTGTTTTCACTATATAACTTTCCTGAGTGAGTTCATCCTTCCCCACCACAAACACACAATGAAATTCATGTCTATGTAGTAGATAGCTCCTAAAAATTCCATCTTCTAACCCATTAATAGATTCGGATCTTGTGTTGGATGTCTCCCCTTTATTTCTTTATGTCTACCATCCATTTTTCTCTATGGAAAAGCTGAGCTCTTTGGACTGGGCTCCCTTGCCTTTTGCTTTTAATTGGGTTATTTCAAGTGGAGGCACTAGTGGGAAATGGGAGGGCAAAAGGAGAGAAAGGTCAAGATATGTACTCCACTGGCCCCTTCATTGACAGAACATGGTTTTGCCGTGGTTTTGTTATTTTACTGAAGGCTACATCTCTTGTCCTGTTGTCTTGTGCTCTTGCTAGCCTCAAGTGCTTCACTCACCTTTTTCCTTAAACCTTACGTACATCTTATAACAGTCTTTCCTTAAAATCTCTTTAATTGTACATGTTGGATATGCCTGTTACTTTTTTCCAGGATTCTGATATAGAACTGCCTACTGGACATATAAACATAGATATCTTATAGTCAATTCAACATAAGCTATGCAAAACTAAAGTCATCTTCACTGCCCCCAAACCATCTGCCAATGATAGCTCTTCTTCCTGTATTTCTGATTCTAAGAAATAAACACAACTTCCACCAAGTCCCCAATGCCACGAACCTGAGCATTTGTCTTGACCCCTTTCCAGTCTTCCACAGCCCAACAATAACCAAGTTTGATAGCTCGTACTAAGTTCATCTCAAGGCCACCGGCATCTCTTGCCTTACCACTGTGCAACTCCTGGTCACTACCCATCCCTCCAGCTTCCCATCCCAACATTCTATTTTTCATAGTGCAACCAGGTTTAGTTTTCTAAAGTGAAAATCTGATTACACCAGTCTCTTTCTTAAAACTCTTTAACTATATATCTAAAACAAAGGCCAAATCCTTTAACATGGCATACCTGATTCTCCATGATCTGAACCTGTTTACCTTCCCAGTCTTACATCTTTCCACTTCCTATACTGTATCCCGTGCTCTGAGCCACACTCAAATTCCTTTTTGTCCTTTGAAGGTGCCACACTTTATCTTACTTCTGGGCCATTATAGCTGCTATTCTTCACACCTGGAACACGTTTTCTCTCAACTTCATTTGGATAATTTCTAGTTACCTTTCATATCCCTCCCAGCTTAGATTTCACTGCTCCCAGGAAGTCTTCTTTACATCACCCCTGCTGTGTTCTACCCAGTGCTAAACAAGACTTCTATTATAGCAGCAATTGCATTCTTTTGTAATGTGTTTTATGCTCTCCTACCAGGTTATAAACCATGAGAGGGTAGGAACCCCACCTATGTCATTCACCACTATATCAAAAGCATATATCACATGCCCATACTCACTACACTAATATGGATAAAAAGTAATTAAATTAAATTAACTGGATGATAAAATGATTTAGTATTTTGAATTGTAAGTGACATTTCTAGATTAGATTCAATTTCATGGCAAATATTTCATGGCACCTAATACACGCATGACATTTACAAAGATCCTGCCTTCAATATACTTGGTAATATACAGTTTTCTAATGCAGGTCTTTGTGACCCTAGGTAATGTCATAATGATCACAGGGCAGTATAAATCAGTATAAATAGAAAGTGTTCTGGTAACTTACAGGTGTCACAAGGGAAGGTGAATTACGACTTCTGGAATTTAAACTACTTGAATATCTTAAATGAATAAACTGCAGTCCATTTATATGCCCTTCCACCATGAAGCTTCCAGAATTAGGGATCCTGTCCTCAGAATCCTTAAACAATGCTAGATTAGGACTTTCACTTGAGCTAAACAGACATATGCAAGCTATAAATGTTGCTAAATCAAGAACCCCATCTACAGTATGAAGAGTAAAACAAGTATCACCAAGTGTTTGAGGAAAAATAAGAGCACAAAAGAGAGGTACCAAACTCAACAAAATAATCAAACTCACAGTGAGAGTTAAAAGAGAAAACAGCACATATTTAAAATAAGTATAATGCATATCTTCCAAGTAATACCAGCAGATGTCACATCCAAAAGAAAAGATTTTAAGGATAAAATAATTAAATGTAATTCAAATTTAAATCATTGTTTCTGAAGTTAAAAACTCAAAATTATAAATTAAATTGTAGAAAGGATGATTTTTTTTTACCTTTTAGATTTTTATTAGTAGTTCTCTCTGAAGAATCAAAATAGTTAGCAAATTACTTTAGATTCATCAAAACTCTATATCCTTTGTATTTAGATCTTTAACGACGTACAACATAATCCAAAACAAACCAAAGAGACTGATTTCAATGACTAGGTGTTATTCATTGTGTTATCCTAGAGCAGGGGCTAGAGGGAAAGGCTGTTCTCCAGGGAGAACTGAAGTGAAGTTAGTGCTGGGGGACTAAATCACGGCCTGTTTCTTCCCCACTTGATGTGCTGGGAAGGGGCCAATGATTTCTTAAACTGACAACTGGTTCCTAGAGCAGGGGGATCTAAAATCCTGGGTAGCAGAAGATTGTGGTCCAAACCAGGCCAAGAGAATCAAATTCATGAACTGGGGAATATTTCAAAATTCAAGGGAAAAGAATAAAGGGATAATAAATATGAGAAAAATGTTAAGTGACAGGGAGGATAAAACTAGATACACTAGAACCCATCTGTAAAAAAATTAGCAAACAGAAACCTCAATTAAATAGAGTCAGGAGACCGGAAAGGGGAGCTCTCATGTCCTGCGAAGATAACAAAGCCCAACAGGAAGAAGAAAGACTCCTCTTCTTTCTGCAAGGACTCAGCCAATGAAAAGCCCTGGACTCTTTTTTTACTAGTGCCCTCCCAACTTCCTTTTCCTCTCCATAAAAGCATCCTACTGCCTTTGCTATGTAGGGACTTGCATGTGGCTCGCCATGATTGCAGACCTTGAACTGCTATTCTCCGTTGATCCCAAATAAATCCATCCTTGCTTGACAAATATCTGGAAATTTGTTTGTTTTAGGTCAATACATCCAATGAAATTTTTGTATAGAGATAACAAAGAAAAAAGGAAAGGGAAAGAAATACTAAAAGATATAGAGAAAACTTTTACGATCTGATGAAACAATTATATATATTCAGATTGGAAGAGGCAATTTAATGATGAGCAATAAAAGGGACAAAAGAGTCAATTCTAGACTCAGTTCTAGGGAAATTTGTGACACTTACATCAAAATATTTATCACTCTTACATCAGAAGACATTCCAGGACAGATTCCAACTATTCTTCTATATCCTTCCTACATGAACTTTCTGATAGGAAATCAAAGTATTTTTACCATAGAGTACAATTACACTTGAATTCCAATTGATATAATAAAAAGTGAGTCACATCTTTGTTTCATAACAACTTTGAGGCACTGGGGCCATGGCATTATTGTCCCCATTTTTCTACTCTGAATGACTGCCCCACTTTTCCTCTGGGTACCCTAGTAAGTTAAGGTGAGGAATCTATTATTTCAGCTTGACAAAATTTCATTCTGACAGGCTCCTTCTGCATTATAAAATGGAGGTAAATTCCTCCCTTAAATTTCCATGTAACCAAAAAGTTTTTTTGTGAATCATCTTAAATTTCCCTAACCACATTCACCTCACTTTTGGTATATAAGTAAGACATAAGTCTACTCTCCTACCCTTGAAACAGAAGGCAGATATAACTACTGGTTTTTTCACTCCTATAAGGACTCCTCACAGTTGTAGCAATACTGGAAGATTCTGCCATGTATCAGTTTCTATTCTAGCACTGAGCAACATGTGGATTAGTCAATTTACTTCCTACAAAGTAGACTTAAGTTTAGCTGAATTCTGAGTGAGCTTCTCAGATATCTCATCTCCCTTGTGAATCCCTAAAAGGAGATTAATGGGCCTCCATTAATTAGTTTCCTGCCAAAGATTGTGAAACAAGAGAAAGACAATGGTGTAAATCCTCATGGGAGTATAGGTACACACTAACAATTCCACTTACTGTCTACAAAGTTTCTTCTGTTCAGTAGCAATTTGTGTAAAAAAAAAAAAAAAAAAAAAAGCCAAATGTGGTTAATTCTCTCTTACTGGGTATTTTATATTTTATTGTGGATTCTGAGGAAAATTCTGCCCCTCTACATTCTAGAGAGCTGTGTGCTTTCCACAGAAAACACATCTCAAAATTTAACCCTTGATCAGATTGAGTTCTGCCACTGAAACCATGTAGTGAATGGTGCTTCACCCAGAATGACACAATGGCAGATACCTTCTGGTTCCTGGTGAAATAAGTCTGTGCATAGTCAGTGAAGTGAGCACGATGACAAGGCCGTTAAGTTCTAGGGAGATGAAGTCAGTGCACTCCAAGTGCAGGTACTGGCAGCTCTGAAAAGTCTCCAGACTTTTGACCCGGATATCTTTTGCTGTTATCAATTCAAATCACTGGGCTCAGATTTGTTCTAAAGTATCTCCTCTCACCAAGTGACTGGAGTCATCAGATAACCTTCTCCAACACAGAGAGTAGTATGCTGGTGATGATATCAATAATTTTGGTGACATTTGCACTAGGCACTGAAGTATTGGGTGGGCCAAAAGTTTCGTTTGTTTTTTTCCCATAGGATGGTTCTAGTAGCACTTAGTTGTCTTTATCTTCATTCGAAACAATTTTGTTAGATTGTATGTGACAGCTGTCATATCAGCGTGCATTTTAAAAAAACTTATCAAAATTGGTTATTTTTTGTGTAGCCGTTTTAATATTGAAGATGGAAGAAAAAAAGCAACATTTTCAGCATGTTAGGCTTTATTATTTCAAGAAAGATAAAAACGCAACTGAAATGCACAAAAAGGTTTGTGCAGTGTTATGGAGAAGGTGCTGTCACTGATCAAACGTGTCAAAAGTGGTTTCCGAAGTTTCGTGCTCGAGATTTCTCGCTAGACGATGCTCCAAGGTCGGGTAGACCAGTTGAAGTTGATAGCGATCAAATCGAGACATTAATTGAGAACAATCAACGTTATACCACAAAGGAGATAGCCAACATACTCAAAATATCCAAATCAAGCGCTGGAAATAATTTGCTCCAGCTTGGTTACGTTAATCGCTTTGATGTTTGGGTTCCATGTAAGTTAAGCGAAAAAAACCTTCCTGACCATATTTCCTCATGCGATTCTCTACTGAAATGTAATGAAAACGTTCCATTTTTAAAACAAATTGTGACGGGCGATGAAAAGTGGATACTGTACAACAGTGTGGAATGGAAGAGATCGTGGGGCAAGCAAAATGAACCACCACCAACCACACCAAAGGCTGGTCTTCATCCAAAGAAGGTGATGGTGTGTATATGGTGGGATTGGAAGGGAGTCCTCTATTATGAGCTCCTTCCAGAAAACCAAACAATTAATTCCAGCAAGTACTGCTTCCAATTAGACCAACTGAAAGTGGCACTCGATGAAAAGCGTCCAGAATTAGTCAACAGAAAACATATAATCTTCCATCAGGATAATGCAAGACTGCATGTTTCTTTGATGACCAGGCAAAAACTGTTACAGCTTGGCTGGGAAGTTCTGATTCATCCGCCATATTCACCAGACATTGTACCTTCAGATTTCCATTTCTTTACAAAATTCTCTTAATGGAAAAAAATTTCAATTCCCTGGAAGACTGTAGAAGGTACCTGGAACAGTTCTTTGTTCAAAACGATAAAAAGATTTGGGAAGATGGAATTATGAAATTGCCTGAAAAATGGCAGAAGGTAGTGGAACAAAAGGGTGAATACATTGTTCAATAAAGTTCTTGGTGAAAATGAAAAATGTATCTTTTATTTTTACTTAAAAAAACGAAGGCGCCTTTTGGCCCACCCAATACTTAGCAGAACTCACAGCAATGAATTCACATCTACTTTAGTTATGCAAGTACTTTAGTTTCAAGACATTTAGAGGCATCCCTGACTCTTTTAGCAGAGAGTTATTGAATCTTTCCCATTTCATCCTCTCTCAGGTAGGAACCAGTCTGATATTTACTTCTCCCCTCTTCCAGTCTGATTGAAGTAGTTGTAATTTCCCCAATGGCATGTGTTCTATGGTTACCGTGGACGTTGCTACAGAAGGATGACTCAAAAATTCATCTGTCTCACATTTTCCCCTTTAGTGTCCCAAATTTGTCCTTCCCTTTTAGGAAGTATAATGTTTTAATTGATTTTTGTGTTCAGAGAGTAGAAAAACACATCTATATCCCTTTGATACTTGATCTGATATGTAATGAATATGGAATTTTCAGTTAGGGTAGCCACCCATGGCTGTCACCTATTTTCTTTGTTGCTGGTAATGTTTTATGTAAGTGGACTGCTGCCATTCTCAACTTCAAAAGGCACTCTCGAACTTGACAGTGATAGATCATTTTGGTACAAGAATTTCCCTTAAGAATTTCACTCGAATTATTTTGACTAGTGACTTATGTTACTTCTCTTTAACTTGACAAGACACAGTCTATGTGGATAATGAAGGGCTGAGTGAGGTCAGGATAATTTATGACAGTGCTCTGGATCAGACACATCTTCTGGGCCACCTCAGATTCTCTTGATCCCACTCATCTCTCCAGCTCTTGACCACTTCATTCAACACCCTCTCCACTACACATACCAGCCACTGCCGAAGTTACCAACTTAGTGCGACTACCTGCACGCACCACACAACATAATCTCACTTTTTTTTTTTTTTTTTTACATTATGCCTCTAGCCTTCCACCTGGAACTTGTCTGTTGCCACTGAGGTATGAGACCAAAGTGTAACCCAGAAGTGTGAGGGAGATGAAACCCAAGGAAAAGAAGCTTTAACTAATGGGATTGGAAGCCAGTGAAAACAATTTTCCCTACTCTCCCCTGCAGTCAGCTTTCCTGAGACTCATGAGTTCATAAAACTTCTCATAAGAAAGTCCACTGATGTTGAATAACAACTTACACCTGATGCCAAGTGGAGGCCAGTTTGGTAATCCTTCCTCACACTGTCTCCTGCCCATGACTCAGTCTTCATTTAACTCCCTCTTGCTTCCCTGGGATTTCACTCCCTAATAAACCAGCATATAAGATTTCCCTCAGGCTTGGTTTTTCAGAGAATCCAGCTTGGTAGTCTACATCAGGAGTGGCCCTAGAAAACAGACCTATCCCATATCTTTTGGATGGATTTTTGGATTTGGCTTACTCACCAGGTCAATGCAAACAGGCATGCCATTTCTGGTGATAAGTGAGTTGGTGATAACCCGTGACGTGCAATAGCATTACAATCAAAAAGGCTTTTTTCAAACCTCTGGTTAGTTGGGATGAAATGCAGGTTGACGGTGAGATTTTGGAATATATGGTTGCTGTAGCAATTTAACTGTATGAGGCCAAAGCTAATTTAGAATGATTGTAGAGTAGTCTGGCTTCTCTTAATAGCCTTGAAATCCTAGCAAAAATGAAATGAAAGTCTCAGAGAAGCCAACTGACAATGGATAGCATGCTGTAAAAGCCAGAGGGCCTCTCATTCCCAACAGCTGCAAGGCAGACAGGCCCAGATCTCATCATAAACAAACTGTTACACACACACACAAACACAAACACACACACACACACACATATATTTATAAGGCATTATGGAATATATGGTAAACACTGACTGGATATTTGATAGTTTTAAAGAATTATTATTTCCTTTTGGTGTTATAAAAGTATCAATACTTTGTTTACATTAAAAAAGTAATTATATTAAGTACTTTGTTTATATTTGTTTATACTTTGTTTATATTATATTAAAAAGAGCCTTATCTTTCTGAAATATATATATTGAAATATTTACAAATAAAATACTGATGTCAGAGACTTGCTACAAAATGATCAGGAGGTGGGAGCAAGTGGGGGTATATTTCAAACAGGATTTGTTATGTGTTGATAATTGTTGAACCTGAGTGATGGGTACATGTGTGTTCATTTTACCACTATATCTACCTATATAAATATTTGAAAATGTCCATAACATATATTATTATTTAAAAAGCTCAGGCCTAGGATTTGATTGTAAATGTAGCAGAGCTAGAAAAGAGATGGGATATATGGTGTCAACAGTACCCTATGACAAAGTTAGGACTCTGATGGAAAAAGAATGGAGTCCTGACATCTGGAAAGGGAACATATGGAGGCTGAGCCTGAGAATATTATACTCACAAATTCCCCTAAATCCTCCAGGCCAACAGAAGCAATCTCTTCCACTTCTAGGCATATACCCCAAATAATTGAAAGCAGGGACTCAAACAGATATTTGTGCACTGATATTTAGAGCAGCATTATTCAAATACTCAAAGGTGGAAACAACCCAGGTGTCCACTGACAGATGAACTGATAACTAAAATGTTGTAAATACACACAACGGAATATTATTCAGCTTTAAAAAGGAATCAAATTCTGATACATGCTACAACATGGATCCATCGTGAAAACGTTATGCTAAGGGAAATAAGCCACACACAAAAGCACAAATATTGTATGTTTCAACTTATACGAGGTACCTAGGATAGTCAAATTCACAGAGACGGAAAGTAGAATAGTAATTATCAGGGGTGAGGGGGAGAAGGGAATGAGGAATTATTGTTTAATGGGTACAGAATTTCAGTTTGCAATGACGAAAAATTCCTAGAGCATTCTGGTGGTGAATGTACTTAATGCCACTGAACTATACATTAAAATGATTAAAATTCTGAATTTTGTATTACGTATATTTTATCACAACAAAAAATTACTTTTATGACATATTTTTCTTGTTCTATTTTAAGAAATTTTGCTTAGCTCAAGGCTGCAAGGTGTTCTCCTATGGGTACTTCCAGAAGTTTTGTAGTTTTATTCCATGTGTATGATCTATTTCATGTTATTTTTGTACAGTACAAGGTAAGGGTCAAAGTTCATTTATTTCTATCTGCTTATTCACTTGTTCCAGCACCATTTGTTGAAAAGTTTATCCTTTCTACGTTAAAACATCATGGCACATTAGATGAAAATCAATTTACCATATCCTATTCCATTGACTTATACGTTTATTCATACGACAATATCATGCTGTTTTGATTACTGTTGATTTACAGTTAGTTTTCAAATTACAGTTGATCCACAGTTACTTTAAGTCTTCCAACTTTGTTGTTTTTCAAATGATTTTGGCTATGTGAGTTTCTTTGCATTTCTATGTAAATTTTGAAACTAGCTTATCAATTTCCACAAAGAGCCTGCCTGCTGTGGCTCTTACTAGAATTGCATTGAACCTATAGATGAATTTGTGTAGAATCAGCATATTAATAAGATTGCATCTTCCAATCTATGAACATGGTACACTCTCCAATTATTTAGCTTTTTAAAATAGTTTTCTCTAAGCAATGCTTTAAAATTTTTAATGTAGAAATTGTACATGTATATTTTTAGACTTTACCTAAGCATCTCATGTTTGGGGATGCAATTTTCAATTTTCAATTGCTGGTTTATAAAAATGCAACTGAATTTTGCATATGATCTTGTATCCTGCAAACTTGCTTAACTTACTTAACGGTTCTAAGATCTTTTTGGAGATTTCTTAGGACTTTTTAAGTGCACAATCATATTGTTTACATTTAAAACAGTTTTATTTCTTCATTTCTAATCTTTATGACTTTTACCGCTTTTCTTTGTCTTCTCAGTGGCTAGATTCCCCCACTAAATTGTTGAATAGAAGTGGTAGGAGTGAACATCTTTGCTTTGTTCCTGATTTTAAGGGTAAAAACTTAGTATTTCACAAATCATATGATTTTAGCTGTAGAAGTTTTCATTGATGCCTTTTGTCAGGCTCAGGAAGTTCCCTAAAAGAACTTCCTAGTTTGCCGAATATTTTTTATCATAAATAGGTATGGGAATTTATCAAAGGATTTTTCAGCACATATTAAGATGATACTATGGTTTATAGCTAAGGAGCCAGTAGGAATGCACTGACATGCCCGAACCATTGCAACTTAGACTGGTAGAGTGAGAAATAAGAAATGAAAAAAGGTGGGCAAAATAGCAACTAGGAAGGAGCATGCTAGCAGAGGGCACGGTGAGGACAATCAAGACAGAATTTGAAGGACAGAAGAATGACTTCAGAGATGACAAATTTTAAGTTAGGAAACATGGAGGCAAAACTCAAATTGGTGTATAGATGTACTGATTTGCATAAAAGATTTAGAAATATGAAAGGAAGAAGAAAGTAGGTCTACAAGCACGTAAGGGTCATGACATCCTAGATTTTAAAAGCACTTTGTAGTTTATCTAATTTATTGACCCATTATATGTTTGAAAGTTTCCACAACGTATCAGTCCAGAGCACATTTATTACACATGAGCACCATTAGTGATAGAAATTCCCTTATGATTTTTTATATATTAAATATCTATATTGCTTCTATTTACTAGGTATTATTATACTCTTTGACACCAAGTAGAACTCATTTGACAGCCTGAAATAGAGCCGCTTTGAGAATACTTAAGAATAATTAAAGAAATAAAATTAGTAGAACTTTGGTGTGAGGAGTGATGATAGGAAAGAGTAAAAAGCAAAGTTGAATGACCTAACGTCAATGGTTAGGTTGATACATTATCCTCAATAAGAAAGATAAGGGGCTTCCTTGATGGCGCTGTGGTTGAGATTCCGCCTGCCAATGCAGGGGACACAGGTTCGAGCCCTGGTCCGGGAAGATCCCACATGGGATATTGGTTGGTCCCACGCAACCAAGCCCGTGCACCACAACTACTGAGCCTGCGCTCTAAAACCCACAAGCCACAACTACTGAAGCCTGTGCATCTAGAGCCCGTGCTCCACAACAAGAGAAGCCACCGCAATGAAAAGCCCGCACACTGCAACGAAGAGTAGCCCCTGCTCGCTGCAGCTAGAGAAAGCCCGCGTGCAGCAACGAAGACCCAACTCAGCCAAAAATAAATAAATAAATAAATAAATAAATAAATAAATAAATAAATAAATAAAATAAAAAAGATAAAAAAACTTTTTGGTTAGAGGTGGTAGTTGCCTTTTCATAGTAGTAGTACTATTACTACTACTGTTGTTGTTGTTTAGAATTTGTTAATCTCGGAATGCCTGAAGAACAATCATACAAGCTGTCCAGAAAGTGACTAGAAATTTGAGTATTGCCCATCTTCACTTATTACCGAGTGATGAGTGCACTTCTTGGACAATTTGATACTTTAATACTAATGTTTCAACATCTCTGAAAAAGGAATTAGTAACACCTACCTCACAGGGTGATTGTAAGAATAAAATTAATTAACATGTAGAAAGTGCAGAGACCACTTTACATAACCACTATTTTTATTACTGTAAATAGCAAAAATATTTAGGAAAATATATGTAATATAAATGTAAGTATTATGTGATATACTATATATAGTAGGAAGTATATGTATTTTAAATTATTTTGGAGCGTTAGGAAAATTACGGATTCATGTCAAATTTCTTTCCAATATTTTTGACAGCCAAATTGACTCATTTATTATTTGATAGGATAATCATTGGTGCAATTTACAAAGTACAATAATTTTTGTTTCTTTTTCCAGGCATGTGGGGAGCTTGTATCTCCCCGCCACTGAGTTTGTAACTGAACATGTGAGTTGCTTTAGCTGTACAAATATGAGTAAAACATGATGTGTTCTTACCAAGCTGAATCACCATCCTCTCTCTGTCCCTGTACCATTGCCTCAACCCTAGAATGAGGATGGCCTCTAGCTATTCCATATAGTGGGAGCAAAAACTAAATCTTGATGATATGTCACTAATAATTTTTAACCTGCAGAATAATCTCATCTATCTTTATTACTACAGAAATGTGTACCTAGAAACGTAGTACTGCCATAACAAAACCTTAAAATAAAGACTGGGAAGTGGATGGTGAGGAAACTGTTATCAGAGGCTATCAGAATTACAGTTATGTGGCATCTAATCATCTGATAAAATTGTGGCCAGATAATCTGGAAGACAAATTATATACCTTGTGAGTTTGTAGATCAAGAAATAAAGATTAAAAAAAAAAAAAGAATGCAAGTGTGTGTGTCGGTTGTTTGATGCTACCTCTGATAAAGTACTACAAGAAAGAGACTGGCTCTGAACAGGATTGGCTGGTTTGCAAGCAGAAATAAAAGGGAAGACTGAGAATCCAGAAAGTTGGATACTTGTAGGATTAGAAGAGGAAACTGCTTTTTAACACTAATTGGCAAAATATACATCTGAGAAGGGCTTTGAGGGACAAAGGCCAATTAAAACCCAGTCTTGTGACAGAAATCAAATAAGGGTATTCCCTCCATATGCACTATTACCATCTTTGAACAAATTAAGATCTTTCAGAGAAAAGCCCCAATTAAAGCTTTGACACCCAGTAAATCCTTTCAATTGGACAAAATAACTCAAGAAAAAGAGAATAAAATTATGGCTCACCTACCGGAAGTTGATAAGCTCAAGAAATAAGTAATTAAGCTGAAAGAGGAAGACATGGGGGTGAGAAAGTCAAGAAATATATCAAATCTAATAAGCAAGTACAGAAATGGACTGTGTATATGGCTTTTAGAGCATAGAACTGATTAGAATTAAAGAAATGATAAGCCTATGTGTTTCTTAAGAGAACGTTACTGCAAAAGAATCAGAAAATTTTATGATTGTTTAAGACTCAAAGATATCCTTGGCATCTCAACCTTTCCAGGGGCAGCATATTGAGAAAACTTCAAAGACCCCCAAGGAGAGATATTCTCCAATGCTTATTTCAAATGTGTCTGAGGGGGATAATGGAAAAGAAAATATCTTCAAAGCTTGTACCTAGAGACCGTGGAAAGCAATGAACTGGACACACCTTCCCAATATATATATAAAATATTGCTGTGGGACATATCATTTATTTACCTGTTTTATTAGTTCATAGGTCATAGGTCTCTGGATCAAGACTGGCCATGTGTGGATCTGATGTAAAGATTCTCACACATCGCTCAGAAATTCTGAAATTTCCACCAAATAATGATAAGATGGGATTTTTTAGACTTTTTACCTTGAAAAGGTGTCAGGGAGATGTGTGCATTTTTTTATGCAAGAAGAAGAATAAACCAAATCTTTGGTAACCATCAGGACAGAGTGTGATAATCATTCATGCTCTTCACTAATATTTCTTGTTCTCTCTCCAGATATTCGTCAAGATTGCATTTATCAGCCCCCTTGGAGTTGAAACCACGTGAGTTGTTTTAGCTAATAAAATGTGAGTAGAAGTGATTTGTGCCACTCTCAAGCAGAAGTTTTAAGAAGCTTTAAAAGCAGTAGGAGATGTTGGTCAAAAGGTACAAACTTCCAATTAGAAGATGAATAAATTCTGGGGCTCTAATGCATAGAATTGTGATTATAGTTAACAATCATGTATTATATACTTGAAAGTTATTAAGAAAGTAAATCTTTAGTGTTCTCACCACAAAAAAGAAATGGTAATTATGTGACATCATGAAGTGTCAGGTTATGGTGGTAATCATTTTGATATATATATATATATATATATATATATATATATATATATGAAATGAACACATTGTACATCTTAAATATACACAATGGTATATGTCAATTATATCTCAATAAAGCTGGAAAATTTTTTGAATATTAAAATTTTTTTTTAAAATAGGAGATTCACAACTTTGCCAGAGCAACCCTAATGTTTGAGACAATGGATGCTGCATCAGAGTTTGTCCTGAGTTGAGATGATGTGTAGTAGAGTTCCCAGCCAATCCACCAAGCACATGGAACATCAGTGAGAAATAAATTTTTGTTTTCTAAGTCGTCAAATTTTGGAGGTTGGTTTTACTGCAGAATAACCTAGCCTACCTAATTAATTAATTTCAGTTAAGGCACTAATTGATAGCTTTAATCTCCTTTAGAGACAGTGGTGACTTATTTATAATACAGTATCAGATAATTTAAAAACAGGAAAGTTATATATACACGCATATTAATTCAGAATTATCTTCAGATGATGTTTGTATTCCTCCCTCTAGAAATTACTAAAATATTTCATTTATAATATTTACTTGAATTAAAATGATTTATTTCCAGGATTCAGGCTAATTAAAAAATTTTTTTACTTCTAGTCTAATAAAATTGCATGTATAAATGAACTTATTTACAAAACAGAAATAGAGTCACAAATGTAGAAAATAAATTTATGGGGTTACCAGAGGGGAAAGCGGGAGGGTGGTAGTGGCAGAGGGATAAATTGGGAGATTGGGACTGACATATATACACTACTATACGTAAAATAGATAACTAATAAGAACCTACTGTAGAGCACAGGGAACTCTACTCAATACTTTGTAATGACCTACATGGGAAAAGAATCTAAAAAGAGTAGATATATGTATATGTATAACTGATTCACTTTGCTGTATACCTGAAAGTAACACAACATTGTAAATCAACTATATTCCAATAAAAAAACAAACAAAAAACAAACCAAAAAATTGCATGTATAGAATTAGATGTTCCTTATACTCATTATAGAAATTATCTGAAAATCATCAAGAGCACATACTTCTAAAAATTACTTTGTATGTTATTACATATACCAGTAACAAAATGACATCAGACTCACTGCTGATAGAAAACATTAATCAGGGAATGCTTAGGATGATGTTGAAAATAATGGTAAATTCTGATGGCAGTAGTTAAGATTGGTTTATTAGTTTCTAAAAAAAAGTACATATATGACTTGTCTGAGCATGACCTATGACCCCAATGGGCCAGTTAGAACAAATATATAGGTAGGTGAAGAAAGGGGAGAATGATGATACAGAAGTCAAGGGGGCACAGGATTTACCTTTGGCAAATGCTGTGTTTCACTACATCCCTGCCCATTACATCAGATGGTAGGTTGTCAAAATGATAAAGAGGCAGAATTGGTAAAATCTTAGGTCTGGGAGTTAGGTAATGAGTATATGTAAAATGCAAAGAGTAAATATATTGTCTTTGCAACATTTTAACAATATTGTGAATAAATATTGAGTTAATACTATTAAAGTATATTATTCTAGTTTATGGAATGTGGTAGGGTAGGAAGGCCTGGTATGGACCAGTATGGAGCATGGTGAAGTAGAAAGAGCACAGGATTTGATTAAAAAATCAGAATCTGATTTCAATTCTGATTCTGCTACAAATTGACCATATGTCCTTAGACAAGTTACTTACTCTCTTTTAACCTTAGTCTTTCATTCGTCAAATAGAGCTAGTAGTACCTACTTCACAATGTTATTGGGTAAATTACATGAGATAGACTAAATGAATAAGGAAATATAGACTAAATAAATAAGGAAATACCTAATAAATGATAATTGCTTGCCTTTTAACTAAATCTTTATCCCTTTGTTAGGGACAGAAGTTACACTGAACTGAATAGTACCTCCTGCCCCAAGTTCATCTCCACCCAGAATCTCAGAATGTGACCTTATTTGGAAATATTTTCTTTGTAGATATAATCAAGTAAAGATGAGATTATACTGGATTAGGGTGGGTCCTAATCAAATGACTGGTATCCTTATAAGATGAGGAAAATTTGGACACACACAGAAGAAAGATGGCCATGTGAAGATGGAGGCAGAGATTGGAGTTATGCTGCCACAAACCAAGCAATGCCAAGAATAGCCAGCAACCACCTGAAGCTATGAGAAAGACAGAACAGATTCTTCCTCAGATCCTCCAAGAAGCAACCAACCCTGCCAACATCTTCATTTCAAATTTTTGGAGTCCAGAACAGTGAGAGAATAGAATAGAATTTCTGTTGTTTTAAGCCACCGATTTTGTGGTAATTTACTAGGGCAGCCCTAGGAAACTAATATAGAGGGCATAAAAATACGGAAAAAAACACATTTAACTCTGAATTCTTATTGATCTACTAAAAGGGTGGTACAGGCAGTAAATTAGTTATAAATCCATCTGCTTTGGAAAAAATGAAAGTTTGGAAAAATCTAAAAATTAATTTTAAAAGACAATAAAGGAAACAGTTCCAATTGGACTACTGTCTCTCTTTTGGAAAGTTGTCAGCCAGGAATTTCAAATTTATATAAAGAAAATATATTACGTGAACTCTTTGAGTATTCCTAGTTGAATATTTCTGGGTGAAGTCCAGTCATTCAATTTTCTAATTTGTAAAATGTGCAGATATGGGGAGCAAAGGAGCAAAAAGAGATGAGGTATTACAGTTGATAGATCATTCTAATTTGAATGAATAACTTTGTTCATTCAACAGATATACAGTGCTACTATATGCTAGGCACCGGAGGTATAATTCATACCCAATCTCTGAGGAGATTACAACATGCAATCAAAGACAGACTTTAAACAATTAAGCAAATAAATGGATGGATACATACTAATATGTGTGAATTAAAGGAAAATGCAAAGAGCTATAAGAAAATATAAGAGGTGGACTTATTCAGGGGAGAATTCTCTTCAAAGGGATATGGGACATGTTATACAAAGGGTGAAAAATAATTAACTAGGTAATGGGGCAGATATGCAAAGAACAATCTCTTTAGGAAGCACAAGCAAAGGTCCTGAGGTTGGAAGCTGTATGGTTCAAAGATAAAAGTGATGGAAGGCTAGAATAATTGTATAATGAAAAGCTGGGTGGTGGATGGGGGATTCTGAGTGGTGATAGTGGACAGTGGCATAGGATGTGGCCAGATCCTGCAAATCAATTTAAGGAGTTTTAGGTTCATCCTGACAGAAATGGGAAGGCATTAAAGGATTTTAGTGAGGAAATAAAATGATCAGATTTGCATTTTAAAAGATCATCCTGGAAGATGCTAAGAATTCTACACATTATGTATTTTATTCATAAATAACCATTCAACCATTCATTCCACTAATATTAATTGAGCATCTATGCGACAGTACTCTTCCTTGGAATACATAGTCCCTTCGTGCATGATACACCATAATGTGTGTATAAAGCACTGGGTGTGTGTTTTGCATATATTACAAGAATATAAAAAATAAATATTAATAAAGCTTTTTCTCCAGAAATCTGCAACCAACAAAAGCCAGAGCATTATTTCTCAAAATTTAAGATATACGAGCATCACCAAAAGGGTTCAATAAAACACAAATTGCTGGGCCCTATCCCCAGGTAAGTTGCCAGTGATGCAGACGCTGCGGACCTGGGATCATACTTGGAGAATCACTGAGCTTGAACTGTAACCTTAAAAATCACTCCCTACTCTCTTTAAATTCAACATTAACAAAAATGGTTAAGATTTCAGGATAGTGCCCCTTAAACTATAATGTACATGCAAATTGCCGTTGAACGCTATTCAAAAACGGATTCTGATTCATTTATTCTAGGGCGGGGCCCAAGATCCTGCAGATCTAAAATGCTCCCAGGTGATGCTAATTGCGCTGTTCCATGACAAAGCAATGTCTACTGCAGACCACACCGACTCAGAATCTGTATTTAAACAAAAACTCCAGATGATTCCCATGCACTTTTAAGTATAATAAGCACTAGTTCTCAAACTTGGCTAGACATTGGGAATCACCTGGAGAGAGGTGAAAAAAATATCGATTCTTGTGTCTTACCAAGAGAATTCCTTACTTGTTTGGTACTGGGTTCAGGCTGGGCCATGGGGTTTTTAATGCTCTCCAGGCTATTTTAATATTCATCAAAGTTTGAGAATCATTCTTCTAAAGTCTTGCCACTTGAAGCGTAATCTGTGGTGGGTAGCTTCGGCATCACCCGGGAGTTTGCTAGAATTGCAGAATCTCAGGTTTCACCCCAGATACAGTGCATCTGAATTTTCCTTTGAACAAGATCCTCTGGTGCTTATTAAAGCTCGAAAGTGCTGTTCTAAAGCTGCACTGCCCAATACCAAGAGAGTAGCTACTAACCACACGTGGCTATTTCAATTCAAGTTAATTACAATGTAAAAATTAAAAATTCAGTTCCTCAGTCTCACCAGCTACATTTCAAGGGTTCAATAGTCAAATGTGGCCAGAGGCTACCATACTGGACAATGCAGATAGAGAACATTTTCATCACAGCGCTAAGTACTATTGGAAAGCGCTGCGGAGAGTATCGCCTGCTTGTATTTAAAGTCATTGGGCAAAGGCACGTTTAAAATAGATATAGAAAGCTGAAGATAGATTGTAGTATCTGAAATAGATACCCATGGAAACAGATTCATACGTCTTTATAAAAAGCACATTATAAGTAACTGAAATTATTCCTTAAAATTCTGACCTTGCTTAGAGATCACTAACGAAACTCCTATGCTTCAATCGTACAGAGTAATTATTTTTTACGAAAGTATTACATATAGGTTTATGGGAAGAGAAAAGTTTTCCTGCTTTATATTCTGAAAAGGCTATTTCTTTCCAGCCCCCATTCATGCTAAAGGCATCTCTGAACCGAGCTCAGTCAGCTCTGCTCTTACAAGATGCTTCAGGGAATAGGAATTTACTCCCTCTGCTTAAGTCAGGAGGATAACTAGGAAGCTTGCTGATTTAATTTTTGAGAAAGGTCTTGACGTTTTGCCTCTATTTGCAAAAATGTCCTCAGGGGTTGAGTGACTCACCAAGCCAGCCATCCTCGCCATCCCAGGTATGCAACTGGGGGCACGCTTTTCTAACACGCCACCACTGATCGCTGCCAGGGTTGTAACTCCAGACATGCTCATATTTCTGGAATGAAGGATGTTTGGAAGTCCTCCTTCCCTTTTAATTGTGAAATCCGAAATGGGGACAATTTGTTTTAAGACACCCTGAGGCATTCGTAACGTAGTATTATTTAGAGTTTGACAGTAAATGATCTGCTGTTTAAAAATTCCTTTACCAGGAAGGCTTTCATTCCATCCTGATGCTTTGGCTTCCAGTTTACCAGTAAATCTGTTGTTTGCTTTGTGCTGAAGCACGTTGCTGCTCAGGAGCAAAATTAAATAATGAAGTATGTTAAGAAATTTTATTTTAAACAGACAATTTATAAAAAGTGAGTTTTCTGTGGGTTTTATATTAAAAGGACTATTAAGTTCTGATATTAGAGTGTAAGTGGGAGAGGAACCTGAAAGAAGATAACTTTTCTAACACAATGATCACTTTACATCCTTGTACTTTATAATATTTAATAAACCCAAGTAGGTAAGAGAGATGATTTGGGCTTATTAAATGTAACTTTACTTAAGTTATTCCTTCAAATTACACAAATATACTAAACATTTATAGACCAAACCTTAATGGGAATTTTCACATTTTAGATAAATACTACAAAACAATGCACAAAGACATAAAAATATTTACTGAAAGATATGTATGCTCATACATTTTCAAAGGTTTTGCTTTGCCCTTTTATAGAGGTATGCATACAGAATGGGAATGAGTTCTATGTTTATACAGTAGGTGTAGAGTCTGATTATACCATTTTAATAAATATTCTCTTCTTTATGGTATACATGTAATGTGTAATAATTACATAATTCATAAAAATTAAAATACTGCAAAGTGATATAAGAAGTAGCGATCTTGCTGGATTATCCTTTTTTTCCATACCTCGAATGATTCTGATTTTCACTAGGCAGGAAATTTGGAAGAATGAATGTTTCAAATCCGGAATGTGATTTTCCAAATAAACTGATGCCTTACTGATACTAAAACTGAGCAGGGCCCTGCCTTCCTGTGTCCCCTGTTTCTCGTTTGTAGGGAATAGACTCCAGGCTCCATGACCTTCCCTGAGTCATAAAAAGCAGATTCGAACAGTTACTACTCAGGGAAGGGAGGGTGTGCAGAGGAAAGTGAGGAGCAGTCAAGAAACAATAGTGCAGCCTTGGGGCAGGGTCCTGGTTCCACCTCAAGGGATACACATAACAATATCTTTTAAGCTCTTTTGCAGAACTAAAACCCCTACCAAATGGAAGACGTTCCAGAGAGCAGGTCACAGTTTGATAACCTCGAGAAGCTCATCAGGAGACCATGTGACACCAGATTAAAGGAACCACAGAAACTCATCAGGAGACCACCAGAGGCCAGATTAAAGGAGTGCAGGCCCTGCACACACCCTGATCCTTATCAGCAACCCTGCCCTTGAACCATT
The DNA here is from genome assembly GCF_028021215.1 of Eschrichtius robustus. Lineage (NCBI taxonomy): Eukaryota > Metazoa > Chordata > Mammalia > Artiodactyla > Eschrichtiidae > Eschrichtius > Eschrichtius robustus. The sequence continues at coordinate 25,128,917 of NC_090845.1, forward strand.
GCTATAAAACTCCTCACCAAACCCTCCCAGGTTGGGACACACAGCTTTTGAGGCACGAGCCCACTGTGTCCTCCTTTGCCTGACAAAGCAATAAGCCTATTCTTTTCTATTTCACCCAGAACTCTAGCTCTGAGATTCAATACGGCACCTGTGCACAGAAGCCGAGTTTTCAACATCAGTACCAGATATTTCGTGAAACTCAGCTGACTCAACCATCACTGACTACTCAACAATGTTTCCAACATATGGAGAAAGGACTTCAAGGAAATGATCATACTGCTTAACCACTGTTTCCAAATAATAATATGCCAACCTAGTTGTGGGTTGAAGCCAAAATCTGCTCTAAGCTTGCAAATAGTGTTGCCTACATTTCTAAAACTTAACCATTTCCTCTCAGGTTGAAGGAAATAGATCTGTTGGGTTTTTTGACATTATTGTGTGTTTGCCATGGGAATTTATTGCACATACCTCTAAAGTAGGTGAAGGCAAATTCCAAGTTTATCTGAAGATTAAAATAAGCTGAAAGTTGTCTTGTCCATAGTCCCTTGGCTCTAGTAATGTTTTTTATAGGGAAGTGGAGCTGAGTGGCACAAAGCCAGATGCCTGGATCTCATCTCATAGTCACTGAGGAAGTTCATGAGTAATAAAAGTGAACCACGAAGAGGAAGTCATTAAAAAGAGAGGTTACTGATAGAAGCATTTTGTTGAAAAGCAGTAAGTATAGGGAAAGGGAGGTGAGAGACACTACAAAATGAAAAGAGTAGCTAGAAATTTTGGACAGTTAAATCATCATTACTAAAAATTGCCACAGAAAAATGATAGATTGCATAGTTACACATTCAAATATATATCAGTGTGAAATAAAAGTCATAATTTTACAGCAAGACAAGAGAAATTTAAACAAAAAATCTCTGCCCTTTGGCCTCCTCTCTCCCTGCCCTGTGCATTGTGTATCTGCATTATGCATCGGCCAGACCTCCCCCATTGGCAGGAACACCTGCTCAACTGAAAAGAGCAACACTGTCTTAGCATCAATGAGTCAACTCCCTAAAAGATAACATTCCTTCCTGATCTTGTAAGGGGTCACATGACCCATCATGATGCCACTTAGATCTGGATTATGTAAACTATCTACATAATACGTTATTTGATGTATAGCCCTATGTCTTAAAAAACTTATATAACTGTGCCTTGACTTCTAATGGGTAGAACAGTTCTCAGAGCTTTCTGAGATACTCACACAGGTTATAATGCTCAAATCTGGCTTGAATAAAATTTTCCATTTCTTTCTAAGATCGACTGATTAATTTTTCATCGACATTAGCAATACTCTGTAATAAGGTATGTTACAAATTTCAACCATTTTCTTGATATTTAGATGACTGTCTTGTGTCTTACAGAGGGGCAAAACCTGGTTGGGTCAGTACAGGGGTGCAAAATTTGCTACCTCAAATGTGTCTCTGTATGAGGATTAATTTAGGCTGATTATTTTTAAGAAACAGAAGACTCAGGAAGTTTTTCTTGTTACCTCCTTTTTAACTGCCTAAAAATAATTAGATAAAGGGCCTGTTCCTGGAACAGAGCTATCATCAGAGATATCTGCAAAGAATGTAGGTTAGGTGTGGTCGGGGAAACTCTGCAGGGCCCAGAGGTCAGAGTCCACTTTGGGTCCCATTATCTCTGCCTGGTCCAGCAAACATTTGTTTATGAAATGTTTGCTTTTCCATCTCCATGTGAATTGCCTTCCTCCCCTATGAAGTCCCAAAACACTACCACAACATCCTCTTTGGTCTTTAGCTGAAGGTGGTATTTAAGGTGAGGGTTTTGGTCATTTTGGCAAGTTACTCAGTTCTCCTGGGTCTCTCCCATGTATACATGTTAATAAACTTTTGTTGAGATTTTCTCCTGTTAATCCGTCTCATGTCAACTGAATTCTTAGCCCAGCCAGAAGAACCTAGAGGGTAGAGGAAAGTTTCTTCCTCCCTGACACCAGTAATATAACAAAGTGAAATGATAAGAACTGTGTTGATCTAGGGAATGTGGATAAGTATAGAGAAATCAGAAACCAGGACACATACACAGAACTATAGGTGGTTTATCATGAATGGAGCATAGAGGTGTGAGAAGTGGCAAGACATAACTGGAGAGATAAGCAAAGACTAGATTTTAAGGAATGTAGATACCATGCTAAGGATTTTGTACTTTATCCTTAAAGATATAAGAAGGAAATGATCATGGTATATATTTTAGAAAGATCATGATAGTCATATTATACAGAATTATTTTGTCCTCAGGAGACTGAGGTCTAGGGATCATATGTCCAAAGCAGGGATCTGGCTAATATCAAAACTGGAATTCAAACTCATCAGACTCACTTCTGGTTCACTTTAGGATGCAGCTATTGAAACCAAGCAGGACCCTGTGGGGCTCCAGCATGGAAGTCTTTCAAACTGTTGCTAATCAGGGAAGGGAGGGGATGCAGAGACAAAGGAGGAGCAGCCAAGAAACAGTACAGTAGTGCAGCCTTGGGGCAGGGTCCTGGTTCCACCTCAAGGGATACACGTAACAGTATCTTTGAGCTCTTTACAGAACTAAAAATCCCAACAAATGGAAGATGTTAACATTCTTCATTCCAGAGAAGACCACCCGAGTCCTGATTAAAGGAAACAGAGAAGCTCTAGGAGACCACCTGAGACCAGATCAAAGGCGTGCAGGCCCTGCACAAACCTTAATTTTTATCAGCAACCCCGCCCTTGAACCATTGCTATAAAACTCCTCACCAAATCCTCTCCGGTTGAGACACACAGTTTTTGAGGCATGAGCCCACTGTGTCCCCCTTTGCCTGGCAAAGCAATAAAGCTATTCTTTTCTACTTCACCCAAAACTCTGTCTCATAGATTTGATTTGGCACCGGTGCACAGAGGCCAAGTTTTTGGCATCATAATCTTATGTTGTGTGATATGATGTGATTGTTTGCATTGCAAATGCAAAGTCAAGCCAGTTTATGTGCAAAGGAACTATCTTTATTTGACTGAAGATTTTTGGAGACTTGGGTTGTATATGTATAAATATATTTAAAAAATAAATATCTAATTGGGTGTTGTATATGTTTATATGCTTAATACATGAATATTGATGATGAAGATATAGAGTATGTAAAATTGCTCAATTTCTCTCTGTGAAGTCATTTCACAAGTTGACCTTCAGAATTCATTAGCATCATTACTAATTGATTCAAGTATTGGCTTTTGTGACCTTTAGTAAGAACCTTAATTCAAATACTAAATTTAGCAGAAGCAGAACACTCTCTAAGGCAGTCTATTTTGTGTTGTTCAGTTTTAGTTATGGAAATATTCAAAATATACCAAAGTAGAGAGAATAGCATAACAAACCACCTTGTACCCATCTTCCAGCTTTAACAATTATTCACTCAAAGTCGGTATCATTTCACCTAAACCAGTGATCTTCAAAAATGGTCAGTCTTGCCCCCAAGTGGACATTTGTCAATGTCTGGAGACACTTTTGGTTGTCACAGTTGGTGGGAGGGTTAGCTACTGGCATCTAGTGGGTAGAGGCCAGAGATGCTGGTAAATATTCTACAATGCACATCCCCCCACCTTCCTATGACAAAGAATTACCCAGTCCAAAATATTAGTATTGCTGCTATTGAAATATCTTTATCTAGATCGTAACTCACTCTGTCCCTTTTCTGTATTATTGTTAGCAAACTCCAAACATCATATAAGTTCATCTATAATTTATTTAGTGTAGAACTAAAAGAAGATTAGGGGGTGCTGAAGAATTTTAAAAACAATGAGTAGGTTGTTTTCTATTTGTTTGTTTGCTTGCTTGCTTGTTTCTCAGACCCACCTAGCCAGCCCCTGATCTGCTTCATGTTCCAAAGAGCTGTCCTCTGCAAACCACATTTCTCAGTCTCCATTGCCAACTGGCTTCTTGTTAGGTTTGGCAAATGGAAGGCACTGAATGGAGAATGCTTCAGGTGACATCTCCAACAATTTCCTGAGTGGATCCAGCTCTTGCCGGCAGTCAGCTCTACTGAGTTGAATAGTGCCCCCCCACCCCCAAATTCATGCCCACCTGGAACCTGTGAATGTAACCTTATTGGGATATAGGGTCTTTGCAGATTTAATTAACTTCAGATGAGGTCATACTAGGTTAGGGTTGGCCCTAAATCCAATGACTGATGTCTTCATAAGAAGAAAGAAATTTAAAGACACAGAGGAGACGGAGACACAGAGAGAAGATGGCCACATGAAAGTGAAGGCAGAAATTGGAGTGATGCAGCAACAAGCCAAAGAATGCCAAGGATTGGTGACAACCACTAGAAGCTAGGAAGAGGCAAGGAGACTTCTTCCCTCGAGCCTTCAGAAGGAGCATGGTGCTGCTGACAACTTGATTTTGGACTTCAGGACCCCTGAACTGTAAGAGAATGAACTTCTGTTGTTTTAAGCCACGCAGTTTATGATAAGTTATTATGGCAACCCAAGGAAACTAACACACTACCCCTTCATGGTCCTAGTTCCCAGTGGGGGCACCTCTGTGATTCCAGCTTCTACTTGGAAGCCCTACTCCTCAACACTGGTATCCTTTTATTCTTTCAGCCCTACTGATGATAGTTGCCCCATACAGTTGGTAATCTCTGAGTTGCTCACCATCCTTAGTTTTAGTTCTTCTAATGTCTTTATATCTAGTTCCCTATACTAATATCTTGTAATAAACTACTTAGTGTCATTTCTGCTTTCCTTACTGGATCCTTATACATAGGGAAAATATAGTACCAAATTTAGTAATTTCTGTAGAAAGTATTATTGGGAAATACTTGTGTTTCTTTAATTTCTCTGTTAAATATATTCTATAGGCTGGCTTCTATACAAAAGGATTATTTTGGTTCTATTTAATATTTTGCATTTTTATGTACAATCTGCTATAAATCAACCTGCATAAGCATTATCATTTAGCACTTTCTATTTGGGCAATACTTTGCAAACATGAGTTGATTTTTGAAAGAAACACTAATTTTTACAGGAATATAATGCAAAACTATAAACCAGGGGGTCTGCAAACTTTTTCTGTAAATGTCCATATAGTAAATATTTTAGGCTTTGCAGGCCATATGGTCTTTACCATAACTACTCAACTCTGCTGCTATAGCGTGCAGGTAGTCACAGGCAATATGTAAATAAGTGAGCATGGCTGTCTTCCAATAAAACTTTATTTACAAAGAAAGGTGGTGGGCCTGATTTGTCCTATAGGCCATAGTTTTCTGACCTCATTATAAACTATCTAGACTTTTGAATGCATATTTTCCCATTGATATCACACATACACACCACATGCATCTGTACTGTTTTACACACAGAGAAAAAAATATAGCTTCTTTCCCTTAAGAAAGTCAACTTTTCAAAGATCTGCTAGCCTTTACTCTCTCAGTATTTCATTCTTTCAAAAGATTGATATCTTGGGAAAAGAGTCATTAGGCCGAAACATTAGACCTCTGGGATAAACCTGCAGAAAATTGATTGAAGGAACAAACCAACTAACTCTTTTGTAAAAGTCTGCCTACACTCTTATTGTGAAGGATGAATAATACCTCAACAACTGGCCAGGATTTATTTTTTTTAGTATCAAATTTTGGTCCACTCCCAGACACCCCCCAAAACACAAATCAAATATTTTAAAAAGTAAATAGTTTTGGCCACACACATATAGCAAAGAACATATGACTTATTTATATTTCCACTAGACTTAGATATTTTTAAGGCATACTCTAATTTGTTATACTGTTCTTGATATCTAACTTAGTTCCTGGCTCCCAGTAAGTTATCAAATAATATTTGTTGAATAAATGAACATATTATTCTAAGATAGTAAGATAGCTCTAATCATATGTCACGTAGAATCTAAGACTGGTAATTTTCATAAATATAGAAGTTAAAAATTGGCCTATGGAGACAGAAGATCATTTGTCTCAAAGGAGAAAGCTATAAATCTGAATGTGGAAAGAGGTGCTAACAGGTGCTAATTTACATCGAGGTCAATTCTTCTCTTTGAATTGGTTTCTCTCTGTCAGGAGCAGGCAGAGCCAATATCCACAGGCACATAAAAATATTGAGTTATGGCCTGGGGTTAACCGAGTATGACATTATGGTAGACTTCGACAGAATTTAAGGTTGAGCTCTCCTTCCAGGTGCCAGAATGTCATACAATAGTCCACCGTAACCATGCATGTAGGCAGTCCTAAACAGGCTGCTTAGTTCCTGAGTATCTAAATTTGTGACAATTTGTGAATGAATCACCATGCCCTCCATAGAACTTGGCAACTGGATCAGCGCTTCTGCATCTGGCATTGTACACAATTTGCATATTGTGGAAGTGAAACACTTTGCAGTCTCTGAAGCCCATCTCATTATGTTGTGATGAGCTCATAGCCATGTGCTTTCCATCTTTAGTTCTAATTTCAGGGCAGCCGTACTTAAAACCTAAGGACATACATACATAGCTTATGGATAATGATTGGCTAAACTGTTTTTACTTTGGTAAACTTAAGATGTTAAATTAAGAACGACTCTAACTAGAGTGGAAAAGAGGACAGGCAAAAGTTTTCCCTCCTTAATACCAATTTTTACAAAATAAAAAAATTTTTGAAATACCTGAGTTACTTTAAATGAGAAGAGTGCTGGAAATGGTTATTAGAATTTAAACTACCTCCAAAATTTACATTTAGTTTCCATAAAACACTTTTAACTATCATAAATTCATAGGAATCATGTGCTAAAAATGTGTTTCTAAACTATGACGACAATTATATTTCTTCTATTCTTTATGAAGTTTGATTTTGTTATTTAAAAACAAGAAATAAATGAGCATATGGGAGTAGGTTTTTTGTTTTGTTTTGTTTTTTGTTTTTTGGGTTTTTTTTTTCTTTTGGCAAATCTGTTTAACATATATATTTAAAATTAGGACTAAGAGAAAATTTATATATATGCCATGGTGCCAGTATCCATTACTTAGATTAGAAGACATACAAGCAGAAGAGCACATAACCATATGCTGTCCATTACTACTAGAATTCTAAATGCATGGACAACTACTGTTTGAGAAATGTATCCTAGAACCAAAGATTTTGGCTTCAACATTCAGCTCCCCTACAAACTTACTAGTTCTCGAACCTTTCTCTTAGCGAATGGTAATTTCGAGAACTGGAATTTGGAATTTAATAGGTTTATTGTGAATACACTTTTGTGATATGCTATTTCAAAATTGTTTTGAGGAAAGACTATTAATTAGGAATGTTCAGAGTATTCCCATAGTATGAGGAAAGAAGCAACATAAATATGAAAAAAATATATCTTCTACAGGCTTATGAAATATTTATCTGAATAATATCATGTGGCCAATATGCTTTGTGTCTTCACATATCCACAAATGCATTTTGATGTTTTTAAAAGTCAATAAAAACCTTGTTGATGGATTGTCACATATTTAAATTAATGTGTTATCTATTCATGGAATTATTTTGGTTTTGTGGAAAAGAAGAAAAAATATACATACATATACACATATATGTATAAAAAGCACACTTTCTTTTTACAAATTGCTTTGAAAATAAAAAGTAGAATTCAGTCAATGAACTCATGTTTTTAGTTAAATCAATTTGATTGTTTAGACTGCTAAGCAATTATTCATTTTCTCACACTGATTTTTGTGCTGATAGATGTAGCATAAAGGCCTTGATCTTGATAAAGTTCATTTTGTGAAATTGGGTTAACTTTGTTGGGCCTCTGTTTCTCCATCTCTAAAAGCAGGAGTTTAGACATGTTACTTAAACTCTTTTATCTTTAATTATAGTGTTAATTATTACCTCACAGGGATTAATTATAGAATCTCTGTCATAGAGTTACTGTGGGAATTAAATGAGATCATATAGTTAAAGCATTTAACAGTTTCTAGCACATAGCCCATGCTCAAAAAAATAACGACGTATTATCCAGGATTTTCAGTTTAGGGTTATAAAAACATAAAAGAGGAATGTTATTAAGTATGGTGCACTTGTCACAATTAATGAACCAATATTGATGCATTATTATTAACTAAATTCCCTACGTTTTTCAGAATTCCTTCCTTTTTACTAATGTCTTTTTGGATCAAACCCAGGGTACCGCAGTGAAAGCACTGAGTCCTAACCACTGGACTGCTAAGGAATTCCCACTAGTGTCCTTTTTCTTCTACTCTAGGGTCCCATCTGTGATACTAAATTACATTTAATCCTCTTGTCTCCTTAGCTTCCCCTTGACTGTGACAGTTTCTCAGACTTTCCTTGTTTTTGATGACTTTAAGATTTTGAAGAAGCACTGACCAAGCATTTTGTAGAATGCCCTTCGATTTGGATTTTTCTGATGTTTTTCTCATGATTAGACAGCATTATGGGTTTTTAAGAGGAAGACCATAGAGGTAAGATGTCTAGTTTTTTCTTATGATTACACAAAATTATAACAAAAGAAAAAGAGGAATAAATTAGCATCAGCTTTTTAAATAACTGAAAAATAATTAACCTATTTTTGAAGTTGAGAGTATCTTACTGACTTTTTCCAAGCAATGCCATACTATTTTGTCCAAAATTCAGTATAGATCAAATTCAAGATATGGAAAATACAAATTGTAATAAAATAAGGGAGTTTTTTTTTTTCTAAAACTTAATGGAAGAGGAAGTCTTTACCATATGCCTGTATAGAAAACTGTGATTAGGCTCACGTTATTTTATTTTTTAAAAGCTTACCTAGAATTAAGATACTTAATGGGTTATGTTTTTTAGTGGTGGGAGAATCAAAATTGCACAAAACTACGAGCAAATAGAGTGATTTTGAAAGAACTCAAATTTCCAAACCCTAACTTGAAAACCACATACTAAAGTTACAGATCATCAAAAGTGAACCTCTGAAGACATAACCATGGGTCCTTTGATAGCAGAAGGAAATATCCTTTGGAAAAAAAACCCTGAGGTCAGTATTTTAAAAATAAAATTACATATTATGTTTCTGGTTAAAGACGGTAAAGTGAAGCCATTTTTCACTATCTTCCATGAAATCATCCCAAATGAAGAAAATAATGAAGCAGAAATAGATAGAAAATATTTCCAAAGAAGCAATCACAACCTTCAGTCAATCACAAGTATTGAAGTACAGTCAATTCTCATTATTTGTGGTAGTTATATTCTATAAAGTCACCACAAACACTGGATTAGTGAATACTGAACCATTACTCCTAGGGGAAATACAGGGTTAGACTCCTGTGTATTTCCAGTCACAATATTTTCATCATCTGATGAATATATAACCTTGTTTTATGTATGTTTCCATTTAAAGACACCATATATATATATAAATATATATTTGATTTTTAAAAAAATTTCTTTTAATTTTAAATTGTCCTGAAATGGTAGGGCACCCAAGGAACAGTCAAAAGTAAGCTGTTTACAAGAGACATGTATAAAGCAAAAGAGTACAAAAAGTTTGAACATAAATGAATGTGAAAAAATAGGAAAATAAAGACAAAAGGAAGAATTATCAGCTAAAATAGACATTAAGTCATTATTATATTTACAATGGTTACTTCATACATAGTAAATATTTCAATTCTGAACTTGTATGGATCTACCAACATGGTTCATAATATTTAAGCAAAAAAACGTAAAAGAGTGACAAGGAGCCCTTAACAAAGAAACCAATATTTTAGAAGATTTTAACACAATTATTCCAATAAGTATTAAATCAAACAGATAAAACATAATAAATACATAATCTTTAATAAAAATGAAAGTAATTTAGAAACACATTTTGGGAAAATATGAAAAGATATTTAAAAATCTTCAAAATATTTTCAAAACTAATAGGTCAAAAATATATTAGAATAAAGATAAATCTTATAACCAAATGATAACAAAAACACTCCAAATCAAATTTGAAAGTTGCAACTAGAGCTGAGAAATTATAGGTTTAAATGCTTACACTAGAAAACCAGTCAGGATGAAGACTAATGAGCTAATTATCAAATTTAAGTGGTTATCAAGAAACAGTAGAAGAAATCTAAAAAAAAAAAAACAAAAAAAGACAAAGGGAATATATGCTGAACAATGTCAAAAGTTAATTGTGTGAAAGACAAACATTTGATGCAACTCTACTGAGATTTATCAAGGGAAAAACAGCAAAGAAATAAGCAATATTGAGATTTACTTTCAATGATAAAACCAGAGGAGCTGCACAAACTAAACAGATACTAAGTAAAACTATGCAAAACATTATGATAATAGTTCTTTGGAATTAGCCATCTGTAAAAAATCCACTTTCTTTCTGCTCAGTGGTGAATGGTGGTGCCTTCACATCTAGCCCAGGCACTTACCTAGTATTGCCCATGACTCAGTTTCATCCTGTCAATATTCATCCAGGAAAGTAAATACCAGTTCTCTGCTATAATATTGTCTATAAAGATGTAGATTACTCTAAATGCTATAAAGAACACCACTTATCTTGGCCACTAAATCTTTGTTCCTAAGCATCAACAACTCACAACAAGCTAAGTAAAGGGAATCATTCCAAAGTGGTGAGAGGGAAATAAAGTACTTCCTCTTGCAATGAAGACTAAGTCGTTCTGTTTTATCCTTCCTGCTGAGAATATCTAGAAAAGTTGGAGAAATTATGAAACAGAAACAACCGTTGGAAGACCTTGTTGATCAGCAAAGAGAAAGAGTAAACTCTGGAGATAATCCCAGATTTTGTGCTAAATTTCCCATTGAAACATTTACTAATATTTAAAGATGCAGCTAAGAGTCTGAGAAAGAGTGATTTCAGACTCCGAGGGATTTGTAAACAACAATGGAATTCAGGTCCTGCCAAAAGGAGGGGCTGGTGAAAACATCCAGAAAAGCTACAAGCTAGAGGCAAAACTGTGCTGTGAAAGGAAGCCAACAAATACAGATCTTTAAGGGAAAGCCTCATTATCTAGATCCTCAAATTATTTCTACATTATCTAAAATGAAATGTGCAGTACTAAATAAAACATAACCATGCATAAAAGAAAAAACAGAAAAAAATTACACTCAATATTTTTGAGAGAATGAGTGAACAGGAAGATATATCTCTATCTCTATTTCTCTCTCTCCAGAAGGCAGCTAAAGGAGCACATGGAAGGCAATTACAGAAAAGAACATATGAGACATGTATATCAGCAACAAAATCCAGATTGGTAAATTCTGAAACATATGCTAGTAAAATGATTAAACTTAAAAGACAGAGAAAAGCCCCTGTGGACCTCCAGGTAAAAAGAATGTCACTTACAAAGGAAAAAAAAAACAAGTTTAAATCTGACTTCTAGACAACAACACACAAAGTAAAGCAACAGAGAAGCAATATTTCCAAGGAATATAAGAAAATAAGATGAGAATCAAGGAGTTTATATGTTGCCGATGTGTCCTTCAAGTACAAGGCTAAAGAAAAACATAGTTATACATACACGCCAGACTCAGAGGGTTCTGTATTGTCCTTATAAACACTTCCAAATCTACTATATTCATGTAACTAGAGAAAAGGCTTCATAAACCCATTGATGACAGGAGATACTTCAGAAAGATGACTACTAGTGAACATTAAATGGATATAATGGTTGGTTTAGATCAAGGACGCACACAATTGGAGGTAAGAACTGAAGACTCAAATATAAATGTTATTTGTTCCATCAAATAGATGTAATGGAATCTTAAAAATTGAGGAGAATTCAAATGTAGAATAAGCACACTGTGTGCATTTAGATAATATGTGGGTAGGAAGGAATAACATTTAAAGCTCACAAACCAAAGATATGACTAAATAAGGAAAAGAAAAATAATAGCATTACATTAGAATATTAGTTTAAGGTAACAACTAGGAAATATTCTAAACCTTTGTAAGTCCAAAAAGAAGACCCAAATGAGGAGACCAGAGAGTGAAATACCACATATTAAACATAATATAGAGCAATTTAACAGAGCTGAATCTAATTTTATCAGCCATATCAGCCATCCTAATAAAAGCAAATAGGCTTGACTCACCTATTAAATGGAAATTATTTTCAGAGTAGCTCATAAGGCAAAAGCCAAGTCTATGCTGAAATCAAGAGATATAACTTTTAAAAGGTGATTCAGAAAGGCTAAATATAAAGGGATAAGAAAAAGCATGTCAGGAGACTGAAAAAAAGGTGGAAGTGGTGTTTGTGATCTTGATATTTGGCAAGGCAGAATTCAGGTCAAAATAATCACATACCAAAAAAAAAAAAAAAAAAAGAACACAGTAGAATTCTAAAGTCAAATTCACAATGTAGACATAATAGCTATGAATATCTATGCACTAAATAACATACCTACACACAGCAGAGATTACATGAGATACTAGGAATAATAGAAACACACCAAAAACATGAGTTCTTAACACACTACTTTCAAATCAAGACAAGTGAACTGAAAATCACTAGATACAAAAGACCTAAGCACACTAATTATTAAAGTCTAATGGCGTATACATAAAACTTTTCACTCCAATAATTGAGGATGCACATTTTTTCTCAAGTGGATTTGGGACATTTATGAGATTAATTGGGTCAGAAAGAAAAGTTCAATGCATATAAATAATATGAACAGTATACTTGGTTCACAATTCAATATGTAGAGTCAATATATTTTTAAAAAGACAATTCTATTTGGAAATTAAAAAACTCAATACTGCATTTTAGATTTTATGGGATACAATTAAAGCAGTGATGGAATAGTCACACCCTTAAATATTCATATCAGCATAAATGAAAAAGATGAAAACACATTAATTACATATCCCACTCAAAAAGCTAATAACAACAAAATAAAGTAAAAGAGAGCAAAGGAAGGAAATAATAGGGCTTACAACAGAAATTAATGCATTAGAAACCAGAAAAGTAGTACTACTTATAAAGGAATATCTTATTTCTGTGAAAAGTTAATGAAACAGATATCTTCAGCTAAACTAACCTAGAAAAAAAGTACAATTCACAGTAAGTTTGAAATAACGACTGAAACAGAGGACATCATTTGCAAAACTCTTTTCAAGTAAACTTGAAATTGTCTGTGAAATGGATGATTTATCAGGAAATATAATTTACCAAAATGTATCCCTATAGAAAAAAATTCCAAATTAATTTTCATGGAAGAAATAGAGAGGGTTATCAAAGAACTGCCCTCTAAAAAAAAAAAGGAGCAGGGTCAGTTGTTTTAAGAGAAATCCTTCTACACCCTCAAAGAGCAGAGGCTGCTAACTTTACCTAAACTCTTCCAGAGCATAGACAAAGAAGGAAAATTTATAATTAAAGAAATTTGGGGTTTTATTTATTTTTTATTGTGATAAGAACACTTAACATGAGATCTAACCTCTTAAACTTTTATGTGTACAATACAGTATTGTTAACTCTAGTCACTATGTTGTACATCAGATCTCTAAAACTTAATCATCTTGCATAACTGACACTTCATACCTTGTTGATTTTCTATTTTCTATATAGTAGTGTGTATATGTTAATCCCAAACTCCTAATTTATCCCTCCCCCTCCCCCATTTCCCCTTTGGTAACCATAAGTTTGTTTTCTATGTCTGTGAGTCTAATTCTGTTTTGTAAATAAGTTCATTTGTATCATTTTTTTTAGATTCCAAAAATCAGTGATATCATGATATTTGTCTTTCTCTGTCCATGTAAATAGTGCAGCTATGATCACTGGGGCACATGTATCTTTTTGAATTAGAGTTTTTGTCTTTTCTGGATATATGCCCAGGAGTGGGATTGCTGGATCATATGATAACTCTATTTTTAGTTTTTTAAGGAACTTCCATACCTTTTTCCGTAGTGGCTGCATCATTTTACATTCCCACCAACAGTATAGGAGGGTTCCCTTTTCTCCACACCTTAAGAGGGTAAATCTTATGTGTTCTCACCACACACACACACAAAAAGAAAATGGTAATTATGTGAGGCGATAGATATGTTAATTAGCTTGACTGCGGTGATAATTTCACAATGCATACGTACGTAAAAACATCAAGTTGTACACCTTAAATGTATACGTTTTTGTCAATTTTACCACAATAAAGCTGAGGAAAAGAATATCTAGATACGTGGGAAAACTACAAGCAAAGCAGAAAAATTGCAATGCAAAATTTAGGGTAAATTTCTGCTTCTAGCCATGATGGAATAATAGCGACCAAAATAATCATTTCACTTTAAACATCTAAAAAAATGGACAAAATACACAAAACAAAAGTTTTCAGAAATTGAGCAATTCACAGCACAGGACAGCAATCCCTGAGACAGGAAACCAATTAGGTGACCCTTAGGATTGCCCCAGTTTACTGCATAGAGTGAATATCCAGGCTGCAGTTCACAGGAGCTTGAGGGGAGATACCTAAGAACCAGATAGGCTAGAGTTTACAAGTCAGAGTACTAGTGAAGAAAGATCTGCACAGAAAGAAAATAACCACACAGAGAAAAAGCTCAAGAGAATTGCAGAGGGTTCCATGGGAGCCCTCAGCTGTGGACAGATCAGTGCCTGAAAGGGAGGAAAGAACCACTGGAAAGAAGCAGACAAAACTATTACCAAAGCTTATCAAGGGCCAGGAGGAGTTTGTGTTCTTCAGCAATAAAGAGAAAAAAATCTTGAATATTAAAAGTCTAGAATACTAAGAAGCGTATGTTCTTAGTAGTATTTTAAGTTGGATGGTTGATTTTATATATATATATCATAATATAGTATGTAACATATTATTGATATTATTGATTATATTGATACTATGTTGGTTACACTGATATTGAAAATAATATCTATATATAATATAGATATCCTATATAGTTATATATATAATATATATATCTCCTTTGTCCTGTTAAATACCCACTGATATTGAAAATAATATCTATATGTAATATAGATAGCCTATATAGTTATATATTATATATATATTATACCTCCTTTGTCTTTTTAAAATTAAATGTGTTCATTTTTAGTTTATGGTTTTTATTAATGGAGATTTTTGTAACTGAATTTGACAGTAAGGACATGTGAATGCCATTTCATTAATCTAATGAAATAAGAAAGTCTGTAATTTCTTCTTCTAGCCCTGTATTTCTTGGCAAATCAACAGAGAAGGAAGGAAATCTTAGAAACAGCTGAAGTTGTAATTGTCCCAAATTATTTTTTTCAGTTTCTACCTTGTTAATTTTGGGGGAAGAACAATTCTATATTGGAAAAGATTTCCTTCGATCTGACCCTGCATCACCTGCCTGTAATGTCTCCTTCGTATTCTGGCAGGGAAATGAGGATCAGTGGTAAAAACAACAGATGGAAGGGCCTATTTTCTTGGTAATGATGCCTCTGTAATTCTGTGGGTTTGATTGAGGCTATCAGTCAAAAGCGTCTAGATAATTTGCATTAAGGATATTTTAAATGTCTAGTTTATTCAATGTCAATTTTCTGTCTTTAATGCACAATTATGAAGGAATACTAGCTTTTGTCTTTTTTAAACTAAAAGCTGGATTTCACCTAGGTAGCACACCACACACCAGGACTGCCATCATTCCAATAACGGAGCGTCACTCTAACCTTTGAGTCTGAGAGGGCAAAAACAATTTCTACTATATCCCTTTTCTCAGCCACTCTTCTTTAATCCTTCACATTTGGGCTGCTTGAGAAAGATAATAGTATTTATTAGATTTTTCACTTGAAAAATCAAGGAATACAATAACCAGTTATTGAAAGAAATATCTGTAACAATTCAAATTACAACTGCACCAAAACCTGGTTATACCCATTTCTTAAAAATCCACAAAGGGATTTTTTTTATTAAAGAAAAAAATCCTGTTTTTGCCTGAAATATTTGAAAAAATATGCTAAAATAAAATACAACCAGAATGAGAGGATTACTTGTTCTGTGTTCAAAGATACTTCTCAATATTTACTGTAATCTTTGTCACAAATGAGTTTGTAATTATTTGAGGAAGCAAAGTGGTATAGAAATCTGATAAAAGTATATTAAGAATGAGCAAATGAAAATATCTGAAAGAAAAAATATTTTTGCTTTATGCCCTTAAAAGAAGCATCATAAACAGAAAGTCAGTTACAAAAATCCCCGCTAATAGAAATGACCAACTAGAAAAATAAATGTATTTAATTTTAAAAGGACAAGGATAAAATATATTTTAAAATAAGAAAGTGGCACAGTTAACACAACCTATTTATAGAAATATGCCGTACAATACGTTGAAAAATCCCATTAGTACCGATAAATTTGGGACAGACATTTCAAGCAGTGTGTATAGTTTTCAGTCTTTATAACATACAGTTAAACGTCCCTTGTATTTAGTAAGTGATGAAAGGTATTTCAATTGATTTAAGAATAATGTTTAATTCTTTTCAATGAATTATGCACCAAAATAAAAAGTAATCTGGGGTATTCTGAGAAGAGATCATCATATATGAATTAAGTTCTGGAAAACAAAGAAGTAAACTTTAAAATCAGTTGAAAATTACTTTGCCTGGATTTTGTGGGCTCATCTAAATACAGTAATGATTTCCTCATAATGTACTTCTCTCATTTTCCCCCCTTCTGAGACCACTTCACTATATAG